>NC_090832.1:118034682-119249539 GCF_028021215.1 Eschrichtius robustus
GTCAGTCTCAGCTTTTACCCATCTTTGTTGATGTTTACTTATCGAATCCTGGTGCACACTGTAATACTCATTCTATTGTTAGTAATACTTATTGTAATCTTTACCTTTTCTGAGACCCTTCTACCTTTTCACTGTAACAGAAGAAACCTGGTACTCTTACTAGCATATTATGTTGCTAGAAACCTTCAAGTGATTGACATTAATTTCTCTTCCTCTTTTCTGGTTCAGGGTCAGTAGGTGCATAGGGTTCAGTGTTTTCTCAGCTACTTCAAGACCATTGTTCAACAACCCTCAGTTAAGAGCCCCTTATCATTTGAAGCTCAAAAAATTTCAATTACAGATCCTTTAATCAACATTCAGTCACCTACTTTCCCTTTCCCTCTGTATACATTGATGACTCTCACAGAAGATTCAGTCTCACTCCTTTGTGAGGGATTTGAATGTCCATGTGGGTGGCCCATCTAATGGGCACTGTCCCGTGATCACCACTGTGGCAACAGTAGTCATAAGGTCACGCCATCACCCGACCACTGCCCTACCCCTAACATTTCAAATGTCTGTCCTCCTACCTTGCATGTGCCCTCACTCCCCTAATTCTGTTAAATGTCTTCTTTGGTCTTGGCTTATCCTGGTTATTCTGGGTCACCGGCTCCTTCTGCCCCTATTTGACCCTAGTACCTGAACAACATGGTCAGTCAATTTGGTAGAATTCTTCCCTAGTCCCTCGTCCTTGCATGACATCTTTCCCATTAAACTCAACTCTGGAACACCCTGACTGTTTATCTTACCCCTGTTTCTGCACCCTGATGCCCCGAAAATAACCTTAACTTTGACATGTCACAAACCATCACTTTTCCCTAATATGATTTGACTGATATATGAGCTCTTGAGTTGATATGATTCCATATCTCTGTTAATGAAATTATCATCTACCCACATGTCCGCATCAGAAACCTGGAACTCATCCTTAGTTCTTTCCTCTCTCTCTGTCAGATGTGGAACAGCATAGTGGTTAAGAAAGGAACTTGCCATTAAATACTTCTGACTTTGAATTCTAGCTTTATGACCCTGAGAAAATTCATTAAGCTCCCTAAACCTCAGGTTTCTCCCTGAATTATAGGAATAATAATATTACCTATATTACAGGGTTGTTAGGAGGTTACATCCAAAAGGATGTAAAGTGCGTAGCACATGTTTGGCACTCACAAGTCTGCAATTACCTATTGTCTTATCCCTCAGATCCAGTCTGTTCACTCATTATTCAGTAGATGATATTAATTGCATGCCTGGCATGTAGGAGGCAATGGAGATTCCAGCTTGGTCTAGTGGGGCAAGCCAGCACACAGAGGAGTAGGCTGAGGGGTGTGATGGGAGGTACAGCCTGCCGTCGGTGCACACAGAGGTCATCCAGCTGAGAGGCAGAGCAGGGTCGTTTCTCAAGGCTGTCCTTCCTCTCCCCTCGCTCATCAGCATGCCTCCTTGGGTGCCTCAGGAGCCCCCTGTTTCTCCTGCCTCATTCCCCCAGCTCTAAACCACTGTTCACACTGAGACCAGAGTTACCATTATAAAACATGGGTTAGATCGTGCTCCTAATTTGTTTTAAAACCTTCAGTAGGTCATCATTACTTAAAAGATCAAGTCCAAATCCTTCAGCGTGGGATAACTGATATTTTAAAATCTGGACCCAAGCATTTGTTCTGTTCTCATTTTATGCCACTCTTCCCTAATACGCATTGTCATATTCCAGACATGCCTTTGTACTTAGCTTATTATTTTTCTCTTGTGTGAGATACTCTTTATCTGGAGGCGTAAGGAAATGGAATGCAGAAGACAGCGCAGAATGGGTTTTCTCCTCTAGCCATACCCTGTCCACCGTGCAGAGGCTGTAAAATCACCTGTTCTCTGCATGGTGGGCATTTGGCCTATGTGCGCTGTCACTCTTAGCATGTATTTGTCTGCCTCCTCTATAGACAATGGGTGGAGCTCATCACATTCATCTTGGTATCTTTGGTACCTTCTACACTATAATTGTTTTTGAAATAATTTTAGGCTTACAGAAAAGTTGAAAGAATAGAGACAGGTGTGTCTATATGTCAGCATGCCTCTTTTATAAGAAAAAAGCTAATAAACTGGATGATTTTAGCGTCTTGTGGATGCTGTAGCCAAAGGCAATCAGCACTAGGAATCTAAGAAGAGGAGAAGAGCAGAATTGGAGATAACTTTAAAAATGTGATTTAAGTTATTTTTTAGCAGCTAAGTAGTTCTAAGTAGTTCTACGTTATTTTTTAGCAGCTAAGAATTCTAAGTAGTTTTTCAGGTATTGGTTGTAGGGCCATCAAACTTTTTTTTTTTTTTTTTCTGGCTCTGCCATAGTGGCCATGTGGCTAGGGTAAGTCACGTGACTTCTGTGGGTCTCAGGTGCCTCTGTAAAACGAGAGGATTGGACAAGACAAACTTTAAAGGCCCGTCAGCTGAGAGGTGCTGTGATTCTGTGGACTAGATTTATGAACATTCTCTACAGTGGCGTTTTCCTAACAGTTGTCTATGTTTATTTTTAGATGACCGTATAGCGTTTTTGGAGGAAAATGAAGGATACTTCGTAGATTTTCATGACTTTTCTTTGGGTAGCAGTCCACGTGTCAGAAAGCATTTTCCAGAGACTTGGATTTGGCTAGACACCAGCATGGGGTAAACTTTTATAAAGTTCTTTGCCCATATATATTGTGTTTGGCCTTAGTTTTAAGTAAGTTTTGCCCTGTTTCTGATGTTTAAGTACAAACATAGAGTGATAAAGAACTAAATGGACCAAGAGTTTTTTTAGAATGATATTTATTGTATTTAAATATAGTACTTAATAAAGCTGCATGTGAATTGTGGCAGTGAGAGTACCATCATGGAGAAGACTGGCCATTTTTCTAATGAAGGGTGATTTTAACTTCCCTGAAGTCTTGTGGTTCTCATTGGGGAAAGATTGCTGAGAATTCCTTTGTTGCCTTGAGATGGGAAGCGCTCATGATTATTCCCTCTGCCTTGTGGCTCCTCATAAAACATCCCTGTGAGCCACAGGAAGAAGGGGTGTGGGCGTTGAAAAGAATTCAGCTTAGCTGACAAACTCTGTGCTACCTGGCGTGATGACTGGAGCAGGTAAATCATGAAATCTACACATATTGTGAGTCAACTATTTACAGAAACTTGAAATAAGACACAAGTCAAACCTCAGAAAACAACAGCATAGACTAGGATACAGAGGGAAACTTTTATGCATATTGAGATAAACAAATTGGAGTTAAATTTGAAAAAGTGTATTATCTATACAAAATTTATGAAAAATGATGTTTATTCTGAAGATATAAACATTGTAGAAAGATTTTATTGGACTATGGATCAGTCTGCAGTGTTATGACCTTATTATGACCTATTCCTTGAGAACATGGGATCTACTGTTTTATGCTTAAATCTTTTAAAAAATTTAGATATGTAAATGATTTGGAAAATTAAAATTCTTCCGAAACATGGTTTTAGGTTATGTTGGCCAATTTTGAAATGTGTCAGTTCTCGGTTTGGTGACTTTTATATTTATCTTGACTTCAGTTCCAGGACTTCCCAAGAATTTGAAGTTACTGTACCTGATTCTATCACTTCTTGGGTTGCAACTGCTTTTGTGATCTCTGAGGATTTAGGTCTTGGACTCACGACTACTCCAGTGGAGGTAGTATATTAAAGGGCTGCTCATAAATGGTACAGTGCCACGAAGCAAAGGAAGTGTCAGCTCCTCAATGGATTTTAAAAAAGTGATTGCTGATGATGTTGATCACAGTTTAGAGATTCCTTGGCGTTTCCTTTTTGTTTTTTCATCTGTTTTACACTTTAGAATGTGAGCTGTATTAAACTGCTAAATATGCTAGCTCTGTATTAAGATTTGGATAGAAAGTTTATTATTGACTGAGCCCAACCACTTCCAAAGGCCAGAAGAGAGAGAATATTTCCGTGCATCCCTCTTTAAGGACAAGCAGAACTTCTCAGAATGTCCCCTAGCAAACATTTCTTCACATCTCTTTGGTCGAATTACATCTCATGTCGCTTCCTAAACCTGTCACTGACAAGAGGAATGTAATGGCCGTGACTGGTCTTAGACCAGTAGCTTTCACCTCTGTCATACCTGAAGCCACCTTTTTATAACAGCTATTCTTTTTGTCCCTCTACCATCTATGCAAAATGAAATGCATAGAAAATATAATATACCTGCACACTCAATTTTAAAAAAAATCAATAAGATGCCCTAAGTGAAATAGTGAGGAGAAATAAAAGGAAAGTAATGCATAATAAAATAGTATACTTTTCAGTATGTAAGTGACCAGGCCTAGTTACACTAGAAGGCATAGTACCATATTTGAATATTTACACCGTGCATAGAATCACCCTATGTGTAACAGCTGCACATGCATTTTGATATACGTGTATTGTTTTAGCAACTCAGAAACCTTGAGTGGTGCTGCCTGAGGTGATGTGAAGTTTTGAAATAGTGAACAAGTTTTGAAAGAGTTACAAAACAAAGTGTAGTTTCCTCTTGATTTACAAAATAGTTGTATACTGACAGATGTTTTGGGTTTATATATACGTTGGAATTAGGTTGTAAGCCCAGGTCATTATAAGCAGGTACTTTATCTACATGAAGGAACATTCAAGAATCATGAGGGACACGGAACAATTCTTCCTTGTCTGGGACTGTCCTGAGCATGCAGACCTTCACCCACTAAGTGCCAAGAGCACACTATTGTGACAGTCTGACGCTTCCACAAATGTCCAAATAAACCTCTGGGAGGGGATTAACTGCTGCCAGTGAGAAGCGTGGCCAGTGCTATCAGAGTTGGGTGACCGATGAGGAAGCACAAGTATGTGTATGTATATGTTACCGGGTAGCAGGCAAAACATCATTTAGACTTTTCACATGAGTCCAAAACAGATGCTGTTTCATTTGGCCAGTGGCTTTAGAAGAAGAATGGTAGAATCAACATGGCAGAGTAGAAGAAGAGAGACTTAGCTGTGGCCTCAGACACGCTGGGATCCAGTTCTGGCTCCTACACTCTGCAGCAGTGCGATCTTGTACCGGTTACAGAGATGTCTGAGCTTCAGATTTCTTTTCTGTAAAACATGATCATAACACCTGCCTACGTAGGTGTAATGACTAAATGAAATAATTTGTGTCAAGTCCCTGGTTCCTGGTAGCCATTTCATAAAATGTAGTGGTTACTGTGTTAAATAACATAAATCAAATCAATGTGCCCCCATTCATTTGGGATAGGTTGCTGTGTGCTTTCTGTTGGTAGGCAAGTGGACATTTCTATGTGAAGTTAGTTATAAGCGTCACAGGTTTTGTGAGATTTGCTTTTAATTGCATAAAGTGTGAAGTACTTGGACTTGAATAAAATCTGTATTCATTGTCTTCTTTTCAGCTCCAATCCTTCCAACCGTTTTTCATTTTTTTGAATCTTCCCTACTCTGTTATCAGAGGTGAAGAATTTGCTTTGGAAGTAACCATATTCAATTATTTGAAAGATGCCACTGAGGTAATATACTAATCATCATTTACACTTCAGGAAAAAAATGAAGAAAACATGCGGGGATTGGGTTATGTAGTGTTTGGGCATCTAAGCATTCTATACATTTCTGGGAGATTGAAAATAGCCAGACTTGGCCCACAATTTCTTCTGCTTGTTAATGTCGAAGGATATTGCTAGCATGTCCAAGCATCCTTGCCTTAATTTCTAGCACGGGTTCTCTGCTTTAGTCATGCAACTTCGTCTCTGTGGCATGTCTTTCTCTTTCCTGCCCCACCCCCTGCATTTTTCCCCTACTCTCCTCCCACATCTAGAATGTGTCTCCGCTTCTCACTGCTGTTCTGTGCCCATGGCAGGTGGTAAGAATTTATTCCTTTCAAGACCCGGTTTGAAACTAAGGTGTCTTTCCTGAGGAATCTCACCCATGCTGTTGTGCCTGTGTTTATATTCTGTCTTCAAGGCTTTGTCTTTTGAGTCATGGCCCGGTGTCTCCTTAGCTAGTCAGTTCCCTGTAAGGCAGGGGTAGGCCCACTGTTTGTCCTGTGCCTGCAGTAGTGTAAACGAAATGATTTTTCCTCCCGGAGTAGGTAGGGATTGTAATTAACCTTATTACCTGAAAATGCCATAACCTCTTTAAGCACTATGTCTAGAGAGTAAACTGTTTCTTATTTTCTAATTTTACTTTTTAATCTTGTCAACATGGTCCAGTGTAGAGAGCAAAAGTCAGAAGGCCCACATTCAATGTCTAGCTCCTCCACTTACCAGCAAATAACTTAATTGCAGTTTACTCATCTGTCAGGTAGGAAATATTTTGAGAAACAGATGAGAAAATAAATGGGAAAACAATTCATAAAATCTAAGACCCAGAGGAATGTGATTCTTGATGAGCCTGGCAACTTTGACATATTTTATGAAAGTTTACAACCGACATGTGTTTCAGGACTAGTGTCTGAGTCATACTTTTCTTGGAATAATTTTAGCAGAGACTGTCAATGAATGTAATAACATTTCATCCTGTTTGCCTCAGGCTTTTCTGATGGGACTGGTGTCCCAGGATGACATAGATGAGTCAGGCTGGTGGCAGTACCATGACATGAAATAACCTTTTTGGGTACCTCCTTTCACTCAGGCTTCGGAAAATGAGAGAATTTAATGTTAGTGGGAGTTTAATGTTAGAAATGGAACTGAAGAATGCCATTTCCCCACATGTCTTGAGGTAGATGGAGAAAGCATAGGAAAGAAACTAGGTTTTTCCTGACACCCTTTCACCCTCCCCTTGGTTGAACCTTTCTGTCTCATTTTTCTCTAGTGTCGGGCCTCATAGATTTAACTGCACTTAGAGCAACATTTTACTGGGGAGCAATTTATTATATAAAAGCTGAGATGATTTTTTCTTCCAGGTTAAGGTAATCATTGAGAAAAGTGACGCGTTTGATATTCTAATGGCTTCGAATGAAATAAATGCCACAGGACACCAGCAGACGGTTCTGGTTCCCAGTGAGGATGGGGCAACTGTTCTTTTCCCGGTCAGGCCAACACATCTGGGGGAAATGCCCATCACAGTCACAGCTGTTTCACCTGCTGCTTCCGATGCTGTCACCCAGAGGATTTTAGTGAAGGTAAATACTTGAAGTCTAAATAAATAGAATGGAAATACATAATTGAAAAGGAAACAGAAGGTGGTTTTTCTCTTGGTTAAATTTGTTTTCAAGACTGAGTAGGTCATCTTCTCCACCCTCCTGGTAATGCCTAATGGTTTTCTCATCTGAATGTAAAAATATATCACGTATGCTTTTAAAGGTAATTGCCAACGTCTTCTTTAAATTTATAGTATGACTATAAGGCAAGTTACATTTACAGTCTGTGTGACATTGGGATCCTATTAAATCATGCCAAGTTGATACGTAGATTTTGAATTTTGGAATTCCTCAGTACAGGTAGAAGAGGTTTTGTAGGTTTTTACAGAGAAGACAGTATGCACAAAAAGACAACTCAGCACAGTAGATAAGCACTTGTGTTCTGGAGTAAGACAGCTCTGGGTTTCATCCCACCTTTGTCAAGGGTGCCTTTGCACAAGGTACTTAACCTCTGTCTTTGGATAATAAAAGGACCTACCTCAGAGGGTTTCTCATCTTCTCCTTTATCATTTCCATTGCCATTCTATGAAATGTTTTGACTAATTTAACTAGAAAGTAAACATTTGTTAACAGATTTGAAGCAATAATCAAGACACTGTAGGTACTTATCTAACCATATACAGGCCAGATGATTGACTTATTATCTGCATATAGTTCTCTGTAAACAGATGAGTAGGGACCATGTTAATCGTGTTCCTTTTTATCAACAGGCTGAAGGAATAGAAAAATCATATTCACAATCCGTCTTATTAGACCTGACCGACAGCAAGCTACAAACTACCCTGAAAACTTTGAGTTTCTCCTTTCCTCCTCATATAGTGAGTGGTAGTGAGAGAGTTCAGATCACTGCAATTGGTAAGAACAGACTATATCACCATCACTACTGGTTTATTTGTATATGATACTATATATTTTTCATTTATTTGTAGGTATCTTTTCTTTTTTTAATTACTCTTTCAAATTGAAGTATAGTTGATTTACATTGTTTCAGGTGTACAGCAAAGTGCTTCAGTTATACATATATGTATATATATATTCTCTTTCAGATTCTTTTCTGAAAAAGAGTAGTTTATTACAAGATAGTTTATAGTTTATTACAAGATATTGAATATAGTTCCCTGTGCTATAAGTAGGTCCTTATTTAGGTGTATTTTCTTATTTAATCCTAATGAGAAGAAGTTACAAAAAGTTTTTAGCTGGTGCCAACCACTGATTACAGTAGGAAGGCAAGTAAGATGTGTGTCCTGGACCAGTTCTTCTCAGTCTTCAAGGTGCATGTGAATCACCTGGGGAGCTTGTGTGAAGGCAGATCCTGGCTTGGTAGGCCTGGGGTGGGGCCTTGGATTCTGCATTTCTAACAAGCTCCCAGGTGATGATGGTGTGCTTCCGCTGTGCAGACCACACTCTCGTATGGTTATCCTGCCTCTGTGGCTCTCGACCACTGGTGAATATCCCTTCTGTGGAGCTTTGGAAATACACAGATATCTGGGATCCACTCTCGAGCTACTCAGTCAGAATCTCTTGGGCTGTGGCTAGGGCATGTATGTTTTGAAAAGGTTCCACGAGTGCTTCTGGTAACCAGAGGTTGAGGACCACTGCCTCTAGCAGTTCCCTGTGCAGACACAAGTACCCTTTACAGTTTGAAGCTACCCACTGACTTAGTCACCCTCTCCTAGTTACCTTCTGGTAACCCCAAAGTCCTTTCAACTATTAGACAGAGCTTCCACACAGATGGTTTATTTATGTGGTTGTGCTTTGCAAATAACTGAAAGAAATATTTAGATGAATGGCATCTAACTATCGGATTGGCCAAAAAGGTCCGTTAGGGTTTTTCCGTAAGATGTAACGAAACTTTTTGGCCAACCCAATAGTTTAGATCTTTGAGGTGTCAGGACTTAAGGCACCTTTTCAGAGGTTCTTTTAAATCTCCCCTGCAAGTGTAATGCTTTTTATTATAACCTCAAACAACCAGTTCCCCTAGACAGGCCTTTTTTGGGAGACTTAGATATAATTCTTAAAAAGAATTAAATAAGCTTTCTATTTAGGGGAATACATTCTGCCTAAGAACCTCCCACAGTGCCAGGATGCTGGGAGATGATGTGGTACACACGCACACACACACGGAGGGAAGAAACCTTGAAGTTTAAGTGTGTACCATCGCTCCTTATGTTGGAATGAGTCTGCTATTGTTATTGAAGTGCTCTGAGGTTTAATTTTCAAGCTTGATTTAAATAATGGTTTTTCAAGTGTTATTTTTATATGGTATTTATATATTAAAAAAAACCTATTTGGTAGCCCAGATGTGTGAATATTAGCTTGCTTCTTTGGATTTTGAGAGTCTAAGTTTATGTTCACTTTGAATATTAAAAACATAACCTGCAGTAGTAATAAAAATAAAAAACATAACCTGCAGTGGTATTTATTTCTCTGTGTTAATATCTAAAGTTTGAGACATCATACGCTAGCATGGCTGTAGCCTACCCACCTGAAGATCTTCCTCTCTTTTTTGGATTCATTTTTTTTGGAGCAGATTTTTACTAGGTGTTTGGACTTGGAATGGTGTAAGTTTCTAAAATAAACCACATTGACCAATATTCTTCTCTATACAGTTCAACCATAGTGAGGTCAGAATTAGAACTCAGCCTTTACATTTCTAAATTCTTATTTTCTTGAGTTATGGTGTTAGACTGTGGTTAGAGGAATGTGGGTAAGCGTGTATTTTGTTTAACTTTATATTACTAACTTTGAAGAATATTTTTAATCCTTTTGATCCTGAGATTTATTGAAACGCTTATATTTGTTAGTTCTACTTTGTTGTTGATAAATAGAGCACATTGAAAAATACCACAACCCTGCCCTGAAAAAACATCATTTCTCAAGAATTTGTAGTGTATTAGTAAGGAAATCAAAATAAAGTTCTATTTACGTGAAGAATATTAAGAATAAAACATTTCTTTCCCATGTAAGAATGATGGTTTCCTAATGCAATTCCTGACATTTTTGTTCAGAAATTTTATTTTAAACTTGGTTTTTGCTTATATGTGCTGTATCTTTGAGCTAAGTCTCCTAATTTGTCACATAATCTACAAGTTCAGTACCACTGTATTGTCAGTTATTTGACCAGTCTTCCTAAAAGCTTGATGTAAAGTTTCTATAAATACTATGTTCCACGCAGTGGAATAGTCACATTGCTTCAGTGTCAGATGCTTTCTGCTCTCAGTGGACATCTCTTTGCCACCAGGAGGTACAGTTACTGAGGATTTGCTGCATGTCATGAATATCTTGTGCTTTCAGGAGATATTCTCGGTTCTTCCATCAGTGGCTTAACCTCACTGATTCGAATGCCTTATGGCTGTGGCGAACAGAACATGATCAATTTTGCTCCAAATATTTACGTTTTGGATTACCTGACTAAAAAGAAACAACTGACTGAGAATTTAAAAGAAAAAGCCCTTTCATTTATGAGACAAGGTAAGCATTTTAGAAACATACTTTTATGTGTAAAAATACATTTATTCTTTTCTTTTCTTTTTTTTTTCGGTCAGAGTTGACTCTAGACCGTATTTCAAAATAGACAGATTTTGTCTTTGCTCTGTGATTGTGGCACTAGATGGTGTGGAATGTGCTAGAAGTGTGGGCAGTGGGACACTGCCACCACTCGTCCATCCTCAGCTCAGGGCTCGCTGATTGCTGCTAAGATGTTTGTTAAGGAGTTTGTTCCTGGAGGGGTTTGTACTTTCATAAGGGATTGGAAATTTAAAGCCACTCAAAGATCTGAAGGAATGAGTATTCATTCCACATTTCTAGAGCACCTCTTAGGGCCAGGGTCAGTTCCAGTGCTGAGGAAGCAGGAAGTCAGGCCTTTCCTCCCAGGGAAGTCCCTGTTCAGTGGAGAAAGGCCACTGGTAAACACACGAGGCTTCCTGTGGTGGGGACCTCCTCAGCGCATTTAACATTTCAAGTAGTTGGGGGGTTAGGAGAGAAGGGTGTGTATGGGGGCCCCTGCTGGCCACTCGGGAAACGCCACACCGGTGACAACTCTGCCCTGGCTCCTGGAGAGGCTGATTCTGTTTGCAGACACCAGGCTCTGTGTCTACAAGTTGCTAATAACAACAGATAACATCGGTTTACGCTTACTATGTGGCAGGCAGTGTTCTAAGCACCTTGCATGTAATATCTCACTTACTGGTCACAATCAGTATGACTATCATCTTCCTATTTTTACAGACGAAGCAACTCAGGCACAGAAAAGTTACCTAACTTGCTAGCGTCACATAACAAGTGATGGCAGAGCTGGGATTTGAACTCACTCTCTGGTCCCAGAGTCCATGCTCTATTTGTGTCCATACTTAGGAGAAAATGGACAGTTGTGAGGCATTTTGAATAATAATGATGTAGACTTGATTTCCTCGAATATTCCAAAAGCCAGCCACCCAAAGTCACAGTCTGTGCTTTGTGCGTCACAGTTTGGAAGCTTTGTGCTTCCATTAGGGGACCTCTAGCAAGATCTCTGTGTAGCTGAGTTCATCATTCTGCACAGTTTGGGGTACTTGCTATCCATCAAACTGATGAAGATTAGAATGGTTCAGGCAAAATAATAGGAAAATGCTTGTTCAGTATAATCTACAAATTGAATCAACACTTTCCACCCTAACTTTTAATTTTTTTTTAATTTATTTTTTTTACAATGAATGGGTTAAATGCCAATAGAGGCAAGCTGTTAGTGGTTTGGCTAACTTTCCCACAGTTAAGAATTAGAAAGCTTAGTAAAGACATTATTTTAACGTGGGCTTTTTTTCTAGGTTCCCTCATTATGTAGAGACATGTTTATCCTAAACTAAATTCTATGTAATAATGATAATAACTAACTCTATTTGTTTTACAAGTGTTTTCATTTAATTCTCACAAAAACCCTTGGAGGTAGGTGTACTGTTATTATTTCCCTTTTGCAGATGAGGAAACTGAGGCACAGGGAGGCTAAATAACTTACCCATGGTTCCCCTGGTGGTCTGACTCTGTAGTTCATGGTCAGAACGCCATGAGATAGCATTAATTTGCAACGTTCTTAGGTTGTTGGAAGCAATAGGAGAGGATGCAGGAGGGGCAGGAATTGGGCCAAGATGCTTCAGTATGACCAAAGTGCAAGAGGTCTCAATGGGTGTTCTGATAAAATAGTAGGAGAGGACCATGGGTCCCGTAGGGAAGGAGAAACCAGAGGTTAGCATCTGGGTGTCAGGTTAGACCAGAGGGAGCTGTAAGATGTTGGGTCCAAGGGGCTGAGCTGCAGTCAGTGTCCTGAGTGCCCCCTGGGCTAGTCTGGCAGACGAGGGCTGAGTGCAAGTAAGGGAGCTGCGAGTCAGGACTCGCCTGCTGTGTGGGAGGCCACACTTAAGGGAGGCCAGCGTTGGGATCAGGGCTGTGTGTGACCCGAGTTCTGCTGTATAGGAGATAGTGATATAGTTTCCCTCAGATTAGAGCCAGGCCTTGCAGGCATTTATGACATCTCAGGCCCAGGTCCTTAAGTCCTCTAGGAAATTCTCAAAGATCTAGCAATCGGTACTTTCTATACTGAGCTGCCCATTACAAATTATTCTCCTTTCTGCGTATGTTTGTGAATCAGTCATTTTTTTTTTCAGTTTAGCTATTAATTTATTTAAAGAGAATGGTAAAAAATCAAATGTTTTATCATATACGTAGAAAACATATGTTATTAATTTTTCAAGAAAAATGGTACTTATATACTAAGATATTTCCCTTGTGATTTCCAGGTACTTATGGTCTTTATATAATGCATCTTTGCATGTCCTCTACCTGGAATGGTCTTCATGAACTGTGAACTATGTTTGCTTGATAAAATCTACTGATTATTAAAGTGAATCAGTCATATTTTAAGTATGTAAATACAAGAGCTGCTTCTTCCAAGTTTGGTTATAATTAAGTTTAAGCAGTGGTACCAGGGGCTCTGTTTGGTATAGTGTGTGCCACGCTAAAATCAGGTGAGATCTTTGCACATTGCCATATATTTGAAGAGATGAGTAAAAAATATTTTCACAATTTAATTCAGCACCTTTTTAAGACAAGATTCTGACTTGTATTTGAAATTTAGTTTGGCTAGTTTCAGGTAGGGAGTATGTAGGACCTAGACTGGTGCCTTATAACTTGATACACAGTCTTTAGGATATTTTAATAAAATAAAGTAAAATATTTTCAAAGATGCCATTGATTGCATATTTTATTTACTTTATGAACTATAATGTTGGCTAATCAAATATCAATGCTTTAAAGAGACAGAATAAATTTTATAGTTTGAACCATTTAAGGAACAATAATTCATGCCTTAAAAATAATTTGAGTTTCTGTCCTAGACACTTTGCTCTGGGTTAGTAGATGCCCTAAAAAATGAACAGTCCAAATCCTCAGTATCTGTTTTTTTTTTAAAAGGAGCGCTGGTCCCCAGGCCCATCCTGGTGAGGTAGGTGCCAGAATGCAATTTCAAAGCAACCCTGCATTGCTTGGGAGCCTTCATCACATTTGCTGGTTGTCAGAAGGCACAGAGCAGCCAGAGGGCAGAAAAAGCTTTGTGGGCAGAAAGAAGAGCACTGCAGCTGTGAATTGGGCGAGTCCCACCAGGGGAGAGGTAGAGCCGTGGTTACAGCACCGGCGGTGGAGACCGTGAGGCCTGGGCCCTGAATCCTGCCTCCTGCTCTGGGCTGGTTTCCGCAGCCTCGTCTTTCCACCTATAAGACATGGGTAAATAAGTAGCCACTTCTTAGGGCTGTTTTGAAGACTAAAGGAGGTATTTTAACACATAGTAAATGCCCAGTAACTGTCAGCTGTAATATAGTGAGTGGCATCTAACGAGGGAGATAGGGTCTAAAGTCAGCAAGTAAGGGGCTTCCCTGGTGGCGCAGTGGTTGAGAATCTGCCTGCCAATGCAGGGGACGTGGGCTCGAGCCCTGGTCTGGGAAGATCCCACATGCCGCGGAGCAACTGGGCCCGTGAGCCACAACTACTGAGCCTGCGCGTCTGGAGCCCGTGCTCCGCAACAAGAGAGGCCGCGATAGTGAGAGGCCCGCGCACCGCGATGAAGAGTGGCCCCCGCTTGCCACAACTAGAGAAAGCCCTCGCACAGAAACGAAGACACAACACAGCCATAAATTAAAAAAAAAAAAAAAAAAAAAATTAAAGTCAGCAAGTAAATTCTGTCCATTCTACCTCTAAAAACAAGTGTGAAATTCCCCCACTCTCTCCATCCCAGGCTGATTGATCTACTCTGACATGCCATTGCTGACCTGGCTACTCCAGCAGCTTCCTACATAGACCCTTTGCCAATATACTCACCCTCCTTCAATATAGTCTCTGCATATTTTATGATCAAAAGGATCTTTTGATAATGTCAAAATCACGTCACTTCCTTAAATTCTCCAGTGGGTTCCTCGCCTGGGCCTGCAAAGCCCTGAGTGAATGCCAGGCCCCATCTTTCACCTCACCTGAAGCTGCCCCCTCAGGGCTCTGTCAGCCTGCGTCTGGCATGCTCTCAGCTCCATGGCGCTGAGGGCCTTTCCACCTGTCCTGCCTTCTGGATGCTCTTCCCCCAGATCTTCCCAGGGCTGGTTCCTTCTCATCATCCAGGTGGTGTTTTCCTCAAAGTGGCCTTCCCTGACCTTTCAGCAGCTCTCACCTAAATTATTCCACTGTATATTCTTCATCACGCTTAACATTATTTAAAATGTTCTTGTTTTTCGGTTATCTGTCTCCTGCACAAGAAGGTAAGCGCCCTGACAGAGGGGATTGTGTTGAATCCCTTCTCCATGGGATCACCATATGGGCCCCTCAGTAGGTGCAGAATGGGTGAATGCAGTCGTATCAATATTCACTTCTTTGGGCTTTAGGGTGATCGTCCTAACGTGGAGATCGGGTCTAGAAGATCTCTCCGGTGTTTCCACGATACACGGTTGTTTCTAAACACCAAAGCTTCTCCCTGGCTCTGGCACGTTTTTATGAGCTAGGAAATGTGACCTGAGGTTTCAACATGTTACCTTCTGAGCTGGTGAAATGGCTGATGGGAATCAGTCCGATGAGCTCCTCAAAATGTATCTTTTCACATGCTGAACTAAATTATATTTCAAAGTAGTGGACAAAAACTTCTCGGTGTAATGATTTTCATTATGAAATCAGTGTCTCATTTCAGAGACTCTGTTTTTTCTTTTGCTATTACATTTGTCAAAGTTTTTTTTTTTCTTCAAATATACTGTAATTGTTTTTATTTTTTAAGGAATTAAAGTGGCTTTGGCACAAGTCATGATTTATATTACTTAAATGTCAGTTATGAACAGCACATGGTTTTCCTTAAATCATGCTTGGCCCAGGAGCCCAGTAACCTAACTTATTGTGTTTTTTGGTCAAAACAATAGCTACATCATTGAATGAAGTGTCTTTCACTGTCAAAAAGAAAAATAGAACCATAACATGGAAACTGTTTTTGATAAGGACTAGAAAATCCCAGACCTGTTAATTGGAGAGTTAAACCACTTGTTTTTCTCAAACATTTAAACTGCAGTGCATGTGGCTCAGTTTTTCAAGTAAGACTCAGATCAAACTTAGTTGAAAACACATTATATTTTCTCTATTGGAATAAAAACAGGAAAAAAGTAGGTTTCAGAATTCTGATGCTGCATTTGGCCATCACAAGAATGGCTAGAGGCAGTAGTGAAGATGCTAAAAAAGAAAACATTGGTGAAGTTCTCACTTTCCATTTCATGTCAGAGAGAGTAAGGAAGTTGATAACAAATACTCTTCTTTTAATACAGAGAATATTTTTATCAGCTTTTAACCAGAGAGAGTGACTGATACAGCCACAAGCAGCCAATTTTACTTCATTTATTTGTATGCAATTTTGACACTTGTGGTAAACTAAGTCAAATTATGTTTAGAACATTACTTTTCTATGTGTTTCTATGAGTGGTACTTGCCTCTTTATTATGATAAATTGTAAATATTTTCCATTCCTGGCTACTTCAAAGAAAATTCATGACCCACTAAGCATGTATCTTGTCTGACCCTTTATAAACAACATTTCATGAATCATTATTTTAAATTTTAGAAGTGTCTGTTAATTCTGATTATGCTGTTACTTTGTAACTCAGGAGCTATTCATAAGACTATGAACTTGAAGGCTGTACTCTAATTTCCTCATAAACTTTTGGAGAAAACCATGTTTTTGCCTATCTCATCTATCATGATGAAGTCTCCAATTTAGGTGATTACCCTGGAACACTGAATTATTGCACTAACAGTAAACCTGATAGCTGAGCTAGCTGTCTGCTTCTCTTATGGAACTGCGTGACTTGGAGGGCACACAGCCGAGGGTTCTCTAATGATGCATGTCTGGCTTAAGACAAGGAAGGACGCCTCACAGGAGACCGACTTGGTTTGGGTTCCCTCCTGTTTTGCCCAGGGAGCAGAGCTGGAGGTTTGGATTTTCAGTTTCATCTAAACCAGCTCCGGAAATGCACTCCATACCTGGAGACTGTGTCTGCAAGTCCTCCTCCTCCTCTGGGCTCGCTCCTCCTGGTGGAAGAACTGTGCTAATTGTTGACATTAATGGCAACTCTTGGAGGACAGCCACCTGAGGGGTAATTTCCATAAACACTGATCTCATCTCCATGAGCTCATCTCTCTGAAGGTTTTACAATAACTCATACTTGGAACTGCCATTGTTGATGTGATTCAGGGCCTTGGAGGCACTTGGTCCTCACCGGAGGTTGGTCCATCTTCCCACAGATGCACCTCCTCTAGTGATGGAGGGACCTGGAGCTCCCCTTCCCTTCCCTTCCCTTCCCTTCCCTTCCCTTCCCTTCCCTTCCCTCCCCTCCCCTCCCCTCCCCTCCCCTCCCCTCCCCTCCCCTCCCCTTCCCTTCCCTTCCCTTCCCTTCCCTTCCCTTCCCTTCCCTTCCCTTCCCTTCCTTTCCCTTCCCTTCCTCCTCTGTCAGATCGAGTTCACAGGTAAACTCTGCTACCTGGTAGATTTACTCCTGAATTGGAAATTGAGGGAGAATGTCTTGGCCTCTTTTGCTCACTTCCTTTGTGAACATTAGAAAATTACTCTGCTTCTCTGTGATCCTTGACCAACTCTGACAAAGGAAGAGATTATATGTTGCGTTTTTTTCAAGGTTAACTAAAACATGTTAGAGTGAACTAAGGTTATGTTAATAGTGCCTGTCATTTAATTTTTTTCCATTCTTGTTTATTTTACTTTTTGAATATGTAAAACATTAACATGCTTCCAAAAGTCAAACTTATTCTAAAGGGTGTATGCAAAGGGGTATCTTTCCCTCTCGGATCCTTTCTCCCTACCCTCTGGGGGTAACGTTCTGTGTTACTTTCTTGTTTAGCTTCTCTCTCTCTCTCTTTCTTTTTCTCCCTTAGCAGAAATTAACATATGTTTTTTTTATTTTCTCTTTTTCTTACACAAAAGGTAGTACACTATGTGTGCTATTTTAGACTTTGCCTTTTTCACTTAACAGTATATTCAGGAAATGGCTCTTCATCAGCTCAGAGAGAGTCCTCATTCTTTTCCACAGCTGCATAGTATGCCATTGTACACATGTACCACAGTTTATTCAACCTGTCTCCAATTTGGTGGCATTTAGGTAGTTTCCAATGTTTTTGCAATTACAAATAATGCTTCAATCAATAGTCTTCTGCATATATATTTTTGTGTTGTTGGAGGTATATCTTCAGATATATCCTTAGAAGTAGGATTACTGGGTCAAAAGGTATAGACATTCTACTGCACAGGAGTTGTACCATTTGGAATTCCCTCTAGCAATGGATGAGTACTGGTTTCCTTACAGTCTCCCCAACAGGATGAATGGTCAAGCTTTTGAATATTTGCTAAAGTGATGGGTAAGAAATGGTATCTCAATATGTAGTTTTAATTTGCATTTCACCTATTATGAAGTTGAACATTTTTTCCTGTCTTAAGGTCTGTCTTTCTCTCCTTGTTTTTTGTGAAATGTCTGTACTCGTCTTTTGTCCATTTTTTCTCTATAGGAGTTTTTATCTTTTCCTCTAAATTAAAAAAATTCTTTATATAATCTATATGTAAAGATATATAGTATTAATATATAAAAACATATACATAGACTTATACAGTATTAATATTAGGAAGATTAGCCATTTATCCATCTTATATGTTGCAAATATTTTCCTTTAATTTGTCATCTGTTTTTCAACTTTGCTTATAGTGTTTTGCCTTGGAAAAGTTTGAGACAATTTTTTTGTAGTCAGTTATTTTTTCTTAAAAATTTGGTGGTTAGAAAGTCTTTTTCTACACCTATGTTACAGAGCGATATCTGTTGTTTACTGAGAGAATGTAAAAGGTACTGTGCGAAGGACTTTTCATATATTAATCATTGAAAGAGCTCTATGAATTAGTAGGAAGCAGCAGCTTTGGAGACAGATGGACCTTGGCTAGTGCCTAACTTCAGTACGTATGAGCTGTGTGACCTTGCACATGATATATTCTAAGTTCAGGTCTCTTCATCTCTAAAAAGTGGATAATAATAGCCTCTACATCATAGAGTTGTGGAATTACCTGAGTTAATACCTGAAAATGGCTTTGACCAGTTCCTGACACCTAGTCACAGTTGGATAAAAGTTGGCTGGTTAGTTACCATGCTGTAATATTTCAGTTTAAAACATAAAGAGTATAACCTAACGCTCCCTTCTTCAAATTAAGAAAATTCTCTCATCACTTAAATGCTGTTTACACCTCTTTTACCATAGGTCTTACAGATCACCGTGAAACAGTGTCTTGTCTTTTATGCATTTTGTCTTACTGTAGCTTAAATCAGATACTCAGATCTGGCTGGGGTTTCTTGTGGAAAGGCTCAATGAGAAAAGTTTGGGACCTGGCAAGAGCAAATTAATGAATTTTAAATGACTAATGCTCATACTTTGTTAGTCAAATGTGAATAATTAATTACAGTTACTGATGCTTCTAAAATGTGGTATTCATAAAGTAAAATTTTTTTGTTACTAGAGTTTATTGGGGATGGAATTCAACATTTTACCAGTGATTATGGTTGCCAGGCACTACATGACCATGCTGCTGGGTTCATTCTATGTGCCCTCCCCTCCTATAGTAGAATCCTGTAGTTTTCAGGAAGAATTCTTGGTTATCAGAGAATCACTGATAAAGCCTTGAGTTGGAAATGTTTTTGGTTCCTGCTTATGCTTACTTTTTAATGATAAATTATGGCTAATATCATTTTTAGCAAGTTGATTTGTTGGGCTTGTCTGGTGACTCTTTCAGTGTTTGGCCTATGATTTCTCAGTCACTGGACTTTGAGACCTGCATGCATTGCTCTGCAAATATGAAACATCTGCCTCTATTTGCAACCATTTATTTGCAAATATGAAACATCTGCTTTTATTAAAGCAGATCTATGAGCCATAAGCCCTCCCCAATTTAGTTCTATACTGAGACTTCATTACCACCACCATGTTCTTTTTATTTAGTGAGAACTTGGAGTTGACGTTTGGGCAGACCAGTCAGTTTGGGGGTTTACCTCAGTTGGTCATGACCAAAAAATTCTAGAGCTACTGTCTTAGATTATTTAGCAATTTTCTCCCTTCTGCTGGTGGTCTAAGAATAGAAAGTATTTTTACTTCTCATTTTAGCTTTAAACTTTAATTATGATACTGTAGCTAGTATTTTTCTTAGGTAGCAAACAATTTTAGATGACTAAGCATTGAAACCATTGTAGTTAACACTACAGAGTTAAATACTCCGCTTTTTAATTTACTTGCTTTTGAATGGATAGAATTGTTGTCTGTGTGATGGTATTCTTCTGACTTTATTCCAGTTTGGGGCTATCACGGTTCTTATTTTATGCATTCTACTTGAAAAGTCCTGATGTTCTTAATCTCCCACAGCACGTAATATAGAAAATATTCAACATGAGTTGATTTCATGTCTTCTTTCCCATTCTCTGCCCATGTTTCCTCAATATGAAGTCATGATTAGAAACTTCCATTCATTGCAACTTGATTACATTGATTATCTGTCTATTTTGGTGTCTTCAGGTTACCAGAGAGAACTTCTCTATCGGAGAGAAGATGGCTCTTTCAGTGCCTTTGGGAATAATGACCCATCTGGGAGCACTTGGTAAGTGTTTCTGCTAATGGAACAAATCCATGTCACCGAATGGGCTCTCACTAGGTCACGATGGCCATGAAATTGACAGATGTGTCTCTGTATCAGCTTGGAGGCTGCTTTTTCCATAGCCTGGCTTTAAAAGAGATTCTCCTTTTAAAATATGGTTTTAAAACACTAGTACATCAGACGTTTTTATTTAGAAAAGATAAGTCATAAATCCCCCTCTTTTTTGGTGGGAAAAGCAGCAATAAAATATGATGATGGCGCAGCTGGTAAGAAAAATTGGTTAGAAATACGGAGTATTGTGACATAGTTCTTTTTTTAATCGGACACAGTCAACACTAATTTTGTATTAGTACAGTCAATGTAGTTTCTTTAAGGTTATTTTTTGTGAAAAAACAGTGATGAGGTTAAGTAATGAAGCTCCAGAGTTTCCTCCAGGATGAAATCTCCATATGGCTGATTTTGGATGATTACTCTCTCCTTGTACTATCTTCAAGTTCATTTTTCACTCAGAAAAAGATTGGCTAATTGTATCAGTAGGGTTAGATAAGGTGTGCCGTGGTAACAACCCTGTAAATCTCAGTGGTTTATTAACAAAGGTTGTGCTCATGCTGCGTTTCCACTGTGTCTCAGCAGGGGGCTCTGCAGTCTTTGTTTCAGCGACCAACTCACCCTGAGCCTCTAGGCTTGCTGCAGCCTGGGGACAGAAGGCTGGAGTATGCAGCAGTGGCAGTTAGAAGCTTCAGCCCGGTATAAGATTTCTTATCACTTTACCATGACCGGAGCTGGCCCCATGGCCATGCCTAACTTCAAGCGGGCAAGGAAGTGAATTCTTCTGCATACCCAAAGTGAAAGAGAACTGCATCGTATTGAATATTAGTAATGTTTGCCACACTAAATCTTTTATAGGATGAAACAGATCTGCTTCAGATTTTCTTTTGGCACGAGTCAAGATGTAGATCCATAAATAGAAAGATTTCAGTGTTTTATTGCTTGATGTTCTTTTCACCTCAGTATTTAGTGTTCTGTAGCAGACATTGACATACTTTTTCTTTAAAGGGTCAGATAGTAAATATGCTAGGCATTGCAGGCCCCATAGAGCCTCTGTTGCATATTTTTCCTTTTTCCCTCCACCCTCGCTTTCTTTCTTTCTTTTTTTTTAAAAAATAAATATATTTATTTATTTTTGGCTGCACTGGGTCTTCGTTGCTGCACGCAGGCTTTCTCTAGTTGTGGCGAGCTGGGGCTACTCTTGGTTGCGGTGCTCGGGCTTCTCATTGCGGTGGCTTCTCTTGTTGCGGAGCACGGGCTCTAGGCGTGCGGGCTTCAGTTGTTGTGGCACACGGGCTCAGTAGTTGTGGCTCACGGGCTCTAGAGCACAGGCTCAGTAGTTGTGGCGCACGGGCTTAGTTGCTCTGCGGCATGTGGGATCTTCCTGGGCCAGGGATCGAACCCATGTCCCTTTCATTGGCAAGGAGATTCTTAACCACTGCGCCACCAGGGAAGTCCCCACCCTCACTATCTTTCTGCGTTTAAAAACTGTTCTTAGGTGGAGGTTGGGGGCTGTGCAGTGGGGAGAGGCACATACAAACAGACCGTGGGCTGTGTTTGGCACAGACAGGTTTGGCCTACAGGCTGTAATTTGCTGATTCCTGTCCTATAGGAGAGAAAATATCCATTTCTTCTACTCAAAAGCACAACAGTTTGATTGTGAACTAAACATACTTCATCCACTGCTTTAAGGTTGAGCTAAGTGTGTGATGAGATCTTCCTTGGTAAATACCCGGAACAGTCCAAAGGTGAATAACCTTGGACAGTTTATTTAACTCTCTCTGAGTTTCGAATTCTCAACCTTTAAAATCAAGAGGCGGGATTAGATGATTTCCAAGTTCTTTACCAACTCTGCTCTTTTGTGAGTTGACCTGGAATTTCCCAGCCACCTGCAAGGGGAAACCGTGCCCACTGGCCCAGCTGGGTTGTTCACTTTGTTGTCTCTTTGTCGTCTTTCTTCCTTTTGTTCTTTCTTCAGTGATTGGCCCTTTGGTGAATCTTCTGATGGGGGAAAAGGGTTGTTATTGTTGGTGTTTTCTTGCTCAGTGTAATTTGGAGGACTGTATAAAGTGTATTTTATGTAATTTTTCCCCCCTTTTCACCAAGGTTGTCAGCTTTTGTTTTAAGATGTTTCCTTGAAGCTGATCCTTACATAGATATTGATCAGAATGTGTTACACAGAACATATACTTGGCTCAAAGGACATCAAAAATCCAATGGTGAATTTTGGGAGCCAGGAAGAGTGATCCACAGCGAGCTTCAAGGTGGCAATAAAAGTCCAGTAACCCTTACGGCTTATATTGTGACTTCTCTCCTGGGATATAAAAAGTATCAGGTATTTAATCTTTAATAAATAATGGGTGGAAAATCACAAGGAAGGTGGGTCTTGATGGGTCAAATACATGTCTGGAAACTTAAAGGATTTTGCAATATTCCATCACATTTGAAGTCTCGAATTTGAGTACTCTTTTGCTTTGCATTTGTGGCCACATTCCAAAAGCTGAGAATATAAACTTTCCCCTCAATTTAGAGCTTCAACACCTGAGGTCATATAAGAGAAGTATCTTTCTCAGGCTATATCTTATGCCCTCATCTTAGTTCGTGATAGTCAATGGGAGAAACACGAGCAAAAGCTCCACTTCTTAGTTTTTATTCCCTCTACGGAATGGTGCCTATTTGCTTGTAGAACCTGAAAAGCAATGTTATTTTTAAAAAACATGGCAGATCATTAAATGTCAGTGATCAGGGGTGATTCCCATTGCCTAGGACAAAGTCAGGTGCTTAATAGACACTGAAATTCTTTTTGATGAATGTTTGAAAATACTTTTTACTTAAATATGTTGGTGACAGGTTATTTTGAATAGTAAAATATATATTTTTTTCTTTCCAGCCTAATATTGATGTGCAGGAGTCTATCAACTTTTTGGAGTCTGAATTCGATAGAGGAATTTCAGACAATTACACCCTGGCTCTTGTAACTTATGCACTGTCATCTGTGAGAAGCCCTAAAGCCAAGGACGCTTTGAATATGCTGACTTGGAGAGCAGAGCAAGAAGGTAATGTGTGCGACCTGTTCTGCATAATGAAATGTGTAAATGATGTGAGACAGGTTTGTACACCAGGTATGACGTTGATTACATTTATATCTTCTGAATGGGATGAAAATGAGATGCAAGTAAGATCAGGAAGGGTTGACATGGCCATCCTGCTGCTACTCTCCCCAAGAGTTTTCTAGAGAACTTTGGGGCCTTGGGTTTTTCCTTCTTTTAGATATGTTCTGCCATGTGTCAGTTACCCTTTGAATCGTCTGATGCCATTTCTGGTTTGGTGGCCTTGAGTGATCATTAAGGCCTTGGTTTTTGGAGAGACTTGGGCTCAAATTCTGGTTCTGTTACTTACCTTTAGGAGCTTCAGTTTCCATGTCTGTAAAATGGGAGTAACACCTGCTTTAGGGTTGCTGTGAGGATTAAATGAGATAATGTGCAGGGCTTACCACGTCGCAGGTGTTCGAAAATGTGAATTAAAATGCTAACAGAGGGCTTCCCTGGTGGCGCAGTGGTTGGGAGTCTGCCTGCCAGTGCAGGGGACACGGGTTCGAGCCCTGGTCTGGGAGGATCCCACATGCCGCGGAGCAACTAGGCCCGTGAGCCACAACTACTGAGCCTGCGCGTCTGGAGCCTGTGCTCCGCAACAAGAGAGGCCGCGACAGTGAGAGGCCCGCGCACCGCGATGAAGAGTGGCCCCCGCTTGCCACAACTAGAGAAAGCCCTCGCACAGAAACGAAGACCCAACACAGCCATAAATAAATAAATAAAAATTTAGAAAAAAAGGGAAAAAACTTAAAAAAAAAATGCTAACAGAAATGCAAATGTCAAAAAATGCTGTTGGTGAGCTGTATGATTTTTTAACAGTTTTGGAATGGGCACTGCTTATGGGCTACAACAGGACGAAAAGTACAGGTGTTACTGCTTTCCAAATGGCCTCTGTGTGGCAGAGGGGCTGGGTGGGCAGAAACATTTTAGGTCATGTCAGTTTATTTAAAGCTCTGTTAATTCAAGAAGGGGTAATTATGGAAAGTGCTTAGAGACTTCTGAGACTGTAAAAAATAGTGTGTTATTATTAGCAGTAAGTTAGACTACATCCTTATTACCTGTTGCAGTGCTGGGGACTTGACGATTACTGCATCGAAGCTGAAGTAGTCCTTGACATTTCTGCTTCTCTGCTTGGCTAAGTGGTAGTTATTTCACATTCCACTGAAATGTAGTCATCATCTAAATAGTAATATCTGAGAGAGTGGGGAGGGGGTACCACGTAGGATGTTCATCTGGGGGCTAGCAGGAATATCTCTAGGAAGGTTGTTGAGCTGGCCAGGGTCCCTCATTTTTTCTTGGAGTCTTGGATTTTGAACTTATAACACCAAATTTCAGATAATGAAAAAAGGAGTATTTCCCGTTAGGGCTGGTTAATGGCAGATTCCCAGAACAGGGTTCTTTCCAATGTGTCCTAATATATTTTGGGATGGTCTGGAATAGAGTATGGTTTTTAAAAAAAATAATTTATAGCTTTTTGGTCTTGAGCCAAACATATGGAATTTCTCTTGGGTAAATATTTTTATCAAAATGTCCTCAAATATAAGTAATAGGACAAGGATGAAATTTTATAAGTTTTAATAGTTTAAGAAGTGACATGTAAGTACACGTTTGTGTGTGTGTGTGTGTGAACATACGTATATTTGCTTGGCATCAATATACACATGTATAGAAATCTGTATACTTTTATGCTAGTCAAGGAGAACTTGGACCAGTGTAGGAATGTTTAATGGTATCAAGTGTTATTTTTCTGTATTTGGCCAGACCATTACTACTTTTCTCCCGCAGGAGGCATGCAATTCTGGGTGTCATCAGTGTCCAGACTTTCTGAATCCTGGCAACCAAGCTCCCTGGATATTGAAGTTGCGGCCTATGCACTGCTCTCACACTTTCTGCAGCATCAGATTTCTGAGGGAATCCCGATTATGAGGTGGCTAAGCAGGCAGAGAAATAGCTTGGGAGGTTTTGCATCTACCCAGGTGAGTGATGATCGCTTTACATTTCTTTATAAAAATAATTATATATATATGTAAAACTATTTATAAAATTAAATATATATATATAGATTTTTTGCTATATGTGGTTGCTTTATTTCATGACTTCATAAAATTACATAGCAGTTAAAAAGTTTAGTAACTTAAATCAAAGGTTTAAGTTACTAATTTTAATTTTTTCTCATCTTTGATGTAAACATCGTATCTGATACCCATATGGGATAAATTAGTTCCCTGTCTCACTAGCCATTTGTCATCTCTGGTACCCGGTACAAATGGAGCTCAGTTCTAGTCAGCGGATGTTTTCTGAGTCTTCCCTGGACTCCAGGTCAAGCAGATTCAAAGGTGAATCGAGGAGAGTTCCACTCCCAAGGAAGGTGGACGAGTGTGCAGTGGCATCCTAAACATGACTGAAATTCACTCTTTGGTGGCCTTAATATAGCCTTATGTGCACACATCTTTTTCTTTTCCCAACAGGACACCATTGTGGCCTTGAAGGCCCTGTCTGAGTTTGCAGCCCTAATGAACATAGAAGAGACAAATATCCAAGTGACCGTGGTGGGGTCCGGTTCACTGAGTCCTGTGAAGTTTGTGATTAGCACGCAGAACCGCTTTCTCCTCCAGACGGCTGAGGTGTGGACAAGGGGGTGGCTCTCTGAATGTCTGTGTAGATGATTCCTTCTGCTGGAGTACTGCTTTATTTCCTTTCTGTTGACTTCAACACAGACTTGTTCCCAGAGCTCTGTGCTGGCGGGAAGGAGTACCCTCCCTTGGTTGAATTTGCCGAGCTGGGGAAGGGAGGAGGGCTTGAGAACTTTGGACAGATTTGGAAAAGGAGAAAACATGGGGCCTGTCTTACTGGGAGAGGAATGAATACCCGTGGAGCTCCTATTCTTTGCAGACCCTGTGCCAGATTTCTTTACATGTGAAATTGCATTTACTTCTCAGACCAAGTACCTTTATCCCCACTGTACATATTATAAAACTGAGGCTAAGAGAGTTTAGCTAACTCTCCCAAGATCATGGTGCTAGTAACAGTAGAGCTAGGATTTGAACCCATGATTTCGAAGACCATGTCCCTTTAGGCTGCACCACATGTCCTCTTAGGTGAATTGATAGAACCAGTAGTAGAACTCTTTCTTTAAAATGGAATAAAGGACTATGCTAGACCCTAACTTTATTCCCTTGGTTAACCTTGTAGGAAGTTGAGGGTAATGGGTGAAAGCGGTTACTTTAAGGCTAGAACCTGAGGGAGAGGGGTGATGGCAAAGGAAAAAGAAGGAGTAGTGTTGGTCCCAGTCAGTGATGGTGTGCCACTGTGTTCTCAGGAAGGCCAAGGACTTAGAGGCTGAGGGAGGCTTGAGGAGGGAGGGATGACTTTCATTTCTTGTCTTTCATGCTTCAGCCCCTACAGAAGGGCAGACCTGTCCACAGCACTAATGTGCACTTCCTCTGCCTTCACCCCCCTTATCTGGTTGACCCATAACTTTTGACATGTGAGGCGTGTAAAGTTCTTAGAACTTTACAGCGCACACAGCTTACACTCCCAGTGAGGGATAACAGTGGTCTCTTGTGCTGGTTGGAAGGACCTAGATATGGACAATTAACCTTATTCACCTTTTCCCACCTTTATTCAGCTTGCTGTGGTACAACCAACTGCAGTTAATATTTCTGCAAACGGTTTTGGATTTGCTATTTGTCAGGTATGTCATAATGTTTATTTTTGTTTTGTTAAATAGGACTTGTTATACTAATTCTTTGGTTTGGGGCACTGCTAAATCCTTAACTTAGATGATATAAAATGCTTAATGGTTTATTTCTATGACTTAGGCAAGATAAATCACTATCTTTAACAAAAAGTGTTAGAGGTGTTACTAGCTAGTGAGTAGACAGCAACTATATAGTTTGATAATCTATAGTTTGATAATATTTCTTGAGTATTATATGCTTTTTGAAGTAAGGATTAAATTCCTCCAATATGATTTATGTGAATTGTTGGGAACTCCGACCTTTTTTTGTAAAAATACAGCTTAGAAATTGTAATGTTGGGTAGAGTTTCTACTGTGACTTGATAACCATATAGCATTTTACTTACCATTTCTTAATATTCATTTAACAATATAAAGGTCAACATGGTATTATAAGTAATTGACTTGAAGATAGGAAATGTGTCCCTTTGCTGTAAAATTTTATATTATAGTAAATAAAACTATTAGAGCATGATATGTTCAGTGCTCTGCTCTAGGAAGAAAATCTAAAGAAATCTACCCTTTATGGTATAATTGGGATACAATAAAATGGAAGTAGTATGTAAAATACTGAATGGAAGTTATTATGCTTAATAATACATGAAAATCATGGGGACCTAAAACCGTGTTATTGGGATGCAAAATAATATGTGATAGTACTAAAAAAGATTATGTGCTTGGTTAGAAAAAAAAAACCAAACAAACCCTGAAAGATTTACTGAGAAAGTTAAAAAAAAGGCTATTATAGAGAAAAAGTACTTTTTCAAAAACCAGAACAACTATTCTAGTTGAGAGAACAGATGTACTTTCTAAGGCACAATGTGAAGGGCACATGGTCAGGTATAATTTGGAAACTTAGAAATAATGTGAAGATTATTTTGTATGATACTCAAAACACAGTAAATGTTTTTTAAAATCAAGGAAAAATCACAGTTAAAAAGAACAGTATTCAATGAAAAGGACAGAAAGAGAAAAGAGTGAATAATTTGTATTGGTCTTTTTCTTTTTTTTTAAAGTCTTTGTTGAATTTGTTACAATATTGCTTCTGTTTTATGTTTTGGTTTTTTGACCATGAGGCATGTGGGATCTTAACTCCCCAACCAGGGATCGAACCCGCACCCCCCTACATTGGAAGGTGAAGTCTTAACTACTGGACCTCCAGGGAAGTCCCTTTGTATTGGTCTTTACTAACAAAGACCATGTGAAAATTCTCACTCCCAAGCTGTCTTTTCATGTGAAGAGTAAATCCAAAAGTAAATACATAAGATATTTTAGATACGATTGAAAAATTTTATGTACTTAAACCACCAAATTGGTTGGAAATTATTCTTGATAAACCAAATGTAGATAAATTACTGAAGTCAGATGATTTTTACTTGAGATTTGAAGGACACAGCAGTAAATATGGTACCTAGTGGTCAGAATGTTCACCAGTCCTATGTTGCATCAACATGCAGAAAATGAAACGTAGGGACCAATAGGTACTTCTTGTAATGGAGAAAAAAATTGCAAAAAAGCTGGTCACCCAGAAATAGGTATTGACATTTCCTTTAGTTGATGTTTTTGTAAATGCTCTGGATAAAGGAGGGCAAGGAAAACTCTCAGGTTTGCAGTAAATGATAAAAAACAAAGCTGTTGGGAATAAACTGCAAGATTTCTTGACGTTCTCTGAGTGAGCAGTTGAGCTCTATTGTGGACCAAATATAAATGCTAACACTTAATTATAGATGAATATTAATTATGACCCAGGGGACAAATCTAGTAGTCGTGTTTGTTCTGTGATGAGATCGGTCTCTAAAGGAAAATGCGTGCCACGGGAAAGGGGGTAATGAAAATCACGGAGACTATCTCTCCAATTGATGGAACCATTCTTCAACTGCTCCAAGAACACTCTACACTTTTAATTGTAGTTTAAGAAAAAGTTGGAGAATGTCCAGACTGAGATATTCCAGAATGATCAAGGGGAGGAAGGATTATATGATGTAGGTGTGGCAGAATAAAAAGTTGGAACTCTTAGGTTTGAAAGATGAAGGCTTAGAGAGAGGATTTTTTTTTAAAGTAGGTAAATCCACAGTGGGTACTACACGTTTAGGTCAGAGTGGCATGTGTGTGTGTGTGTGTGTGTGTGTGTGAGATTTAAGTATTAGCAAAAGAAAATACAATATTACGTAGTAATAGTAAGGTTTATGAACCTTAGTATCAAAAAAAGCAGAAGGGGTAAAGAATTTAAATAGATCCCTATTCAACTTGACATGAGGCAGGCCTAGGAAATTTAGAGGACATTCCCAAACTTCTGATCTTAGGGTCCCTTTGAGGAAAACACTGGTCCTTACGCCTCCTCAGGGTCCCCACAGCGCCATTCACATTGGTGGTGGGCACAGAGTATATGCTGAAAAAGACCCAGTTGACTTGAAATCCATCATTTATTTCATCCTCTTTGAAAAACATCGTGTGATCGAAAAAGAAACCTTAGCAGTTGAATAGGTTTTTGTTCCACCAAGGCTCTTGGGTGAAAACATTTTGATGTATCTTACTGATAGTTCCAGTTTGTGAAAAATAACTCCAGTTGGGCAGCAGAGCTTAGAAATTAGTGGATGCTTTCAGGAAACTTGGCAATAGTTTAACTTTTTCCCTCAAGGGAATGTTTTACATTATTTGAAAAAAAAAATACACATGAATATTGTCCACGAGGGTCTATGATACTTGCAATATTTCCTAACAATTTTCTCAATTTTAAACATCATTGTTTATAAACTTTTATAATTATATTTGTTAATGATACTTCGTTAGCTAGTAAAACTAATTTTTTTTTAGGTTGAAGATTACCAATCTAGTTGGGTTTATCCCAAAGAGAATCATTACCTAATATTTAGGATACATAATGAAGGCAATTTATTGCTAGTAACTTATTATTTATGCTTATTTGTTATTTCTTACAGCTTACTGTTATCTATAATGTGAAAGATTCCAGATCTTCCATAATCCAAAGATCTATCCAAGATCAAGAAGCCTTTGATTTAGACATTGCTGTAAAAGATGATAAAGATGATGTCAATCACTTGAATTTGAATGTGTGCACAAGGTTGGTATCTAAGTCCCTCCTTTTTCTCCTTCTCCTTAAAAAAATAGATTGGAAGATTTAATTAAATATATATGGTTGTTTATATATTTAATTATATTCAATATAACTCTATATAGTTATCAAACTATATCACTATAAGGAGTTATGTTTAACAAAGATTTCAGTTACGCATTACACTTCAGATTACGAACTAGAAATACTGCTAATTATATTTAAGCATTTCTCAACATGCCCAAATTATTTACAAGTTTTCCTTGTATTTATAACAAGTTTGAATATAAAAGTTTAATAAAACTCAGGGCTAATTTCTAAAAACTTTAACGAATCATGTTTAATACTCCAAAATAGATTATTTCTTTTTGTTGGTCATTTTTCTGTTAAGTAATTATTCCAGGTTCATATTTAACCTTTAGTTTTGTGCACTTAACTCAAAACCTCATAAGAGTGTGCAAGTTCAATGAACAGCATAGTTTTTTTTTTAGACACAGTGAAAATATTCCAGTTTAGAAGATCCTTGCATTGGATAATTAGGCACTTAACAGCTTCTGGGAGTACTTAATAAGGTGACTGTTAAATTTGGTCTGTGTCCAGAGCATCTGAGGATCTTGTTAAGTCATAAGAAAAAGGTATCCGTTTCAAGACTACTGACTTCATAGATTCAGGGTCTGTGAAGCCGCCTCCAGCCTTCTTGCTTATTCTAATGCACACGTAAGTTTGAGAGCAAGTCCTTCAGAAAGTTCTTGAATCAAGAGACTAAAATTTCTTCCTTGTCAATCTCCCCTCTTAGTTCTGCCTGATTTGGTGTTAAGCTGGGTGTTACTGCAAGATGCACTGATATTGAGGAGCTGCTGCCTGCCCTTTCTAAATATCCTGTAGCGTCTGGTTGACCTTGGGCTGTTGGGCTGGAGGTCACTGATGTGGTCCTGAGCTGCCACATCCTCTCAAGGTCGTCTATAGGTGTTCCTCCAGATGGTCAACCTTCTTAGCCATTGCCTGAACCCAGTCTCCTCCATTACTGCTACCATCCCTACTATCTTGGGCCTTCTTGTTCCTTTTTGTTTTTTGAAAGTATTTTTTAAAATATTATTTATTTATTTATTTATTTTGGCCGCACCAGGTCTTAGTTGCGGCATGCGGGATCTTCTCTGAGGCATGTGGGCTCTTAGTTGCAGCATGCGGACTTCTTGGTTGCAGCATGTGAACTTCTTAGTTGCGGCATGCGGACGCTTAGTCGCGGCATGCATGTGGGATCTAGTTCCCCGACCAGGGATTGAACCTGGGCCCCCTGCATTGGGAATGTGGAGTCTTACCCGCTGGACCACCAGGGAAGTCCCAGGGCCTTCCTGTTCCTGATTTTGGTATAAATTGTCAATGTGTTTGCCCCCTTCCTCACCTGTTTGGGCATTTTGAACCAGCAGCTTGGGGATATCAGAATCTCTGCAGTAGCTTCCTTTTCAGCTGAGAAGAAAGTAGGACTCCCATTATACTTCACTAGATTGCAACTGGTCTCTGTTCCAGAATAACAGCATCAAGTTATTATTATTTAAACAACAACCGCCTACATTTATCACAAACTTACATGCCAGGCATTGTATCAATGACTTGCACACATGTCTCATTTAATCCTTAGAATTACTCTATAAAATAAGTGCTATTATTATCCCTGCTTTTCTCATTTATTCCTTCAGTCATTCATTCCCTCAGTAAATATTGGTTTAGTCTCCATTATGTGCCAGGCACAGTGTCAGGATTTGGAATATAATGGTTAGCCAAAAAGGCACAGCCTTGTCTTCACAGAACTTACTATTTGGAAGAGGAGACAGAAATTAATAAAAATAAATCCTGAAAACAATGTTACCAAACTGAAGTCTGGCTGCTTGCCGCTCGAAAGTCAATAACTGAGAGGCAGTTGTTGGTAGAAACGAAAGATGCTTTAATCAGAAAAGCCGGCAATCTGGGGAGAAGGTGGACTCATGTCCTGAGATTGACTCTGAAGATTCAGTCCAGATGTGACAGTTTTTAAAGGGAAAAAAGGGAGTAATCTCAGTTGATCATTGAGATGGGAGTCAGAGCCATTGCCATCGCCGCCCCCCCCACCCCCCGTTTGCAGGCTTGTGGACTTCTTGTGATCTTTCTTTACATGTTATCTTGTTCACACAGTTTGTTCATAGAATTACTAAAGGGAAAGCTGGGGAAGAGATCTGGTCATCTGTTAATTACTTATTCTTCATTTCTACTTTTTTGATCTACAGAAAGAACCAACAGGTTAGGCAAGGTATTGTGTGATCAAAAGATTTGAAAAGTGTGCTTGGGCTGGAGATGAGAAGAGCATGGGGGTTCCTGGTTTAAGGTTAGTTACAACATAGCTTTGCTGAAGTGACAGGGAAAGGGGTTTCCTCATGAGGGTGGTTTCCTGCAAAGAGCTGCTTATAGCAAGTCTAAAATTCTACTTTTGAAAAGGGCAAAGAAGAATAGCCTTATGGAGCAATGAGAGGGATTTTACCTCTTAGGGAGGTCAGGTAAAGACACAGAGGAGGAAAATGAGGTGAAACTGAGATTCAGACCATAGTGGGGTTTCACTGTTTATAGGGGCTCATGTAAAGATGCAGGATTCCAAATCTTAATCCAGCATCAGGAAATCAGACAGGCAATAGACTTTCCTAGGTAGAGGACATCTATATCTTTTTCTTTCTTTCTTTTTTTTGGAGGACCTGGAGAAGGGAAGTGTTTTAATGTCAGGGTTGGGGGCTTTATAAAAAGGATTTAGATGTTGCTACTAGTTTTCTGAGAAAAATCTGCTATGAAATACAAAATACATTTTAAATGAATTCTTTCAGTGGCACTTTATAAAAAGAAGAGCTGGTGTTTCAGGCACTTTATTCTCATCAGTAGGGTCCAAGCCCTTACTCACCTCAGAAAAGGTTTCTCTGTGGCATGGTAATTTAACACATTCTGCCCCTGGTTGGTGGAAAGACCAGGTCAACCAAAGCACTTCTGATGAGGCACTGAAGTCATCATATCTAAGCAGGTTGGCTGTTTTTCTCATCTCTAAAACCCCTCTAGTTTTAACGCCCGTATTGGTTTTCTATAGCGTCTCTTCTGGCTGAGTGCCTCACCAGCAGATGGTTTCAGCTGCCTGGGATCACCGAACCCACTGCAGTCAGCACTTGTACTGTGTGGCTTTTCAATCACGTTTGGCAGGCATCAGTTTGCTGCTTTAAAAAGCCAGATTTTCTACGCGCCCTTCTTGCTTTTGCCATTTAAAGGACAAGAGGAACTAACGATGCTAAGAGACTTTCATGTTGGAGACAAACTCCTTTCCATAATAACATTGGGCTGTTTCAGATCCAAAGAAAAAGCTCTTGCCATCTATTGATTTTAGAAAAATAATTATTTTAAAGGAGACAAAATGCTGTTGGTGCCCAGATGCTTTGATATTCACGACATGTACAACAGGGTTAGAGAACGAGCAGTGTAATAAAACTTTCCGAGGCTTGTCACTCTCCCGAGGTGGCTAAAGAAAACATAAAATGTGCTCCAAGTGTGTGGGAGAAGAAAGGGAAGGACCTTGCCTACTGGTCTTCTTTTTTCGAAAACCAGATGAAGAAAAGGTTGTTGAAGACTTGGCCGCTGTCTCCTGCTAAGTGGTCAAGTGATGCCTCTTTTTCGGTTCCTAGCTTTGAGTTGGAGAGCTTAGTGCCATCAACTTTTGGGAAAATGAAAAATGCAATGTGGTTTGGTATCAACCACTGGAAAACAGATTTGCCCATCGAAGGGGCAAAGTTTGCCTTCCTTACAACCCAGGGGCCCAAGTCTGCTGCATTGCAGGCATTCCACGCTGACTAACAAATGGACCCGTTGTTCTATTCCTCATGTGGTTGAAAGTTATAAGAATTTCAGACCTGTAAGGAAAGGGTTACCTTTTTACAGTTTTCTATAGTAATTTTTTATTTCAATGAAACCGTCAATGTTTGGAATAACACTTGGCAGTTTTAATTTTTATATGAAGATAGTTTGCCAACAGCTTTAGGTTTTTCCTAAAGGGTTCTCTTCTATCCTCTCCTCTTTGATTTAGGTTTCTGGGCCCAGCTAGAAGTGGCATGGCCCTTATGGAAATTAACCTCCTCAGTGGTTTTACCGTGTCCTCAGATGCCATTTCCCTGAGTGAGACCGTGAAAAAAGTAGAACACGACCATGGAAAACTCCACCTCTACTTAGACTCTGTAAGTAGTAAAACCTAAGTTTCACATTGGTAACCATTGACAAAGCCACTATTTATTGTGTTCAAAATTACCTTTACTTTAAACGTTTTCTTTGTGTCATTATTTTGGCTTTTTGTGTCCCTGAACAACTTTCACACGGCAACTATCTGTTGTCCTCACCAAAAAGACATTATTATAAAATTAGTTTAAGGAGAATTACTGTTAATGGTGAGCCTGATGAAAGTCTTGATAACAAAATTATTATTTCATACCAGATGTTCAACATATAGAAATTGCTGTGACGTAATTTCCAAAATGCAGTCCAGATGTCAACTGGAGAACTCCTTTGCTTCAGGGAATTGCTAAACATATTTGTTTAAATGCTGCTGATGAAAAAAAAATGCTGATGGTGAAAGCTTTAATTACATGTTTTAAAATGCTTTCATTAAAAAAAGGCTTTTAATATATCCCACTAGGGTTAATATCCCTGCATTGAAAAGTTAGGTGCTTAAATCATAGAATATTCTCAGAGGTTTGGTCTTTACACAAAATTATTATATAATTTTCATGTACTCTTCCCATTACTGTATGAAAGCTACTGATCCAAGAATAAGGTGCATAAAATATGTGAGAGAAAGGTTAGTGTGGAATTTAAGACTCTACTTGTTATGTCTCAAAACTGCTGGCATGTAAGTTTATTCTTCTGACATCTATATGAAATTCATATGTGGAATCAAAATTGAGTTCTAAGTGTTCTTAGGATTTCATGTTACATGGGGGGAATACGTATGTTTCTTATTCCAGTTTTGCCAAGTGTGAATCAATTAAATTGCTTCAGCAGTGAATCTACTTTTGAAAAGCTAGCTCCTTAATGTTCTCTTTGTTTTAAGACTTCAAAAACCACTTTGGTTAAAAAGCTGTTAAAACTAATTCAAAGTTTCTAGATTCTTTTGCTATTCAGTGATTTTCATATATTAAATACTGCTTGATAGCCATGGGCCTAATTTGGGGTTTGAAAAATACATTAAAGGTTTTTTAAAATAATGTAGTTAGGTTTGGAGTTTGTCCTGTATCTGTGATGTTCTTGTTCACGGTTATTTTAATTTGAGTGTCCATTACATTTTGACTGACTAATTTGTCTTTTCACTTACTGCTAATTGGTATGTAATGGAATGTTTAAAGGAATTTATCAATTTCAGATTCCTTAACCAGTATAATTGGCCAAATTGGCTTTAAGTGTCCTGCCTGGAGGCAAGGAGGCTAGCCTTTTGTACCCATGGAGGCAAGGAGACTGGCCTTTTGTACCACTGGAGGCAAGGAGGTTGGCCTTTTGTGCTCCTGGAGGCAAGGAGGCTGGCCTTTTGTACCCCTGGAGGCAAGGAGGCTGGCCTTTTGTACCCCTGGAGGCAAGGAGGCTGGCCTTTTGTACCCCTGGAGGCAAGGAGGCTGGCCTTTTGTACCCCTGGAGGCAAGGAGGCTGGCCTTTTGTACCCATATCAGTCAGTTATTGGTTGTGGGCTGCACCCCGCACTCTGAGGTTACTTCACTTACTGGATGAGGTGGCTCCCGTGAGCTGAGGGTGATTCTCCAGAGAAGGGGGCTGGTGTGAGTCAGTAGCAGCAACCAGGATGGGGTGCAAAGCTGAGACGGGGGATTTTGGTGAAGCACCAGGGCCAGGGGCATGCACTTCTGGGCACCTGCTTACTTAACCACTCCAATTCTCAGTATCTGTTTCAGTAAAATGGAAGTAAGAACAATACCTACCAATCATGCAAGGACTGTTTTACAAGATAAATGATGTAATTTCTATAAAGTGCTTACCCCAGTACCGGGTGTGTAGAAATGCTCCCTAAATGTTCATTTCTATAGCTGTTTGATAAAAGGATAAGAGAAAGAAATGTCTTTTACTTTCTCTTGAACACATAATTTGCCACACCTTTAAAAGTCTTTTGTCTTTTTCAAGGTAAATGAAACCCAGTTTTGTGTTGATATTCCTTCTGTGAGAAACTTTAGAGTGTCAAATACACAAGATGCTTCAGTGTCCATAATGGATTACTATGAACCAAGTAAGTGTGTCCTGGGGTTCGTGATACCTTGGGAGTTATGCCAGGCATTCATTCATTCATTCCTTCATTCAGAGTGGTCTTCTGCTGGATTGACTTTGTGGGGGGCGGGTGTTGTTGGGGGTAGTGAAGGAGGTGGTGGAGCAGGAGGTGAGCATTACATTTAAACGAAGACAATTGATAATTTACAAAAAAATAATCACATGACAGCATTTAGCATATATTAAAAAGTGATGTTTTTGCTCATAATGTTTTAGATTTTTAACTCCCAGCTACAAACTTTACAAAGAAAAAGTGACACAGAGAGTCCATTTATGTTCAATTTCCAAGGTTCTGCTCCTATTGCAAGCACCCACTCTATCGGGTTCTGGTTTTAAAACGGGGCTTCTTCAGGAGAGAAATGAACAGCGTCCGCAGTGGACGAGCCTCAATCGGGTTTAGCTGTTTCTTCACTGAGGGAGTCTTGTTTTGCTAAAATTTATTTATTGTAACAGATTTTTTTTATCATTTCAAGAAAACTGTAGTCTGTTTGGAAAATAACTTGAGCTTCTTTGACTTTACTGGTAACTTCTTACTTTATAAAATGTTAGACATTTAGGATGTGAAAGTAGAGATCTAGTCTGGAGATCATCTAAGTTGATCAGGACAAATCTCCGTTCAATCACAGAGTGACTTTTTGTCGGTGTGTGATCTTCAGGCTAATGTTTCTACGTGTCATCACATTCATCCTGAATAAGCACTCCTGGGGCTCAGAGTCATTAGAACACATGAGAATCGTGAACATGTTCATGTCCTAGGTGGTTGTAGATAATTACACTGTAAAGTACGAGGAACCTGTCCTCGTGGTTGGGAGTGTTTGGTGGAGTATTCATGCAAGACGACGGTAGCACCAGCTCTCTCTCCTTCTAAGTCAACAAGCCAGGTCCTCTCATCTTGCGCCTCCTGTTGGAGTTCACTCCCAGTTCTTGTGGGACATTCTGGGGACACACGGATGCAGCACTTTTTTTCTGGTGGAAGGATGAGATCCACTGTGGAGACTCAGTGACAGTACCTAGTTATCCAACTTCGTGACATGATTGTTGAAACATTCTCCAATTGATGTTTCTTAGGCGTATGGAGAACATTTTAAACATTTGAAAAGCAAAAAAGATTCAGTCTCTGAGATTTCTTTGTGGAAAACAACTTATGTATGAGGGGGTGCATTTAAAATGAAAACATGGGAAAGATCAGAATAAACCAACCAACCCATTTTGAAGAACCCTAGAGTTAGAAAGCGTACTTAAAATATTAAAAAAGTCAATGAAAAATCGTGAAGAAATTCGAAAATAGAAAGTTTTTAAAAATTGTAAAAATAAAAATCATTTATGCTTTATAGTAAGGTTACTGTAGTGCTATTGGTGCTTTATACAGTTTTTAAAAAATATTAGCTTGTACTATAAAATTTACCCAAGTTGAATAGTTTTAGAGACTATGTGCTTAACGTTTTAAAACACTGAAACAAGGCATCACACAGGCAGAGTTCTCTTCATACTTTTGCATTTTTAAATGAAGTCCATGGTAAATATTTCTCTTCAGTAGTTCCAATGAGTAGAACTTTACTTGAATGCATAGAAAATGTCACCCTAAAATAAACTCTCAAGGAGGTTAAAACACCCTCAATTTACAGTCTTTCCTGTTCCAGGAAGCGTTTCAGGTTGCGGTTGAACTGCGGCATGCAGCTGTGGTCTATTTTCTCTCTTTTAATGCTGGCCAGCTGCTGGAGGTACAGAAACTGGACTCAAAGCATTGTTTCTCTCTTGGACTTGGTCGTTTGGGCCCCTCTTGAGTATTTCAGTTGTTTCTTGTAAAGAAAAAATAAAATTATGTGAAGAACGGAAAACTCAGAAAAGTGTATTGAAATGCTCTTAAGTTTTGGCAAAGTAAATGTTTCTAAACAAAGGAGGCACGTAAACCGACATCTGCTTCTTTGAACAGGGCGGCAAGCGGTGAGAAGCTACAACTCCAGAGCACAACTGTCCTCCTGTGACCTCTGCGGGGACGCACACACCTGCGGCCCCTGTGACAGCGCGGCCTCGGCCTCCCTTCCTCACCCTAACGCCTGCCTCCTTGTCTGCTTCACGCTTCTGTTCTCTTTGCCGTGTTGGCTATGATTTATCTTTTTAAAGACTCCGTGTAACACTTTCATTTCCAGAAGTCACGTGTGATTGTCTTGTTTTCATAAGCAAATATCGCCTCTATTTTGAAAATCAATGTTTTTCTTTTAATGGGATGGGATGGGGGTGTACAACCGGTCCTTGTATGTGTAGCTGCATAGATTTCTTCCCCTGACTTCTGTGTGGAACAAAAAATCAGAATTCTTGCAGCTGTATTCTTTTATTTCCCCCTCTTAAAATCTTTTAGGTTTCTTTTGGAGGTGTTATTTTCTCCAGAATAAATGTGTTATTTTAGATGATTCTTTTCATTTTCTAGAGGAAATGATCCTGGGTTCTTAAGCACTGCTATACATCAGTGTCTGCTTTAGTATTAACGATGGATTTCCTGGGAACTGGGAAGAAACAAACCCGCAGGCGGAGCTTGTTCTGTCCCTTCTGTATCCACCCTAACCCTCCGCCTACACCACCCACCCCAGTGGTCTCAATACATCCTTCTTAATCAGATATAACTTCTTTCTTTAGGATGGAGGTGGTGATTTTTTTTTTTTTAAAGGGAAATGGTGTTGTTCCACGGCAGATGTAGTCACATACCCCAGCCCTTAGTCTTACTCTGTTTTCCCTCTGGAGAGAAGCAGAGAGAGCCCGGCTTCGCTGTGCTGCCGGCGGCTTAGAGGTTGAGGTTGCTGGGAAGTGCCCAGAAGGGCCCCGGGTGCCCTCTTCTGCGTCCTCAGCCCCGCATGTGGCTCTGTTCAGGCTGGGAGTCAGAGGGCATTGCAACACGTGCCTTACGTGACTTGGACCAGAAGATCCTAGACCAGGAGGCACATGTGAGTCATGGGGGATGCTAAGCCAGGGTCACAACAAAATCCTATATGGGATGTAGCAGACTGGACCTCCCCATGGTCTGGGAAAGAAGCTGGGGTTTGACGGGGATCAGAGAGATGTGAAGTACTGTACGGTGTTGGCCAGGGTCCTGTGGAACCTTCTAGATTCAGGTGTCTCAGTGTCAGACCACCAGCTGTCCAGTGACATCTAACACTTGCTCTGAATCTTATAGAAGATTCTTGAATTTTGAGCACCTGTGTCATGGGTTACCCTGTATTCGGAAGGATAATATTCATTTATCTGGGTGAAATTTTAAGGAAGGATTCCTTTCTTCCCCCTTCCCTGTTTTTCCTCTTTTCTCACCTTTGTTTCATCCTGCCTTTCCTTCCCTTCTTCCTTTCTTCTTTTCATTTGAAATACATTGAAATATTTTAGATATATCCAAAAAATTTAAAGATCTTTTACTAAATCTAAAAATTGGTTTAATTTCACTCCTGAACTCGGCATTTCTCTCAAGGGGATGTAGAAACGTAATCGTCATGGGCTCCAAAGAAGCTGCATTGCAGTATTTTCAACTGTTTAAAAATAAATCCAAAAATAAAATAGGCAAATAATATATTTTAAAGTCAGTTTTAAAAAGAATGTTTTTATTTTAGTAAACTTGAATTACAGTGGAGTGGATGTTCATGGAATGCTTATGGATATTTTGGACACAAAGGTAGGAATTACTAACATTCAGATTTTTAAAGCTTGAGACCTAAATGTAGAAAATAGATCCTCAGAGGGTGGTCTATGGAGACAGAGCAGTTAAATATCAAACACATAATTTTCTTGTATTCACTTTCAAGTGGGGAAAAGTTTTTCATTGTGTTACACCTTTGAAACAATCTGATCTGAAAAAGGCACTTGGGTTTGGGCTTTCCTGGGCGGGGTTTCAGCTTTTATACGCTTAGGACTTGTTTGGAGATGAAAGTATCTTAGAACGAAGTTGGAGGATGGTGTTGACAAAGGATACCCCCTCGCTGCCCAGAGAGCCTCGGACTAACCGTAAATAGTTTATATTCTGTAGCTTATATTCTGTTCCTACCGGACTTCTAGTGTAGTATTTTAGGAAACTCCAGAATGGAAAGCCATTGGAAGACAGTTTGTAGCTTTTTTAAACCATGTTTGTAGCTTTTTTAAAACCATATTTCCTCATTTAAAAACTAGAACTCTAATAGTTGTTGTGAATTATTTCAGATTTTCAGATTAAAAATTCACCTTGTAACTCATATTGCAATGCATCTCTTTTTATTATAAATGTATTAAAAGTGAGGAGGAGGAGGGGATTGAGGAAGAAGAGGAGGAAGAGGAGAAGAAGGAAGGGGAAGAGGGTCAGTCAGCGCAGCTGAAGGTGCGTGGGGCACCGCGGACGCGGGCGTCCTCCTCTGTCACGCCTTTCAGAGCGCTGGCTCTGCTGCAGCAGTGCACTTGGATTAAAAGGGACCAAAAAGCCACAAGCATTAGGGGGAAAGGAGGACACATAGTAGTAATAATTGACAGTATCGACTCTTCTTCACATGCTACAAGAAATAATACTAAAAATCTCTTTTTACCTTTAAGTTTGCTGATGTTGAAACTTTTCCTTTAGAATGCCATCAATTTCATTTTCTGATATGAACTAAAGTCCCCACTTCTTTTCCACTGAGTGGGGACCTCATTAAGACACCAGCATGTGTGACTTCCAGTTTTGACTCGCCACATAATTCAAGGACAAAACAACGCTATTATATTTGGTTTCACCATCTTATTGCCTTCAGTTATAATTCTAAAAAAGAAGTTAAAGCCCATTAAAATACGCTGGGTCAATGAAATGCTTCCTTTTATTGTGTGGTCCTATTATACTTTATGTTTTTTAAAATATTCTAACAATAATATCTTTGGTTTAGTATTTTGGTTATATTATAATCTGTGGAGCATTGTGTTAATATAAAATCCAGATATACGCTTATTGCCTAACAGTTTGTTACTTACATATGCAATGCTGTATTCCACACGTGGGAATTTTCAGAATTGTACATAGCGTAATTTTCCCTGCTCCCATTTTTTTTTTTTGAGTCTGGGTGTAATTATTTTTTTAAAAAGTTGTATTTAACTGTAATTTCTTTTTACGTTAAATTTAGTTATAAATATTCTGGCAATATAATGCTAGTTATCTTTATTTTGATACAATTCAATTATTTTGATATAATTCAATTTGATATCGTTCAACATTTCTGGCTGTCCTATGACATTGTAAGAAATTGGAGCTATGATGTTTCTTTGTCATTCTTTAAAGGAGCCATTTTATTAGCCTTCCAGCATGTAATCTGGAGTTCTTTTTAACAGCCTCACGTTTTCTAATTTGCTTGATTGAAGTTTAATACTGTTTTCTATAAAAATATGTGGTAAATACCTCCTTGACAAGGTTCCTTCACATAAGGACAGTACTTAATTTGGTGTTCATCAAGTGGCTCCCATGGGTCCAGGTGCCATTACATCTTCTTGACTGCATCATTTACTTGCACTTTTAAAATTTGAGACACAGTAAATGGACTCACTCTTGGATAAGCTTCAGAACTTTATGTACTCTCAGTAGAGACTTCTGTTAGACAGAAGAATATTCTGATTTTTTTTTTCAAATTCCAGTGAAGCATAGCACCTTCAAGAACTTAAAAATTTCCTATCATCTATTCAAATGATATTCATGTTAATGTTAAATATCCTAAGTTGCATTGGGAGTAATTTGAGGTGCAATTTTTTTAATCACTACTTTGAATAGAGAACTGTTATACTACTTTCTTTAGGAAACTAAGCAGTAAATATACATTTTTAATTAAGTATATACCGGTTGTGAGTAGGCTTGTTTCAAAACTATTTCTAGCCATTGAGTTGTGTTTTCATGTGCCTCATCAAAAGACAGTGCCACATTGAATCATTCACTAAAATGTTGCCATTTCATTTCAGTGGTTGTAATACAGGAAAACAGATATTTCCTGGATGATTTCCGAGTTTCGCACTTCACAGGACACTTACACATTGGTATGTGTGTGTCTTTGTAATAGGGATGATATTGATATATATGTTACTACATATTTAAGAATAATTCTGTCCATGTTGTCATGAGGCCACGGTTTACCACTCTTCTGCCAGGGTATTGAATCAGTGGTAGAGGATAGTTCCATGTTGCATTTATAGATCATTAAGATTTGTCTTTGATAGATTTAATAGAATGTGGCTCTATTCTGGTCCTTCCAGCCTTTATGTTTTGGATTTTTGCTAAGGTGCAATTGATACAGTAGAGTTGATTTCTTTTGTACACAGGAAGCTTTATAAGATTTTACTCATAAATCTTCTATTTTGAGAAGCTGTTTTGCATATAAGAAGGATACTGTTGAAATAAAACATCATTTTCCCAGAAACTAAAGCTTTGTATATTGAAACAGGGTGATTCTGAATGTTTAAATTTTAAATGTTAGAGTGTTGTTATTAATTGTACTTGATGATCTATTCAATAGGAAATCATGGCTTATCAATAAAAATGAAAATTTCCATCTATTACTACCAGTGTTGTTTTTATTTTAGCTTAAATCACATCTGTAGCACATCTCCTTTACCTAAACCTATTTAATGATGAGGCATGGGATGTCTGAGGGTAGGTTTGAGGAGGGATTATTGTGTTAAAGAGTTTGACATGAGTGAGAGGAGAGAAGCTTGACCACCAGCCGCTGCCTCATTTTTGTTTTTTTTAAAGAAACTTTAAATTTCAGAATAGATTTAGATTTACAGAAATGTTGTGAAAATACTACAGAGTTTCCATATATGCCACACCTATTATCTCCCCTATTATTATTATTATTTTTATCTTTTGGCCACGTGGCATGTGGGATCTTAGTTCCCCGACCAGGGATTGAACCCGCGCCCCCTGCATTGGCAGTGCAGAGTCTTAACCACTGGACCACCAGGGAAGTCCCTCCTTCCTCATTCTTTGTGTTTGGTGTTGGAGTGGGGTTGGTAGAGAGGTAAATGATACACAAATGAAAAACGTGAGGTGAGGGCTCACTCAACTTCTGGAAATTGTACAGAAATATAGAATGCACAGTCTGTGTACCCAGGAAAATGGAGGCATGGACTCTTGTAACCACAGCCTAACCTTTCAGGTATATTTTCTTGATTTTCTACTCAGTGTTAACACTTTTCCTGCCATGAACTTTCTGAGCTTCTGTGAAACGTTAAAGATAGTATGGTGGTTCTCAATTGGGGTTGATTTTGACCCCGGGTGACACTTGGCAGTGATTGGAGGTAGCTTTCGTTGTCACAGCTGGAGGTAGTGCTACTGGCTTCTAGTGGGTAGAGACCAAGGATTCTGCTAGACGTCCTGCAGTGCACACCCACAGCAAAGGCCAAGTATCAACAGGGGCAAAATATCAATAGTTCCGAGGTTGTGAAACTCCTTAGCTAAATGCTGCTGGACACTTCTCCATCACCTGGTAATGTCAATTAATTTAATATGATTAATTTAATGACATCCTTAAACAAAAAGTCATTGGAATCACTGGGCAGATATTGAGATTAACAAATAAATCTATTACCTCAACCCTAGGAAACTTAGGCTGGAGACTGGGGAAAGATGTAACTATTTTTTTTAAAATGTCTATAATAGTAGTTTCCAAACTTGGATGGTTATCAAACTCCCCTAAAGGAGTTGGTTTAACAAAAAAACCTTGGTCTTCGAGGAAATCCTAATTCAGAAGGTGTAGGATTAGGTTCTGAATCTGATTGTTGAACTCTCCCTGACTGATGATCATTTCAGTCTGGGAACCACTGGAATATGTAGTGGTTTTCATGCCATTGTGGATCTTCTACCCTTTAGTGTGAATGTGACTTGTGACTTGCTTCAAGCCAACAGAATATGGCAAAGGTGACAGGATGTGTCTGAGACGGTAGCGCCCCTTTAGCTGGAGTCTCTCCTGCCTTTTCTGAAGATGTGAGCTGCCATGTTGTGGGCTGTGATGGTGGGAGGCCCAGACACCAAGGAACTGAGAGCACCTTTTAGGAGCTGAGGGCAGCCTCCAGCCTCCAGCCAGCAGGAGAATGGAGCCCCTATAGCTGTAAGGACCTGAGTTCTGCACACAGAAGTGGATCCTTCTCCAGTTGAGCCTTAGTAGAGATTGCAGCCCCAGCTGATGCTTTGATTATAGCCATGTGAGACGCGACAGTGAGTCCTGCTACGTGCCCAGACTCTTGACCCACAGAAGCTGAGAACAAACGTATGCTGTTTGAAGCCACTAAGTTTGTGGTAATTGGCTGCAGAGCAATAGAAAACTAATACACAAGTTTTAGAGTAAGTTAATTCTATTATATTCAGCCAACTTCTTCCTAACTGGTACACCTGGAGTTGCCATCTTCTCTGCAGTTCAGGGGCTGTGAGCACGGTGGTGTCAGCCCTGGTGCCCGCACGCCTCCACTGCCCCTGCCACTTCTGTCACTGAACCAAAGTGGAGCTGTGTTCTCTGGAGCCCTCATTGCTCCAAAGCTACACTCATTTCCACACTGAACTGGCGAGTTTTTCTCCCTGGCTCTGTGCTATACTTTGTCCCTTGGACAGAGAGAGTCTGCTTGTGCCACAGAGCTCACAAAGCGTTCACTGGAAGCTGTTCTTTCAATGTCTACTTGTAGCTGCCTCTCTTTCTCACTCTCTGGCTCAAACCTAAGTCCAGGCGGCTGGGCTGCACGCCGTGAGGTACAGACACCGTACTGTCCTCCCAATGTACCTTCCTTCTGACATACACAATCTCTTTCTCTCATCTCCCCCAAATCTTCAAGCAAAATGGACTCCTGGTAGCCTTCCCTGCAAGTAGTTTGCTAGACACAATCAGATATAGATATACAGTGGTTAAGAGCATGGGCTTTGGTGCCAGGCAGACCTGGGCTCCAAACTTGGTTTTGTCTCTTGTCGGAGGGGAGACCCTCTTCCCCTCTGGTGTTTGTGGGGTGGAATTTTCCCTAAATGTTCTTAGGTTCTCTTTTTCCCTAAACTCACTCCACCCCAAAGGAGACAGAGATCTTTCTGATCTGTCATGTTAGGAAGAGTGCACCGGCCACAGTGGATGCAGCCCACTGCTTCTCCATCTGGGGTCCCACACGGACACCCTGCTTGGTTCCCTTGTGCTGACCACGTCTTGCAGGGCCCAGTCCTGCCTGGGATGGGGGAGGAAGTCCAGCCAGAAACGGTCTTCCTTGGGCAAGTCCATTCGATTCTTGCACCAAGCTGTGTCCTCCAACTTGAACTTTATCAGGGATAGAGTGGATAGTTTGGTTCCTTCATTGCTGACTTTTGTCCCCACCAAATGGTGATGGAGGGTGCTATTTATTGCATTCCCAGAGACCCCAGCACCTGTACCAAGAGTGTGATCTTGGGCAGGTTTTGCAATATCTGGTACGTATGAGGTGCTTAATAAGTTATGGTTGGGACTCTACGTCTGTATGTGTCAGTGGATAGCTTTGGCTGTATTTACATGCATAACTTTGGGTAGGAGGGAAGAGAATTCTCCAGCCGAGTTGTGGCCTCTGGGTGGGTCCCTCTGAAGCCCACAGCCTGCTCTGATGGCATTTCTGATGCTCACAGTGGACTGGAGGGGTGCTTGGCTGGGATTGATGGGTTCTCTTCTCCTTTCTGCTCCTGCTTGGTCATCATTTCTGCTAAGGTGATTCAAAATGGGGCCTCGAAGAAGGTTCAAGTAACAATGTATTCAAGGTTACCAGTGTTGAATCCAGATTATGGAGATTCAGATATGGGGGAATTGTGCCCCTTGATCTAGGTACGTTGTCCCATCAGGCTGTACAGGAGGGAGAGGCACCATCTCCCAGAACTTTGCATTGTCCCCACGAGGACACTTCCTGTGCTGGTGGAGTGACACGTGGCTGGATCCCCAAGGCTCTCTTTAGACCATCTCCCTCTTCTTCTGCAGTCTTTCATCTCTGTTCTCCATTCTGAAGTTCCCATCATCTCCACTTTGTCTGTCAGTGACTCCCCCTCTGGAATTAGCAAGTGCTGTATCTCTCCTTTTGCCTTCAGTTTCCTCTCTGTCTCCCGTGAGCTGGCAGCCAGAGCTTTCTCTCTTCTGTCTGTTCTGCTCTGAGATCACGTCCCCAGGGTGGAGGAGTGATGAGAGGACTTTGGAAGATTCTCTGCTCTGATTGGTAGTTGGCTTTTATTCCCTTTTATGTTATCTCAGTCTTCTCGAAGTTTAGACAACGGCATGAGTTCAGGATGAGGGAGACATTAACTGGCAGAACACGTGAAAAAGACCTGATGGCTAAACAAAGTATGAGTCAGTGACAAGAGAGAAGAAATGCCTCCAGTTTCTCAACAAGGAAGGTGATTCGCTTCAGTAGAGGCTGCACGTTTCAGGGTGTTTTGCCCGGTTACTAATGTCACAGTTTAAGAAGGAAGACCAACTGGAGTCCATATGGGGCAGAGCAACCACAAGGGTGTCAGGATGAAAGATGAAGGGATGCGGGGGACGCATAGCTGGTGAAAGAAACCAGGTAGACTCTGACACTTTTCTTCCAATTTCCCCGAGGCTGCCAGCTGTAAGCTCATGTTGCAGAATTGTTACAAGTGGGTAGACTTTGGCACAATATCAAGGGGAATCAAATAGAGCATCCCTAACTCAGATGCTGGTGACTACATAGTCCCTGGAGTTGTTAAGCAAGGCTCATGATCATTAGGGGCCGACACTTTTTAAATTGGTAAAAATAGTAGGAGTTAAGAGGTTTTCTAGTTGAGCCCCTGTTAGAGATTGAATCATGTTCCGCAAAAGATATGTGGACGCCCTAACCCTCGGTACTTTAGAATGTGACCTTATTTGGAAATACGGTTGCTGCATAATGAGAAGATAGCTACGTGAAGACAGAGGTACATAGGGAGAACGTCATGTAATGACAAGGGCAGAGATTTGAGTTACGCGGCTGCAAGCCTAGGAATGCCGAAGATTGCCAACAGTCTAGAAGCTGGAAAGAGGCAAGGAAGCGTTCGTCTACTGGTTTCAGAGGTGAGCAGGGTCTTTTTGACACTTTGGATTCAGACTCCCAGCCTTCAGAACTGTGAGACAATATTTTACTGTTCTTTTAAGTCACCCAGTTTGTGGTACTTTGATATGGCCGTCCTAAGAAACTAATACAACTCCCCAGAAAGGTTAAGAGCTGTGTACAAGTTCTACAACTTCTTTTTTTTTTTTTTTACCTCCACAGGTCAAGAGGAAAATTGGAACTTCTGCCTGGTAAGTACCAGGCATTCAGTACCAGGCTGTGGACCGAGCACTGATGGTTAAGCGCCCACAGTTACCCTCTGCTCTCGGCATCCCTGCCCCAAAGCCTTCATTCCCAGTGGGGGGTGGGGGGTACTGGAGCCACTGTCCATTCGAGGCAGTGATGACAGAGTTCCTCTTGAATACCAGCTGCAATCATTTCATTTGATAATGACTGCCAGGGATTTTGAGACCACTTCTGGACCCACTGGGCACAAGAGCTAGAATCAGTGGTGAATGTCCGCATAGGTGAGGCAGGGCCAGGTGGTGTCACCTGAGCTGGGAATTTACTATTCCCGATTTAGGGTCTCACCGTACAATTTAGCCTTTAATTATATTGCCTTGCACTTGAACTAATTGTTTTTTATTGGTGTTGGTCTTGATTCACATACCACATTGCAAGCCCAGCCAACACTTTCATCCTATACCATAGACTTTCTCTCTCTCTCTCTGTGTCTCCATATTTATGGTAAATGCTATCTGACTGATGTACCCAGTGTATTCTCTAGGCTCTGAACTGTAGATTTGTAAATAATAAGAAAATAATGCTAATAAAGTTATGTACTAAAGGACCTGGCATTCTTCTAAACAACAATATCACAGATACTAATTACACGCATATCACACTCATGCTTTATCTCTCACAGCCCCTAACACTACTTTTAACTCTCTAAGTGTTCAAAAATGTTTAACTGAATGATAGAATTTGAAGTACTTGTAATTAAGAATGTCTCCACATGAAAGATATAGGACTAGAGTTAGAGGAAGTAAAGGGGGAAAGGTTGGAAAGAAAGAAATGCAGGAGATGGAGAAATATGGAATTGTTCCGAGCATAAACGTTGTGTCCCTTATTAAATTTCAGTTAGGGGATTCGGAGAATTTCAGCTGATTCCCAAACACACAGATGTTTTATTTTTACTCTTTTTAAAAAATTTTTTACTGGAATATTGTTGCTTTACAATATTGTGTTAGTTTCTATTGTACAGCAAAGTGATTCAGCTATGCGTATACATATATCCTCTTTTTTTTTGAATTTCCTTCCTATTTAGGTCATCACAGAGCATTGAGTAGAGTTCCTGTGTTATACAGTAGCTTCTCATTAGTTGTCTATTTTATACAAAGTATACAGTAGTGTATATATATCAATCCCAATCTCCCAGTTCATCCCACCCACCCCCTTTCCCCCTCGGTATCCATACGTTTGTTCTCTACGTCTGTGTCTCTATTTCTCCTTTGTAAATAAGATCATCTATACCATTTTTTTCAGATTCCACATATATGAGTTAATATATGATATTTGTTTTTCTCTTTCTGACTTACTTCACTCTGTATGACAGTCTCTAGGTCCATCCATGTCTCTACAAAAGACCCAATTTCATCCCTTTTTATGGCCAAGTAATATTCCATTGTATATATGTACCACATCTTCTTTATCCATTCCTCTGTTGATGGACATTTAGGTTGCTTCCATGTCCTGGCTATTGTAAATAGTGCTGCAGTGAACATTGGGGTGCATATGTCTTTATGAATTATGTTTTTCTCTGGGTATATGCCCAGTATTGGGATTACTGGGTCATATGGTAGTTCTATTTTTAGTTTTTTAAGGAACCTTCATACTGTTTTCCATAGTGACTGTATCAATTTACATTCCCACTAACACTGCAAGAGGGTTCCCTTTACTCCACACCCTCTCCAGCATTTATTGTTTGTAGATTTTTTGATGATGGCCATTCTGACCGATGTGAGGTGATACCGCATTGTAGTTTTGATTTGCATTTCTCTAATAATTAGTGATGTTGAGTAGCTTTCCATGTGCTTTTTAGTCATCTGTATGCCTTCTTTGGAGAAATGTCTATTTAGATCGTCCACCCATTTTTTGATTGGGTTGTTGGTTTTTTTGATATTGAGCTCCGTAAGCTGTTTGTATATTTTGGAGATTAATCCCTTGTTGGTTGCTTCATTTGCAAATATTTTCTCCCATTCTGAGAGTTGTCTTTTTGTTTTGTTTATGGTTTCCTTTGCTGTGCAAAACCTTTTAAGTTTAATTATATCCCATTTGTTTATTTTTGTTTTTATTTTCATTACTCTAGGAGGTGGATTGAAAAAGATCTTGCTGCGGTTTATGTCAAAGAGTGTTCTGCCGATGCTTTCCTTGAAAAGTGTTATAGTATCTGGCCTTACATTTGGGCCTTTAATCCATTTTGAGTTTATTTTTGTGTATGGTGTTAGGGAGTGTTCTAATTTCATTCTTTTACATGTAGCTGTCCAGTTTTCCCAGCATCACTTATTGAAGAGACCGTCTTTTCTCCATTGTATATTCTTGCCTCCTTTGTTATAGATTAGGTGAACATAGGTACGTGGGTTTATCTCTGGACTTTCATCCTGTTCCATTTGAGCTATATTTCTGTTTTTGTGCCAGTATGATACTGTTTTGATGACTGTAGCTTTGTAGTATAGTGTGAAGTTTGGGAGCCTGATTCCTCTATCTCCATTTTTCTTTCTCAAGATTGGTTTGGCTATTTGTGGTCTTTTGTGTTTCCATACAAATTGTAAAATTTTTGTTCTAATTCTGTGAAAAATGTCATTGGTAATTTGATAGGGATTGCATTGAATCTGTAGATTGCTTTGGGTAGTATAGTCATTTTCACAATATTGATTCTTCCAATCCAAGAGCATTTTATATCTCTCCATCTGTTTGTGTCATCTTTGATTTCTTTCATCAGTATCTTATACTTTTCTGAGTACAGGTCTCTTGCTTCCTTAAGCAGGTTTATTCCTAGGTATTTTATTCTTTTTGATGTGATGGTAAATGGGATTGTTTCCTTGATTTCTCTTTCTGATCTTTCATTGTTAGTGTATAGGAATGCAAGACATTTCTGTGTATTAATTTTGTATCCTGCAACTTTACCAAATTCATTGATGAGGTCTAGTAGTTTTCTGGTAGCATTTTTAGGGTTTTCTGTGTAGAGTGTAATGTCATCTGCAAAGAGTGACAGTTTTACTTCTTCTTTTCCAATTTGGATTCCTTTTATTTATTTTTCTTCTCTGCTTGCCATGGCTAGGACTTCCAGAACTATGTTGAATTATAGTGGCGAGAGTGGACCTTCTTGTCTTGTTCCTTATCTTAGAGGAAATGCTTTCAGTTTTTCACCATTGAGAATGATATTTGCTATGGGTTTGTTGTATATGGCCTTTATTATGTTGAGGTAGGTTCCCTCTATGCTCATTTTCTGGAGATGTTTTAATCATAAATGCATGTTGAATGCTGTCAAAAGCTTTTTCTGCATCCAATGAGACGATCATATGGTTTTTATTCTTCGTGTGTTAATGTGGTGTATCACACTGATTGATTTGTGTATACTGAAGAATCTTTGCATCCCTAGGATAAATCCCACTTGATCATGGTGTATGATCCTTTTAATGTGTTGTTGAATTCAGTTTGCTAGTATTTTTTTGAGGATTTTTGTGTCTGTGTTCATCAGTGATATTGGCCTGTAATTTTCTTTTTTTGTGATATCTTTGTCTGGTTTTGGTATCAGGGTTATGGTGGCCTCACAGAATGAGCTTGGGAGTGTTCTTCCCTCTGAAATTTTTTGGAAGAGTTTCAGAAGGATAAGTGTTAACTCTTCTCTAAATGTTTGATAGAATTTAGAGAAGGCCATCTGGCTCTGGACTTTTATTTGTTGGAAGATTTTTAATCACAGTTTCAATTTCATTACTTGTGACTGGCCTGTTCATATTTTCTATTTCTTCCTGGTTCAGTCTTGGAAGGTTATACCTTTCTAAGAATTTGTCCATTTCTTCCAGGTTGTCCATTTTATTGGCATAGAGTTGCTTGTAGTAGTCTCTTAGAATCCTTTTATTTCTGCGGTGTCTGTTGTAACTTCTCCTTTTTCATTTCTAACTTTATTGATTTGAGTTCCTCTCCCTCTTTTTCTTGATGAGTCTGGCTAATGGTTTATCAATTTTGTTTATCTTCTCAAAGAACCAGCTTTTAGTGTTGTTGATCTTTGCTATTGTTTTCTTTGTTTCTATTTCATTTATTTCTGCTCTGATCTTTATGATTTCTTTCCTTCTACTAACTTTGGGTTTTGTTTGATCTTCTTTCTCTAGTTCCTTTAGGTGTAAGGTTAGATTGTTCATTTGAGATTTTTCTTGTTTCTTGAGGTAGGCTTGTATAGCTATAAACTTCCCTCTTAGAACTGCTTTTGCTGCATCCCATAGGTTTTGGATTGTCGTGTTTTCATTGTCATTTGTCTCTATGTATTTTACAATTTCCTCTTTGATTTCTTTAGTGATCCATTGGTTATTTAGTAACATATTGTTTAGCCTCCATGTGTTTGTGTTTTTTACAGTTTTTTCCTGTAATTGATTTCTAATCTCATAGTGTTGTTGTTGGAAAAGTTGCTTGATATGATTTCAATTTTCTTAAGTTTACTGAGGCTTGATTTGTGACCCAAGATGTGATCTATCCAGGAGGATGTTCCATGTGCACTTGAGAAGAAAGTGTATTCTGCTGCTTTTGGATGGAATGTCCTATAGATAGCAATTAAGTCCATCTGGTCTAGTGTGTCATTTAAGGTTTGTGTTTCCTTTTTAATTTTCTGTTTGGATGATCTGTCCATTGGTGTAAGTGGGGTGTTAAAGTCCCCTACTCTTATTGTGTTAATGTTGATTTCCCCTTTTATGACTGTTAGCATTTGCCTTATATGTTGAGGTGCTCCTATGTTGGTTGCATATATATTTATAATTGTTATATCTTCTTCTTGGATTGATCCCGTGATCAGTATGTAGTGTCCTTCCTTGTCTCTTGTAACAGTCTTTATTTTAAAGTCTATTTTGTCTGATATGAGTATTGTTATTGCAGCTTTCTTTTGATTTCCATTTGCATGGAATATCTTTTTCCATCCCCTCACTTTCAGTCTATATGTGTCCCTAGGTCTGATGTGGTTCTCTTGTAGACAGCATTTATATGTGTCTTGTTTTTATATCCATTCAGTCAGTCTGTGTCTTTTGATTGGAGCATTTAATCCATTTACATTTAAGGTAATTATACATATGTAAGTTCATATTGCCATTTTCTTAATTGTTTTGTGTTGTTTTTTTTTTTTTTGTAGATCTTTTTTCTTCCCTTCCTCTTTTGTTCTCTCCTCTTGTGCTTTGATGACCATCTTTAGTGTTGTGTTTGGGTTGCATTTTCTGTGTGTGTATCTAGTGTAGTTTTTTGGTTTGCATTTCCCATGAGATTTTCATAAAGCAGCCTATATATATACAAGCTTGTTTTAAGTTGCTGGTCTCTTAATTTCACATGTAATTCCCATTTCCTGCATTTGTACTCTCCTCTTTTCACAGTTGCTGGTTTTGATGTCATATTTGTGTATGGATGATTTCCTGCTTTTACTGTATGTTTGCCTTTACCAGCGAGCTTTCCCAATAGTGATTTTCTTGTTTCTAGTTGTGGCCTCTTTTTTCCCCCCTGCCTAGAGAAGTTCCTTTAGCATTTGTTGCAAAGGTGTTCTGGTGGTGCTGAATTTTCTTATCTTTTGCTTGTCTGTAAAGCTTTTAATTTCTCTGTTGTGTCTGAATGAGAGTCTCACTGGGTAGAGTATTCTTGGTTGTAGGTTTTTCCCTTTCATCGTTTTAAATATATTATGCCACTCCCTTCTGGCCTTCAGAGTTTCTGCTGAAAAATCAGCTGATAACCTTATGGGGAATCCCTTGTATGTTATTTGTTGCTTTCCCCTTGTTGCTTTTAATAATTTTCTTTGTAATTAATTTTTGTTAGTTTGATTAATATGTGTCTCAGCATGTTTCTCCTTGGGTTTACCCTGTATGGGACTCTCTGCACTTCCTGGACTTGGGTGACTATTTCCTTTTCATGTTAGGGAAGTTTTAGACTATAATCTCTTCAAATATTTTCTCAGGCCCTTTCTCTTTTTCTTCTTCTTCTGGGAACCCTATAATTGGAATGTTGGTGCCTTTCATGTTGTCCCAGAAGTCTCTGAGACTGCCCTCATTTCTTTTCATTCTTTTCTCTTTATTCCTTCCTGTGGCAGTGAATTCCACCATTCTGTCTTCTAGGTTACTTATCTGTTCTTCTGCCTCACTTATTCTGCTATTGATTCCTTGTAGTGTATTTTTCATTTCAGTTATTGTATTGTTCATCTCTGGTTTTTTGTTCTTTAGTTCTTCTAGATCTTTGTTTAACATTTCTTTTACCTTTTCAATCTGTGCCTCCATTCTTTTTACAAGATCTTGGATCATTTTTACTATTATTACTCCAAATTCTTTTTCAGTTAAGTTGCCTATCTCCTCTTCATTTAGTTGTTCTTGTAGGTTTTTATCTTGCTCCTTTGTCTGCAACATATTTCTTTGTTGCCCCATTTTGTCTAACTTACTGTGTTTGTGGTCTCCTTTCCATAGGCTGAAGGACCATAGTTCCTCTTGCTTCTGGTGTCTGCCCCCTGCTGGGTGATGTTGGTCCAGAGGCTTGTGGCATTACCTTCTTGATGGGGAGTTTGATTGCTCTTGTGGTGATCAGAGCCTGCCTGGATATTGAGCAGGGTTTCCCCTTTGTTCTGTGGTTGTCACTGCCCTGTCAGGGGCAGGGTCTGCTCCCTAGTTGTTGGAGTAGAGGCCTCTAGATCTGTTTCTTAGCTGTGTTTCTGATCTCTGATGTGAGGTATGTGGGATTGGGGCACTCCCACTGGGAGAGAAGCCACTGAGTATTCTTCCTCTGGAGATGTTCACCTGTTAATATGCTCTGTTGTGTTCCCTTTCACCCATTGTCTGGGCTCACAAAGTACACTGTTGTTGGCTCTGCTCTTGGTTCCACCTTAACTGTGGGTATGCTGGCAATTGGCGCTGGTGACTCTCAGGTTTTGTTTTCACCAGGCCACCAGTGCAGATCCACTGAGGTCACGTCCCAGGACTCCAGTAGTCATGCAGGTGAACTTGCTGTGGGAGCTGTGGAGACAGCTCAGACTCTGGCCTGGCCCCACCCCCATGTGTACATGCCCACAAAGCCCACAGCTGCTAAAGCCAGACCCATCCCAGCTAAAGGAGCACTTGTCCTTTCAGATGTTTTGCAGGTGCTGAGTTTAGGAAGATTTCAGTGGAGGTGTAACTCTGAGGCTTGCCAGCCATGAGGAGAGATTTCAGCTCTTCTTCCTTAGTTACACCACTCCTGGGGCTCAGCTGTGGTTTCAGCCCCACCTATACGTGTGTTCCTCCCACCAGAGTCTGTTGTAGAGGTCACCAGAGCACCTGAGCCCATCAGGCAGGTAGAAGCCAAGGTGGTGATCGAGGCCAGTGGACTGCCCAGGCAGGAGGGTGCTGTGGTAGCGATTGGAACGCACGAGTCCATCAGGTGGCAATTGGTGCGAGCGGGTTGCCCAGGTGGGAGGGTGTGGGGGGCAAAGGAGGTGATGGCAGGGGCATGTGAGTCGGCTTTAGTGGGAGCCCTCCCTAGTGCCTGTGGAGGCAGGGGCTGGCGCATGAGGAGAGAGGCTGCAATGGCGACCCCACTCTTTGTGTGTCAGTCAGCAATGGAGCTTTGCTTCTGCGGCAGTCTGGGCTTCCTCCATGAGCAATCGCGGTTGTGGAGCTCCTCGCTCCCATCCCCTCAGGCTGTCTCCTCACAGTCAACATCAGTCCGCTCCCTGGGTTTGCTCTCCAAACCCCACGTTCCAGCACCCAGACCCCGTCTGCACTGGCGGGCACCCATTTCAGGCTGGGGCATGCAGGGCTGTGGAACGGACCATCTTTGGAGGTCCCTCTCTGTCCTGCCTGCCACAGACTGGTTGCTGAGGTCTCCTGTGAGCCCCTGAAACTCCCCTTCTGTCCCAGCTGATTTCCCCACTGGTGAGGGGGCTTCCCCACATGCGGGACCCTCTCCTCACCTTCAGCTCCCCGCTGGGGGTGCAGGTCCCGTCCCGCTTCCTCTCCTCTTCCTTTTCCCTTCTTCTTTCTTTCATTCAACCCAGTTATGTGGGTATCTTTCTTGTCCTTCTAGGTGTCTGAGGTCCTCTGCTAGTGTTCAGCAGGTGCTCTGTGGGAATTGTTCCATTTGTAGATGTCTTCTTGATGCGTTTGTGGGGAGAGATGAACTCCACATCCTCCTACTCCTCCACCATCTTGGAAAGTCTAGTTTACTTTCAACTGACATTTTCAGAGTTATGAATAACTAAATATACTTCTGGAGTATTAAAATAATTATAAAATAAAAGCTCTTGTGAAAGAATAGCAATTATGACTCCTTACTAGGAGAATTTTTAAAAATCTTGAGTCTTCCACATATGAAACACTCTGTTTCCCTGTCAGCTATTACTGTCTCTTCTCCCTTCATAGACAAACTTTTTGATAGTATTTTCTATGTTTACTATCTATACTTCCTTACTTCTTGTTCGTTCTTCAAGCCACTGAAGCCTGGACTTACTCTATCAAAGCCACTCTAAAGAAAGTTGTCAGCTCCCTTCTTTTTCTCTGTGTCTAAAGGACGGTCTCCTTCCTCTCTTCCTGACATCTTAGTAGTATTTGATACTATTGACCACTCTCTTTCTGAATCTTATTTTTGCTTCAACCTCTGTGTCTGTGCACCCTCCTGATTTTTCTCCTGCCTGTCAAATACATTGTCTCAGTATCCTTTGAATTCTTATTTCCCTCTGTATATTTTTAAAATGCAGACTTGAGGTATTTTGGAGACATTATCAGGAAGACTTCAGAATAGATTGAATGTGGGAAGTGAGGAAAAGATGAGTCAAAAACTAGGATGGAGGAGGTAAGTTAGGAGTTTGGGATTAACATATACACACTACTATATACAAAATAGATAAACAACAAGGAGCTACTGTATAGCACAGGGAACTTTATTCAATATCTTTTAATAACCTATAACAGAAAAGAATCTGAAAAAATATATATATATTACATATATATATATATATATATATATATATATATATATATATATATGGATCACTCTTTTGTACACCTGAAACATTCTAAATCAACTGTACTTCAATAAAAAAATAAAAATTAAAAAAATCTAGGAGATGAAGCAGAGGCATTTATTGAGACAAAGAAGAAAGACTGGAGAAAGAGAAAGTGTGTGTGTGTGTGTGTGTGTGTTTGTCAAGTATTCCACTTGGGTCATTTTATCTCATTGAATTCTCAGTGAAGAGAAACAACATACAGTTATGGCCCTCAACTAATCTGCCAATGCAAAGAATAACAATACATTACCTAATTTTTCCTATATAATACTCTGCTCTTGCTTTTGCTTTTGTTTGTAATCTAGAGGAACTTAGAAAACTCCAAAGGAATTGCTGGGGAGGAAGAAATTTTCCTCTACCATTCTAGGTTCTTCTGTCTGGTCTAAGAATTATATTGACATGAAACAGATTAATAGGAGAAAGTGAAACAAAAGTTTAATGGCGTGTATACATGGGAGAGACCCAGGAAGACTCACCAACTCATCGAAATTGCTGAAGCCCTCACCTTAAATACCATCCTCAGCTAGAGACAAAAGAGGATGTTGAGGGTGGGGACAGCTATGGGAGGTGACCAGGAAAAGCACAGTAAACAAGGGTAAAGTTGTTATACAGATTTAAGTCAGTTGCTTTCTCCATTGATAAGCATTTCTAGGGATTTGGTCATCCACCTCTTTCTGGTATAGAGGATGATACCCTTACAAATAAGTGTAAACGTTTCTTACAAAAGGGTAACTTATACTCCATTATCAGGGTCTTCTCCATGTTTACTGTTTCTTAGAAAATAACCAGCTTAAAATAATTAATATGCCAAAGAGACATATTTTGGGGCGTCAAATTCTGCTCTCCTACAGAATTCATATAGCAAACTCCTTGGTGTGGACCACAAGATTTGATGAAAAAAACCTTTTAATTTTGAAATAATGATAGACTCACAAGAAGTTGTAAAATAGTACACAGAGGTCCTATATGCCCCTCCCCTTGCTTCCCCTGTGGTAACATGTTAAGTGACTATAGTGCATTTTGGAAGCCAGAACGCTAATGGGCACAACACAATTAACGCGGGTACAGACTTTGTTTTCATGATCGTTTCACATGCATTCATTTTGTTATATGTCTTTGTGTATAATTCTAGGACATCTTATCGCACATATATGGTCTGAATTTGTCCCCACAGGATTCCTGTGATGAAACCTAACCCCCAAGGTATTTGGAGGTGGGACCTGTGGGAGGTGATTAGACTGGAGAACAGAGCCCTTATGAATGGGATTAGTGTCCTTATCTCAAAAGTCCGAGAGAGCTCCCTTACCCTCACCCCCCTGTGAAGTTACAGAGAAAAACCTGCCATCTATGAACCAGGAAGCAGGCTCTTACCAGCCACCAAATCTACAGGTGCCTTGATCTTGGACCTCCCAGCCTCCAGAACTATGAAAAATAAATGTTTGCTGTTTATAAGTCACCCAATCAGTGGTATTTTGTTAGAGCAGCCCAAAGGGACTAAGACATGTAGAACTGAATAACCACTATTATAATCAAAATACAAGTCCCTTTCATCACCACGAAGGAACTCTCCCCACTGCTTTACTGTCACAGCCTTTTTCTCCTCCCTTAATCCCTGGCAACTATCTCTATAATTGTCATCTTGAGAGTGTAATATAAATGGAATCATACAGTATGTGGCCTTTTGAGGTTTCTTTTTTCCATTCAGCATAATGCCCTTAAGACCAACCAAGTTGTCATGTGTATCAATGTTCATTCCCTCTTACTGCTGAACAGTGTTCCAAGATTTGATCTTGAGAGCCTGCTGGAGTCTTAGGTTGGAGTGTACATCACCTTGCCAACCTGATATAAAGTACTCAGATAAAATAACTGAAGTCAATATGATGGGGAATAATTAGTGTGATAAAGGAAGAAGAATAACAAGGAAGGAAATTTTTAGCCATTCTCAGCAGAAAACAATGGGTTGAGAACAATGCCTACATGCCAACACTTCCCAAGGTGAATTTACAGAATGCCAGCAGGTCTAATGTGAAAAAAGTGTTTAATGGCAAAGTTTAGAAAATCACAAAAACTGTCACTACTGTGGAATGGATCTTTAACATGGTAATGCATACTTTGAATTCTAGAAGAAGGACATGATATTCTCCACTCTCCAAACTTTTAGACCAGCACATTGATGTCCTTTTCATAGAATATTTCTCTCTGGTGGTTTTCCAGGGAAAGTATTTTGGGTAGAGCTGTTGTAAGTTAATACACAATATTTAAATTCTGAAATAACCATGCAGTTTATCACACAGTCAAATGTATTTATCAAGTTGATTGTAAGGTTTATAATAGGCATAAAATACAATAGAGTTGCTCTAATGATGGAAATATAACAATCAAATATCCATAAAGGCAAAAAAGAAAAGAAAACAAAACAAACCAAACAAAAAACCCCCCAAAACCTCATAGCACCAAAGAGTGGAACAGTGGTTTCCAGGGGCTGGGGGTGGGAAAATGGGGAGATGTTAGTCAAAGGGTACAACCTTTCAGTTGTAAGATAAATAATTTCTGGGAATCTAATATACAGCACGGTGACTATAGTTAATACTGTACTGTATACTTGATGTTTGCTAAGACAGTAGATCTTGTGTTCCCACCACACCAAAAAAAAAGGTAACTCTATTCAGTTGGCTATGGTAATTACTTCACAATGTATACATATATCAAATCATCAGATTGCACACCTTAAATCAGGGGTCCCTAACCCCTGGGGCCGAGGACCGGTACCGGTCTGTGACGTGTTAGGAACCGGGCCGCACAGCGGGAGGTGAACAGCAGGTGAGGGAGTGAAGCGTCATTCGCTGCTACCCCCCGACCATCCCGTCCGTGGAAAAACTGTCTTGCACGAAGCCTGTCCCTGGTCCCAAAAAGTTTGGGGACCGCTGCCTCAAATACATGCAGTTTGTATTTATCAGTGCCTTCATAAAGCTGGAAAAAATTTACATAAAATATGCTGCCACTAGGGGGCAGAAGAGGATCGGAGCAAAGGGAAACCTCCCCCAAATTGCTGCCTAATTAAAAAATTCCTTTTATGTACTGAAAATGAAATGAGATCTGAGAGCTTTTTCTCCTTTCTGTGCAAACGGATAATAAAGTTATTAAAATATTCTTCTTACTTCTATTACCATAGAAGGATGCTTATTTTGGTATGTGCATAATTTATGCATAAAAATTTTTTGGTTTTAGAGTAAAAAGCATATCCAGACTGGGAGCTCCTTTTTGATTTTATAAAAGTAAATCCTGATTTTCAAAACCTGAGAGCTCGTTAACCTTTTGACAGTTCAGAAAGAGATACTGTTACCATAAGTAAAGCTTGACCTAGAATTTGTGGAATTTTAATCTCCTAATGGAATGAAGGGGTCTCCATTAATCCTCTAACGTGTATTTATTACGATCTTTTCCTGCCTAGTTTTGCTTTGTGCTTGAAGTATATTTTTTCCTTTCAATGTTTCTTCTTTTATAATCACCAGAGAAGAACAAATATAACTGAAAAGATAGCAAAATGGACTTGCTAGTGGAGGTTTGGTTGCCTGGTGGGCTTCTCAAAGCCTGTCTTTGCTTGGAGCACCAGACCCCACCATGCTCTTCTTCATCCTGGACTAGCTTATCTGTATAAAAATGTCTTATGAGAATCCTCGTCTGGGAGGATTGTCTAATAGGGAAGTGCATTACTGGGTCTGATAGGGTAATGGAGGGACCTTCCTTCTACGGGGACCACCCCCTCTCTTCTTCCTTTCCCTAATGTGCATGCTTGTCTGTGAGACAATTTTCCTGGTGAGGAAAGTCCTAGAGGAGGGTTGCGTCTCTTCAAAGGTGGCAGTCATCCCCTGGGCCGTAATCTGGGTAAGTTGTGGGTCCTCAGACAGCAAGACAGAAATCAGGAGGTGTGGGAGGGAGCTCCTGCCTTTCTTTGGGTAGTGTTCTCCTGGGCTGGACTTGGGGGTGTTTGGACATGCTTGAGGGGAAGGCTGGGAGGCAGGAAGGGGGCTGAAGATGGGTGAATTATACCACATAAACTGTAGTATCTAGTTGCCCATTTATTCTCCTCCTGTTCTCGCTTAGATATTAGTGGTTTATAAAAGTTTTGGCCTTATTTCAGTTGAAGGGAATTTAAGGAAGAGTTAAACCTTCAGGTGAGAACCATGCCTCCCTGTGAGGCCATGTGGAAGTGGTAACCTTCATAGACGAGGCACTGAAAGCAGGAATTTGAATGTCAGGGTCACAGGACTAGCCCTCCCTCCCCACCAGGGTCCTTGTTCATTGCCAGTGAGAAGGCTGATGGAGTTCTCTCACTCAGAATAGGACATGAGGAAAGAGGGGACGGTGGGGTTTCCTTCCCACACAAAATGCTGCAGAGAGCTACCCTCAAAGCTTCGCCCTTGACAAAGTTATCTCAAATCTCTCAATTATTAGGCCAAGAAGATCATTTAGATGATTTATCTTTATTTACTATCAACTCAGAATTGACTGCCTCACCCAACTGTTTTCAGGTGAGGAAACCAAAAACTGGTTCTGAGAGATTAAATGATGCCCCCAAAGTCACAGGGTTGAGGTCGGTGTGAGGGCTAAAACTCCGGTTTCCTGAGTCCAGGTTGTTTTGACGCTGCCCCAAGTAGGGAGGATCCCACTTTCTTGGCCAAGTGTTCCTCTGCAATGAGACAGAAGTTGCAGGATACTGGGAAACAGAGATCAGTCACTAAAGGTTTCTACTAGCTCTTTGTTTTCTCCCCAAGACAGTGCTAAACAATATTAGACATTAACGGCATAGTCTGCAGCCCTGTGTGGAAAGAGGAGTATCTTCAAGGACTCTGGGACCCCGAGCTGTGTGGGTCATTGGGTGAAGGACCAGACATAGAAAGATTCTCCTGCTAGCCCCACAGCCAAGCCCGAGGGTGTGACAAGGTGAGTGCTTCAGAGGAGTGCGTGTGAGTGTGTGTGTGTGAGTGTGTGTGTGTGTGTGTGTGAGAGACATCAAATCGTTACCCTTTCTCTTTGTACGGTACACTGAAGGGCAAAGTCCCCTTTAGTGTTAGTCAGACGTGAACAAGGGATGTCATCTCAGTTCCAAACAAAGGGGCATTGAACAGAAATATCTAGACATTCCATTTTCTCCTCCCCAGCGCACTTTATCTCCTGGGAAAGAGACGCCAAGTTGTTGATGACGATCACTGAGTCATCACAGATTATTGACGTCACGTGTTCCTGTGAAAAGGAAAACCATTGTGTGGCACTGTCCGCGCTCCTGGCCTCGCTCCAGCAGGGAGCTGCCTGGGGCAGCCCGTGTCTCTGAGCAGCAGTTAACATCGGTCACTCGCCTACCATGCGTCAGCGTTGCTCGTAATTCTTCACGTTTTACGGCAGGTAATCCTTCCATATGCCTTGTAAGATAGGTGCAATCTACAGATGAAGACCCTGACAAAATGAGGTTAAGTATACATCACATGAGAGTAGGTGGAGAGCCTAGCTCACATTCTAGTAACCTGGTTCCAGAGTGTGGGCTCCTAACCTCTACACAACCCTGCCCCCTGCCAGCATTCACCTGACTTCCACAGAGCCCTACGGACCTAGATTAAATCCTGCAGATTTTATTCACAATCCCTCAGGTTCTGGTGTGATCACATACATGGAAGTTACTCTTGTTTGGGAGAGCAATCCATAGTAAAAACTGGAGTTTTATGAAGAAAATCACTCTGGTACGTACTCAAGAATAATGTGAACTGGAGTGTCATTTCCTAAATTTGACTAATGAATACTATTTTTAAGTGATACAGCTAATGTTTATTGAAATATTATTTAGTACTTAACTAAATGTAAAGCAAGTGCTTTACATGTATTACCTTTTAATCCACCCAGCAATCAAATGTACTATTATTGTCCTGGGTTTAAAGATGAATTTAGGGTTACTGTGTAATTGCCCAATGTTATAGAGCTTCTTCAAAGCCAACACTATGACTCCAGTGCCCACATTCTTCGCCACTGAGTTATATCAGTGCCCTAGTTGGCTGGTTTGCGGTTCAGGGTGGACATCTTTCCAACTAGTTAGCTTTCCTGAAAATTTGGGAGCAGGATAAATTTGGCCTCTGTGTTCCTGAATTTTGTTTTGCTAATTCTGTTCTGCTCTTGAGCCATCTGTGTGCCATTCTTTCTTTCTTTAGTATTTAGCTCTCATCATCTGGCTTTGATTTGCTCAAACTCTTTCCTCTGTGCGATTTGTATTGTTTTAGTTTCTTTTTCTATGGAAACCATTTTTTTTGTAGTTAACTTAATAATACATGTTTTACTACTTTGAAGTCTTATTCTTTCACTTTAATAATGGAATTTATATAGCACTATGATAGATATTTTCAGTAAAAATTATTTATATGTATACAATTTTAAATTTATAAAATTTTGGCCCTACAAGTATCCTTATGAATTGTTTGTCAAACTCGCTTGCTGTTGTCACTTTTTCCACATGGCACGATTTGAGGGGTGTAGAAAACTGTCTACCTTAAATACTTGTTAATGGCATAGAGAAATAAAGTGTTATATCCAGAAAGTCCTCTGAAAGGTCATCCCAGAAGGACCATGTATTAACTTACTGTGTTGTAATAGCCAAACAAGTTGCTTCTAGTTGCAGAGAGTGGGGCAGGACCCTTGGTAAAAGAGGTCTGAGACAGGTAAATTCATTCCCAACATAAAGCACTTTATTTAAGGCATGTATGATGGGTCAGAGAGCATGGCAGGTATGAGAGTCTTGAAGTAAGTGGGTGTCAGTAGGAGCAAGGGGTGGGGAGAGAAAAAGAGGAAGCTGAAGAAGCAGAAAGAGCTACATATGTGTGTGGACTTGTGGTACACATCCCCGTGGTCGACTGTCCAGCTCACAGTACTTCCCTTTCTTTGGTAACCCTTGCCTTTGCCCCCTTCTCCCTGCCAACACCCCAGCCCCCATTCAAGTGATAGTGGGAACAGCCAAGTTTCACACAACATGTCTTTGCTTTCACAGCTGATTGGGCAAACATGGGCCAATATGTCCCTTCTCAAATCTCTGAGACCAAGAGATTCTGGACAGTTGGCTGTTCTCCCAAACAGAGGAGATATAAACCAGGACTTCATTAAAGAGGAAGAATGAGGGAGATGCTAGAGAATGGATTTCTTGGTTCTCTCCAGTGTTCTAGTCAGTTTTGTCGAATCCATTTCTTGTGGACACACTGTCCATAACGTACTCTACTCTGCCTTACTTTTTGAAAGCTTCCTAAAAATGTGAGTAATTCCCGGTTTACCCCTACCTTCCCTGTTCCTCCTGGACACAGGTTTCGCACCCTCTCAGGTTGTCCTACTGGCCCTGGAGACCTGTGCTCTGACAGCCTTGTTTGAGATCTTTAGCTAAATACTTCGTCTCTGGGTGTCTTCCCATACCTCTGGCTTTCAATGTATTTGGCAGCCCATTCTCACGTACTATGTTTTGGAATTATAAAAGTCTCTGAATTTTATTAAAAGTGGAGCTTAACTCTCTGTTCTTCATTCTCCTGGTTGGTTTTGGGTGATATGCTGAAGGAGAAGAGACTAGCCTTATAATTTCCAGCAATGAACCTGGGAGGCAAGAACTTTAGCTTGGTGAAATAACAATCATAGAAGGTTGGCTTTCATGAGCAAGAAATGTGAGGAGAACGAATAATATCAGAATACCAAACAATTTCTTTATGGTGAATTCTACCTAAGTAAAGACACCTGTGAGATCTGCATGAATGACAACACATGGACTGCAGAACTGATGTGAATTAGCTGCCATTGCCTTTCACAGTCACCCTTAGGGTGCTCTGGAGATCTCTGCTGTAGTCGTATGTGTATTTCTGATTTCGTTTTTGAATCTAGTATTGTCATTTGGTGTTTCCATCTCTAAAACTCTTGGCTCAAATGCTTTCCATATTCTTCCCTGTGACTTTTATTTGGACTTGCCAATCCACTGACTCTACTGTGCTTTTTTCCTTCTACCAACCACCAATCAACTAGTGTCTACTTAGCAGACTAGGTGGGTTTCTGGGCTTTTAAGGTTAATATGAATGTGACAGGGCAACAGTCTTCATTTCCATTAAGGCTTCTGTAAGCTGGAATTATAAAGAGGATATAGGAAATCTATGGATGTACCTTACATTCAGGATATGAGCAGAAGTTGGAAGCAGGTATGAATAAGGGAGGTTATGTTTTCCATATGAGATTGGAAATGTTTAGATAACGATAGTGTTTGGCCCACCAAGGAGTGACATCCTAAGGGAGGTGGTGTGACAGAGAGGCTTAGATGAGGGTTTGTTTCCTTTATAGTTGGCACCTGCAGGAATATTATCTAAAACGAAGTGCTCGATAAAATGCATTAATGGGTAGTATCAAAGTGGCATGGTGGGTGGAGACAGTGGCTGGGCAGAGATGCCCTGAAGCAGTGGATTCTTCCAGGTGTTACCATAAAATAATCCACAAAACATGCGTGGGACTTCCCCTTTCCTTTTCCAACTCTGCTCTTCTCTTACGCTTCTCCTTGTTATTCGTCTTCTCCTTCAAGTTTGCCCTAAGTGTTCATTTTGCCTTGTATAGGATTGTGAGATGCTGTAGATGATTGAAGAGGTTAGTGAGCTCACACTTGCAGAGATGGCCCTTCGTATGCCATGTAGACTCCCTAATATTACAACCGAATATAGAACTATTCAACCAGGGTCATAAGATGAGCCTTTGAAATGCTGGAAATAGAATACTTACCTTTTAAAGCATGGTTACAATCCTATAGTAATTATGACAAATCATACTGCTTCTAGATGTTGTTTCTGGAGACAAGTAACGTGCCTCCTAGTTCCATGTATTAAGGAGAAAAAAGGTGCGTAGGTTGTTATCAAGGTAAACATAATCAAGTGTATATTTTCCAAATTCTACATTTGATTATTTAAATTTTTTATGAAGAGCAATTTCCATAATATGCAAGTCAATGTCCATTAGGGTACTGACCATTATGCACTTTCCAGGTGAGGAAATTCAGTTATATCAGAATAGTTAAGGGAGAAATCATATACATGTTTTTTAAATGAAATAATATGGTGTCACATTCTTTTAAACTTATCTACATTCTCTCACACATTGTATCTCTTGAATTGATCTCATTCTTCTCCAGCTGTGTCTCTTTTTTTTTAATAAGATGATTCTGTTTTTTTAAAAATAAATTTATTTATTTATTTTTTGCTGCATTGGGTCTTTGTTGCTGTGCGTGGGCTTTCTCTAATTGAGGTGAGCGGGGGCTACTCTTCGTTGCGCTTCACAGGCTTATCATTATCGTGGCTTTTCTAGTTGTGGAGCACGGGCTCTAGGCGTGTGGGCTTCAGTGGTTGTGGCTCGTGGGCTCAGTAGTTGTGGCACACGGGCTTAGTTGCTCCGTGGCATGTGGGATCTTCCTGGACCAGGGCTCGAACCTGTGTCCCCTGCATTGGCAGGCAGATTCTTAACCACTGCACCACCAGGAAAGTCCCTTATGTCTCCTCTTATTGTACTGAATGTATGTTTTTCAAGTTCCAGGAAAGAGTCTTTGTCAAATTTATATTTGTCTTCTTTAGTTCCCAGAGCTTGTGAATGATATCAGAGTGGGAAATATTGTGAATTATTCTCAATAATTGGAACTTTGGAAATGAAATTAGTGCTCCAATGCAAGTAGAATAAAATGTTTTGCCTGGAGTGCATTAATTCTAATTTTATTACCCATTTATTTAATGAAGTTTCTTTACTTTTTATGTGGAAAAAGTAAGGAATAAAATTTACTATACACATTTCAATTATGAGAAACTCTATAGTAGAATAAGCCAAAATTAAAGAATGTCTTCCACTTTAGAGCAAATATTTCCGTTTCTATTACCTAGGAAAGGGAATCTTTCAGTCCCATTTCCCAAATGAGATATCCCTTTCTAAATAGCACATGCTACAATTTCCATGTGCAAGATATACGTTTAAAAAGCACAAGCTATCTTATAAATATAAATTTACAGTAGGTTTATAAGTATCTAATAAATATTGTAAACCAAACTTAAAATTTTCACATACTAGGTGTATCAGATCATGTTTGGTATTTTAAAAAAATCTTTAAATAATGAGATATACACAAAGTAATACAATGGTTACAAAACTTATGAATACCAGTGCTTAATCCACCTCTCCAAATTAATACTATGTGATTAATTTCTTCACCATCTCTGTAATTATTTTTATCCCTTGCTGGAATTGCAGGGCTACCTACACAACCCAAAGGAGAAGAAGTACCATTTCAGGCCGCAAAGTTACTGGTTTGGGGATTTGGGATTGAATATGGCACCTGAGTGCCCCTTCTAGGATGATTTGATCAAGTAGGTGCTTTTCAGGATAAGCCTAGAGAGTTAGGTTGGTATGAAATTGTGTTGAGTCTCAAATACAAGGCTGGGATTTTAAACTTATTTTGGTAGAAATTACTGTTGAATTTTGATTAGGGGAAGTATGGAACGAGGGCTGGGCTTTAGGAAGATTGTAAAGCTTCAAATTGTTTTCATTTACTTCAATGTACAAATTCTACTTTGAATAATTGTAGAAATCTGACTTTTGTTCTGAAAAATTTCCCCCAGATTTATTGAGGTATGGTTGATAAACAAAAACTGTGACAAATATATGTACATTTAAAGTGATAAATGTATATATTTAAAGGTGTACAATGGTATATATTTAAGGTGATGTTTTCATATGCATACACATTATGAAATGATTACACAGTCAAGCTAATTAACATACCGTCCCCTCTAGCTAGTGGGAAGCAGCCGCATAGCACAGGGAGATCAGCTCAGTGCTTTGTGGCCACCTAGAGGGGTGGGATAGGGAGGGTGGGAGGGAGGCTCAAGAGGGAGGGGATATGGGGATATATGTATACATATAGCTGATTCACTTTGTTGTACAGCAGAAACTAACACAACATTGTAAAGCAATTATACTCCAATAAAGATGTTAAAAAGAAAAGAACCATAAAACAAAACAAAACAAAACAAAACATACCATCACCTCACATAGTTACTACTTTTTTTTCTTTTGTGGTGAGAACACTTGAGATATACTCTCTTGGCAAATTTCAAGTCTGCAATACATTGTGTTTTGAAATTTTAAAAAATCAGGATGTTTAGTAGGTAAAACCAAGAAAATCGTCAAGAATTAGCAAACAAACACTTGTCTCTCTTTTCTTTTTTTGTAGTCAGTCTATATCATTAGTTCTCTAATAGAGTGATTTTTTGTCTTCCTTCCCAGAGGACACTTGGCAATGCCTGGAGATGTTTTTGGCTGTCATAACTAGGAAGGGTGGAGGGTATGTGCTACTGGCATCTAGTGGGTGGAGGCCAGGGGTGCTGCTAAACATCCTATAGCGTATAAAACAGTCCTCCACAGCAAAGAATTATCTGGCCCCAAACGTCCATAGTGCTGAGGTGGAGAAGCCCTGGTGTGCACATGTGGAGGGCATACCCTGGGCAGAACACTGAACTAAGTTTGTGACTCCCAATACTTAGTCTTTTTGAAAGAGTTGGGTGATTATTTGAATTTTCTTTTGGCACGTATAACATCACGTGTAGTTATTATATAGAATGCCCTTTGGAGTTAAGTTTTCAGGATATTATGGAATCTGTAGTATCTCTTTCTCTTTATTTAGATATACTTTTGTTTCTGTCATATTGCCTGAAATTTAACAACATGAATGTAGTTGAAAACCATTAGTTAGTTAGCTCACATCACAGGTATAACTGGGGTTCCACAAAACCGGAACTATAAAATTTGAATTTTTATACGGAAGGACAGCCTAAAGATTATATAGTATTTGCTCTAAATAATAATGTTATAGTTACTTTTTCAAGGTAAACTTTTAATAATTAAAAAGTAACAAGAAGCGGTGATCATATTCTTAAAGTGCTCTTAGAAAGTCCACCTAAAATTGTACTGATTTTGAAGTCATAGTTTAGAAGTGAGCAGCTTGAACCTTGCATCAAGCCCTGTGACTTTGTTATCAGATTTTAGACTTTCAAACTTCTTATTTTGAAAAAATTTCAAACCTTGCAAGAATAGAACAATGAATTCGTGCATACCCTTCATTGTAAATTCACCATTTGTTAACATTTTGCCCATTTTCTTTCTCTCTTCTCTCAATACGTATGTATGTATATGTTTTATGTTTACATATTTTCTTGGCCTCCTAAGAACAAGGAGTTCTTTTTTTTTTTTTTTGGCCGTGCTGTGCAGAGCCAGACCCTCAACAGTGAGAGCACGGAGTCCTAACCACTGGACCACCAGGGAATTCCCAGAACAAGGAATTCTTTACATAACCATAATCACCATTTGAGAAACAATGATGTAGACTGACGAAAGAAAGAAAGAAAGAAAGAAAAGAAAGAAAGAAAGAAAGAAAGAAAGAGAGAAAGAGAGAAAGAAAGAAAGAGAGAAAGAGAATGTACTTAATTCTGTTATTTTCTTGTTTTTTTTCCCTGTTAGATATCTTAATTTTTAAAAAAATTTCCAAACAGAATGTATTGTAGACTTGAAATTTGCTGAATGTCTCAAATGTTCTCACCACAAAAAATAACGGTAACTATGTGAGGTGATGGAGATGTTAATTATCTTGATTATATAATTATTTCACAATGTATATATATGTATGTAATCATTTCATTTTAAATCTATATAATTTTTATTTGTTAATCATACCTCAGTAAAGCTGGGGAAAATTTTCAGAACAAAAGTCATTTCCCTACAATTATTCAAAATAGAACTTGTGCATTGAATTAAATGAAAACAATTTGAAGCTTTATCAATCTTTTAAATCTCAGTCTTCATTCTGTATTTCCCCCTAAAGTCAACGATAGTTCTAAAAAAATAAGTATAATCAAATTAAGAAAAGTTAAAATCATTATATTATCTAAATATAGCCCTTATTCAAAATTTGCCACTGTGTCAGTATTATCATTTATAGCATGCCATATCTCCTTTAATGTGGAATATTTTCTGCTTTTTTGGGTTTTTTTGGTCATTTATGACTGACATTTCAGGAGAAGACAGGCAGGTGATTTTGCAGAATATCCCTCAATTTGGGTTTGTCTGACCTGCATTTTTATTCAGGTTATGCATCTTTTGCAGGGGTACTACTATGTAAATGGTGCTGTGTCCTCACTGCATTATACAGGAAGTACCTAATGTCAGCTTGTCATATTATTATTTTTTCCAGATTTATTTTATTTATTTATTTTTTATTGAAGTATAGTTGATTTATAAATATCTATTAAAAATCATAATAAAAAATTATTCTGGTGATGGGAACAGTTGTTCTTAAGTAAAACAAGATGAAATAAAACTATGCTCTTCATTAGGAAAAAAATGTGTTAGTTTCTGGTGTACAGCAAAGTGATTCAGTTTTACATATATACAATATATATATTCTTTTTCAGATTCTTTTCCATTATGGTTTATTATTAATGATATTTGATCATTAGGTTAGGGTGGTGTCTTCCAGATTTCTCCATTATTAAATTATAATTTGCTCCCTTTGCAATTAATAAATTGTCTGTGGGGAGATATTTTAAAATTGTGCAAGTAATCTGTTCCACACAAAGTTGCAACCAATGATTTTAGCATCCAGTGATGGTTCTTGCTTGAACCAACTGTTGGGTTAAAGATTGCAAAAAAGTAACATTCTAGCTCTATTATTCCCTGTACATTTGTTAGTTGGCTTTCTACTTTAAAGAACATAGTCTCTTCATTAATTTGTTGTTTGTTTTGGTACTGGTATGAAGTCATGGATTGTTTTTATTTAATGTGCTATAATCCATGGCTTTCATGATTCATGTTGGTGCTAAAATTATTGAAAGTTTGGGCACTGGGAACCCTGTTAGGCTGGCTCCTGTGTCCTTCTGATATGTTCTCATCAGATTTTGAGCCCTACCTTGCTTGCTGGCACAATAACATATTTCAGATTCAACTTATCGCTTTCCCTGGAATCAGCTTCTCTCCTTTTAGTTGGAAATGGCATTTAGAAAACAAGATCTGGGTGTCAGGTGTGCCCTGACTGGGGTGGCTTGGCTTCTAGACCTTTTCAGCAGACAGGGATAGAAATGGATTTCTTTCTTTTTTTAAATTTATAAATTATTAATTGTGGTAAAATACACATAATATTTACCATTTTAAACATTTTTAAGTGTACAGTTGAGTGGTGTTGAGTACATTCACATTGTTGTGCAACCAATCTCCAGAACTCTTTTCATTTTGCGAGACTGAAACTATCCATTAAACAAGAGCTACTCATTCCCCTATTCCTCCAGCCCCTGGAAACCACCATTCTAGTCTCTGTCTCTATGAATATGACTGCTCTTGGTACCTCATGTAAGTGGAATCATATAGTTTTTGTCTTTTTGTGACTGGTTTATTTTATTTTTGATTTCTTTCTAAATCATGAATTCAGTAGGAGTATTTTTGAAGCATTATGTAACAGATTTTTATTAAAGTTGAAACTTTTTTGACAAATGCCATTTTTTGAAATAGATGAAACTTCCAGGTATGTTTTTTTTTTTTATACTTTTTAAATTTATTTATTTATTTTATTTTATTTATTTTATGACTGTGTTGGGTCTCTTAGTTTTCGTGTGAGGGCCTTCTCTAGTTGCGGCAAGTGGGGGCCACTCTTCATCGCGGTGCGGGCGCTGCTCTTCATCGCGGTGCGCGGGCCTTTCACTATCGCGGCCCCTCCCGTTGCGGGGCACAGGTTTCAGACGCGCAGGCTCAGTAGTTGTGGCTCACGGGCCCAGTCGCTCCGCGGCATGTGGGATCTTCCCAGACCAGGGCTCGAACCCGTGTCCCCTGCATTAGCAGGCAGACTCTCAACCACTGCGCCACCAGGGAAGCCCCAGGTATGTTTTTTATAGTTGAAGTGTTGATCAAGTAAATTGGTATCTAAAAATATTTGCCGGTTTCACTAAATAATAAATACTTGGCCTTGGTAACATGAATCTCACCTACTTTTCCTGAAGACACTTATTATTTTTTTCTTCTGTGATGTGTGAGTACTTAGGAAAGAGAATATTATTTAAGATCTATTCCTCTTAAACAGAAAAGGGATAAATCAATTTGTAAGTAGTTAGTAAAGCTATCCCAGATAAGCATGATTTTTATGTCATATTTTTCTAACTGGAGCACTAAAAAGTCACTTAATCATTTTAGAAGAAATATCACATGTATCTACACATCTATGTGTATATAGGACAGAAAGATATATTGAAATGTGAAATATCTAACTTTCTACTGGAATGTTCCAAATATATGAGGTGATGCTTTTAATAATTGACCAGAGATGCCAAAAATTACTGAAGATTGTAAAAGACAGACACTTTGGAACTGCATGTGATTCAGAAGATTTTTGGATGGGTTCCCAAAGTCTGCACTAGACAGAGTATTTGAACAAATTTGGATTTGATTTGTGAAAAGTTTTCTTAACATATTATTCAGTTGTGTATTTATCATGTAATAGTGAAAGTTGCTTGAGCACTAGTTAAATACGAGCAAGACATTCTAAGCACCCCCTTTCTCTTTATACAGCTAAAAAATTTTCAGTTCTACTACAATGTCCTTGTTCTTTATTTTATTATTTTATTGAAGTATAGTTGATTTATAATGTTGTGTTAGTTTCAGGTGTACAGCACAGTGATTCAGTTTTATATATATATACATATGCACACACACACACACATATATACACATAATTATATTCTTTTTCAGATTCTTTTCCCTTATAGGTTATTACAAAATATTGAGTATAGTTCCCTGTGCTATACAGTAGGCCCTTGTTGGTTATCTATTTTATATATAGCAGTGTGTATATGTTAATCCCAAACTCCTAATTTATCCCCCCCTTCCCCTTTGGTAGCCATTAAGTTTGCTTTCTATGTCTGTGGGTCTATTTCTATCTTTGTACTAGTTCTTTAACGTGATATAAATTAGCATTATCTTTTGGATTTGGACTGAAGAACTCTGATGAAATCCACTGTGAAGTATGGGACCAGGCAGTGGGAAGTGAGAATTGGTTCCCCAAAGCAAGTTTTTCATTAAGCCACTTAATCACTGGGCCAGAAGGCCCCTAGCACCTTAAAGATCATCTAGTCCAAAATTCTTTAACTGTGTCTTACAGAGATTGCCAAACCTACATCCTCATTCTTACCTAAGGCTTATCATTCCATCTTTAGAAAACTCTGACTGCTAGAAAATGATCTCCTTATAGCTTTTACCCACTTATCCTGGTCCAATTCGTTGGAGCTATAGAGAAATGTCTTATCTCTAATCATGACCAGATTTCAAATATTTAAAGACAACATGATTTCATTTTCATAAAGTGGAATCTTTCATCAGTATAACCCAGGGCTCAGTTCAAGAGACAGAACAGTTGCAGAAAAGGAAAACAAAGAGAATTGGCAGAGTTTCGGACCTGTTCTCCCACGCCATAAATCAGAACAAGATTTGTTAGTTCTGCCAGCCAGGTGTGGCTTCCCCACCCTACTGCTTCCGTTCAGCCCAGCCCCTATGGTCAGTCATGAGTGCAGGTGTATTCCAAATTCCATAGCCAACCCTCACAGTGCTTTGTTGCTTTTAATGGAAAAAAGTTGGCACTCATGGATAAATATATACTTCCCTTGTAGCAATTCAGGTATGAGCATAACTTGCTGTTTCACAACTAAGCAGGGCACTGGTAATTATCATTCTTGACAAAACAGTTGGGACTAAGTGTGAAGAAGCGTTTTTAAGCTGTCATTGGGATGGGAGATGCTGCGGAATTTAAACAATGAAGATCAGGGATGTTAAGTGGCCTGCAGTGCATGAAATAGTCCCACAAAATAGAGAATTTTAACCTACTGAAGATGCTGAAAGTATCTTCCATCATTTCATTTGATTAGAACATTGTACCACGTCTGAAGTGCCAATTGTTCTAAAGTCATGTAAAAACTGTGTAAGACATGATGTGTGAATCTAAGAGCTCAGGAAGAAAGTGTATCTTGAATTTGCTTCCAGTATTCTCCTCTTAACGGTCTCACTGCAAAACAAGAGCTAAGAGTGCTGCCCGCCTAGCAGAACACTGATTTCCTTCCAGGATCCATCCACCACAGGACTATGCGCCTCGGAAGGGGCAGGACCCGTATCCAGCCCAGGGGTCAATGCTGGTGATTTTCAAAGTTGGGAGGAGGATACTTTAGGCATTTTTGGTAGGTTAATTCTTTATTTTGTGGGACTATTTCATGCATTGCAGGGCACTTAACATCCCTGATCTTCATTGTCTAAATTCCAAAGCACCTCCTATCACTATGATGGCTAAAAATGCTCCCAAACATTTCTAGCTGCCCTTTGTTAGCAGGGGATGGGGGAGGGGTAGAAGAGGGCGTGATGAGGAGGTGGGTAGCGGTAGTCTCAAGGGAGAACCGTCAGTCAAAGGCAATCCCAGAGGTCTCTTTCCTCTTTCTAGTGATTGCTGTAGGCATGAGATCGGACACAATTCTGGCCAGTGAGATGAGAGGGAGTCTGGGGAGGGCTTCTGGGAAAAGTTTAACCTATTGATAAAATGAGGAGAAACAATTTCCTGTCTGTGTCTGGCCACTGTGATAAAAATATAACGACTAGAAACTGTGGTTTCCATTTGCTTGTGGATGAGGTGAATTTGCTGAAGACAGCTGAGCAAAAAAAGGGGAAAGAACCTGAACATTTATGGTGCCAGTGAGCTGTTAAATCAATCAGTCCTGGATCTCTTTTGTATTTTGACTTTTACTATGTGAGATAATAAATTCGTTATTGATTGAATCAATTGAGCCAAAGTTTTTAGTTACCTAAGTTGAAAGCATATTGAATGATATGCCTTATCCTGCTTTCTTCCTCCCACCCCCAATCTTAAGATCACTTTATGGAAACAAATAAAATTATTAAAAATTAAAAGTGAACACAAATTAAAAATATTCACACCTGAAGCAAATACCAATGCTCTTTGAAAGACAGCCCTGGGTGTGTCTTCTACACTATTCATTTGTCAGATTGAAAAAGGTCAAAATAAGAAAGGCTGTGTCTTAATTCCAACAAATGATTCCAAAACCAGAACCAATTCTACAAGTTTCCTTTTAAAAATGTACAGGTATTTGAATAATATTCATATGACATCCTGTCATGTCACACTATTCAGCCATGGTGGCCTTTTCCTTTTATCTTTGCATTCTTATTTGAATCATAACATTAATATTTGATGTTTTTTCCAGCTGGTGTTTCCCAATTCGACCATGGCTTTTGACTGAAAATAAACACATGCTTGAAAACTAAGGGCAGTGTCTCATGAAGGAATCTGTTAGTGGGGACCTTAACTCTTACTTTAACAAGGTTTAAACTTTTTCACAGATCTGTGGAATTTTAGTGCTTAGGTGGACATCAAAGATAACCTAGCATGTATAAATCCCTTTGGATCCTTAATGGGAAGGGGAGATTGGATGGTAATGTGTATTTTGACGTTGGTATAAATTCCATAAGGGATAGCATGCCATGGAGAAATACAAGTCACAGGTATTGAGATCAGAACAGTGGTAGTTCTGTTCCCACCCCAGCTTTGGCATTTTTTCAGGTGTATGATAGCACACAAACTATTCACTTCTGTTTCTTTATGTATAAAATAGGTTTTAAAATATTAGCTCTGCTTGTGTTGAGGGGTTGTTGTGAGAATTAAATGGAACAGTCACAACAATCCCAGCAACAATGTCCTGTTGCGTGAATTTATTCTGAGTAGGAACCATTGCAGACTAAAATTAAAAAAAAAACCAAAACCCTACTGATTGCCGGAACTACTTTCCCCCTTTTTGTCGTTCAATTAACTCATCGTGCATTATCAACCTCTGCTCAGACATCACTTTCCTCCAGAAGATCCTTTGCCTCCCCTCAAGAGTAGTCTAGGTCAGTACTGGGCTCATCACTCAGTCACAGCACTTACTTGTCTCTGTCTCGGTCTTTGGCAGGGGTTCTCTGTGTGCCTGAGAACCCTGGGGAATTCAGTTAGTAAGAGGTTACTGGGCCCGCTCACAGAAATCCTGATCCAGTAGGGCCTGAGACCTGGGAGTCTGCGTCCTCAACAGCAGGGCATTCTGATGAGACCTCTTTGGACCGCACTTTGAGAGATCATTCATCTCAAGGGTGATCTCCCTGAGAACCAGGCTCTAATTGTCTTCTTTGTGTCCCCTTTACTTAGAATGGGGCTAGGCATATAGTAGGTGCTCAGTTGACAAGTACTTAATGAACACCAACATTTTTCTGAGGTTCAGTTTGTAGAAATATATAATGGCTTTGATTTTCCACACACAATTTATACATATTACAAAGAGCAATACACTCCTAAGAAATTCTGCCTTTTGTAGCCCAAACATTCAGATTTCCGAAATTACTATATTCTGTTCAAATAGAAAGGAAACCTCTCAGCATGGTTTAGATGTCAGAGAATTGCAAAGACAGTACTCATTTATTTAAAAATAATTGATCACGTACTTTCAACATGCATCCATTATGTTGGGTGCCACAAAGATAGAGGAATTACAGATACATGTAAGCAGGATTTCAGTTGCTCAGGAACTAGGCATCCTGGGAAAATAAGATAAAGCCATGTGAAATAGGTCTGCATTAGTACGAATGCTGGAGCGACAGTTAGGCAGGGTACTGGGGGTAGGGATATTTAGGGAGGGATTTATGGGGCTGTTGGACCTTGAAGAACTGGAAAATGAGAGTGGAATCAACAACAAGCGTGGCTTTAGCAGGCAGGCTGTGTTAGAGAGGTTGTGGGAATCTCAATAAATAGTGCTGCCTCCTCCCTGCCTCAGTGCTGAACAAACAGAAATAGAGGACGAACCAAGATTGCATCTCCATTTCCGATAATGGCGACATTCCAGATTCTAGTTTACTGTGAGAGCCAAAATCTCTGCTAACTGATTCCTGTAGGACTAGCACAATGGATGATGTCCACAGATGGCTTATGTTTTAGGAAGAGGAAAGGACTGAGCTGGGCATGCTCTCCCAAGCTGCTGTAAGTCACTGCATCTCCCTTGCTTTGAGAGATGGAAGGGGCAGCGAGGGGTCAGAAGTGTCCGCCCAGTGGTACTCCCTCCACCTGGGAGGAAACAAGAGTATGGAAGAAATGCTCCTTCTAGCATCCCTTTGCTTTGTGTTCTCTTCATTAGTGGGCTTAGTCATTGAGCTCAGGGTCCACTGGGGGCATAGCTATCCCCCTTAACTGAGACAGTCTGCTGTCTTTCAGGGCAGTCCTAATTCCACCTTCACATGGCCACCCCTTATGACCAACTGCTGCTCTTTTAGGTTTTATTCTGGGACCACTGGTGGGCAATATAACATTTTGACCCAGAAGGTACAGAAGTGGGTTAAAAATATATTAACTAAATAAACAGACAACTTCGTGTCCAAGGGTGCAAATCATTTCCTCTTCTTATTCCCATTCTAACTTATATCCAGCTGTGTCGTCCATCATCATCTATCGAGCTTGCAGGGGGATTAAATAAAACTTTTAAATAAATCCAATAACAAAGCCCAGCATAAATCCTTTGCCTCTAAAGCAGGTATTAATTTTCTTCTTTCCACAACCATATAGAGATGTCCAAAATCTGAATTTATACTCCTGCAATTATAAAATTTCCTGAAATTGAAGACCTATATCAAAAGACATTAAAGTCCAAAATTAGATTCTCTTGGCTTTGTGAGTTAAAAGTATAAAGAAACTACAGTCCTTCCCATTTCTCATTTGACTCCGTCTCAGAGGTTCTTGGCCCCTGCGTAGACACCTAGACCTTATGTGTCACTCATGTGAATGAGTACAGTTGGTTCAGGGCTTCAGAAAATCCGATACCAACTCTCTGACAAACCTCCCTTTCAAAACGGGTCCAAGGGGTCAACACAGCCTTATAGCGCTGCTCCTAACAACTTTAGCAAGTAACCTAGGCAAAATTTTGTTCTCAGAACCCAGTGGGCAGTATGGACAAAGGTCGTGGAAGAAACCCAATAGTATCTGATGCAAGGAGTATAGATGAAACAAAACAAAACAATACCAACTAACCAACCAACGAAACAACAGTAACAAAAACTTGGTTTTAGTTTCTCCAGGATACCAATTAATACCAGCTGTCCAGAAACACCAATGAATGAACATAAGGTCAACTGGGAGAAATTTCTCACCAGGTTTGTTGGAGGGAAAAAAATCCATCTTACTTCCACTCATAGAAAGTGGTACCTAAGATATTGCTGTCTTCTTGCAAAGTTTAGAAATTTGCAGTGGTGGCAGCCCCGCCACCTGCTCTGTGTGCAGACGTTTTGGTCCTGTGCTCCAGGGGCTGTTTCCACTACCTCTTCATGAGGAATTACTTAAGCCTGTAAAATCCGCCTCCTGGGGAAGGCTTCTTTCTCATGTGTAATTACGTTCAAAATCCACTTGCTAGCCCTTGCTAGTGGGTGACTGCAGACATATTGACAAACTGTGGTTGGTCATGCTACAGCTCTCTTCTTCGAAATGCAAAATGACATTCTGTGCAGCCAGTTCAAGGCTGCTTACTTAGTTCTGGCACTAAAGACTTAGATCTAGAACTCGAGAGTTCCCAGCAGCACACGTAGAACTCTGCTGCCTTGCAGACCTGGCTGAGATACACAACAGGCTAAAGCACTGGGTGAGAATCGATTCTAACCTACAACTGAATCCTCACCCCATCCTGCCTTTGAGGCCCACTGGCTCCTGCTGACACACCTGTGGCACAAACCCCTCGTCCCACTGCAGGTTCCCTCAGATGCACAAGTTTAAGGTTAAGTTCGGCAGTTGGTCTTGAGGCTGCCTCTGAGGGCTCACCTCTCATTTGGCTCAGCCCATCCCCGTATCTCGCTTTTGATTCAAACTGGAAGCCCCACATTCTTGTCCAAGTGGCTCACAGCCCTACTCAGGCTGCTCCTTATTCGCCCCTCATCTTGCTCAAGGCCAGGTTTGCTGAAGACCCTCACCTTTACTGAGGCAATAGCCCACCAGTGCCTAGAGAGACCCAAACCCACTTCACGCTGTCCAGGCCAAACTGTGTCTGTGTTCAGCTGCATTGAAGTGAGTTCTGTGCGGTGCTCCAACCCTAGTATCTTGTGGGCAGACATTTAGGAGACAAAGGCTGGGGCTCAATTGGGTATTGTGGTGAGGCACTTGGACTTTATAAGTAGCGTTTTTATTGTTACTGTCTATTTAATTAATTAGTTAATACATTATTTATTATTGAGCTGGAGAGTGTCAAAATGAACCGTGTAAATTTTTTTTCTTTTTACTAATAAAGGCAAAGGCCATATGTGCCTTGATTTAGAGTGGATACAGAACTTTTTGGAGGCTATTCCAATAATGCTGGCCAGAGAGGTGGCAGGGACAAAGGACATATTTTTGAGACATTTTCAGTAATTAGAATGGATAGGTGGCAGGCTCAGTGGGACCCAAGAATCCTACAGAGCAGTTGTGATTGTAGACTATGGAATACTCTTCATCCCCTTCTCTCTGCCCTAATGGCTGTTGATGGCGTTAGGGCACATCGCCTAGGGGGTCAAAGGAGAAACATTTATTAGGTGACAGTGGAGTGGTTATAACAGATGTCATGGAAGATTGTTAGCATGCCTGAGCTATTCTGATGTACAGCATTGGAATGCGTGTCTGTTTTCCCTCTCAGTAGTTGAATGATGCCCTCCTGGCCTGAGATATGATCCATCCTGAAGGTAATTCTAGACATCTGGTGCTAAGACAGCACTCTTGACAAATAGCTAACATTTTAAATAAAGGAAAGTATTACATCAGGGGATTCCATGTATTTCTCAAAACCAGATGACACCGAAGCCACTAGATGTGTCATTGTTAAATGGTCTTATGGAATCTAGAGAGGTTGTAGTAATGAAGAGAATTTTGCAATTTCTCCAAATTTCTAAGCCCTAATTTACAGAGCATTCCCTGCCGGACTCATCTCCTGCCTCCTGTGAAAGGAGAGAAGTTACTTTTTGTCCAGTGAATATTTGGCTATCATGTTAATGATGTCCACCTGTTTTCTTTCGACACAGCTGTTTTCTTTCATTCCAGGAGAGCTGGGCATGAAGTGTCTCACCCACTGTCAGCACTTGGCTTTTAGAACCTGACCAGCATCCAGATAGACATAAATTCCCAGCCATCTCCTAATGAATTGCAGCCTTACAATCCATAAGTGCTGTGGAGTATCTTGGCCGAAACTGGGCAGCATGCAATTCACTCCAGAAAAATGGGGACGGGATGTTTTTGTCTCAAGGGATTTTCCCACTTCTGTACGCAGGGCCATTTGTAACTCACCACTGAGTATTTATTTTTTTTAATAGATCTTTATTGGAGTATAATTGCTTCACTATACTGTGTTAGATTCTGTTTCACAACAAAGTGAATCAGCCATATGCATACACATGTCCCCATATCCCCTCCCTCTTGCGTCTCCCTCCCATCCTTCCTATCCCACCCCTCTAGGTCATCGCAAAGCACCGAGCTGATCTCCCTGTGCTATGCGGCTGCTTCCCACCAGCCAACTATTTTACATTTGGTACTGTATATATGACGATGTTACTCTCACTTCTCCCCAACTTCACCCTCCCACCCCACATCCTCAAGTCCATTTTCTATGTCTACCTCTTCATTCCTGCCCTGCAACTAGGTTCATCAGTACCATTTTTTTTTTTTTAGATTCCATATATATGCATTAGCATACAGTGTTTGTTTTTCTCTTTCTGACTTACTTCACTCTGTATGACAGACACCAGGTCCATCCACCTCACTACAAATAACTCAATTTCGTTTCTTTTTATGGCTGAGTAATATTCCATTATATATATGTGCCACATCTTCTTTATCCATACATCTGTTGATGGACATTTAGGTTGGTTCCATGTCCTGGCTATTGTAAATAGTGCTGAATGAACATTGGGGTACATGTTTCTTTTTGAATTATGGTTTTCTCAGGGTATATGCCCAGTAGTGGGATTGCTGGGTCATATGGTAGTTCAATTTCTGGTTTTTTAAGGAACCTCCATACTGTTTGTATCAATTTACCTTCCCACTAACAGTGCAGGATGGTTCCCTTTTCACCACACCCTTTCCAGCATTTATTGTTTCTAGATTTTTTGATAATGGCCATTCTGACCGGTGTGAGATGATACCTCATTGTAGTTTTGATTTGCATTTCTCTAATAATTAGTGTTGTTGAGCATCTTTTCATGAGCCTCTTGGCCATCTGTATGTCTTTCTTGGTGAAATGTGTATTTAGGTCTTCTGCCCATTTCTTAACTGGAATTTTTGTTTTTTTGATACTGAGCTCCATGAGCTGTTTGTACATTTTGGAGATTAATCCTTTGTCTGTTGTTTCATTTGTAAATATTTTCTCCCATTCTAAGGGTTGTCTTTTTGTCTTGTTTATGGTTTTCTTTGCAGTGCAAAAGCTTTTAAGTTTAATTAAGTCCCATTTGTTTATTTTTGTTTTTATTTCCATTACTCTAGGAGGTGGGTCACAAAAGATCTTGCTGTGATTTATGTCAAAGAGTGTTCTTCCTATGTTTTCCTCTAAGAGTCTTATACTGTCCGGTCCTACATTTAGGGCTTTAATCTATTTTGAGTATTTTTTTGTGTATGGTATTAAGGAGTGGTCTAATTTCATTCTTTTACATGTAGCTGTCCAGTTTTCCCAGCACCACTTATTGAAGAGACTGTCTTTTCTCCATTGTATATCCTTGCCTCCTTTGTCATAGATTAGTTGACCATAGGTGTGTGGGTTTATCTCTGGGCTGTCTATCCTGTTCCATTGATCTATATTTCTGTTTTTGTGCCAGTACCATATTGTCTTGATGACTGTAGCTTTGTAGTATAGTCTGAAGTCAGGGGGCCTGATTCCTCCAGCTCCATTTTTCTTTCTCAAGATTGCTTTGGCAATTCGGGGTCTTTTGTGTTTCCATACAAATTGTGAAATTTTTTGTTCTAGTTCTGTGAAAAATGCCAGTGGTAGTTTGATAGGAATTGCATTGAATCTGTAGATTGCTTTGGGTAGTAGAGTCATTTTCACAATATTGATTCTTCCAATCCAAGAACATGGTATATCTCTCCATCTATTTGTATCATCTTTAATTTATTTCATCAGTGTCTTATAATTTTCTGCATACGGTTCTTTTGTCTCCTTAGGTAGGTTTATTCCTAGATATTTTATTCTTTTTGTTGCAATGGTAAATGGGAGTGTTTTCTTAATTTCACTTTCAGATTTTTCATCATTAGTGTATAGGAATGCAAGAGATTTCTGTGCATTAATTTTGTATCCTGCTACTTTACCAAATTCATTGATTAGCTCTAGTAGTTTTCTGGTAGCATCTTTAGGATTCTCTATGTATAGTATCATGTCATCTGCAAACACTGACAACTTTACTTTTTCTTTTCTGATTTGGATTCCTTTTATTTCTTTTTCTTCTCTGATTGCTGTGGCTAAAACTTCCAAAACTATGTTGAATAATAGTGGTGAGAGTGGGCAACCTTGTCTAGTTCCTGATCTTAGTGGAAATGGTTTCAGTTTTTCACCATTGAGGACAATGCTAGCTGTGGGTTTGTCATATATGGCCTTTATTATGTTGAGGAAAGTTCCCTCTATGCCTACGTTCTGCAGGGCTTTTTTCATAAATGGGTGTTGAATTTTGTCAAAAGCTTTCTCTGCATCTATTGAGATGATCATATGGTTTTTCTCCTTCAATTTGTTAATATAGTGTATGACGTTGATTGATTTGTGTATATTGAAGAATCCTGCATTTCTGGAATAAACCCCACTTGATCATGGTGTATGATCCTTTTAATGTGCTGTTGGATTCTGTTTGCTAGTATTTTGTTGAGGATTTTTGCATCTATGTTCATCAGTGATATTGGCCTGTAGTTTTCTTTCTTTGTGACATCTTTGTCTGGTTTTGGTATCAGGGTGATGGTGGCCTCGTAGAATGAGTTTGGGAGTGTTTCTCCCTTTGCAATATTCTGGAAGAGTTTGAGAAGGATAGGTGTTAACTCTTCTCTAAATGTTTGGTAGAATTCGCCTGTGAAGCCATCTGGTCCTGGGCTTTTGTTTGTTGGAAGATTTTTAATCACAGTTTCAATTTCAGTGCTTGTGATTGGTCTGTTCATATTTTCTATTTCTTCCTGGTTCAGTCTCGGCAGGTTGTGCATTTCTAAGAATTTGTCCATTTCTTCCAGGTTGTCCATTTTATTGGCATATAGTTGCTTGTAGTAATCTTTCATGATCGTTTGTATTTCTGCAGTGTCAGTTGTTACTTCTCTTTTTTCATATCTAATTCTATTGATTTGAGTCTTCTCCCTTTTTTTCTTGATGAGTCTGGCTAATGGTTTATCAATTTTGTTTATCTTCTCAAAGAACCAGCTTTTAGTTTTATTGATCTTTATTCTGTTCCACAGCAGTGAATTCCACCATTCTGTCTTCCAGGTCACGTATCCGTTCTTCTGCCTCAGTTCTTCTGCTTTTGATTCCTTCTAGTGTAGGTTTCATTTCAGTTATTGTATTGTTTATCTCTGTTTGTTTGTTCTTTAATTCTTCTAGGTCTTTGTTAAACATTTCTTGCATCTTCCTGATCTTTGCCTCCATTCTTTTTCCGAGGTCCTGGATCATCTTCACTATCATTATTCTGAATTCTTTTTCTGGAAGGTTGCCTATCTCCACTTCATTTGGTTGTTTTCCTGGGGTGTTATCTTGTTCCTTAATCTGGTACATAGCCCTCTGCCTTTTCATCTTGTCTATCTTTCTGTGAATGTGGTTTTTGTTCCATGGGCTGCAGGATTGTAGTTCTTCTTGCTTCTGCTGTCTGCCCTCTGCTGGATGAGGCTATCTAGGAAATTACTTCTTGATTCATGGGCTGCAGAATGGGTTTGAGTTCACAGGCCTGGTAACAACATTAATCTCACGGTATATCTCTGTCAGAATTCTTGGGGCCAAGTGCATTGTCAATGAGCAGTAATATTTTGAAAGAAATCTTTTTCTGTGAGCAGTAGGTGTCAACAGTGAGCTAAAATATTCAGTAAACCATGTTGTAAACAGATGTGATGTCATCCAGGCCTTGTTGTTCATTTATAGAGCATAGGCAGAGTAGATTTAGCATAATTAAGGGCCCTAGGATTTTTGGAATGGTAAATGAGCATTGGCTTCAACTTAAAGTCACCAGCTGCATTAATCCCTAATCAGAGAGTCAGCCTGTCCTTTGAAGTTTTGAAGCCAGGCATTGACTTCTCCTCTCTAGCTATGACAGCCTTAGTTGGCATCTTCTTCCAATAGAAGACTGTTTCATTTACATTGAAAATCTGTTGCTTAGTGTAGCCACCATTAATAATCTTAGCTAGATCTTCTGGATAATTTGCTGTAGCTTCTACGTCAATACTTGCTGCTTCACCTTGCATTTTTGTGTTATGGAGATGGCTTCTTTCCTTAAACCTCATGAACTGACCTCTGCTAGCTTCAGACTTTTCTTCTGCAGCTTCTTAATCTCTCTCAGCCTTCACAGAATTGGAGAGAATTAGAGCATTGCACTAGTTTTGGCTTTAGCTTAAGGGAATGTTGTGGCTGGTTTGATCTTCTATCCAGACCACTAAAACTTTCTCCATATCAGCAAGAAGGCTGTTTTGCTTTCTTATCATTCATGAGTTCACTGGAGTAGAACTTTTAATTTCCTTCAAGAACTTTTCCTGTGTATCCACAAGTTGTCTGTTTGGCATGAGAGGCCTAGCTTTCTGCCCATCTCAGTTTTTGACCTGCCTTCTTCACTAAGCTTAATCTTTTCTAGGTTTTGATTTAAAGTAAGAAATGTGGGATTTTTCTTTCACTTGAACACTTAGAGGCTATTGTAGGGTTATTAATTAACTTAATTTCAATTTTACTGTGTCTTAGGGAAGAGGAGGCCTGAGGAGAGGGAGAGAGATGAAGGAATGGCCAGTTGGTGAAGCAGTCAGAACACACAACATTTATCAATTAAGTTCACCACTTTGTACGGGTGTGGTTCATGGTACCCCAAAACTTATGACAATAGTAACACCAAAAATCACTGACCACAGATACCATAACAAATAAAATAATAACGAAAAAGTTTGAAATACTGTGAGAATTACCAAAATGTGACACAGAGACATAAAGTGTGCAAATGCTGTTGGAAAAATGGTGCCAATAGACTTGCTTGATGCAGGATGGCCACAAATCCTCAATTTGTAAAAAATACAGCATCTGCAAAGTATAATTAAAAGAGGTGTGCCCCCTCCCCTCTGAGTGTGGGTGGAGCCTCTGAGTGTTATGTGATATCATACTCAAGATTATGTTATGTTATATGGCAAAAGGAAGACTATGCTGAGTGGGTCTGACCTAATCATGTGAGCCCAGTAAAAGCAGAGGGTTTTCTTTGACTGGCTAAAGAGTAGGGAGTCAGAGAGAAGTGCTCTGAATGGCTTGGAAGAAAGTAAACATCTATGTTGTGAAGTGTCAATGGTGGCCACACGGTGAGGAACAGGGGTGAACTCTGGGAGGTGGGAATCATCCTTCGCTAACAGCTATCAGGAAATTGGGCGATCAACCCTACAACTATAAGGAAATGAATTCTGCCAACAACTAATGAGTTTAGAAGAGGATCCTGTAGGTGAGAACTGTAGCCCTGGCTGACATCTTGATTTCAACCTAGTGAAACCCTGAGCAAAGAATACAGCTATGCCATTCCTGGATTCCTGACCAACAGAAACTGTGAGATGAGACATTTGTGTTGCTTTTAGCCACAAAGTTTGTGGTGATTTGTTATGCAGCAATACAAGATTGAAACAAATGGCAAAAGTGCATTCAGAGCAAAAGGGCGATGGCAGTGCTGCGTTTGCTCTGTGGTAATTGTTCCTGTCCTGATGCTCTGTGCTCAATTGTTCATTTCAGTAATGTTGGCTATCATAAGCTAGATGTTTACATCCTGTGACTAAGCATAAAATCACAGGTTTAGAAAGTTTTTTGAAGTTTTCTCTTCTCTTTGGGTCCTTATTGAGGCTTTGCAGCACAAGCTTTATCTCTCATCCGAACATTCCCAGTTTAATATAATTCAGAAGATGGTTACTTAAGTGCATAGCAAAAGCAAAGGCATTCCATGCCCTTTCTTGCTACTCCCTTCAAGTCTCTTCATAATTTCTAGGTGTAGAAAGTCAATATGGAAAATATAAGGTGCTTTATTGCTTAGTGAACAAAAAGGTGATAAACTTAGTTGCTCTCACAATCAGTAGAATTTAAGGTGCATCATAATCTAGATGAGAGTCTAAGTCAATAACTTGCAATATAATTATATATAAATAGGCTTAGAAGACAATAAATACCATAAGTAAAAGACTAGAGGTCTTGGGAAAACCTTTCATAAGAAGATCTAAGATCTTTATGAGAAAGTCCTAGAGTCTTGTTATAGATTGAATTGTGTCTCCCCAAAAGATATATTGAAGTCTTAACCCCCAGATCTTAGAATATAAACCCATTTGGTAATAGAATTGTTGTAAATATAATTAAAGATGAGGTCATATGGGAGTAAGATGGGTCCCTTATTCAATATGTCCTTACAGCCTTGTGAAGAAAGAGACACAGAGAGATCACCATGTGAAGATGGAGGACTGGAGTAATGGATCTACAAGCCAAGAAACCTCAAAGATTGCTGTCAAACCACCAGAAGCTAGGGGGAGGCATTTAATGTTCCCCTACTGGTTTCAGAGGGAGCATGGCCCTATCAACACCTGGATTTAGACTTCCAGCATCCAGAATTGTGACAATAAATTTCTGTTGTTTTAATTCACCCAGTTTGTGGCATTTTGTTACAGTAGACCTAGGAAACTAATACCTGCTAAGGCTTTTACTGAGTTTAGAAAGTCTGACTTACTTGCATCTGGCTTTATATGGTCTGAAGGTATTATGTTCAAGGGGTCAGTCAAACCACAGAGCTTAGCTAACTGCTAACCGCAGAGTAGAAGGTGGCTGGGTTTTCTCATAGAAATGCTCCCCCCTTCCAGCCAGTCCTTCCAGTTTCAGGTGTGTGTGATCCCAATTAATAGTTTAATACTTCATCAAGGTATCCACTTGAGACACTTTAACTTGATTAACACTGACTTTGGTTCAAAAAATGCTAGATCTTTTCCCATTTATTTACACATTATCTATAAATGTCTACCTCCTTCCAACTTTGAACAACTTCACTTTCTTGAGAATAATTTTGTACTATCAACATATTTGCTAATATATTGAACAATGTTTCTCAACGTATGTTCCATGGACCATCAAAAGGTAGAGTTTAGTGAAAGACTTCTTAGGCCAAATTCATTTAGGGAATGGTGAACCAAACAAAGCTAAGCATGTTTTTCCTCTCTTCCTTCTTTATAAAATTTCTCATGACTTTTAATATGTTCACATGTATAAGGAATCTTTAAGGGATAAGATGAAGATGGGGAGAGTTTTACAGGATCTCCCAAAGTTATTTAGATACTACATTTTTTATTTTGAAGAAACATCTTGAAGGCCAGTGTTTCCCAAACTATATTTTGAGAAATGCTGACCAAATCATAGGATTTTTGGAGGTGGAAAACAATTCGGAGGAAATTTATCCCATTCTTGAGACTTTAAGTTATAAAGTCACAAATAATTAATGGCACGACTTAAAACTCAGGTCTTCTGAAGCCCAACATTGTCACTGTCAACTATTCTGTACAACTTACACTTAAAAACAGAGCTCCTAAAATTACATACATTTATTGTGGCAAAGTAAAATAATTAAGCCTGTAATTTTCAAGTTTAAATTAAATATAAAACTGATGCTCTTCTAGTCCCTAACTGATGGATCAAATTCTCATAAGTACCATCTCATGAGGAGCCCAATTTTTAATTCACATGTGCCCAAGCATTTTCTGCAGCCTGATTAAATTACATTCCCAACTCCTTTGTATACTGTTATTTTTCAAGTGTTATTAATGCTATTGTATTTAATAAAATACTGATTACATAGTAAAAAAAAAACCAAAAAACTAATGCTCTTTCTGTTATCTGAATAACACTCTCTAGAGTTGTTAGCATTTCTTTTTGATCAGAACTATGCCTGTTTTTCATGAGAGGAAAGTGTTACCATTATATTTTGGCATTGTCTGTCCATGCAGAAGGCAATTCAGAAACAGATGGGGACCAGGAGGTCTACAAATGGGAGTCAGGAGAGTCAGAGAGTGGAGATGGAGAAAGAGCCTTCCAAATGAATGATGTAGGAAGAGCTGAGTCAAACCTGAGCTTTATTAAAGTTTCCTGTTTCTGTCCTGAAATTTGGAAATAGTAGCATTCTGCTTTCCCCTTGGGGTTCACCCCAGCTTTTTCACAGACAAGGGAGGCAATGGCAAGCAGCCTTGTTCCACTGTCAGTCCCAGTGAGACTGCATCTCCAGCCCTCGTGTTCTGTGTGCCTGCCAGCAAGTTGATAACTCCAAGAAGCTGATCTCATCTTAGGCACTTGGGAAAGAGTATGTGTCCTAGGACTGGGAAAATCTTTGTCAGCTCAGTCTATTGGGAAACATCAAAGACAACCATGACAGTCTTCTCAAATCATTTTCCTTCTGTCTTATCTTCCTGACCTGATGTAGAAAAACCCATAAAACTTAAGGATTATATGGACCTTTGGAGAGGTTTAGGATCTAGTCCATGGGCTTAAAACCATCAGTCCACGGACCATTTGAAGGACCATGGATGAGTTTCAAAGAGTCTGAGAATCCCTGAAGTGGTTTGCAAAATTTTCTAAGAAGTCCATTTTTCTGGGAGAAGAGTCCATAGCTTTCATCAGGTTCTCAGATAAGTTGATGTCCCCCAAAAGTTTAAGAGCCACTGATCTAACCTAACTTTCCTCATTTAGAGAGTGGAGGAAACTGAGTCTGTATGAAGTGGAATGACTTTACTAATAAAATCATACAATTTTTAGTGGAAGTTAGGCTTGTAGTACCTTTCAGTCCAATTCAAATGAACCATCTAGCATTAGATGAGTGACTTAAAGAAATAACATTTCTTTGTATTTGGGCATTCAAATTTTGATGAGGTTCTCAATAATTGTGAGACATTTATAAGTGAAAAGATAGAGTTACTCCCTCTGCTATGTTCTTGTTCATATTTTTTCCCTTACTCCTCTGTGAAGCATCTATTTTCCCCTAGTTACTTAGAGCCCGTCCTCCTCAACAAGAGAAGCCACAGCAATGAGAAGCCTGCGCACCGCAATGAAGTGTAGCCCCCGCTCACCACAACTAGAGAAAGCCTGCACACAGCAACGAAAACCCAACTCAGCCGAAAACAAATCAATAAATTTATATATAAAAAAGAATGGTATAATATGCCACCCATGATTTATTCTTAAACTCTTTTGCTCATCAGTTGGTAAAATAATGTATTAAGGGAGTGGCAAGATGTTACTTTGACAAAATCAGGAGGAATCAACCAGGTGCCTTCTCTGGGTTGACCAACTGTGATGGTCAGAAGCAATTCAGAAGAATCATTGGACATTGTCCATGAAGAAGCCTTTGACTCAGACCTTAACTGTGATGATTGACATTGTGATTGTGGTAGCTGGAAAAAAGAGATTTAGCCAAGAACCAAGTAAACATTTGGAGTCACTTCCAGCATAAGTTACAGCACTGAACCCCAAATCTCAGGTAAGTGTACTGGTATCAATAAATTCAGACTGAGTCAATATTATAGTCTGTTCTCTTTAGTCTCAGGTTCATATGTATGTATATATTAGTAAAAATCTGCAATCTTTTGGTATGTAAGCTATTTCCTTCTGGGGTCAAACTTTGTCTTTCCCTCTCTGGAACATGATGAGTTATGACCCTACTTATGGGTCTAATGGGAACAAGAGATAGTTACGGTGGGTCTTGTTAAGAATGGACACCCCTTTGCAAGACATCTGCCCTAGGAGAGGCATTACTTGAGCTTCAAGCAAGGAATGGTTAGTCACCTTAGACCTGGGAGGGCAAGCTACTTCTGCTGGTAGCTAGCCCTGCCTTGGTGTTAAATACTCAAGTAAGGGAGCCGTTAGAGTTGAAGCTGATTCAGGGTTACACAATAAAATAATCAGCTATCTTCTGTGATATAGTTTCCAGCAAATCATGCTTCAAAAGTTGTGTTGCTGCACATAATTTATACCATCTTTCTGAGGAAGAGGCAAGTAGTGGAAAATCAAACCCAAACAAACAAAACACCTTGGTCTTAGAGTCATTTCAAGAGGATAAGAGCTGCAGTATCCACTGAGCCTCTTTCCAATCGGTCTTGGGACTTCTGTTGTTAGAATGCCAGCTTTAAAATAGTTCAACCACGAATACCCACATGGACCAAGTTCAAATACAAAAGGCTTACTTACGTTTATCGTACTGTATTCATTTTCACCACAAGCTTTAGAGCATTTACTTTCTGTTAAATCCACTTATCTCAGCAGTTATTGACAACAGAAACATCCCTGAATTTTTCTTTTGTTTCCTATGTTCTTCATGGTTTTATCTTCCCCCAAACCTTCATCCCTCCTGTCTCCACCCCAGCTGAGATGTTAGCAGACAGCATGTAAACCAGAACTGCCTTTAGATATCTTCATTTTTTTCTTTCCCAAGCAAAAAGAAAAAAAATAGTTATGGCCTCTTGGCTTTTATTGGAGTGTAATTGTCCCTTGTGTACCTCTCAAATTCAGCTGCACTCTCATAGCATAACATCTACTTTCATTCTTCTCATCTCCACTATTTTTTAAAAAAAGTATATTTAAAAATGATTCACCCACTTTACAGACCCATCATTTTTGGAAAAGGAAAAGACCCACACTAGATTATCTGGTTTCATCTTCCCACCTGGTGCCAGAGCTGTCTCCATAATGCATTTGCAAGCAATAATCTTGGTTCATTTAAAAAGTTTTAAGCACTAGCAATTGCAATATTCCCTTGGGGTATGATACACAAAGTAAGAGGCCTCACATAGGAAAATTTTCTTCTTTTCCCATTATAGACATACTTTACTCCCATATAAAAAATTTTAAGAATAGATATAGGAGTAATATTTTGACTTGGTTCCTATTTTAAGATTTTCATACTCTAGGACTTTTAATTGAATAAACTCCCTTCTATAAATTCTATTAGAATTAGAGCTTTTCTGCATTGCATGCAGCTACCCTGCTTTTCTCTCTCTTTGCTTTTTAAAATTTTTAATTTAACATCTGTAGAACCAAGGTAGGTATTAAAATGTCAATGATATCCAATATTATTTATTATTTTTCACTTATTTACATGAGTATTGCCCTACAGTTAGATGACATCCTTGATTTTAATTCTTTCTGTGTGGTGTGTTGGCTGTTTCAGAACTATCCTAAGCCTCTCCTTCAAGATTCAGCCTGGTTTCTCTGTCCTTTATGAAGTTTTCCCTTGCTAATCAGACCTTATTACTCTCTCCTTTGTCTGCATTTCTGACATCGTTCCTGACTTTGGCAGATTCTCGTTGTTATTCACAGTTTCCATGCATGCTTGTGCTATAAAGTGGAAGGTAACCCACTGTAATTTAGGAACGTGGTCTCATCCACCTCTGTCAGTGAGCTCACTGAGAGTAAGCCAACATAATACATGTGCTGCTAGGTAGGGGGATGAATTTTAAAATTCTATTTTCTTATGTTTTTTTCTTATAATTTGATCACTTCTTTATGATTCGGGCTTAAAAAACTTTAATAATCTAATTGTTCATCTAATTTAATATACTTAGATTTATAGTAAAATACTTGAGGCGTTGTGACTCCATGGTTTGGAATCCCGTCTGGTAGAGCCACAGGTTTCGATTTATCTCTTCAGTTTCCTCTGTAAGGAACTTTTAATTTGACACATGCTTTTCTTATTTATTGGATATAAATTTAGCTACGTACCCTGTTACACTTGAGCACAAAAATTGCAGAATGCAATTAACTAGCTGCTCAGATAAATTGCCACTAATTGTGGAAAACTTATTCAGACTCTTCCAAGAAAATCCAGTTCAATTCAGTGATTTTTTGTTGAAATTCAGGATTATCTCCTTAGTTACATTTCAATTCACTGGATCTATTAGGCTGTTCTTTCTTGCTTGCTGTCTCATGGAGATATATGTTTGTGTGTGTGTGTACATGTTTGTGTGTGTAGGTGTGTAGGTGTGTGTTTAGGTGTGTGTGCTTCCTGGTTGCTCTTTTTAAAAAATTGTCTAAGAAAGAGAAGGAACAGAGGGACTGTAGATAGAGGAAGATTTGGGGTCAAGGGGACGGTCTTTAACATGGAATAAGCTTGGTTGTGGGTACAGGCTGAGGAGAAGAATGCAGAAGTGAGAAAGAAGTATAAGATTGTCTAAATGTCATAGGGTTCTTAAAGAGGGGTAAGAGGTCGGGATACAGAATAGAGCAGAGAGATTCACTGCAAACAGGAGGAAAGACAATTGTATGGAAATGAGAGGGAAAAATGGGCAGATCAAGGTGGAGAGATAAATTTCTTACCCTGAACACTGGCCAGGCAGAGCAAAGTTAGGGACTAGGACATTCTTCCAATCTGCTCCTGCCTATGTATAAGTATCAACTCAGATAGAGTCAGAAAACCCACTCATAGCAGCTTGTGTCAGTGACTCATTTTTCTGGTGAAGTAGTTAAGGCCATCCACCCAATAAAGGAGGGAGAGGCAGCAGGACTGAATACTTGAAAAAACTGATGAAGATATGGAACGGCCTCAGAATGGAATATGGGAAGAAGCCTCTCAAAGATGGAGATTTATCTGTCAACATTGAAAATCCAACTTGGGTTCTAGGCCATAAATAAGTAGGTGTTCAAATTCATTCATCTCATAGTTTGTGAAATCTTTTTATCCAATGGCACTTAGCAACTTGTATATGGAGCCAAGAGGAGGAACAGCTGGATTGGCCCAGAGTTGGAGTAATTTTAGAAAGGCAAAATAGGAAGAGAGTTTGGTTTTTAGTAAAAGCATGTTTTAAATGACGGTTATAATAAACAGGGAAGAAAAATAGAAAGTGAAGGAATAAGCCACATTGGAAGACTCATTTAGGCTGAAGAATAAGCTCAGCAGGAAAAAGGGAAGGACAGAGCAAGGTAGACAAGAGAGCAGTGCCCTGAAATGTAACATCTTAGGGCTGGGGAAGGGCTAGGTGAAGACAGGGTGTCAGGCAGGGCCACGGGAAGAAATGGGGAAAGGAGTGTGGAAACGAAAGTTATGAAAAAAGAAGAGGTCAGGGAGCAGAGAGGTTGGGAGGGCCCTCTAAGTACTGAATTCCTTCAGGATAATGACCTCCAGGATGCCACATAGCCTTGTTTCCTGACCAAGAAGTGAAGATGGATGTTCCTGAAATATTACCCAAGCAAAGAATAAGTTTGTCTCTTATTCATGTCTAGAATCCCCAGTTGCACAGCACATTGCCTGGGACATTGTTAGTGCTCAATAAATCTTTGTTGAATGAATAAATGACCTACAGGTGATAGGAAAGTTCATATTCTTCCAATGCACTTACTTCTCACATGAGACAAAGCAAATGATATTCCTTTGTTTTTCACCCAAGAAAGGATTAAAAGTAAGTGATGCTTAGAATTTGCAGAAGGTATGAGTGATCTTGGCTTAAGTATTAGTATTCCAGTATCTCATTGATATTCCAGTTATAAAGAATTGGTAGTAATACCAGACTTACATAACTTTATATAAATATGGCTGCTTTTGTATTATTTGCTTAAATATCAAATATTTGGAAAGCATTCACAATGTGTTCGGCAGATTTGTTAACATTGCCTGGGGTGCCTCTAGTTTCAGAATCTCTGCCACAGCGTGTATTGTGTGTTACTGCTCAGGGATTGTTCACCAGCCACCTGCTTGCTAACAATCCCTGGGCATTTGGGATAGAGAAGAGCCGTCAGATTTTATTACTTGTACCCCTTTGGACCTTACACGGGTGGTGTTCAACTCAGTGCAAATCTATATTTCTGAGATTCTTTTTCTTGAAAACTTTGGGCCTTAAAAAGGATTTCCTTAATCAACTGAGCTCAGCTCAGATGTGTCCTCTCCCAGTTCTTGCTGTAGATGACCTCTGTCTCGAGCAGTTTGGAATTACCACAAGGCCAAAACAAAAGGGCTTTTCGTTTTGTTGTCATGGCATGTTCGGGATTTCACTAGTTGGTCTAGAAATAAATTCTAAATATTTAAATATTTTAGAAGTTTAAATCAATTTTCCATTTTATCTTTTCAAAAATTACTTAATCATATTATTCCAGATATGACCTATAAAAACCTTTCCTGCTCTCAACACTTGCTCCTTCCTAGAAAAAGGAGCCAAGGATTTAACGTCAGTAATCTTTATCTGTTGATTGATAGTTTGATTGCATTTGAACTGAAACTCATTTGCTTTAAAGCATTACCACAATTGACATATGTCTGTTATGACTTTCACTTTAATTAAAAAATTAAAAGGTTTTATCTTTCCTTTTAAACAGTTTTAGGTATAAGCTAGATGAAGAGATAAAATGTAGACACCACCTCAAGGTTACAATCAATCTGGTGTTTGAAGGGTAACCGGGTGGAGGTTGAGATGGTAAAGGATAAGTGACACAGGAGGTGGCCAGGGCACCTTCCAGAGTGCTCCCCACACCCCCCGTGGGAGAGGTCACTGATTCACTGGAGGATGTTGGGAGTCTTTAATTTGTCACCAGATTCTTTCAGAACTGAGAACTACTAGGCTGTGAGTAACAAAAACCCCAAGTCAGACATTTTTCTCCAACATACAGTTTTTCAGGTGGGCCATTTCTGTGGCTCAAATTGTGTAAATCCCCTCCCCCAAAGATATGTTGAAGTCCTAATCCCCTTGCCCTGACCCCTTTGAATACAACATTATTTGGAAATAGGGTCTTTGCATACATAACCAAGTTAAGACGAGGTCATCCTGGATTAGCGTGTGTCCTAATTGGGAATTTTGGACACAAAGACCCACAAGGAGAATGGCGTGAGATGATGGAGACAGAGACGGGAGAGATGCATCTACAGGACAAAGAAAGCCAAGGACTGCCCAGTGCAAGGGAAACACAGATTAGAAACAAAGCTTCCTTTGAAACTAAGGAAAGAGACTCCTCATTCTTCCCTTTTCTTACTTACTACAGAAAGCTATTAAGTATAAATTCTTTTTCTAACTCTTCCAAATGTATGTAAATCTCATTAAAAGCTAAATAAGTCCCCCCCTCCCACCCCCAGGAATGTCTTTCTCAAGGACTTGAAATACAATCATTAAGGAAGATAACATCCCTGCCTCCCAGTTTCCTTGGGAGCCTAACTTCTGCAGGCCCCTCACTCTTGCCATAAGGACACGAGACGTTTAAATTTCCTTCAGATAAAGTCAATTAATAAACAGAGATGGCCACCCCAGTTACCAGGTGAACCTAGGATGAACTGTGTGTGACAGGTGGAGTTGTTAAGTCCTTTTAGTTGAGGACTAGTCATTGTTTATCTTGAGAACATGTATGGAATGGGTTGTATCTGCTTGGCTCTATAAAGGGTGAGATTTGTGTCTGTCTCTGCAGTTTCTTAGTGGATTGCCTGTAATGGGCCTCACATTCTGGCTTAATGCTTAATTAATAATAAAATTGTTTCTTTCTCTTCTGCTTTATAGAGGCATTTTCTGGGTTGGGAGGAGATTTTGTTTTTAATTACATTTTCCCGACACCAGCGACCACCGGAAGCTAGGAAGAGGCAAGGGAGGATTCTCTCCTAGAGGCTCTGGAGGGAGCGTGGCTCTGGTGACACACAGAATTCCATCTTCTAGCCTCAAGAACTGTGAAAGCATAAATGTCTGCTGTTTTAAGCCACCCAATTTGTGGTCATGTGTTACGGCAGCCCTAGGAGACAGATCCATCCTTCGAGGGCAGGTATGGCAGCTCTGCCCCACAAAATCCTCAAGTCTGAGACCTCTAGGTTTTTGTTCTGCCAGCTGGAGGGTGTGCTTTTTGTGCTCATAGTATAGATGGAGACCCGACACCGAAAACCTGCAACTTCCAACAGCAGAATTGGGCTAATACCAGTTGTTTCTTAACTAACATTCCTGAAAGCTGTCACAGGAACTTCTACATCAGTCTCATTGGGTAGAGCTTAAGGGTCACACAGCCACCTACAGCTTCCTGGAAACGTAGTGTTTATTCACTGTGGCCACGTGCATAGCTAAAAATAGGTTACTTGGAAGAAGGGGAAAAATGGATATCAGGGACCACTTGTAGTTTCTGAATGTTTCCACCTGCTCCCTGCTTGAATACATACATCACAAGTTCTTTCTTACTTTCCTAACCTGAATTTACCACCTCTCACAACTTTTTCTCTTCCCAGGATGGTCAGAGTCATATTTTGTAATTTCTACTAGGTCTGATGTAATTTGGTTTGTTGAAAAATATTTTCATATTCACACCACACTCCCTTCAATGTGACATTCTGAAATGCACTCCCATGACTGGAAAACAAGGTCCACTTCCGGCAGGAAGCGTTCCGCCAGCAGGGAGACACTGGAAGTGCTTCACTGATGATGTCACCCTTACCACGAACGTGCTTTCCCAGCGAAAAATTGAATTCAAGTGAAATGAAATATGAAACTGTCCTTAAATAATCCGTACATGACCTAACTAAAAAAAAAGCTATTACACTGCTGCATTTGGTACAGATCTTAAACTAAACTTTTGTCTTCCACAGGCAGGGATATTCTAGAAAATATAAAAGAGAAGATCTTTAGAATGTTCTGAGCCTTATGTGAGAATTTATAGAATATTTTAATATTTAGCTTTTATAGTACTATAAAATTAAATTGATGTGGTCTCTTAAAAAGCCTAAATTTAGCTTTTTATTGACTATCAATTTTGAGGGGTGGAGTAAATTGTCGTGGTGGGATTTCTGGGTTTCTAAGCTTGGTCCTTCAGTTTCATATTATATCTAAACCCTCACGCCAAGTAAAGTTCCCATCTGTTTCACAAAACACTGAAAGACGTTTAAATAGCATTCACAAGTACATCTTTGAATGAAGAGGATTTTTCTTCTTTTTTTTACACGTTTTGAATCCTTTGTTGAGCTCTCTTCTCACTTTCGCCTTGCTGTTTCTGTTTTGTTTCAGCGATGTGTACAGCACATTCTTGTTTGCAGTAAAAAGTTGTCATACGGATTGTTTTGACTGTTTCCATGACATGCAAAAGGACAAGGATTTTAAAAAATGTTCTTGGCCCTAAAACAAACCATATTTATTTACACATCTAGGTAACCAGACCTCCTCTTAAACTTTATCATCACTTGCTCTTCTTCTAGCTGAAAAGAGAATATTTTTGTACTTTTATGAGAGATTGGCAAAATACCTGCTAGCTCTCTGACTTCCTGCTAAATATCACTGTGGGCTTTTACCTGCTTTATGACTTTTTAGCTATTAATAGTGCTTTGGACAAAGGCTACCCCAGGGCTGCGTACAGTCATTGGACAGAATTTGGACGGAGTAGGGCCTTCAGATTTCCACACAGCAAAATCCTCTGTGGGATCTCTAAGGGCCACACTGCCCATTTGGAGTAGCAGAAAGAGGGAAACACAGGGAGTTAGTATCACAGTAAATGATCCTGTCATATATGTCGGAAGGTCTGAGCTAGCTGTGCAGATTTGGGCGCCATTTGTTTAGAGATGATAGTTGAAGATTTCTAAAAGGAAGCGATCAAACAAAAACCTTAAGAAACTCTGGAGAGAAGGAAATGGGGCCAGAGAGGTCAATGGTGATAATGACCAGATACTGGGTCTCCTGCTAAGAGACCAGTTTCAGCGTGTGTAAGAAAAAAGAGCCTGATTTTCAAGGGATGAAGAAACAAGTGAATGAGGAGATGCAAACAGGGGTACAGATGGCTTCTTAGGCAGGTGGGTGGTGAAGGGGAGAAACAGGATGGGAGAGCCAGTGCAGGTTACCAAGGGGCAGACAGTTTTTCCCCAGACTAAGAAGGTTCTTGGTAGCCTTGTGTGCTGAAGCAGAGGAGAGATCAACAATGCAAGAGAACTGAACAAGGTCAAGGGGAGGCTGTTTTGAGTAGGGGAAAGGGCACAGGATTTAGACCCTGACAGTTCTTGCTAGAATCCTGCAACTATACCATTTTGGGCAAGTTAATCGATCCCCTGAGTCAGTTTCTTCATCAGTAAAATGAACATGAAACATAGTAGAATAGACTGATCCTAATATATAAGGGCTTGAGGAGACATGAAGAGATCTTAGAGGTTGTCTGATGGCAACGCATTTGTTCTACGAGCAAAGAAACAAGACCCCGAGGAATAGAATGACTTGCTTAATGTTATGCAGGTAGTTAGACAACTAGAATCTGCACCCAGAATTTCTCATTCTTAGTCCTCTTCTCTTTTGTTGCAGTGTTGACAGCTAGGAGAAACTTACAAGATGAATATTACCAGTAAAGCTCTATGTTGGCTTAAACTATGTGACTTGAGGAAGGTGGAGAGGACGGCTGGCTTGACCCCAGTTCCTATGGGAAAGACGTAGGGGATTTTAGTTCCACAAGTGCAATATGAGTCAACAGCACGAGCCATTGCTGAGACGGGTGATATGGGCACGGCCCTTACTACTGCCAGGGACTCCCAGACCGACGGGGTCTGGCCACACCGGAGGGCTCTGTCCAAAGGGTGCCTCTTCCAAGAGGGTCACTGGGCACTTGATGTGAAACCAGAGATTGGGGAGGAGGGGGTTGAGGCAGAGACTTACTTTGGAGAAGAGTCTTAGGGATAAAACTATAATATTTAAAAAAAACTATCCTGGAAAAAAAGGTAAACTTGTAGCTTCACAGAGATCTATCTGGGACCTTGGAAGGGAAGCTTTGGAACAAAGCAGATTTTGGCTGAAAATGAGGAAGAACCAAGAATTTTAGGCATTAAAACATACTTGGAGTTACGTCCCTGTGACGCAGTGCTTGTAGGAAGATGAATAAGCATTGTCAGGGCTTGTGTAGAGGCCACTTTTTGTTTTTTTCAGTAAATTTATTTTAGAATAGTTTTAGACTTACCGAAAAGCTGCAGAAATAGTAGAGGATTCTCAGCAACCCCGCTCACAGTTTCTAGGGACAACTTCAAAAGAGGAAAGATCTATCCAGGACTGAAAGAGTGAAAACTGTCTCAGAGTGAAAAAGGGAAAAGCAGCCCTGTCATTCATTAGGCTGGGAAGACACACCCAGTTAAATCAGCTCCCAAGGCCCTACAACAGCTGTCATGTGCTGTCGTGACCCTGTCTTTGAGTGACTGCCTTTTATGAATGATGCCCCCAGACCTGCTTTCTATACCCATCTATTACTGGGGATATTTAATTGCTAAGCCGAGCTTGCTTCATGACAGCATTCGGTCCTTAGTTACCCATTTTCCCTAATCTTGTCCCAGAAACAGCAACTAACCCAGAGCTGGTCCCTACTTCCCTTAGGTTCTCTTTTCACAGAAGTCAAGCTTTACAAAAGACTTCTTTCTTCCCTCCGTCTTGTTGAGCAGTGCTGTTGTTCCATGGTAGCTCTGGAGCGCACCCCTTGCTGCATCTATTAAATAAATCTGAGTTTGTCAGACCACAGTCTTGTCCTTGGTGGTTTTTGCCTGCTGAGGCTTTAACAACTTGTACAGTGGGAGGTCTGGTGGCATCTGCGGTACCTTTTAGGGATTTGAAGCTGACCTTGTGCATGAGAAGATTGGAATGTCCTATTTGATGTGATTCTGGGGTCAATAGATGAGTGACATAGCAAGCAGCCTTCTGGAGTGTCGGAAGGGGGGTTTGGTTGGTGAAGATGGAGCAAAAAGGCTCTGTTTACTAGCTTAACACTTTTAGATACTGCTTCTGTTTTGGTCAATGGACAATTAGTTATGGCCATAAATCTAACAGTCCCCTCTATTTCTGTAAATTCCATTGATTGAGCAAGTAGAATGCACTGGGCAGTGTGCTAGGTCCTTCCAGACATTATTTCTGGGATATCCTCACAAAATTCCAGTTTTCAGATAGGGAAACTGAGGTTCTGAAAGGTTAAGTTACTTCTCCTGGGTCATAAGTAGCAGAGTTAGTATTTGAAATTAGGGGTTGTGTGACTCTGTGACTCTGTGAAATTAGGGGTTGTGTGACTCTGTAAAGCTTTCTTTACAGATTTTCAGTGGCACCCACTATGGCAGGTTTCAATTGTGGGTTCTCCCTAACTTACCCCCTAACCCCTGCCAGAGTTATATTTCAAAAAAATCATTTTAACTTTTCTTAATTGCAAACTAGATCATTAGTAGACAGGGTACCTGCTTTTCCTGGATGGTCCCTGCACCATGGCAGAGGTAGCAGCCTCTGCCTTCTGTGCTCTGGTCTGTATCCATACAGACCAGTATCACCAAAGCCATCAACCCCCCAAGTTGACCTAGTATCCCTCTCAAATTGAAGTGTGTATTTAACATGATTGCAAGTTTTAATTAAGTCTTCTAAATCTCCGATATCTTTTTGTAAATCTTTTGCTTAATTAGGAGAAGCCAGTGGTAGAATCTGTTTCTTTGACTTTTGGGTTCACTTCCTAGAAGAACCTTGAACTACCCTCGATCTGGAAGAAGTTGCTTGGGACATGGTACAGGTTGACTTTCAGGGTAATTCTTGATTCTGTGGCCCAGTGAAATGTTCTTTTAATGTTTGGGAGACACCCAAAGGGAACCAGAACTTTCTTCTCCTTAAGAATCCTTGTCCTTAGGAATTCCTTCTTTCCTTAGGAATGACTTACACTATTTCAATGTGCCAGCCAGTAATTTCTTGAGGACCAGAGCACTCACATGGGCCCTTCCCTACTCCTCTTTCTTAAAAATCTTTAGGAGCAAGTGCTTGCCAGAAACGTGAGTGCTAACAGAGCTCCTGAGGATACCAAGCCTCTCCTCAGGTTTGGGTTCAGGTCACTTTGTTCTTTGTCAAAGTCTTCACTGGTGACAGAGTCTCTGTTAACTTTGTCCCTCCTCTGGAGTCAAGTGACAGCTTAACCACTGAAGAAATGATTCTCCTGAGTAGAAATGACAGAACATTTCCATCTGGTAAGTAGGGAAGTTGGAGGATGGGAAACTATAGAGGCAAGAGGCTTGAGATGGGAGATGGGAAATATTTGATAGTCTTTATGAGACAATCTTGGATACTGGCAAGATGACTTCATGGGGGGGTGTGCAATAGGAAAATGTGATATTTATTATAAATGTGTTTGGAGCAATAAATGCTTTATAGGGAAAAATCCTATTCTTTGCAGGAAGTTGTACTCCCTGACCTAAAAGGTCTTTTTCCTTATCTAATACATCTGATTAAATCAAGGCTTATGACTTGTGAGGAAATGTATCTAGAGACTACAGCTCCAACAGAGGAAGGTCAAAAGATCGAATATTACTTTAGAATATATTCTTTAGTAGGAAGCAGTCGAGTCCATAAAATAAACAACACACACATGCAAGATTTGAAATCAGAAAGATCTAAAATAAAATCCCTACCTTGTTTCTCTCTGTGTAATTTTGTGCCATTTGCATAGTCTCTCTGAACATCAGTTTTCTTATCTACAAAAGTGAGACAACAATAATCTTATAAGGTTTTCATTAATAAAAGTCCTAATTTATGTTTAGGAAAATTTATTTCATAATTAAAAGAACATACGTAAGAGGTATATAGTGGACAAAAAATGGTAATTTTAATTATTATTATTTAGGTCCTATAAATAAGAAGGGACCCCAAAGTCAAAGAATAGGTGGATGAGAACAGAAAAATTAAACTCTAGGATCAAGAATTCCTTTAAAATATAAGGTATGCTAAAATTCATGTTAAAATGAGATGAACAGTAGTTTATAGTAACAAAATCCATTTTATGGGGAATGAAAGAATAGTTGGTGGCCCGTGGTTAGGGTGCCCTCCAGGGAGCAGCCTGAGTCTCCAAAGGGCAGCTTAGCCCCATCCTTTGGCAGAGGGAACCCTGGGAGGGATGAATAGGGAGTTCACGAATGCACCTGGCTCTATAAACTTGTGTTTCCCTTCCCAGACGTTTCAAGAGTCTGACAATCAGGAACCTCTCTTTGGTTGATAGGAAGGCTTGCAGGAGTGTTCTTCGAGTCCAATTACAGGAATTTAGTTCCATTTATGATTAGCCAGTTGTTGCTAAACTGAGGGCAAATAAGGAAGGGTCTAATGACTCAGATGGTAGTAGCAATATAATTTAACTTTTTCATAAAGATCTTCACGATGTTGCAAATTTTGCTCAGGTGATATTTGATCAGTGTACAAAATGGCCCAGATTGGTGGGTCACTTCCATGAGTCTATATCATTAAGATCCATTTTCCTTCCCCTTATTTTAAGACATAAATCCCCATTCCTACAAAAAAAATTTCTTCATTGTCTCCAGCCCCAGGGATTTGATCACTTGTTTCCAAATTATATTCAAAATACACCTAAAGTCTCAGTACAAACTTTCCCCAGTTTCTCCTGTTCTCACTGATCTCTCCTTCCTTTGGGCCACATAAGTTAGCACAGTTGCTAACTGTTGCATTTGGGTTATTTTTCTCTCCCTGACTGGATTGTAAACGTAAGAGCTGGGCTTACATCTCTTCCTTTTTCTGTGCTTCCCATGGTGTAGATCTTTGGAGGTGCTCTATAAATAATTATTGATTCCATGATTTTTGGCACAAGTGTTAATATTATAGTATGCTGAAGAAAAATAAATTTATTTATTGAATTACCACAAAAATAACATGCAAAGAAAGTATGAAAAAGAGCAATTCTCTTTTAACTTACTTTAGTTTTGCCTTGATTTAGTGGGATTGGTTTTTGACTAGTCCAGCACAAAAATAATCTGTTTTTCAAAAGTCTTGGTAAGAAAGGACTCCACCATGGATCTTTTAAGTCTTTCCTTCATGTATGGTTTATTTTGGGGGGATGGGTAGTAGTACAAGCTCCTGCCCCTGTTCTTATTTTTTAAAAATTATTACTTTATTCCAGTGAGTACTGTTCATTCTTTTCAAAGAAAGCAATTCATGATGACACTGTAATACATCCACTAGATGGCAGGCGACTGTTAGAGAAAGAAGAGGGAGAGCCTGAATTATTATTTTTGGGGATTGGTATATTTCCACTGAGCTGTCTCAGTCAACAGGCTTTGCCAATAACTCCTTAATTTCTATAAAGTTCTTCAGCATTAGCTTTCCAGAGATTTTAAAAGCGATTGCAAAACATTCCATGAAATATACCAGCCAGATATTTTTCCACTACCACGTTTAACTCTAGTTTGACCTTTTATTCCCCCTAATTTTCTGAAACCATAAATGGTGTCCTGATCTGCCATGGGAATTCAACTAATTTATAATGAACAGAAATGCATTATTCAGAGAAATGGAGAAATTACATAAGTTCTTATAAGAAACCTGCAGGTTAAAGTTTATTTTGAATGATTACCTTTCAAAACAATAGAGTGAAATACAGTTTTGTCTCTAAGTGTCTAAGGGCTGTTTGAGACAGCTTGGGAAACCTTGTCTCATGTTTGTCAGCACATGCATTAGACCTGTGAAAGTTTGAGATGATCATGAACCCTGTCAGAGAACTCTCCATTCCACCTGTGTGATCACCTCCTAAAGAAGTCAGAAAAGTGTGACAGTGTTTGCACATCTTGACAAGCCTGGTGAGATTCCCGGCACCTTAGTTATATGTATTTTCATCTTTCTTGGCTACATTTTTCATATGTCAGTCTTCTAGGGATGTTAATAAGATTCAGAGAGAGCTCTGAAAGCTCTACCTGCACCTCTAAATTAAGTGAAATAAATGAGACCAATTCAACTGTGCGGGCTCCCATAGTTTCCATAGAGTCACGGAATTCCCCATCACTATAAATGACACTTACGGTGAATTAACTAATTCACCAATTAATTTATGGCATTCAGACTATCACTTAGAATTTATATGTGTTATATTTAAAAAGCTACTGAACAGATATTACTATAAATGGGCTGATTACAAGGTTTATGTTTGTTGTCACCAACATTAGCAGCCATATCTTGTCTAGTTAGCGGAAGATGAAAGTCTCTAACAATAGCTGGATAAATAAGCCTTTTGAAATTTTAGAAAATTAATTTTGAAATTAAGAAAATTTGACATAATGACTAAACTCTCCTCATCAGACAAATTTTGACTATCGTAAGAACAGAAATGAACAACAAATGCGTTGTACAACTTTGTGATCCAAGGTTCTTTCCTGGCAGAGTGTTGAGCAACAAATGAGAAGTGACGTGCCTGGGGCTGAAGGTGCTGCTTACCCAAGGGCAGCACCTGTATTCTACCATCCTCAGCTGTTAGGAATTTTTGATGGATATGAAGAGACTAAAGCCCAGGATTATTGATTTGGTCCCCCCCAGTCATATCCAGTAAATTAACCACAATAATTGGTTATATTTTATGCATTTAATTTCTACCTTTTCAATGTATAATGTATTTAAAAATTTCCCCCAAATCTGAGGATATTTATTCAGTAGAATAAAACAAACATGTGATTGTAATTATTACTGCATTTGTACATAGACCTACTAAAGAGGTTTTGTTCTGGCAGCAACCAAAGCTGGCCTTTGGCAAAAACCTGTTAATTTAGCCTAAGGAGTCATTGGAGGAAAATACATTGAGTGAAAATTAATTAAGCAATTTGTTCTTTAGTAAATATTTACTTAGTGTCTGATATTGCCAAAACAAAATAGATCCTTGAAAGAAATGGAAGGCAATGAACTCAAAATTCTTGCACCATTTTCCACCCTGGTCCTCAAGACTTTTTGACACCATTGGAAAGAACCTCACAATTAGATCAAGATGGCAGAGTAGGAAGATCCTGAGCTCACCTCCTCTCACAGGCAAACCACAACTACTTATAGAGCAATTATCTCTGAGAACAACCTGATGACTAGCAGAAAAGATTTTCCACAACTAAAGATATAAAAAGGAGTCACAATAAAACGAGAGGCAGAGACATGGTCTAGTCAGTACCCACACCCTGGGGGAGTGACCCACAGGCAGGAAGAAATAGTAACCACTGAGGTCCTCCTAAGGGTGAGGAGTCCAATCCCCATATTGTGTTCTTCAGCCTGAGGCTCCTGCACCAGGAAGAGAAGCCCTGAAAACAGCTGACTTTGAACACTGGAAGGGCTCATGCTTGGGAGAGCCGAATGGCTGTAGGAAACTGAGGCTCCACTCCTAAAGGGCAAAAACTCACTTGCTCTGAGTTCCAGTGCAGAGCCAGCAGTTTGAAAGGCACTGACATAGACCTACTTGTTGACCTTGGACACCCTCCTGGAGGGGCAGGAGGCAGTTGGGACTCCTCATAGTGACTGAGACAGTAGAGACAGCCATTTCTGTGATCTCATTCTACCATGCTCACACAGGTGCTGGTGGGTGTTATTTTGGAATCCTCCCTCTAGTGTATTAGTGCTGGGGGCTTGTCCCATCTACCAGCATGCTTGCAGCACTTGCACACCACCAGGCCTCATACCCAGCCATGCCAGGGCTTACCCCACTTACCAGTACACCTGTTGCAGTTGCATGCCATTGGGCTAGTCAGTCAGGCTGGGGGCCTATACCACTCACCAGTGGTCATGTGACACTGGGACTCTCAGCCAGCTGCGCTGGGGCTCTGCTTGCCAACCAGTTAGCCCCCAGTAGTCACATGCCCCTGGGATTCAAAACCAGCTGTGCCAGGGGCTTTCCCTGCCCCTGCAGCACACCTGCAGCAAGAGCACAAAGCCAGACCTTGCAATCAGCCAGGCCAGGGGCCAGCCCTGCATTCCAACATGCTGACAGCAGTCAGGACCTCCACAACAGAAAGGTGCATGCAGCCCACACAGAAAGACCGCTGAAACATCTGCCTCTGGTGGCCAGAAGGGAGTGTGCTTCTGGGCCCCGTAAGACATTTCTCCATAACGCCACTTCTCCAAGATGGGGAGATGCAATGAACATGTTTAGTACAAACAAAAAACAAAAAACCCACAGAGAATTAGGCAAAGTGAGGAAACAGAGGAATATGTTCCAAATGAAAGAACAAGACAAAGCCTCAGAAAAAAACTAAATAAAATAGAGATAAGCAACCTACCCAATAAAGAATTCATGGTAATGATCATAAAGACTCTCACATAACTCTGGATGAACACAGTGAGAACATCAACAAAGAACTAGAAACATAAAAAAAGATCCAATCAGAGCTGACTAATACAATAATTGAAATGAAAAATACACTAGAGGGAATCAACAGTAGATTAGATGATATAGAAGAACAGAACAGTGATCTGGAAGACAGAGGAGTGAAAATCATCCAAGCTGAACAGACAAAAGAAAAAAGAATTAAGAAAAATGAGGATAGTTTAAGGAACCTCTTGGACAGCATCAAGTATACTGACATTTGCATTATAGGGGTCCCAGAAAAAAAAGAGAGAGAGAAAGAGGCAGAGAATTTATCTGAAGAAATAATAGCTGAAAACTTCCCTAGCCTGGGGAAGGAAACAGACATCCAGGTCCAGGAAGCACAGAGATTCCCAAACGGATTGGACCCAAAGAGATCCACATCAAGACCTATTATAATTAAAATGTCAAAAATTAAAGATAAAGAGAAAATCTTAATAGCAGCAAGAGAAAAACAACCAGTTACATACAAGGGAAGTCCCATAAGACTCTTCAGCAGAAACACTGCAGGACAGAAGGGAGTGGCACAATACCTTCAAAATGATGAAAGGGAAAAAAACCCCACCACCAAGAATACTCTACCTGGCAAGGTTATCATTCAGATTTAAAGAAGAGATAAAGAATTTTATATACAAGTCAAAAGCTGAAGGAATTCATCATCACTGAACCAGCCTTTCAAGAAATGTTAAAGAGACCTCTCCAAGTGAAAAAAAGGCCACAACTAGAAATAAGAAAATTATGAGAGAAAAGATCTCACTGGTAATGGCAAACATATAACAAATGTATTGGATTAACCACTTATAAAGCTAGAAGGAAGGTTAAAAGTAAAAAGTAGTAAAATCACCTATATCTACAATAAGTAGTTAAGGGATACACAAAATAAAAAGATATAAAATATGACATCAAGAACATAAAATGTGGCAGGTGGAATAAAAATTTAGGACTTTTAGAATGTCAAACTTAAGGGATCATCAAAATAGACAGCTATATACATAGGTTGGTATATATGAACCTCATGGTAACCACAAACAAAACCTTTTCATAAATACATAAAAAATAAAAGAGAAAGGACCCAAACATAGCACTAAAAACAGTCTTCAGATCACAAGGGAAAAGAGCAAGAGAAGAAGAAAGAAACAGAGAAGAACTACAGAAACAACCAGAAAACAACAAAATGGCAATAAGTACATACCTATCAATAATTACTTTAAGTGTAAATGGACTAAATACTTTAATCAAAAGACATAGATGGCTGAATGGATGAAAAACAAGACCCATATATATGATGCTACAAGAGATTCACTTCTGATCTAAAGACACACACAAACTGAAAATGAGGAGATGGAAAAAGATAGCCCATGCAAACGGAAATGAAAAGAAACTTGGGAAAGCAATACTTACATCAGACAAAATAGATTTTAAAACAAAGACTGTAACAAGAGAAAAAGAAGGACATTACATAATGATAAAAAGAGTAATCCAAGAAGAAGATATAACAGTTGTAAATATATATGCACCCAATAAAGGAGCACCTAAACAAATATTAACTGATATAAAGGGAAAAACTGACAGTAACAAAGTAGGGACTTTAACAACCCACATACATCAATGGACAGATCATCCAGGCAGAAAATCAATAAGGAAACACCATCCTTAAATGACATGTTAGATATAAATAGAACATTCCAACCCCAAACAGGAGAACACACATTTTTCAAGGGCACATGGAACATACTCCAGGATATACTCCTAGCCATGCTAGGCCACAAAACAAAGCTCAGTAAATTTAAGAAGATTAAAATTATATCAGACATCTTTTCTGACCACAACACTGTTAGACTAGAATCAACTACAAGAAAAAACTGCAGAAAGAAAAAGCCTAAAACCAAACAAACACGTGGAGGTTAAACAATATGCTACTAAACAACCAATGGGTCACTGAAGAAATCAAAGAGGGAATCAAAAATTACCTGGAGACAAATGAAATCAGAAACACAATGATCCAAAATGTATAGAACACAGCAAAAGCAGTTCTAGGAGGGAATTTTATAGCAATACAGGCATACTTCAGAAAACAAGGAAAATCTCAAATAAACAACCTAACCTTAAACCTAAAAGAACTAGAAGAAGAACAAACAAAACTCAAAGTTAGTAGAAGGAAAGAAGTAATAAAGATCAGAGCAGAAATAAATGAAATAGAGACTTAAAAATCAGTAGAAAAGATCAATGAAACTAAGCTGGTTCTTTTAGAAGATAAACAAAATTGTTAAACCTTTAGCCAGACTCATAAAAAAAAAAAAAGAGGGCGCAAATAAAAAAAAAAATCAGAAATGAAAAAAGAGAAGTTACAACTGACACCACAGAAATACAAAAGCATCATAAGACATTGCTAAAGGCCTCCCATCAAGCCTCTTAGATAGCCTCAACCACCAGAGGGCAGACAGCAGAAGCAAGAAAAACTACAATCCTGCAGCCTGTGGACCAAAAACCACAGTTACAGAAAGATAGACAAGATGAAAAGGCAGAGGGCTATGTACCAGATGAAGGAACAAGAAAAAACCCCAGAAAAACAACTAAATGAAGTGGAGATAGGTAACCTTCCAGAAAAAGAATTCAGAATAATGATAGTGAAGATGATCCAGGACCTAGGAATAAGAATGGAGGCAAAGATTGAGAAGATGCAAGAAATGATTAACAAAGACCTAGAAGAATTAAAGAACAAACAAACAGAGATGACCAAGAAAATAACTGAAATGAAAACTACACTAGAAGGAATCAATAGCAGAATAACTGAGGCAGAAGAACGGATAAGTGACCTGGAAGACAGAATGGTGGAATTCACTGCTGCGGAACAGACTAAAGAAAAAAGAATGAAAAGAAATGAAGACAGCTTAAGAGACCTCTGGGACAACATTAAACGCAACAACATTCGCGTTATAGGGGTCCCAGAAGGAGAAGAGAGAGAGAAAGGACCAGAGAAAATATTTGAAGAGATTATAGTCGAAAACTTCCCTAACATGGGAAAGGAAATAGCCACCCAAGTCCAGGAAGTGCAGAGAGTCCCATACAGGATAAACCCCAGGAGAAACACGCCGAGACACATAGTAATCAAAGTGGCAAAAATTAAAGACAAAGAAAAATTATTGAAAGCAGCAAGGGAAAAACGACAAATAACATACAAGGGAACTCCCATAAGGTTAACAGCTGATTTCTCAGCAGAAACTCTGCAAGCCAGAAGGGAGTGGCATGATATACTTAAAGTGATGAAAGGGAAGAACCTACAACCAAGATTACTCTACCCGGCAAGGATCTCATTTAGATTTGATGGAGAAATCAAAAGCTTTGCAGACAAGCAAAAGCTAAGAGAATTCAGCACCACCAAACCGGCTCTACAGCAAATGCTAAAGGAACTTCTCTAAGTGGGAAACACAAGAGAAGAAAAGGACCTACAAAAACAAACCCAAAACAATTAAGAAAATGGTCATAGGAACATACATATCGATAATTACCTTAAACATGAATGGATTAAATGCCCCAACCAAAAGACATAGACTGGCTGAATGGATACAAAAACAAGACCCATATATATGCTGTCTACAAGAGACCCACTTTAGACCTAGGGACACATACAGACTGAAAGTGAGGGGATGGAAAAAGATATTCCATGCAAATGGAAATCAAAAGAAAGCTGGAGTAGCTATACTCATATCAGATAAAACAGACTTTAAAATAAAGAATGTTACAAGAGACAAGGAAGGACACTACATAATGGTCAAGGGATCAATCCAAGAAGAAAATATAACAATTATAAATATATATGCACCCAACATAGGAGCACCTCAATACATAAGGCAACTGCTAACAGCTATAAAAGAGGAAATTGACAGTAACACAATCATAGTGGGGGACTTTAACACCTCACTTACACCAATGGACAGATCATCCAAAATGAAAATAAATAAGGAAACAGAAGCTTTAAATGACACAATAGGCCAGATAGATTTAATTGATATATATAGGACATTCCATCCAAAAACAGCAGATTACACGTTCTTCTCAAGTGCACATGGAACATTCTCCAGGATAGATCACATCTTGGGTCACAAATCAAGCCTCAGTAAATTTAAGAAAATTGAAATCATATCAAGCATCTTTTCTGACCACAACGCTATGAGATTAGAAATGAATTACAGGGAAAAAAATGTAAAAAAGACAAACACATGGAGGCTAAACAATACGTTACTAAATAACCAAGAGATCACTGAAGAAATCAAAGAGGAAATAAAAAAATACCTAGAGACAAATGACAATGAAAACACGACGACCCAAAACCTATGGGATGCAGCGAAAGCAGTTCTAAGAGGGGAGTTTATAGCTATACAATCCTACCTAAAGAAACAAGAAAAATCTCAAGTAAACAATCTAAACTTACACCTAAAGAAACTAGAGAAAGAAGAACAAACAAAACCCAAAGTTAGCAGAAGGAAAGAAATCATAAAGATCAGAGCAGAAATAAATGAAATAGAAACAAAGAAAACAATAGCAAAGATCAATAAAACTAAAAGCTGGTTCTTTGAGAAGATAAACAAAATTGATAAACCATTAGCCAGACTCATCAAGAAAAAGAGGGAGAGGACTCAAATCAGTAAAATTAGAAATGAAAATGGAGAAGTTACAACAGACACCACAGAAATACAAAGCATCCTAAGAGACTACTACAAGCAACTCTATGCCAATAAAATGGACAACCTGGAAGAAATGGACAAATTCTTAGAAAGGTATAACCTTCCAAGACTGAACCAGGAAGAAACAGAAAATATGAACAGACCAATCACAAGTAATGAAATTGAAACTGTGATTAAAAATCTTCCAACAAACAAAAGTCCAGGACCAGATGGCTTCACAGGTGAATTCTATCAAACATTTAGAGAAGAGCTAACACCTATCCTTCTCAAACTCTTCCAAAAAATTGCAGAGGAAGGAACACTCCCAAACTCATTCTATGAGGCCACCATCACCCTGATACCAAAACCAGACAAAGACACTACAAAAAAAGAAAATTACAGACGAATATCACTGATGAATATAGATGCAAAAATCCTCAACAAAATACTAGCAAACAGAATCCAACAACACATTAAAAGGATCATACACCACGATCAAGTGGGATTTATCCCAGGGATGCAAGGATTCTTCAATATACGCAAATCAATCAATGTGATACACCATATTAACAAACTGAAGAAGAAAAACCATATGATCATCTCAATAGATGCAGAAAAAGCTTTCGACAAAATTCAACACCCATTTATGATAAAAGCCCTGCAGAAAGTGGGCATAGAGGGAACCTACCTCAACATAATAAAGGCCATATATGACAAACCCACAGCAAACATCATTCTCAATGGTGAAAAACTGAAAGCATTTCCTCTAAGATCAGGAACGAGACAAGGATGTCCACTCTCACCACTATTATTCAACATAGTTTTGGAAGTCCTAGCCATGGCAATCAGAGAAGAAAAAGAAAAAAAAGGAATCCAAGTTGGAAAAGAAGAAGTAAAACTGTCACTGTTTGCGGATGACATGATACTATACATAGAGAATCCTTAAACTGCCACCAGAAAACTGCTAGAGCTAATTAATGAATATGGTAAAGTTGCAGGATACAAAATTAATGCACAGAAATCTCTTGCATTCCTATACACTAATGATGAAAAATCTGAAAGAGAAATTATGGAAACACTCCCATTTACCATTGCAACAAAAAGAATAAAATACCTAGGAATAAACCTACCTAGGGAGACAAAAGACCTGTATGCAGAAAACTATAAGACACTGATGAAAGAAATTAAAGATGATACCAACAGATGGAGAGATATACCATGTTCTTGGATTGGAAGAATCAACATTGTGAAAATGAGTATACTACCCAAAGCAATCTACAGATTCAATGCAATCCCTATCAAATTACCAATGGCATTTTTTACAGAGCTAGAACAAATCATCTTAAAATTTGTATGGAGACACAAAAGACCCCGAATAGGCAAAGCAGTCTTGAGGCAAAAAAATGGAGCTGGAGGAATCAGACTCCCTGACTTTAGACTATACTACAAAGCTACAGTAATCAAGACAATATGGTACTGGCACAAAAACAGAAACATAGATCAATGGAACAAGATAGAAAGCCCAGAGATTAACCCACGCACCTATGGTCAACTAATCTATGATAAAGGAGGCAAAGATATACAATGGAGAAAAGACAGTCTCTTCAATAAGTGGTGCTGGGAAAACTGGACAGCTACATGGAAAAGAATGAAATTAGAATACTCCCTAACACCATACACAAAAATAAACTCAAAATGGATTCGAGACCTAAATATAAGACTGGACACTATAAAACTCTTAGAGGAAAACATAGGAAGAACACTCTTTGACATAAATCACAGCAAGATCTTTTTTGATCCACCTCCTAGAGTAATGGAAATAAAAACAAAAATAAACAAATGGGACCTAATGAAACTTCAAAGCTTTTGCACAGCAAAGGAAACCATAAACAAGATGAAAAGACAACCCTCAGAATGGGAGAAAATATTTGCAAACGAATCAACGGACAAAGGATTAATCTCCAAGATATATAAACAGCTCATTCAGCTCAATATTAAAGAAACAAACACCCCAATCCAAAAATGGGCAGAAGACCTAAATAGACATTTCTCCAAAGAAGACATACAGACGGCCACGAAGCACATGAAAAGATGCTCAACATCACTAATTATTAGAGAAATGCAAATCAAAACTACAATGAGGTATCACCTCACTCCTGTTAGAATGGGCATCATCAGAAAATCTACAAACAACAAATGCTGGAGAGGGTGTGGAGAAAAGGGAACCCTCTTGCACTGTTGGTGGGAATGTAAATTGATACAGCCACTATGGAGAACAATATGGAGGTTCCTTAAAAAACTAAAAATAGAATTACCATATGACCCAGCAATCCCACTACTGGGCATATACCCAGAGAAAACCGTAATTCAAAAAGACACATGCACCCGAATGTTCATTGCAGCACTATTTACAATAGCCAGGTCATGGAAGCAACCTAAATGCCCATCAACAGACGAATGGATAAAGAAGATGTGGTACATATATACAATGGAATATTACTCAGCCATAAAAAGGAACGAAATTGAGTCATTTGTTGAGAAGTGGATGGATCTAGAGACTGTCATACAGAGTGAAGTAAGTCAGAAAGAGAAAAACAAATATCGTATATTAATGCATGTATGTGGAACCTAGAAAAATGGTACAGATGAGCCGGTTTGCAGGGCAGAAGTTGAGACACAGATGTAGCGAATGGACATATGGACACCAAGGGGGGAAAACTGCGGTGGGGTGGGGATGGTGGTGTGCTGAATTGGGCGATTGGGATTGACATGTATACACTGATGTGTATAAAATTGATGCCTAATAAGAACCTGCAGTATAAAACAACAAACAAACAAAACAAACAAACAAAAAAAGACATTACTACAAACAATTATACTCCAATAAAATGAACAACTTAGAAGAAATAGATAAATTCCTAGAAATGTACAAACTCCCAAGACTGAATCAGGAAGAAATAAAAAATATGAGCAGACCAATTACCAGTAATGAAATTGAATCAATTATTAAAAAATCCTCCCAGAAAACAAAAGTCTAGGACCAGATGGCTTCACAGGTAAGTTCTACCGTACATTTAAAGAAGAGTTAACATGTATCTCTCTCAGACTACTCCAAAAATTAAAGAGAAAGAAACACTTCTGAACTCATTCTACAAGGCCAGCAACACCCTGAAACCAAAACCAGACAAAGACAATGCAAAAAAAGAAACACGCAGGCCAATGTGACTAATGAACACAGATGCAAAAATACTCAGCAAAATATTACCAAACCAAAGTCAACAATAAATGAAAAAGATTATGCCCCATGATCAAGTGGGATTTATCCCAGTGATGCAAAGATGGTTCAGTATCCACAAATAAATCCATGTGATGCACCACATTAAAAAATTGAAGAATAAAAATCATATAATCATCTCAATAGATGCAGAAAAAGCCTGTGACAAAATTCAACATCCATTTATTATAAAAACTCTCAAGGAAGTTATAGAGGGAACATATCTCAACATAACAAAGGCCATATATGACAAACCCACAGCTAGCATCAGACTCAATAGTGAAAAGCTGAAAGCATTTCCTCTAAGGTCAGGAACAAGACAAGGATGATCACTCTCACCACTTTTATTCAACATAGTATTGGAATTCTTAGCCACAGCAATTGCACAAGGAAAAGAAATAAAAGGAATCCAAATTGAAAATGAAGAAGTAAACCTGTTTGCAGATGACATGATACTCTATAGAGAAAACCCTAAAGTCTCCACACAAAAGCTATTAGAACTAATGTATTAGTATAGTTGTGGGATACAAAATTAATATACAGAAATCTGTTGCATTTCTATACACTAACAACAAAGTATCAGAAAGAAAAATTAAGAAAACAATCTCATTTATAATGGCATCAAAAAGTTTAAAATACCTGGGAATAAATCGAACCAAGGAGGTGAAATACCTGTACTTAGAAAGCTACAAGACATTGATGAAAGAAATTGAAGATGACACAAATAGAAAGATATACTATTCTCACGGATTGAAAGAATTAATACTGTTAATATCACCACACCAGCCAAGGCAATCTATAGATTCAATGCAATCCCTATAAAATTCCAGTGGTATTTTTCAAAGAACTAGAACAAATAATTCTCATATTTGTAGGGAAAAACAAAAGACCCCAAATTGCCAAAATGATCTTGAAAAAGAAGAACAAAGCTGGAAATATCATGCCTCCTGACTTCAGACTATATTACAAAGTGACAATAATCAAAACAATATGGTACTGGCACAAAAACAGACACCTAGATCAGTGGATCAAAATAGAGAGCCCAGAAATAAACCCATACTGATATGGTCAATTAATCTATAGCAAAGGAGGCAAGAGTATACAAGGGGAAAAGAAAACGTCTTCAACAAATGATGTTGGGAAACCTGGACAGCTACATGCAAAATAATCTAACTTCTTTACCACACCATATACAAAAATAAACTCAAAATACATAAAAGAATTAAATGTAAGACCTGAATCCACCAAACTCCCAGAAGGAAACATGGGCAGTGGGCAGTGTGCTCTTTGACTTTGTTCTTAGCAATACTTTCTTTGGATCTATCTCCTTAGGCAAGAGAAACAAAACCAAAAATAAACAAATGGGAGTACATCAAACTAAAAAGCTTTTGAATAGTGAAGGAAACTATCAACATAATGAAAAGACAGCCTACTGAATGGGAGAAGAAATTTGCAAATGATATATCAGGTAAGGGGTTAATATCCCAAATATATGAAGAACTCATACAGCTCAATATCAAAAAAACAAACAACTTGATTAAAAAATGAGCAGAGGACCTGAATAGACATATTTCCAAAAAAAAAAACATACAAATGGCAAACAGACACATGAAAAAATTCTCAATATCACTAATCATCCGGGAAATGCAAATCAAAAGCACAATGAAATATCACCTCATAGCTGTCAGATGGCTATTATCAAAAAAACTACAAGCAACAAGTGTTGGTGAGGATGTGGAGAAAAGGGATCACTAGTACACATTTGGTGGAAGTGTAAATTGGTGCAGCCACTATGGGAAACTGTATGGAAGTTCCTCAGATAATTAAAAACAGAACTACCATATGAAGCAGCAATTCTACTTCTGGGGATTTTTCCAAAGAAAATAAAAACACTAAGTTTATGTTTTTATATGTGTACCCCTATTTCTTTGCAACATTATTTACAATAGCCAAGATATGGAAACAACCTATGTCCATTGTTAGATGAATGGATAAAAAATAGTGGTATATATATATATATATATATATCACTCTTTATACAAATATAAATGGAATATTATTCAGCCATAAAAAGAATAAAATCTTGCCATTTGTGACAATATGGATGGACCTAGAGGGTATTATGCTAAATGAAATAAGTCAGACAGAGAAAACAAATACTATAAGATTTCACTTATATGTGGAAACTAATAAACAGAACACATGAACAAATATAACAAGACAGAAACAGATTTATAGATACAGAAAACAAACACGTGGTTGCCAGAGGGGAGGGGGATGTTGGGATCAGTGAAATAGGTGAGGGAGGTTAAGAGGTACAGAGTTCCAGTTATAAAATAAATGTCACATAGATGAAGTGTATAGCATGGGGAATACAGTCAATATTACTTTAACATCTTTGTTTGGTGACAGATGGTAACTAGACTTATCATGGTGATCATTTTGTAATGTACAGACATATGAATCACTATGCTGTACACCTGGATCTAAAACAGTGTTGTAGGTCAATTATACTTTAATTAAAAAAGTTGTGTTTTCTTCCAGAGATCCTCTGAATGGAATGCTCTCTGTAATGGGTTGAATGATTGCCCCCTGCCAAGAGGTATGTTTGCATCCTACCCCTTGGAATCTGTAAATGTTACCTTATTTACTGATGTAATTGATTTAAGTATCTTGAGATGATATCAGGCTGGGTTATTCAGGGGGGCCCTAAATTCAATGAAAGTTCCTTAAAAGTGATAGAAGATGGAAGAAGAGATTGGAGTGATGTGACCACAAGGCAAGGAAGCCAGCAACCACCAGAAGGTGGGAGAGGCAAGGAATGGAGTCTCCCCCAGAACATCCAGAGGGAGTATGACCCTACCAATGTCTTGATTTCAGTCTTCTGGCCTCCAGAACTGTAAGAGAATAAATAAATTTTTGTTGTTATAAGTCAAAAAAGAAAAAAGAAAAAATATGCTCAATATCACTAATTATCAGGGAAAAATAAATCAAAAGCACAATGAGATATTATTTCACACCTGTCAGAATGGCTGTTATCAAAAAAGACAACAAATAATAAGTGTTGGTGAGGTTGTAGAAAAAAAGAAATCCTCATGCACTCTTAGTAAATTGGTACAACCATTATGGAAAATGGTATGGAGATTTCTCAAAAATTAAAAATAGAATTACTATATGATCCAGCAATTCCTCTTCTGGGTATTTTTCTGAAGAAAACAAAAACATGTATTTGAAGAGATATATGCACTCCTATGTTCATCACAGCATTATTTATGGTAGCCAAGATATGGAAGCAACCTAAGTGTCCATCAAAAGATGAATGGGTAAAGAAGATCCGGTATACATACAATGGAATATTACTCGCCATAAAAAGAACGAAATCTTGCATTTGTGATAACATGGATGGACCTGGAGGGTATTATGCTAAGGGAAAGAAGTCAAAGGAAGATAAATGCCATATGATTTCACTTATATGTAGAAACTAAAAACTCAAACAGAAACAGAGTGATAGATACAGAGAACAAACTGGTGGTTGCCAGAGGGAAGGGGGATGGGGGAATGGACAAAATATTAATAGATGAAGGGGATTATGAAGTACAACCTTGCAGTCATACAATAAATAAGCCATGGGGATGTAATGTACAACATAGGGAATAATTACTCTGTATGGTGACAGTTGGTAACTAGACTTATTGTGGAGATCATTTCATAATGTATATAAATGTTGAACCACTATGTTGTACACCTGAAACCAATATTTTATGTATGCTTCAATAACAAAAGCTACAATCAATGTGAAACAGATGGACAACCTAATTTTAAAAATGGAAAAAAATAATCTCACCATTATATCTAGCTGGCCCAATCTCTGCATGTCTTTTAAAGATCGTCTATGGTGCTAGGGAGTGTTCTAATTTCATTCTTTTACATTTCTGGTACAGCCACTATGCACCCCAATGTTCACTGCAGCACCATTTACAATAGCCAGGACATGGAAGCAACCTGAATGCCCATCATCAGAGGAATGGATAAAGAAGATGTGATACATATATATAATGGAATATTACTCAGCCATAAAAAAGAACAAAATAATGTCATTTGCAGGAACATGGATGGACTAAGAGATTGTCAGACTGAGTGAAGTCAGACAGAGAACAACAAATAGCATATGATATCGCTTACATGTGGAATCTAAAAAAAAAAGGGTACAAATGAACTTATCTACAAAACAGAAATAGAGTTACAGATGTAGAAAACAAACTTATGGCTACCAGGAGGTAAGGGGGGGGAGGGATAAATTGGAAGATTAGGATTGACATATACACACTACTATATATAAAATAGATAACTAATAATGACATACTGTATAGCACAGGGAATTCTACTAAGTGCTTTGTAATGACCTATATGGGGAAAATAATCTAAAAAAGAGTGGATATATGGATATGTATAACACTCACTTTGCTGTACACCTGAAGCTAACACAACATTGTAGATCAACTATACTCCAATAAAATACAATTTAAAAAAATGGATAAAGATTGTCTGCTTTACAGCCATCCTGTGTGCCCAGGCTCCTCATTCATATGTTTTCCCAGCAGTCAGCTCAGTCTCTGACAGTTTGTGGTTGCTAAATGACTGATTGTACATGCTATGGGTCCTTGAAATGGATGTTGAGCCTTTTGTTCATATTTTGATTTTTCATTTAAAGTCTAACTATGTCTTGCTTTTTAAATTTTATTTGTATTTTGGAAATCAAATTTTATTTTGGTTAACAGATCTTCCTAGATGCTCTGAAACCAAATTTGAAATTCTTTTTGAAACAGTTACCTGGGTGATTTTCAGTTTGGTTTTCTGCCTTAGCTACCTGGGACGGTGATCACAACTTCCTAGATTGCCTGAGAGTAGAGTGACTTTATAATTGGTTGTTTCCAAATCAGGACACTTTTGAGAATGAAAGGGCATTTAATTAATAATTATGCCAGACAATAGGTGAAAATTGGAACTGTCCTTGGCAAACTGGGATATATGATCACTCTACTTAAAACCGCTTTTTTGGCCTGGCTTGTTCTTGCTCTTTCTGCTCATATTTGGGGGGATCAATTTATTTAGATGACCAGTTCCAATGTAGGTGATGATCTCATAAGACTTTCTGACTTTTCTTGTCAGCTTATCAGAAAGTCTTAGCACAGTGGGCGAATGAGTTTTTTCTTCTTTTTATTTTTAATGGCTTTATTGAGGTAGAATTTACATATAAAATTGCACATTTAAAGTATACAATTTGATAAGGTTTGACATATTATACTCCTGTGAGACTATCACAATAATCAAGATAGTGAACATATCCATTGCTCCCAAAAAGAACCCTCCTTCTTACCTCTCCCTCATCCCAAAATACATTGTGAAGCAAATAACAAGAAAAGCCCCAGACTAGGAGAAATGTTTTCATATTACATAGCTTATGAAAGACTTATGTTCCAAATACATATTTTTTTAAAACTATTGAGACAATAATAAGAAAACAATCCAATAAAAGACAAAAATACTTGAACAGACACATCACCAGAGATGATCTATGAATGATAATGAAGAACATGATAAGATGTTCAACATTATTAGTTGTTAGGGAAATGTAAATTAAGACCACAAATTAAAATCACCACACCTTTATTACAATGGCTAAAATTAAAAAAAAAAAAAAAGAAAAAGACTGACCATACCAAATGTTGGCAAAGATGTGGAACAACAAGAACTCTCCTACACTGCTTATGGGTATATGCCCAGGAGTGGGATTGTTGGGTCATATGGTAGTTCTATTTTTAGTTTATTAAGGAACCTCCATATTGTTCTCCATGTGGCTGTATCAATCTACTTTCCCACCAAGAGTGTAAGAGGGTTCCCTTTTCTCCACAACCTCTCCAGCATTTATCATTTGTAGACTTTTTGATTATGACCATTCTGACCGGTGTTAGGTGATACCTCATTGTAGTTTTGAATTGCATTTCTCTAATAATTAGTGATGTTGAACATTTTTCATGTGCCTCTTAGCCATCTGTATATCTTCTTTGGAGAAATGTCTATTTCAGTCTTTTGCCCATTTTTTGATTGGGTTGTTTGTTTGTTTTTTGTTAATGAGCTGCATGAGCTGTTTGTATATTTTGGAGATTAATCCCTTGTCAGTTGCTTCATTTGCAGATATTTTCTCCCATTCTGAGGATTGTCTTTTCATCTTGTTTAAGGTTTCCTTTGCTGTGCAAAAGCTTTTAAGTTTAATTAGGACCCATTTGTTTATTTTTGCTTTTATTTTCATTACTCTAGGAGATGGGTCAAAAAGGATCTTGCTGCAATTTATGTCAAAGAGTGTTCTGCCTAGATTTTCCTCTAAGAGCTGTATAGTGTCTGGCCTTACGTTTAGGTCTTTAATCCATTTTGAGTTTATTTGTGTATATGGTGTTAAGGAGTGTTTTAATTTCATTCTTTTACATGTAGCTGTTTTTGCAGCATCACTTACTGAAGAGACTGTCTTTTCTCCATTGTATATTTTTGCCTCCTTTGTCAAAGATTAAGTGACCATAGGTGTGTGGGTTTATCTCTGGGCTTTCTATCTTGTTTCATTGATCTATATTTCAGTTTTTGTGCCAGTACCATACTGTCTTGATTACTGTAGCTTTGTAGCATAGTCTGAAGTCAGGGAGCCTGATTCCTCCAGCTCCGTTTTTCTTTCTCAAGATTGCTTTGGCTATTCGGGGTCTTTTGTGTTTCCATACAAATTGTACAATTTTTTGTTTTAATTCTGTGAAAAATGCCATTGGTAATTGAATAGGGATTGCATTGAATCTGTGGATTGCTTTGGGTAGTACAGCCATTTTCACAATATTGATTCTTCTATCCAGGAACATGGTATAGCTCTCCATTTGTTTATGTCATCTTTGATTTCTTTCATCAGTATTTTATAGTTTTCTGAGTACAGGTATTTTGCCTCTTTAGGTAGGTTTATTCCTAGGCATTTTATTCTTTTTGTTGCAATGGTAAATGAGATTGTTTCCTTAATCTCTCTTTCTGATCCTTCGTTGTTAGTGTATAAGAGTGCAAGAGATTTCTGTGCATTAATTTTGTATCCTGCAACTTTACCAAATTCATTGATTAGCTCTAGTAGTTTTCTGGTGGCATAGTTAGGATTTTCTATGTATAGTATCATGTTGTCTGCAAACAGTGACAATTTTACTTCTTCTTTTCCAATTTGTATTCCTTTTATTTCTTTTTCTTCTCTGATTGCTCTAGCTAGGACTTCCAAAACTATGTTGAATAAAAGCAGTGAGAGTGGACATCCTTGTCTTGTTCCTGATCTTACAGGAAATGCTTTCGGCTTTTCACTGTTGAGTATGATGCTAGCTGTAGGTTTGTCGTATATGTCCTTTATTATGTTGAGGTATGTTCCCTCTATGCACATTTTTTGGAAAGTTTTTATCATAAATAGGTGTTGAATTTTGTCAAAAGCTTTTTCTGCATCTATTGAGATGATCATACGGTTTTTATTCTTCAATTTGTTGATGTGGTGTATCATGTTGATTGATTTGTGTATGTTAAAGAGTCTTTGCATTCCTGGGATAAATCTCACTTGATCATGGTGTATGATCCTTTTAATGTGTTGTTGGATTCTGTTTGCTAGTCTTTTGTTGAGGATTTTTGCATCTTTGTTCATCAGTGATATTGGCCTGTAGTTTTCTTTCTTTGTGACATCTTTGTCTGGTTTTGGTATCAGGATGATGGTGGCCTTGTAGAATGACCTTGAGAGTGTTTCTTCCTCTGCAGTTTTTTGGAAGAGTTTGAGAAGGATGGGTGTTAGCTCTTCTCTAAATATTTGATAGAATTCACCTGTGAAGCCATTTGGTCCTGGACTTTTATTTGTTGGAAGACTTTTAATCACAGTTTCAATTTCATTATTTGTGATTGGTCTGTTCATATTTCCTATTTCTTCCTGATTCAGTCTTGGAAGGTTGTACTTTTCTAAGAATTTGCCCATTTCTTTCAGGTTGTCCATTTTATTGGCATAGAGTTGCTTGTAGTAGTCTCGTATGATCCTTAGTTATTTCTCCGGTGTCAGCTGTTACTTCTCCTTTTTCATGTGTAATTTTATTGATTTGTGTCCTCTCCCTTTTTTTCTAGATGGTTCTGGCTAAATGTTTATCAGTTTTGTTTATCTTCTCAAAGAAGCAGGTTTTAGTTTTATTGCTTTTTTCTATTGTTTTCTTCCCTTTATTCATTGTGATAACATTCACTGCTGGTGTTTTAGGCACTGTCTTATTACTGCCTTACCCTTTTGGCTGTCCAGTTCCTATTTCTCCGTTTTATCCTCAGGTGTCAGCCTGCATTGAACTTGTTCTATAAAGACTTACCTGATATTCCATGTGTTTATATTAGTCCTCTTTTTATTCCCTCATCATAGCATTTAATAGACCATTGTAATAGTTTGTTCACTTGTCTATCTACCCCACTAAAATGTAAGCTCTTTCAGGACAGGGGGATTGTGTGTCTCCTTCTCTAATATACCCAGCATGTAGAACAAGTAGCTGTTAAACAAATATTTGCTGACCACAACCTTTGTATATTATGACTTTGAGGCAATAAAATGCACTCTTCCCTACTGGAAGAACCTGGAAAAGCCTGATCAGGAACAGGGGAACCTAAATCTCCCAGTATGGTATAAATCAATGGATTGCTTATATAAAAATACAAAAACCCTCTGAGGATTGTGTAAAGGAACTCTCTGATGGGAAATGTCCGAGTGTGAGATTTAATAGTTCTACAACATTCTCCCTGAGTTCTTGCCTTTCCTTGTGGCATCTATCACTTCGATTCCCTTGCACTTGCACTTCTTGACCCTCAAGGTTCAGTTTTTCTCTGTCATAAATGTGAAAAAGTATTCTTTGCTTTTATTATACTCAGCTGAAAGAGTATGCCTTATTTCCTTAGCATCTGGAAAATATTCATTTTGGACAGCTTATATAATTTAAGGGCAAGTATCAACTTCTTTAAGCTGAGTCTTTTTCCTTATTCAGCTTTCCTTGCTGAGGATCTTCCTCTTAGATGTGGTTGCTGGTATGAGATGAAACCCACAACAGAGCTGTAGATCACTAACAAATGACACTTTGAGGCACCATTGGATGCTTCCAACTTTCTCAATTCAAGGTTTTAGTTCTGCTCTCCTCTGAAATCTGGGGTACCAGCTCATCAGGTGAGTCCCTCAGCATACATACCTATGTGCATACATACATACAATATTCAGAACAGAAACCCTGACTGAATTAGCCATTGCACTTAAAAAATGTAATAGTCCTTGTTATACCATAATCATGACTTGCACAAAACAAGAGTGAAACTAATCATTGCACGTGATCCAATATCTAGACTTAAATTCCTTTGTATATGTTTGCATGACCTGCAGAGACTGGTGGGATATTCTAGAACAGATCTCTGAGTGTGGTCCCTGGACCAGCAGCAGCAGCCTCACCTGGGAACTTGTTAGAAATGCAAATTCTAGAGCTCCGCCCAGACCTCCTGAATCAGAATGCTGGAGGTCGGACCCAGAAATCCATTTTTAGCAAGCCCTTCAGGTGAGTCTGAAACACTTTTAAATTTGAGAACTGCTGTTTTAGGAGAATCATCTCCATTCCAGAATAATCTATAGAGAGTTGATTGTATTCAACTATCAAGTGCTTTGGTAATGGGTAGAACATTAAATAGCAACTGGTAAAACTTTACCTCTTCCAGCAAGTTTCACTGCTAATGTTCAAATAGTTTTGACTGTAGTAGATCTTGGAACAAACATGTTAAAAGGAAAAAGAGAAATTTGAGTTCACTCACCATCCCTACAATCTGGGGCTACTGGTAAATCTACTGAGTTTAGTAAATTTCCTTAAAACTCCAAAATAATGATAAAATATGAAGAACGTAGGTATAATTAAATTTCATTAGTCATCTATTTGACCCATAGAAGCATTTGTTTTTCTCAAAAATTTTAATTGAATGTAGTGACCAAAAAGTTATTTTAGTACAAGAATTTTCAGAATGACTCTTTCAAGGAAACAATTGCCAAGTACCTCACTATTGAGCTGAAGTCTGGTTGCCACAGAGTGACAAATAAATAATACAAATGAACACAACTGCCAAGGCACTTGTTAGAGTTTATTCTCCAAGGAAAATAGTTAATTACACTGCATGGTCTTAAGGAGTAGATTCAGTTTTTGTTATTTATAGTTTTCCCTGAGTCATTGTTTTTTGTAATTATTCTTAAATCTCTTAAGGAGCGCCTAATGATTTTGGAGCATTGAAGTTGGAGGAAAATAAAATAATAACTACTTAATAAACAAACACAGAAAATACCAAATGCCATAAGTTTGCTCCATGTATTTTATCCAAGTGTTTTATCTTATTTCCATACCATTTATACAAATATTTGCCCCTTTGCCAGCACACCTGAATATATTCTTTTCAAACAATGCTTTTACCACTTACAATCTGTACAATAATGTGGCTATTGTAGAGGTATTTTGCTTTGATTTTCCTTTTTAAAAAAAATTATTAAAACTTACAAACAATGTTTTAAATTAGTAGTGTTTTCTCATCGACTCCCACCATCATATTAGAAGTGCTTTCCCCCAGGGGGACAGAAAGAACCTTTGACCCAAGACACGTGAAATATTTTAGATCAAGAAACACTTTTAAGAATGTGGCAAACTATTATTATTTTATAGGAGAACAAAATAATTTTTCTCAGCTATTAACATTTTAATTCAAATGCTCTCAGCAATTCAGCTCAAATACTGGAAATTTTAATGCTTGCCAAGGATGTTTGGGAAAAGAAAGGCTTTGTTTAAACAAAATAGAGTAATCTCTAGGGTTAAAAAAAATCTTCTCATAGAGTTTCCAACACCTATCTTTGTTTTACTTTCTGGCCTCCTTCCATACAGCTTTACTACAGATGGTGAGGCCACAGGGAAAACACAGGCTTTGGTTTTCATTTGCAAAAGAGACATACCCAGGTTAAACTTAGAGCTCTGTTTCTTCTGCTACATTACCGAAAGTGGTCTTGTCTTGACCCTGTAAGTTAATTTATAAGAACAAAGAGAGGAAAAAAACAGAGGTTTTTAAATCCATGTAATAGACTGGAGAAGAGATAAAATTAATAGAGAGGAAGATGGAATCAGCATGGCTGGTGGAAATGAGAACCATCTAACTACCAACTAAAACATGTAACATCTAGCTAGCACAACTACCAGAAGATTACTAAAATAATACAGTGATCCTGGCAGAAGCTATTTTAAGTGTACATATTGAACCATTTAATGTACAATATAAATCACATCTCAGATTGCGATTTTAACACTAAGAAGTGCATATTTAACATGAAGAAATTCACTTACTTATTAACTGAATTTGATCTATACATGATTACTCTAATTATTTTTCATTCCAAATCAATTCTAAATCATCACAATTTCTGGATGAATTAGTTCATTCATTAAAAACAAAAACAGTAATTCAAAAAGATACATGCACACCAATGTTCATAGCAGCATTATTCACAATTGCCAAGATATGAAAGCAACCTTAGTGTCCATTAACAGATGAATGGATAAAGAAGATGTGGTGTGTATATATATATATATATATATATATATATATATATATATATATATATATATATATACACACACACACAGACACACACACACACATACATACTTGCAATGGCACACTACTCAGGCATAAAAAAGAATGAAATTTTGCCATTTGCAGCAACATGGATGGACTTGGAGGGCATTATGCTAAGTGAAATAAGTCAGACAGAGAAAGACAAATACTGTATGATATCACTTATATGTGGAATCTAAATAATACAACAAAATAGTGTATATAAAAAAAAGAAGCAGACTCACAGATATAGAGAACAAACTGGTGGTTACCAGTGAAGAGAGGGAAGGGAGGAGGGGCAAGATAGCGGTAGAGGATTAAGAGGTACAAACTGTTAGGTATAAAATAAGCTACAAGGATATACTGTAAAACATGGGAAATATAGCCAATATTTTATAATAATTATAAATGGAGTATAACCTTTAAAAATTGTGAATCACTATATAGTACTCCTGTAACTTATATAATATTATACTTCAACTATACTTGAAGTTTTAAAAATTTAATTTTAAAAAACCCCCAACAATTCAAAAAAACAAAAACCAAAAAACAAATACAAGTTAGGTGCTGTAGCAGACATTATACTGCTGGTGGATTTCTGGTGCCCTTCTGCTTCTGTGGTTGTGCTTCCTGCCTCTTTGAAATTTAGCAGGCCACGTGATCAACTTGGAAAATGGATGTTAATAGAAGTAACTCTCCAGCTTTTCCCACATGTAAAGATGAACCTGCCACCATATGGGTTCCTGAGTTACTAAAATAAGCCCTCCCTCCCCCAACCTGCATTGAACATGTAGCATGAGCAAGAAATAAACTTTGGTTGTTTTAAGCTACTGAGATTTGAGGGCTGTTTTTTACCATAGCATGATTTGACCTCCACCGACTACTACAGAAAAATAAAATGAGATAAGAAAATTTTCTCTGTAGCATAACATTATAGCTGTCCCTCCAGTAGTGTAGTGGTAGCAGTAATTGTTGTTTTTTGGCTGTTGTTATCTGCTAAGACTAATTCTTTGTTAAAGCTAATTGGTAATCTCTGTGAAAAGCTTTTGTGATAGACTCTCTCACCTTTAATTTATTCCTCCTTAACTTGCTTTTTCTCCCCAACCTTCCTGCCCCGTACCCCCCTTCCCAAAGCCTCCTGACGTAGGCCCTTTGGACTGAGTTTCTCAGGGATGCCCATACTGCCCCCAGCTCCTCTTGACATCGGTCTACATTCCAACCTGGGAGCTGGAGCTTGGGTGTTTGGGGACATCTTGCCTCAGTTGTATGGTTCTTTCCCATGGGCTGGATTCTGTCCATGGGAAATTCAGGAATTTCCCATGAGCAAAATTCAGGACTATTCAGGAATCAATATTATTTTAAATAATAATTTACTTGCATAGAGTAGGCACTTAATAAATATGTAATAAGTAAATTTAAGAAGTTACCTAACTAAAGAATAGTGATATTTATCTTGGCAAATATGCCTAGGTTAATGGGTATACTAAGTCTTTAATTATAATATATATGGAGTATAACTTGTATTCAAATTGATTTTATCTCTAATAAAATCAATAATACATTTCTATTTTAGCTACAATAATTAAAGCAGATGGGAATTATTTTTTGAAACAAAGAATCAGTTTTAGAAGTGGAGTACCATAGTCCAAATCCTGATTTTACCACTTACGCTGTGCATGGTCTTGGCAATTACCTAACCAGACTGAATCTTGGCTGTCTCTTTTATGAATGCTCATCTCAGAAGAATCTAAAAATAAAATGCTTTAAAATTACATGTAAAGTTTGAGCCCACTGCCTAACATATAGTATGCTCTTAATAATATTAGTTAGATCCTATTTCACGTGTCAAAAGTAGGATTTAGCTTGAGACTTTCAGTTTATAATTTACACAATAATTCTGTGAATCTTTATGATTATATTCACAATCACCAAATCCTACCTATTATTACCACTAGTGAAATGCTCTCTAAATGCAGACAGTAAGCAAAATTATTTTTATAAGAAGAAATTAATTTTTTAGTATAATAAAATAATGTGGAATCCATAGTTATAGAATTATCAATAAAACAAATCTCTTTGTGCTGGAATTCATCTGCCAGAGGAAAAATATGGTCCCATTTAACAAAGGAAAAAGATATAATTAAAAAAAATTATTTTCAAATACACTACTTGGATGCAATGTAATTCTTACCAAACGGAATTTTGATGACATGGCCAAATGAGTTCAAAACATTAAATTTTACATATGGTTTAAAAATAAATAAGGAGGGAAAATACTGGTTACACTGAGCTTGGACTTTATTAAATGTCAAATATTTTAAAATAATTTGTGACATTTGTAAACTTAGAAGCTGTGTGCTCATTAAATATTTCCATGGTGTTCCCATACATGTTTAAATTAGATCATTTTTAACCTCAATCTCAATCATTCCCACTTGATTTAAGCCTTAAGACTTATACAATATAATTCTATAAATTTTTAATTCACTGGTGTTTTCAAATTGGATTCCACAGCTATGAAAAGAAATTTAGAGCTCAGTTTCTTTTCCCCATTTCAGTAGCCAAAAGTGAGAAAACTCATCATAGTAGAAAGTGCTGCTAGAATAAAATTAAATGACAACAAACAGCAAGAATGCTTTGGCTGGCAAAGAGTTTGGACTGGATGAAAGAACCCAAGTGCACAGCCCAGAATCATGGCTGATATTATTGCATCAAGACATTTCTTAGAATTAACCCAAGCTTTACAACACGCCCATCCCCCATGCTCTGCCCCCAGTAGTCTTATGATAGTTGACTGGTTTTCCAAATATGAAGCGTTTTAGTCACATAGTACTGATATTCCAAAACCTGAACAGCTAGTGCCACACTCACCATGATCAGCTACCGGCCTTAGTTGAAGATAGCTTTTTGAAGTTATCTTAATCTGTACTTGGTTAAGCTCCAGTTATGACCTGCAGTCTCAAACTGTTTTGTTTTTGTTTTTCCAATATCTTTATTGGGGTATAATTGCTCTACAATGGTGCGTTAGCTTCTGCTGTATAACAAACTGAATCAGCCATACATATACACATATCCCCATATACCCTTCCTCTTCTGTCTCCCTCCCACCCTCCCTATCCCACCCCTCTAGGTGGTCACAAAGCACCGAGCTGATCTCCCTGTGCTATGCAGCTGCTTCCCACTAGCTATCTATTTTACATTTGGTAGTATATATAAGTCTATGCCACTCTCTCACTTTGTCCCAGCTTACCCTTTCCCCTCCCCGTGTCCTTAAGTCCATTGTAAATAGTACTGCAATGAACCTTGTGGTACACGACTCTTTTTGAATTATGGTTTTCTCCGAGTATATGCCCAGTAGTGGGATTGCTGGGTCATATGGTAGTTCTGTTTTTAGTTTTTTAAGGAGCCTCCATACTGTTCTCCATAGTGGCTGTATCAATTTACATTCCTACCAACAGTGCAAGAGGGTTCCCTTTTCTCCACACCCTCTCCAGCATTTATAGTTTGTAGACTTTTTCATGATGGCCATTCTGACCGGTGTGAGGTGATACCTCATGGTAGTTTTGGTTTGCATTTTTCTAATGATTATTGATGTTGAGCATCCTTTTATGTGTTTATTGGCAATCTGTATATCATCTTTGAAGAAATGTCTATTTAGGTCTTCTGCCCATTTTTGGATTGGGTTGTTTGTTTTTTTGATATTGATATTTTTGATATTTAATATTGAGCTGCATGAGCTGCTTGTATATTTTGGAGATTAATCCTTTGTCAGTTGCTTCATTTGCAAATATTTTCTCCCATTCTAAGTGTTGTCTTTTTGCCTTGTTTATGGTTTCAGTTGCTGTGCAAAAGCTTTTAAGTTTCATTAGGTCCCATTTGTTTATTTTTGTTTTTATTTCCATTTCCAGGAGGTGGGTCAAAAAAGATCTTGCTGTGATTTATGTCAAAGAGTGTTCTTCCTATGTTTTCCTCTAAGAGTTTTATAGTGTCTGACCTTACATTTAGGTCGTTAATCCATTTTGAGTTTCTTTTTGTGTATGGTGTTAGGGAGTGTCCTAATTTCATTCTTTTACATGTAGCTGTCCAGTTCTCCTAGCAGCACTTATTGAAGACGCTGTCTTTTCTCCATTGTATATTCTTGCCTCCTTTATCAAAGATAAGGTGACCATATGTGCGTGGGTTTATCTCTGAGCTTTCTATCCTGTTCCACTGATCTATATTTCTGTTTATGTGCCAGTACCAAACTGTCTTGATTACTGTAGCTTTGTAATATAGTCTGAAGCAGGGAGCCTGATTCCTCCAGCTCCGTTTTTCTTTCTCAAGATTGCTTTAGCTATTTGGGGTCTTTTGTGTTTCCATACAACTTGTGAAATTTTTTGTTCTAATTCTGCAAAAAATGCCATTGGTAGTTTGATAGGGATTGCACTGAATCTGTAGATTGCTTTGGGTAGTATAGTCATTTTCACAATATTGATTCTTCCAATCCAAGAACACAGTATATCTCTCCATCTGTTTGTGTCATCTTTAATTTCTCTCATTAGTGTCTTATAGTTTTCTGCATACAGGTCTTTTGTCTCCCTAGGTAGGTTTATTCCTAGGTATTTTATTCTTTTTGTTGCAATGGTAAATGGGAGTGTTTCCTTAATTTTTCCTTCAGATTTTTCATCATTAGTGTATAGGAATGCAAGAGATTTCTGTGCATTAATTTTGTATCCTGTTACTTTACCAAATTCATTGGTTAGCTGTAATAGTTTTCTGGTAGCATCTTTAGGATTCTCTATGTATAATATTTTGTCATCTGCAAACAGTGACAGTTTTACATCATATTTTCTGCTTTGGATTCTTTTATTTCTTTTTCTTCTCTGATTGCTGTGGCTAAAAGTTCCAAAACGATGTTGAATAATAGTGGTGGGAGTGGGTAACCTTGCCTTGTTCCTGATCTTAGAGGAAATGCTTTCAGTTTTTCACCATTGAGAATGATGTTGTCTGTTGGTTTGTCACATATGGTCTTTATTATGTTGAGGTAAGTTCTCTCTATGCCAACTTACTGGAGAGTTTTTATCATAAATTGGTGTTGAATTATTTTGAAAGCTTTTTCTATATCTATTGAGATTAACATATGGTTTTTATCCTTCAATTTGTTAATATGCTGTATCACACTGATTGCTTTGTGTATGTTGAAGAATTCTTGCATTCCTGGGATAAACCCCACTTGATCATGGTGTATGATCCTTTTAATGTGCTGTTGGATTCTGTTTGCTACTATTTTGTTGAGGATTTTTTCATCTATATTCATCAGTGATATTGGCCTGTGGTTTCTTTTTTTGTGACATCTTTGTCTGGGTTTGGTATCAGGGTGATGGTGGCCTCGTAGAATGAGTTTGGAAGTGTTCCTCCCTCTGCTATATTTTGGAAGAGTTTGAGTAAGATAGGTGTTAACTCTTTTCTAAACGTTTGATAGAATTCGCCTGTGAAGCCATCTGGTCCTGGGTTTTTGCTTGTTGGAAGATTTTTAATCACAGTTTCAATTTCAGTGCTTGTGATCGGTCTGTTTATACTTTCTATTTTTTCCTGGTTCAGCCTTGGAAGGTTGTGCTTTTCTAAGAATTTGTCCATTTCTTCCAGGTTGTCCATTTTATTGGCATATAGTTGCTTGTAGTAATCTTTCATGATCCTTTGTATTTCAGCAGTGTCAGTTGTTACTTCTCCTTTTTCATTTCTAATTCTGTTGATTTGAGTCTTCTCCCTTTTTCTTCTTGATGAGTCTGGCTAATGGTTTATCAATTTTGTTTATCTTCTCAAAGAACCAGCTTTTAGTTTTATTGATCTTTGGTATTGTTTCCTTCATTTCTTTTTCATTTATTTCTTATCTAATCTTTATGATTTCTTTCCTTCTGCTAACTTTGGGGTTTTTGCTTTAGGTGTAGGGTTAGGTTGTTTATTTGAGATTTTTCTTGTTTCTTGAGGTAGGACTGTATTGCTATAAACTTCCCTCTCAGAACTGCTTTTGCTGCATCCCATAGGTCTTGGGTCATTGTGTTTTCATTGTCATTTGTTTCTAGGTGTTTTTTGATTCCTTATTTGATTTCTTCAGTGATCTCTTGGTTATTTAGTAGCATATTGTTTAGCCTCCATATGTTTTTATTTTTTACTGTTTTTTTCTGTAATTGCTATCTAGTCTCATAGCATTGTGTTCAGAAAAGATACTTGATACGATTTCAATTTTCTTAAATTTACCAAGGCTTGATTTGTTACCCAAGATATGCTCTATCCTGGAGAATGTTCCATGAGTACTTGAGAAGAAAGTGTATTCTGTTTTTCTTGGATGGAATGTCCTATAAATATCAATTAAGTCCATCTTATTTAATGCGTCATTTAAAGCTTGTGTTTTCTTATTTATTTTCATTTTGGATGATCTGTCCATTTGTGAAAATGGGGTGTTAAAGTCCCCTACTGTGATTGTGTTACTGTTGTTTTCCCCTGTTATGGCTGTTAGCATTCACCTTGTGTATTGAGGTGCTCCTATGTTGGGTGCATAAATATTTACAATTGTTATATCTTCTTGGGTTGATCCCTTGATCATTACGTAGTGTCCTTCTTTGTCTCTTGTAATAGTCTTTATTTTAAAGTCTATTTTGTCTGATATGAGAATTGCTACTTCAGCTTTCTTTTGATTGCCATTTGCATGCAATATCATTTTACATCCCCTCACTTTCATTCTGTATGTATCCCTAGGTCTGAAGTGGGTCTCTTGTAGACAGCATATATACGGGTCTTGTTGTATCCATTCAACCAGTCTATGTCTTTTGATTGAAGTTTTAATCCATTTTCATTTAAGGTAATTATCAATATGTATGTTTCTATTACCATTTTCTTAATTGTTTTGGGTTTGTTATTGCAGGTCTTTTCCTTCTCTTGTGTTTCCTGCCTAGAGAAGTTCCTTTAGCATTTGTTGTAAAGCTGGTTTGGTGGTGCTGAATTCTCTTAGCTTTTGCTTGTCTGCAGAGATTTTAATTTCTTCATCAAATCTTAATGAGTTCCTTGCTGGGTAGAATAATTTTGGTTGTAGGTTTTTCCCTTTCATCACTTAAAATATGTCCTGCCACACCCTTCTGGCTTGCAGAGTTTCTGCTGAAAGATCAGCTGTTAACCTTATGGGGATTCCCTTGTATGTTATTTGTTGCTTTTCCCTTGCTGCTTTTAATATTTTTCTTTGTATTTAATTTTGGATTGTTTGATTAATAAGTGTCTTGGCATGTTTCTCCTTGGATTTATCCTATATGGGCCCCTCTGCACTTTTTGGACTTGATTGCCTATTTCCTTTCCCATGATAGGGAAGTTTTCAACTATAATCTCTTCAGATATTTTTTTCAGTCCCTTTCTTTTTCTCTTCTTCTTCTTCTGGGACCCCTATAATTCAAATGTTGGCATGTTTAATGTTGTCCCAGAGGTCTCTGAGACTGTCCTCAATTCTTTTCATTCTTTTTTCTTTATTCTGCTCTGTGGTAGTTATTTCCAGTATTTTATCTTCCAGGTCACTTATCCTTTCTTCTGCCTCAGTTATTCTGCTATTGATTCCTTCTAGAGAATTTTTAATTTCATTTATTGTGCTGTTTATCATTGTTTGTTTGCTCTTTAGTTCTTTTAGGTCCTTGTTAAACGTTTCTTGTATTTTCTCCATTCTATTTCCAAGATTTTGGATCATCTTTACTATCATTACTCTGAATTCTTTTTCAGGTAGACTGCCTATTTCCTCTTCATTTGTTCGGCCTGGTGGGGTTTTGCCTTGCTCCTTCATCTGCTGCATATTTCTCTGTCTTCTCATTTTGCTTAACTTAGTGTGTTTGGGGTCTCCTTTTTGCAGGCTGCAGGTTCGTAGTTCCCATTGTTTTTGGTGTCTGCCCCCAGAGGGTAAGTTTGCCTCAGTGGGTTGTGTAGGCTTCCTGGTGGAGGGGACTGGTGCCTGTGTTCTGGTGGGTGGGGCTGGATTTTGTCTTTCTGCTGGGTATGTTATGTACAGTGGTGTGTTTTGGGGGTGTCCTTATTATGATTTTAGGCAGCATCTCTGGTAATGGGTGGCATTGTGTTCCTTTCTTGCTAGTTGTTTGCCATGTGGTGTGAAGCAATGGATCTTGCTGGACGTTGGGTGGAGCTGGGTCTTAGCGTTGAGATGGAGATCCCTGGGAGGGCTCTTGTTGATTGATATTATGTAGGGCTGGGAAGTCTCTGGTGGTCCAGTATCCTGAACTTGGCTTTCCCACCTCAGAGGCTCAGGCCTGACACCAGGCCGGAGCACCAAGACCCTGTCAGCCACATGGCCCAGAAGAAAAGGGAGAAAATAAGAAAGAAAAATAAATAAATAAATAAAATTATTAAAATAAAAAAATAGAAAAAAATTATTTAAAAAAAAGTGTAATAATAATTCAAAAAAAAAAAAGAGAAAGGAACCAAACTGATAAACAAATCCACCAATGATAGCAAGTGCTAAAATCTCTACTAAGATAAACCTACAAATCAGAAACAAGTCAGTTGCAGACAGCAAACCCCAAGTCTACAGTTGTTCCCAAAGTCCACTGCCTCAATTTTGGGCTGATTTGTTGTCTATTCAGGTATTCCACAGATGCAGGGTACATTAAGTTGATTGTGGAGATTTAATCCGCTGCTCCTGAAGCTGCTGGGAGAAATTTCCCTTTCTCTTCTTTGTTCGCACAGCTCCCGGGGTTCAGCTTTGGATTTGGCCCCGCCTCTGCATGTAGGTCGCCTGAGGGCGTCTGTTCTTGGCTCAGACAGGACGGGGTTAAAGGAGCAGCTGCTTTGGGGGCTCTGGCTCACTCAGGCCGGGGGGAGGGAGGGGTACGGATGCGGGGCAAGCCTGAGGCGTCAGAGGCGTCGTGATGTTGCAGCAGCCTGAGGCGCGCCGTGCGTTCTCCCGGGGAAGTTGTCCCCGGATCACGGGACCCTGGCAGTGGCGGGCTGCACAGGCTCCCGGGAGGGGCGGTGTGGAGAGTGACCTGTGCTCGCACACAGGCTTCTTGGTGGCGGCAGCAGCAGCCTTAGCATCTCACGCCCGTCTCTGGGGTCTGCGCTGATATCCGCGGCTCGCGCCCAGTCTCTGGAGCTCGTTTAGGCAGCGCTCTGAATCCCCTCTCCTCGCGCCCCAGGAAACAATGGTCTCTTGCCTCGTCAGCAGCTCCAGACCTTTTCCCAGACTCCCTCCCGGCTAGCCGTGGCGCACTAACCCCTTCAGGCTGTGTTCACGCAGCCAGCCCCAGTCCTCTCCCTGCGATCCGACCGAAGCCCGAGCCTCAGCTCCCAGCCCCGCCTGCCCCGGCAGGTGAGCAGACAAGCCTCTCGGGCTGGTGAGTGCTGCTCGGCACCGATCCTCTGTGTGGGAATCTCTCCGCTTTGCCCTCCGCACCCCTGTGGCTGCGCTCTCCTCCGTGTCTCCAAAGCTCCCCCCCTCCACCACCCGCAGTCTCCGCCCGCGAAGGGGCTTCCTAGTGTGTGGAGACCTTTCCTCCTTCATGGCTCCCTCCCACTGGTGCGGGTCCCGTCCCTATTCTTTTGTCTCTGTTTTTCTTTTTTCTCTTGCCCTACCCAGGTATGTGGGGAGTTTCTTGCCTTTTGGGTAGTCTGAGGTCTTCTGCCAGCATTCAGTAGGTGTTCTGTAGGAGCTGTTCCACACGTAGATGTATTCCTGACGTACTTGTAGGGAGGAAGGTGATCTCCACGTCTTACTCCTCTGCCGTCTTGAAGGTCCCTCCTACATACAGATCTTAATGGACTCTTTACTCTGTTAAGCAGATAAGAACTGCAGAGTGAATTCTATAGGAATTTATTAAGTACTCACATTTGTTAATTATTTTCCTTACGAGGGCAGTAAAGTAATTAAGTGTGGTCTTTAAGGCCAGACTATCTAGGCTTAACTAGGCTGCACCACTTACCTAACTTCTCTGTCCCTGGTATCCCCATCTCTAAAATATGCTAATAGTACTTACTTTGTAGAGTTATTAGGTAGAGTGCTCAGAACATGCTTAAGATAAAGCAAGTACTTAAGAAATGTTAGCTTTCATGACTGTTTAACTTACCAGCCAAGCACTGAGGACACAAACTAAGGAAGACAAATTCCTGTGCTCAAGGAGCTCACAGTCTGGTGGGAGAGACGGATGATGCAACAATGCAGCTTACCAAGTACTATGTAGAGGCAGATGCAAGATACCCTAGAAGAACATCAAACAGAAATCCAACTCAGTGCAGGCAGTGGTCAGGGATGGCTTCCCAGACACCCAAGCCACATCTCAGAAGATGAGCAGGAATTTGCCAAAGAATGAAGGAAAGGGGTTTCCCAGTAGGAACAGCGTATGCAAAAGCAAAGAGGTGTGAGAGCAGGCTGCCTTCAGAATGCCACAACGTGGGTAGAGGACAAGGAACAAATTCAAAATGGAGATTGAGTCTTGAAAGACTTTTACAAGAAGGACAAAACAATTTGACCATGCCAGGCCAACAGTTATTGATATCAATAAGAGAACAGTTGAGGAGTTCCCAAACTCCATTTCCTTTTTTTTTCTGGCAAAGACTTCAGTGTCAAGGCTAATAATTGTGTGCATGTGTGAGCATTTGTGTGTGACTGTCAGACGAAGCAACAGCTGTGAGGAGAAGGACACTGTTTTCTGAAGGTTTGGGAACCACCTGCTGAGAAACAGACTCAATATCTATAGTTATTTGATTCATAGTATCTATAGTTTTTCTTCCCAGGACAAATAAATATACTTGGGAAAACATGGAAAGAAGGTCAATAGACATTAAAAAAAATAGAAATAATGTTATTTTATTATTTAGTGAATAAAATGCATCATACATACAATAAGAGGTAAAATTTGAAGTCTTCCTTTTCTCGACTTCTGTAGAAAACCCAAAACTGAAAATAAAGGACGTTAAAAGGCCCAGACATTCTAGAAACATGAGCGAGACCATCTATGCAGAACTTGCAGCTAATGACACCTCCCGACTCTGCCCCACCCCAAACGTAGATCCTTAGTTAAACACCCATATCAAGAATATATGAGGAGATTCTTAAATGTTGATGGAGAGTTTGGTAGTATTAACCTTCCTAAAGAAAGTTGTTAGCGTGTTATGATTTTTCCCTTCTTCATCTTATTTTCCCCTTTCTGTAAACCAAGTGAGGAACAGGATCAGAGAATCCCTCAAAAAACTTGACCTGTGACCTCAAGAATTTCAGTTACAGAGACTAGCATGTGACATACTCCTGAAAAGTCTAGTGAGAAACCGGCTGGAGCAAATTGGTTCTCCTTGAAAGGGACACTGCACAAAAGAGCCAGCTGGAAAGGTAAGGCGACCCCCAGAGGAGTCCATGAGGGGTGGAGCAGAAGCCAGAAGCCAAGGGAGAGCTGTAAAGCAGAAGAAAAATGAGGCACGCTCGCCCTGTCTGGGAGCTGCTGGCTGGAGATGCCCAGCATCAGATTACAGCTGCGCCCTCCAAGAAGACCTCTCAGCCCTTTACCTCGCTTGCCTCCCCCCGCCAGCTCAGCCCGGGATGAGCCGCAGACAGTGTGGCAAACCGGGGAAGAGAGAAACTGCCTGGGAAAACAGTGAGGGGAACACTAGTTAGATTGGACTTTGGGCTGCCCAGGACAGGAATCCCCGAGAGAAGAGTGAGATGGTGCCCCACGTTTGCTCCATCTTGCTGCCCGGAGAGAGCTTCCCGGCCACAGTGCAGGGAGGGGGACCCAGGCCGAGCCTGGCAGGTCCCCAAAGCTGAGAGGACAGAGGGGGCATCTGTGAGGCCCAGGTCACTAGGGTTGAAGGGCAGAGTGTGGGAGGGGAGACAGTCACACGGAGGTCCTCAAGGGCTCAGGTGAGCGCTGATCAGCCTGTGTGCATGTGGGCATGTGTATGTGCGTGGAAACTACCCAAAGATGGGTAAATTGCCATCCAAAAGCAGCAGAGAAAACAATCCCCTGGACTCATGCCAGGTCTGAAGAAGTCCGTGCTGCCACCAGGCAGAGTGGAAAACATGGTAACGTAGCACTGAGTGTCTCCTCAGAAGTGGAGCAAAATTGGCCCTAGACCAAGGGCTGCACTGGTCCTGCCTAACAAAGCTTTACAAACAAGACTCAGAAGGATCAAAGTGTTTCCAAGTAACAACTCTCCCCATCCAAAATTTATTCAGAGATCAAGTTACCCCAACTGTTCCCAGGCAAGTGGTTTTATTGCCCTCTTAAGTTTTGCATCTGCCCTCCTATTTCCAGAAATAGGTAAATTAGAGTAGAAGTATGAAACCAATAACATAAAAAGAATCAGTTACCTTGAGGTAGAACGGATGGTTTTATAAATATATATCTGTCGTTCAGCTGTCTTGATAGCAAGAGCTCTTGCAGCCTCTTGGACCATGAAGGCCACACTAGGGACAGCCAACCCAAGGGCTGAAATGAGCCTGGGTTTCAGAACTCAGAACGTGGTGGAGCTGTGATAGCAGCTATGGCCAGCCTGCTGCCTCTGGATTTGATTTTCTTGTGTTCAAGACCATGTCATTTTGTAATCTATGAAGAACACAGCTGAAACTACCCCCCGACTAATACAATTCTCAGAAGGTAGAGTATCCAGCCAAAGAACAAGGCATAATGTCTTCATTCCTACAAAAATTCTTTTGGGGGTGTAAACACATTTGTTAACAAGTATTCCTGAGTAATAAGAACTCAGTTTACTTTAAATTTTTAACAAGTTTTTGTAAAGAGTTTTTGAATGTTATTATTGTATTTATAGAATGTTGTAGCAAATACAGTGAGATAGGAAGTCATGAAACCTGGGCTTTCATCCAGCTCAGCCTCTTAGTAGCTGTGTGAACTTGAACGGTTCTGTTTCTTCTATAATTGAGGCAGGTACCCTAAACAGTCTAGCTTTGAAGTGAATGATTGTGATGATCTCATTTGATCATCACCAAAATACTTGGAGGCAGTAGGCTATGTATCCAGGGTAAAGTACAGAACACTCAAACGAAGTGAGTATTTTCAAACAATATCCTCAGAGAGATGCCATTTAACATCAATCTAAATATGTACTTTTTACTACAATGGTCAGCCAGGTTCACAGAGCCCAAGACTTTAAGAAAATGGCAAAAGAAGAAAGGACTTGAGGGCAGCCAGAGCCACTCTACACGATGTGACCTGTGTACATTGTATTATTGAGTAGTTGATTCCTGATTAAGAGAGTATACAGGAGGGCTCCCCTGGTGGCTCAGTGGTTGAGAGTCCGCCTGCCAATGCAGGGGACACGGGTTTGATCCCTGGTCCGGGAAGATCCCACATGCTGCGGAGCAGCTATGCCCGTGCGCCGTGACTACTGAGCCTGCGCTCCGCAACAAGAGAGGCCAGCGCAATGAGAAGCCCACTTGCCACAACTAGAGAAAGCCCACTCGCAGCAACGAAGACCCCACACAGTCAAATAAATAAATAAATAAATAAATTTATAAAAAAAAAAAGAGAGTATACAGGAGACTCTGATACCCACATCAAGCTCCCCTTTCTGAGGAAGCAGAAGGAGCTCCTCACCAGGGTGAAGGGTGTGATTTCTGTTCTGGTCGAACTAGATTTCTCTCTCATGCCCTATTGAGCTGCCCCTCCAGGTTTGCTTTGTTCTCATCCCATGTGGCTTGCACTGATCAAGCCTTTTTCTTCACTGCCTTGATTACTCTTTGCACAGTCCCTAGTGTGCATCACAAATTCTTAACCTTCACTTTAAATATCAAGTCTTTATCAAGTAATCATTTCCTTGAGTGTAATCTACACCACTGCTAGACACTGCTTTTCTTTGTAACTTTGTGAATAGTCTCTGTGTATCTCTGCCACTCCCTCTTTCTCCCCCCATCCTCTTTACCTCTGCATCTGTGATCCCTTGCTTTGAGTTTCAGTAATGGAAAGAATTATAAAGTCCACTTGTGATGTGAGCAGTCAGTTATTGATAGTGAGACAGGCTGGGACCTGGGACCATTTGCTGCAGGGCTGCACCTGGACACACCTCTCCTCAAGCAACAAAATTCAAAGAAACTATATGGGACTAAAAATAACTGCATGTATGTGCAGTTGGGGCAACTTAGAGACAAAAAGATACAAAAGACCAAAAAAAAAAAAAAACACCAACTTCCACTTCTGAAGAGTCTGGAGCAAAAGCAGGGTCCTGCGCATGCCCCCTGCACACAACACCACCTTAGGGGTGGGCAAAACACCTAAATCACCCCTCCAGCCTGACCCCTGGACACACCCCTACCCTCGCCCCATATAAGGAACCAGCTCAGGGAGCGAGCAAGCAAGGGAACCTGTTGTTTGTTCTTCCGCCCCGCTGTTGCAGCAGGGGACCCAATAAAGCCTGGCCTGAATTTCTTGTCTGGCCTCTGGTCACTTTCTGTTGATTGGGGAAGGCCGAGAACCCTGGTCGGTATCAACAGTAAACTAAAACTGGATTCCCTTCACACCCTACTGCTACAACACTTTCTGTATAACCACGGGGAACATTCCCTGGGAGCAGTGGTACCAAGGTTTTACGGATTAACTTCTTCATGATCTGCATTATATGGACCCTGTCAGTACTGGCCAACCAGGAATCATTTAACTTTATTTGTATCCTAGGTCAAATCCTCCCCCCTAGCTCTGTCGCCCAGCTGGACATCCAAATGGGTCCTGTTCTCACCTTAGTCCCAGTAGCAGAAGTCTCACTGTGGCAGAAGAAAGGAGAAAAGTCAAGCTGCATCCTGCCCCGCTGCCTTTTCTCTCTGATTTTCCTAAGTAGCTGAATCTCTCCCTAGGCTTATAATATCAAGGAGTCAAAGTTGACAGTATTACAACATACTTCACCCCATAGAACTCAAAATTGAACCATGGTAGCCAAGGTTTTGTTCCCCTCAATCAGACTTGAAAATCATGCTAGGACTCATTTCACAATAAGAAAAAGATGAACCATCTCATGTTTTTTTAAAGGCATCTGATGTAATCATTTAAAGCGTGTTCTGCATACACACAAAAAAACAGATGTTGAATATGCTCTTTCAAGATTAATAAATGTCAAGGATTTTCCTCTATAGTATTTGACAGCTGTGGGAATTTTTAAAGTACAGAATGTCCAGCACTACTCTTAATCACACATGTATGCTGAACTATCACCATTTGCCAAATGAAGTATAGTTATTTATGTTTGATGAGTTCCAACAATGCATTAAGTTTCATTCTGAAATTTTCTAGGTACTGTGTAGATTGTAAAATTAGACATTGTCTCTACTTCACGAGATGCAATCCAGGTTTCTTATAATTTCTACAAGGACAAGAGGCATGAATCTTAATAAGAGTAAAATAGCATTAAATTGGGTAATTTGTAATATTGTAGCTTAGTTTTTTATCTAGCCTGCTAAACTTGACCTCCATTCGAAGAGAGTTTTACCTAAAAGATAGATAAAAAATTAAAATTTTTCTTTCATTTGTACTAATAGACTTCTCCTCTCCATAAAGTATCCAATAGTATAATTAACATGCAGTGTGAGGTGAAGGTGTATGAACTGTGTATAAAAGACTGTGCAGACGTTACACAAAACTTGGCAGTATCTCCAGTTGCCTGAACATTTTAAGTATTTATTGCCTTCAACTACCTGAAAACAAAATACAACCTTATAAATTCAAATTCAGCTAGTGACAAAATTAATAGAATATAATCATAGATACTATACCTAGGCTCCTATTGTTCAAAGAATATTCCTCAAATAAATACAATCCTAAAACTATATTTAATTTAATATTTTCTGATGATTCTAATGGCAACTTGGGGTCAGTTCATGCTTCAGTGCCATCACTGTGAACATTGTTTATCATTGTACAGTACTCTAGAAAACACTGTGATGTCATTGACATTATGTTCAAAGTGCTAATTTAGATCTCTGATAAATAAGAATTTGTCATATTACCTCAGGAAGAGTAATAATGTATTCTGATTAAGCGTTGAAACATAATTTTGTTTTGCTCTACCTAGGGTGTAAAAACCTGTAAAAAGAGTGGCACTTGTTACCTAACAATGAGAGAAAGCCATGTAAAACTATAAAATCACTTTTCTTGAACCCATCAGAGAGCTGGCATTGCAGGACAACCAAGCAATCTGAAATCCCAGGAGGCCTCACCAAGGAGAGCTGGAGCAAAGATGGTCCCAGCTGTGGCAGAACATGGGGGGAAGATGAGGCTTCCATTCAAGTGGGTAAAAAGAAATCAACCAGCATTCGTGTGTGCTTCCTTGAGTGCAGGGGGAGCTGCACACAAAGGGAGTTCCCACACACTTTCAGGCTTTATTTGACAGATGTTCAACTGACACTCCCAAGAAATACTGGCGGCACGGCAGGAAGACTCCCTCTGGGAGAAAGAATGAGCCACCGCTGTTGGAAGGCATGGAGCCCTGCTCCTCTGGTGGACCCTTCTCTCAAAAGGCTCAAGCTTCTGGTGGAGGGGCAGTAAACACTGTCACCTCCAGCAGGACAGACCCTGTTTCCTGAAAGGCTAGAAGAAAATACCTCTATCCCTGGGGGGGTGGGAGGTGGGTGGAGGGCAGGAAATAGTCCTGAGTCAGGATCCTGCACCAGCACAATTAGAGGGCTCCCGCCACTGGACTAGGGCAAGAAAATCTGCACAACACCTGTCACAGATACAGGAGGAAAACTGGCTGCTTGTTGTGAGGAGGAGGATCACTAAGAATACTCCAGTCCCAGAAGTCCAATCACAGCGGTCTACTTGAGCCCAAATGTGGGCCAGAAAAATAGAAGACCCTCCTGCCCTGCTCTCCACCAGTCTAGCAAACACTGAGCAACAAGCCACATCTGCCTACCATTTGGGGAGGGGCAGGACCATGGTGCAGCTAAAAGTTAAGTGTTGAAGGCAAACATTGAGATAAAACTTCAGGCGCCAGATCTTCATTCTAAGAACAAGACATCATTCGAGTAATTTGGCATGCTGAAGATAACCATAGCAACTACAAAACCCCAACCCAGCTTCTCTACATTAACTCCTATAATGAAATTAAATTAGATACCAATAACAAATATATGTGGAAGATCCGTGAAGACATGAAATTCAAACAGCAAATTTCTGAATAAATAAATCAAAAAAGGAGTTGCAAGGAAAATTAGAGAATACTTTGTATTGAATGAAAATGTAAATACAACATATCAAAATTTGTGAGATGCTGCTAAAACAACATCCAGTTGCTAAATCAATATCCAAGCTTCCAGCATAAAAAAAATTTAAAGAAGAAATTTAACCAAGAGCCATCATAGGAAGAAAATAATAGAGATTAATGAAATTAAGAACAGAAAAACTATAGGAAAAACTCAATGAAACCAAAAACTGATTTCTTGAAAAGATCAATAAAATTTATAAATTTCTCACCAGAATGACCAGGTTAAAAAGAGAAAAGATAAATAACAAATATCATGAATGAAAGAGGACACATTACTACAGACCCCACAAACATTCAAAAGATAATAAGGAATATTGCCAAAAGAACTCTGGGACTTCCCTGGTGGCAGGGGACACAGGTTCAAGCCCTGGTCCGGGAAGATCCCACATGCCTCAGAGCAACTAAGCCCATGCGCCACAACTACTGAGCCTGTGCTCTAGAGCCCACAAGCCACAACTACCGAGCCCGCATCCACAACTACTGAAGCCCATGCACATAGAGCCCGTGCTCTGCAACAAGGGAAGCCACCGCAATGAGAAGCTCGCGCACCACAGGGAAGAGTAGCCCCTGCTCGCCGCAACTAGAGAAACCCTGCACACAGCAACAAAGACCCAATGCAGCCAAAAATAAATAAATGAATAAATAAATTAAAAAAAAAGAACTCTATGCCCACAGACTTAGCAATTTAGATGAAATGGACAAATTCCTTGAAAGACACAAACTTCCCAAGTTCACTCCAAAAGGATTCTATAGCCTGATTAGTCCTATACCTACTAAAGAATTTGAATTCATACATAAAAATCTGCAAACAAAACTCCTTGTCCAGATAACTTCATTGGCAAGTGCTATCAAACATTTAAGGAAGAAATACAATCAAAAAAAAAGAATCTTCCAGATTACAGAGGAGGAAGGAACACTTCTCAACTCATTTTATGAGGATAGCATTACCCTGACAACAGCACCAGAAAAAAATATTATAAGAAAAGATAACGATAGATGGCTACCTGTCATGAACATAAATAAAAAGACTGTCAACAAAACACAAGCAAATCAAGTCCAGCAATATTTTAAAAATGAACAAACTTCATGACCAAATGAGGTTTATCTAGGTATTGCAAGACTGATAAGGAACATCTACAAAGATACCTACTGCAACATCATAGTTAATGGTTAAAGACAATGCTTTCTTCCTAAGATCAGGAACAAGACAAGCATATCCGTTCTCACCAATGATATTTAACATCATACTAGAGGTACAAGCCAATGCAAATAAGGCAAGAAAAAGAAATAAAAATCCAATAAATTAGTAAAGAAGAAATAAAGCCATATCTATTCATAGGCCGCATTATTATTATTTTAGTCCATTTGTACTGTAATAACAAAATACCACAGACTGGGTGGCTTATGAACAATACAGATTTTTTCCCCATAGTTCTGGGGGCTGGAATTCCAAGATGAGGGGTGCTGGCATGGTTGGGTGAGGGCCCTCTTCCAGGTACAGACTTCTCATTGTATCCTTACAGGGTGGAAGGGGCTAAAGATCTCTCTAGAGCCTCTTTTACAAGAGCACTAATCTCACTCATGTGGGTTCCACCTTCGTAACTTAATCACTTCCCCAAAGCCCCAGCTCCTATTATCACCACCTTTGGGAGTTAAGATTACAGCATATGAATTTTTAGGGGACGCAACCATTCAAACTAAAGCAATTATTTACAGATAAAATCCCCCCCAAAATCTACAAAAACTAAAAGTAATGTGAGTTTAGAAAGTTTATAAGATATAAGGCAAGTATACAAAAATTCAACTGTATTTCTATATGCTAGGAAAGAACAATTGGAAATTAAACTTTTAAAAAAGTATATAATAGCATCAAAAAATATGAGTTATTTAGGTATAAACCTAACAAAATTGTATTTTGTAAGATCTAGGTGTTGAAAACTACAAAACATTGATAAAATTTTAAAAATCTAAGTGAATGAAGACACACTGTATTCATGGTTTGGACGACTCAGTATTGTGAAGATGTCAATTGTCCTTAAACTGACCTATACATTCAATACAATTCTAATCAAATCCTAGAAGGATATTTTTATGCAAATTTACAAGCTGAATTTAAAATGGATATGGAAAGGCAAATAGATATAGGAAAGACCTACATATATAGTCAATTGAGTTTTGACATAAGGCAAAGGCAATCCAGTGGAGAAAAGAAAGTCTTTTCATCAAGTGGTACTTGAACAATTGAATATCCATATGCAAAAACAAACAAAACTTTGCCTCACATTTCACATCTTAAAAAAAAATTCAAAACAGATAATAGACTTAAATGTAAAACAATAGCAGAAAAATTTTGTGATATCATGAAAGATTGCTTAGATACAACACCAAAAGCATGATCTGTAAAGAAAAGTTCATAAATTGGACTTTATCCAGATTTAAAATATCTGCTCTGCAAAACACACTGTACGAACAGAAAATAGATCAGAGCTTGCCAAGGGCTGAGAGTAGAGGAAAGTGCTGGCCACAAGGGGCCTGAGGTAATTTGGGGGGTGTTGGAAATCTTCTATATCTTGATTACGCTGGTGTATATATATGCCTGTATGCATTTATCAAAAGTTATACAGCTAAGAGTGAATTTTACTATATATAAATTATACCTCAATAAACAACAAATGTAATTATATAAAATGTTAATATATTTTACTACCCTTGTGTTTTTTTGAGATGAATCCAGAAGAGTACTTTTTCTCTGCAAGAAAATCAACAAGCACAGCATGGATTTGACAAAGTTTTGATAAGTAGACAAATGGAATAGAATAGAGAGTCATGAAAAAGACCCCCTCATATATGGAAACACGGTTTATGATAAAGGTGGCAATACAGAGCAGTACATAAAGCCTTTATTTAATGAATGGTATAGTGACAATCTGATATCCACATGGAAAAAAGTGAAACTTAACTCCTACCTCCCACCCCAAGCAATAATCAATTCCAGATGGATTATGCATCTAAATGTGAAAAATAACAATAAAATTTCTAAGATATAACATATGAGATTATTTTATGACTTTTGTGTCAGTAATTATTTCCTAAGTAAGACATAAAATGTCATAATTATGAAGGAAAAGATTGATTAATTGGACAATATTAAAATTAGTAAATTTTATTTATCAAAGATACCATGAAGAGAGTGAAAAAAAGCAAGACACAGACCAGTAGAAAACCCTCACCACGCATACAATTCACAAAGGGCTTATTACCATAATATATAAAAAGTTTTTGCAAATTAATTAGAATAAGACAGACAACCTAATAGAAAAATTGACAAGAAATTTCAAAGGCATTTCACAAACAAGATATCCAAATGTCCAATAAACACAAAAAGGGTGTTCAAACTCACTACTCACTCAAGAAACACAAGTTAAAACCACAATGAGATACCACTTCACATCTACCAGAATGGCTAAAATAAAGTGAATGAAAATGTCGCATTTTAACTAAGATATGAAACATGAGGAGGGCCCGGAGGCAGGGCGATGCAGTTGCAACAATCCCCAGAAGAAATACTAAGCAGCAGCTGGCTGAAACAGGCAGCAGCAGTGGAGATGGAGGAAAAGGAATGTGTGTGAGAGAGCATGTAAGAGAACTGCCAGAAATTGTTAACTAGTTAGATGCAAGGGGAGAGAAGGCAGAAACGAAATAATAATATTTCAAGCAAATAAGGGAAGCTGAACCACCACATACTTCAAAAATTTTTTATCTCCTTTCATTGTAGAGAAAACATCATGAATTACAATCATTACTTTGTTGGATCTTTGTCACACCCAGAAGTATTTATGTTGTACACATTAGACACAGTGTCAGGATAGCGATTTTAGAAACCCTGCATCCCCATATTTACCTAGAAAGAAGAAAATTATATATTGAATATTAAGTTTTTTTCTCCATTTGCTCTTATAGCATTTTTGCACATATATGCAATTACTGACATCATTGTCTCATAAATCATTCAACTATGTCACCGCCCCCAAGATTCATCTTCTATAAAGTTTTCTAATTATGAAGACCAATAAACCATAGTCTTGAATGACCCAACCTTGTAGTACTTTTCTCTGCTGGACTGATACCAATTACCCAAGACCTTATCAAGCTTCATCAGAGAGCTCTATTCATTTAAATATTTCTAGGCTAAATTAAGATACATTTTGTTTAGTTTATGGTAAGCTTGGTTTAGCTGTTTATCATTTAAGATTCCCAGGTCACCAAACTTTCAACCACAAGACCCAGCTGCTTTATGTCTTAAGTGAGTGGCCACTGGTCAACAGACATGTTTTAGAAGTCAAAAGGCTGAGTGTGAGTCAGGCTGAGTCTGCCCTGGGCAATTAGAAGACAGCTCATGTCTTCCATTACTTTGTTTTATTGTGATTTGTTTTGTTTTGAGGAATCTCCCCACATAAAAATGTGATCTTACTTTTCCAATCTCCCAGTGTCCCTATCTTGCCCTGGAATCCTTCTAGCTTTGCCTTCACATTTGCTCCAATGTCACACACTATCATAGCTGAACCTTAAAACTTTTCTCCAATAAAAGAAACCAAAAACTATGAAATCAATAACTTACTTCAACCTGGAGTACAACGCCAATATTTCTAAAAAGTTAACATGTGAATTGCATTCACAGTTTGACCTTGGTATTCTTCAAGCCTCTGCCATGGTGATCAGGGTCTACACAGTCCAAACTAGTCAAAACAGACTAGTCCAAGCACTTCCCCTGTGGTGTCCTCGGGGAAGAAATCCAGCAGAAAGGACAGGGTTTGGGACCTCAGATGCAGAGCTCTGTGTTCCCCGGACCCAACTCATGAAAGAAGCCAGCACTTGAGAAAGGCGCACAAAAATGTTTATTGATGAAGTAAGTTAATGCAACTTCACAGTTTTACTCCTACACTCCAGACTCTGCAGGAAATGGGTGCCCTTTTCTAAGGCTGAAAGGCGTTTACTCTCTCCTTGTAACAGTGGAAACATCAAATGGGGAAAAAAGAGACTTGTGTTTTTGGTTGTTGCTTTTTTTTAAAATTTGACCCATTAAGGGGCACAAAATTGCCAACGTTTCAATTACACATTAATGTAGGTTCTTGTAACCCACACATGAGCTCAGGAGTAAATTTGGTTGTGCAAAGGGGATTATGGAATGAATATTTAGAGAAAACAGTGTCATGCAAATTGCAGAATTCCAATATATTAGCAAGTAAGGAAACATTACATCTGAAGGAAAAATGTAAAGTAGAAGAAAAAGAATAAATTGCAAAAGGTAAGTTAAGGGATGTTTGAAAGTATTGTTAAGAAATTTTAACATCATTAATACTAAAACTAACTAATCTAAATGTGGAGAAAGAAACATAGACCGAGAGATTCCATCAACAGCTCTAAATCTCCCTGGCTTTCCCCATACCCCTTCTTCTGAACACTGCTATTAACACGTCTAACTCACATCAGTGAATCGAGTGAATATAAATTTCAGTGGTACCATCAGAGACTATTTCAAGCAAACGTGAACTATATGAAATAATTTCTGATCAGCAACATACTCAGGTTGTATTAAAAATAGATATGACCTTCTTGGATTTTTTTGTGTGTACTCCAGCCTTTAAAAATTTTAACCTAGGCAAGCACAGATTGGTAGTCACACTCTTAAAGTTGCAAAAGTCAGGAAAGTCAGTCAAGAAAAGAATCACCAGCTCTGTCCAACACTTCTAACAGGAGGGTAAAATGAGAGATTAGAATTAACCACTGACTAATTAGAAATCACCAGTGACCTGGATAAGGACAGTTTGGCTGAAATGGTGGGAACAAAACTCTAGTTGGAGTAGGTTCAAGTGTAGCTCTCCCTCTTAGCATTAGGTCAATCTGTCCCAAGCCAGAAATTTAAGGTCAGTCTGGGGAAACCTTATCTGTACTCTTCACTACTCTGTAAACACTAGTGCAACACATGCTACAGAGCAGATGTTCAATAAATACGTGTCAGATGAATGAATTAACGGTACCCCTTGTATCTTGATGCTTTAATTCTCCCATCAACCAGAGGCCAATTTTCTTCTTTTCACCTTATATCCCAAGTCCTTCCTCCACACCTAGTCTCTGAATACACTAGTTATGTCTCATGTACCCCAAGAGAGACTTAGGTCTCTACCTTCTCTTCTCATTTAACAGCAATGTATTGAGTACCTATGACGCACTGAAGAGTGTGTTAGGGAAACCACAGAAACAACTGAAACTTGCCCCCTTGCTTTCAAGGGGTTTGCAGTCCTCACACTAACGACAATATGCTGGTCCTCATGATAACTAGATCCCCCTTCCTTACCCCCATCTCCACATCACCGAGTTCCCAACACTTGCTGCTCTTGGGCCCTCTTGGTCCATATTACCTGCACTCTCACTTCCACTAACAGAAAATGCCTGGACGACACTACATGCTCACGGTGGGAATAACAGTGGCACAGACCAGTGCAACTTGGACCCTTAGATGGGCTGGTCTAATCACTTTCAGATCTTCCTTCCCCATATCCAAAAAAATCAGACCAGCTATCTTACCTAAATGAAATGGACCTTGGAGTCCCCATCTTCAGTCTACTGCCATTCATCTTGCTTGACCACTGACTAGCCCTGATTCCATTGTAAAGGTGGTGGTGGGGGGGAATTTGCTTATTTCAGATTTGCAGATACTTAGATTCTAGGTAAGTGGATGTCTGCTATAAAGATATGTTCACTAAAATCTAGAGGAACAGATATGTGCTGTAAATAAGATTATATTCTTAACATTCTCACCGTATAATGATTTCAGTCCGCACAGAAAAATTCACACTTAAAGTTCCTACCTTCTAGAATGTAAAAAGATACAAAATTTGTACCCCAAGGCAAAGAGACATTTTGCAAAGGTCATTCCCTTCTATACTAGTGTTTTTAGAAAGACACAATGGAAGAAAGAAGATTTGGTTTTCTGAAAATATATGCTCTTAACTAGGCTATAAAAGGAAGTCGTTCATCCAAAAAGGAAAAAGTCAGGAATACAAGGATCCAAAAGGAGATATCTTTAGGGCTTTCTGGCAGTCTTTCCTTAGAGCTGGTTTTTCTACTAAAAATTAAATATCTTCTTTTTTTTTAGAAAACAAAATGTACGTAGAGATATTACTGTGAGGAAAAATGTTTACTAATGTAATTTATAAAAGATATATCACTTTAGTAAGATGTACCCATAACAATTAAAACATGCTCATTTTTCCTTTCTTCCAATAACAAATCTAGGCTGGACTGTCTTAAGGTAATAATTCCTTAGTTAACTACTCCAAATCATCATGAGACATTAAGAAGTTTAAGATTCTATTCTCCAAGCAGACTATCAGTCAAGTACTTATGTAAGTTTAATAAATTTTTTGCCTATATACAAAATAATTAACATGACTATAATTCTCAATTTTTCTTGATATTCTATTCATCACGCTTTTCTAGGCATGATGTTCTGGCAACTGTTAAATTTTCCAAGGAGAGAAATAATGATTTTAGGAATCCACCAATTTCAAAGTGTGATTCTATCATAGTATCAAAATATGATTCTATCTTAGTTTTATCTTGTTCTTTCATCTGGGGCTTATTCCTCTGCTGTCTCATTTTGTCTAATTTTTTGTGATTGCGGTTTTCATTCTGCAGGCTGCAGGGTTGTAGTTCTTCTTGCTTCTGCTGTCTGCTCCCTGGTTTATGAGGCTGTCTAAGAGGCTTGTGCAGGCTTCCTGTTGGGAGGGTCTGGTACATGCCCACTGGTGGGTGGAGCTGGGTCTTGCCCCTGTGGCACGCAGGGCCGTGACAAGGGGCATGTCCAAAGGGCTGTGGGCTCCGAAGACTTTAAGTGTCCTTTCTGCTGTTGGGTGGGGTTGTGTTCCTGCCCTGTTGGTTGTTTGACCCAAGGCGTCCCAGCACTGGAGCCTACAGGCTGTTGGGTGGGGCCAGGTCTTGGGGAGAAAATGGTGCCTTCCAGAAGGGCTCACACCAGTGAGTACTCTCCAGAACTGCCACCAGCCATGTCTTTGTCCCTGCAGTGAGCCACAGCTGCCCCCACCTCTGCAGAAGACCCTCCAATAGTAGCAAGTAGGTCTGGCCCAGTCTCTTGTGGGGTCACTGCTTCTTTCCCTGGGTCCTGGTGTGCACAAGACCTTGTGTGTGCCCTCCAAGAGTGGAGTTTCTGTTTCCCCCAGTCCTGTGGAAGTCCTGCAGTCAAACCTCACTGGGTTTCAAAGCCAGATTCTCTGGAGTCTCCTCTTCCCATTGTCAGACCCCCAGGCTGGGGAGCCTGATGTGGGACTCAGAACTTTCACTCCTGTGGGAGAACTTCTGTGGTATAATTATCTTCCAGTTTGTGGGTTGCCCACCCAGTGTGTATAGGATTTGATTTTATTGTGATTATGCCCCTCCTACCATCTTGTTGTAGCTTCTTATTTGTCTTTGGATGTAGGTTACCTTTTTTGGTAGGTTCCAGCATTTCTCCGTAAATTGTTCTTCAGCAGTTAGTTGTGATTTTGGTGTTTTCATAAGAAGCAGTGAGCTCACATCCTTCTACTCTGCCCTCTTGTCTCCATGTCTATATATTTCTTTAAATAATTCACAGAACATAAATACTGCACTGAAAATAAGAATGCTAAAGTTGTTCTATGGGGTGATTTATAGCTCAGTGTTACTCATAGATCATGAATTCTCCATGTTATTTTTCAGGGATTTATCTTGAATTTAGCAAAGTATTTACAGTAGTGTATCCTAGTTGCCATTCACTCATAAGAAATTTGTGGGTTAACCATTTGGAATTCTTAAAAGTATTTTTGTACTAATTTTTTTAATGCTACTATTACAAAGTTTTATACTTGTAGAGTACTCCCAAAAAGAAGTCACCTGTATTCATCACTGATCTTTTCTGCTCGCCTGCCCAATGGATAAGGGAGAATTATCCTTCTTTATTTATTTATTTAGTTTTTGGCCACACCATGCGGCATGTGGGATCTTAGTTCCCCAACCAGGTATGGAACCCGTGCCCCCTGCAGTGAAAGCATGGAGTCTTAACAACTGGACAGCCAGGGAAGTGCCCAAAAGATACTTTATCACTTCTTTTCCTTCTTTATTTATTGATTAGAATTCTTTTCATTGCAAATGATATAAACCCAATCACAAATGAGTTAAGTAAAAAGATAAAGTTTTGTCTCCTCTAACTGGAAAGTCCAGGGGAGAACTTGCCTCAGGCATGGCTTGATAAAAGAAATAAAGGGATAAAAATGGCACCAATACTCTTTATTTCTAGAAAAACTGTAGTGTATTTTTATTGGACTGGCTTAGGTCACATGGGCATGGCTGAACCGATCATTGTAGCCACAGAAATATAAGAAAGTAATTGGCTGAGGCCTGGATTGAGGTTTGGGGATAGGCACCCAGATGAAAGTTGGGGCTATTGGCAGAAGGAAGCAGAGATGCTGAGCGGCAAACAATCAACAGCCACAACTCCAACCCGGGGTTCTCTGTGATGCTTCAGACAGTCCATTCATACGCACAAGTTGCTTTACCCAAAAGATGTCCCAGTCTAGGAAGGAGATAAGTAGCAAATTACAAGTGCAAAATGTAGGAATTAAGGACATTTGGGTCTTTTTTCTTGAGGTCTTTGTTGCGGACCCCAGTCTTTCAGAAAAATGACTCTTTATGTCAGGATTCCAAATATAACTTCCATTTCAAGACAAATTGCCCTCTCTACAACTACCTGGCCCCTGAGACTAACTGTGCCCCCTACACTGAGCTCCAGCATCCCATCACCTCCCATACAAAGCCAGTTTCATCAGTTGAATTGTATTGCTTTACCTGGGTGACTTTAGTATACCTTCCTTATTTATCTTTCTCAAAAAATCCTTAGACATTATAGTCCAGACAACTTGGGCTCTTTTCTCCAATCATATTCTTTCTTACATCTCCTGCCTTTGACTCATCTCCAGTGAGAGGTTGTATATACCCTTTCATAATTAAGGAAAGCAATGTGGTCCAGCGGTTCAGGCTCCAGAGTGAGAGTGCCTGAATTCAGATACTGACTCTGCTTAACTAGCTATGAAGCTTTGGACAAGCAGCTTCATAATTCAACTTCATCTGTAAAATCAGGAAAATTTCATCTTCCCTAGCTAGATAGACAGGTAATAGATTACATATTACATGTTACATATATGATACATATATCACGTCATATATATTGGAGGATATATATATCCCCTATGGTTGTTGAGATAATGCCTGGGAAGAACTCGCACATAGTATCTGCACATAGTGAGCCTTCAAAAGATATAAATGTCTGTATTATGACTGATATTGTAACTACCACCTTTCCCACTCCCTGGAGTGTCCCAGCTTCCCACCATCAACAGCTTTTCTTTCCAAGACTGCCCATGGGTGATGAGCTAGGGGAGGAGTGGGGAGAGGGAGCTCGAGACACCAGGGAGGGTCTCTGGGAACAGGATGTTCATTCAGAGTAGAGTCCCCATTCCTCAGCTCCCTGGTGCCTCTTCTCCACTCCTACTCCTCCCAGGCTTTTTCCACGTTCTTTCCTCTCCTGTGAGTAATTCCTTTGCCTTCCTTTCCCTCTCATCCAGCCCACGTTTCTGAGAATTCAAAGAGCCTCTGAATCTCCCAGCCTGACATTTCAGCCACTGGCCTTTCTCTATAAATTTCCTAGTCATTAGGGCTACTTCAGATGCAGGTGACTATTGTCAAAAGAAATGGACTGGGAAAGGAGGCATTATCAGGGTCCTGTGAAAGGAGGAAGTATTTGAGATACAAATTAATACCCTAGAATATTATCCAGTCACAATTTTGGTTTTTGTTATTCTTTTTGTTGTTGTTATTCTAACTGATGTTAAATTAACATTAGCATTTCCAAAACTCATCCTTCCAACAACATATGTAGAGATGAATTTTTATTTTCCAGGAATAAACACAAAGAAGGAGGTAAGTTTAGATTACGTCTTTACCTTGGGAGAAGTATTTTCAACCCAACACTATCCATTGAATGGGACATTTATTATCTTTAAAGCAATAAATCCCTCACTGAATAAATTATTCCACATCCCGGCAGTGAAAATGATACAGCCATTAAAAGAATGAGGTAGATCTCTATGTGCTGCTATAAAACAATCTTTAAGACATTGTTAAAGTTAGAAAAGCAAATTATAAAATTATTTATTCTCGTGCATGTGTGTTTTTAAAATAATGCTATTTAAATTTTTTAACATGTTTTAAAATTATTCATTGACTTTTAAAAAATAAATTTATTTATTTTTGGTTGCGTTGGGTCTTTGTTGTTGCGCGCAGGCTTTCTCTAGTTGTGGCGAGTGGGGGCTACTCTTCCTTGTGGTGTGTGGGCTTCCCTTTGCAGTGGCTTCTCTTGTGGAGCATGGGCTCTAGGCGTGTGGGCTTCAGTAGTTGTGGCATGAGAGCTCAGTAGTTGTGGCTCGTGGGCTCTAGAGTGCAGGCTCAGTAGTTGCGGTGCACGGGGTTAGTTGCTCCGTGGCATGTGGGATCTTCCTGGACCAGGGTTTGAACCCATGTCCCCTGCATTGGCAGGTGGATTCTTAACCACTGCACCACCAGGGAAGTCCCTTCACTGATGTTTATACATGAAAAATTTCTGGAAGGAACTACCTCTGGTGAATGAAACTGTGGGTTAAGTGTCAAATAATCACTTTTAACTGGAAATACCTTTTTTTGTTTGATTTTTTGCCGTGTGTTCATCATTTCATAATATGAAAATAAAGAAAATTTAGTTCTTTAATACATTTGAAAGTTTATGTTCCTTCAAAGCTTATGCAAGTTATGTCAGCAAGGGACATAGATTTATGCTTACAAAAATAAAATGTGGCTCAGGCATGGGAAATTAATTCAAAATCCTGTCCTTAAACTGTCTTCTCTCCCTGCAGGGTCCTGAGAAATACGCATACACAGAAGGCAATATACACTCAGACGGGAATGGCACCAGGTAAACACGTTATTGCTCCGAGTCTGTGGCCCTGCACACTAAACCAGTCTAGACTACCAGGAGACTCCTTTTGCCTAGGTTAGGTGAGCCTATGTAACCCAGAATCAAAACAACACAAATGGTCTCTTTTTCCCCTTTTCTTCCCATGCCTTCAACCAAATATGAGGTTCTCCCACTCCAAAGCACAGAAGGCTGATACAGAACACACCAGAAAGAAAAACAGTCCAGGCGATAGGGCATTTGCCCATGCCCCAGGCAGTGAGAGCTGATCTACAGATCTGAGCCCAGATTGCTCTTGGGAAACAGGCTATCAACTGGGTGGCATCAGCGGGAGGCTTCCAGGACAGTTGGACCTCAGGACAGAGGCAGACCATACCGAGAACTGTTGCCCTAGGCACCATCATTGACCCTGTACAGGGACCTCCACTTTGGGGTGCGGTCAAGTGCACTGTCCTGAACCATCCTTGGTCAAAGAATAAGGAAGACGACCCACTCCTGCTGGGCGATAACCCCCACACGGTAAACTTACTTTGTAAAGAGTATTTCTTCAAGATCCAGCTATGTGTGTGGAGACACCATCTGGTTGGCAATGTCACTTTTTAAAATGTATTTTCAAGGGCTTCCCTGGTGGCGCAGTGGTTGGTAGTCTGCCTGCTAATGCAGGGGACACGGGTTCGAGCCCTGATCTGGGAAGATCCCACATGCCGCGGAGCAACTGGGCCCGTGAGCCACAACTGCTGAGCCTGCGCGTCTGGAGCCTGTGCTCCGCAACAAGAAAGGCCGCGATAGTGAGAGGCCCGCGCACCGCCATGAAGAGTGGCCCCTGCTCGCCGCAATTGGAGAGGGCCCTAGCACAGAAACGAAGATCCAACACAGCCAAAAATAAATAAATAAAAATAAATTAAAAAAAATGTATTTTCAAGTGGTCACCAGTGTATTTACCTTGATTAAATGTGTCATCTTTCATTTCAGAATTAATTGGAATTAAATTTGGCTAGTATTCTACAGACATTAACATTGAGAAGCCAACTGACAAAAAGCATCAAATCAAATGGAACTCTAAGGAATAATTCTTTGAAATAACAACATCATCTTTAAGTGTTTTTCCACATGAGGTAGCACCTTAATGCCCAATCCCAAACATTATCTCTCCACAAGAAAAAAACACAACACCCAAAATAGAGTCAGATGTACAGGCTATGGCACATGTTTCAAATGTTTGTTGGTCTAACATTTGAAATACTGGTCAAAGGTATTTATTCATAACATCTTTAACATCCATATATGCCAGAATTTCAAATAGTGCCTAGAACATAGTAGGCCACCAATAAATATTTGTAGGAGGAATGAATGAACACTCAAAAGTTAAGAAGTCTTAAACCAAAAGAATATTTTTTCTATTCTGTGAACACTGTTTATTACCATTTTTATTCAATTATCTCATTTTTTTTAAATTGTATCTCCCTTAATTATATTGTGGCTTTGATCATCTTCAGAACTGAAAATGTTTCCTGGTAATATAACAGATAATAATATACATATGCTATGTCACCTCACTTCTTCTCCATCAACTATATATTTAAGAGACTGTTGCTGCTATTTTGAATTTGCTAAAGAATTTAATGAATATGTTTAATAACTCAGAAATGAAAATGTATATTAAAAATATCAGAAAAGAACTTAGATAAAAAATGTCTAAAGGAAGTAGAAATGTAAGCATAAAATAATAAATAATCAGAATCAACAGTAAAGAATTAACACTATACAAAATCACATCTATGCTGTAGACCCTGGAGAACCAATGTCAAATCTCTTCCAGGACACAGAGGAAAAGGACTAAGAGAAGAACATGCTAAAAAAGAGAATGATGGATGTGGAGGGTAAAGAAGAGAGATCTGGAAATACAGACATGATAAAAGGCTGGAACTAGTGGAACTGAAGAAGCAATTTCAAACACATATGAACAGGAAAGGTTAGAGTTTGAAAATGAAAGTGTTTCATAGTGGTAAAAGGGGAATGTTTATGTAAAAGAACCAAGACCTATATAAATCCTGGTGGATCTTTTTTTAACTGAAATTCATATTGAGATCATTGTAAGCTCATCTACAGCTGTAATAAATAAGACAGGGAGATCTCATGTACCCTTTACCCAGTTTCCCTTAATGGTAGCAGCTCACAAAGTGTAGTATAATATCATAACCAGATTATTAACATTGAAAAAAATCCACCCATCTTATTCAGATTCCTCCAGTTTTACTTGTACTCATTTGTATGTGTATATATTTGAATTGTATGTGTATTTGGTACAATTTTATCACATATGTAGATTTGTGTATCCACCACCATAGTAAAGATGCTGAACATTTCGATCAAAAAAGAAAAAATATCAGTCTGGATCTTTTACATCACCCACAGAAATGGATATGTCTCAATGTGTCTGTTTTCTGATGACAACTCAACTGGTTAAACATAGGCACCTCTGGTTATTAGTATTCAAATTTCATGGCAGTGCCTGTAGAATCAAAGTCCTGATCCTAGGTCAGTGTCAGCTGTAGCAAAGATGTTTGTTTAGTTGGAGGGACAGGATACCAGGGTTGATAAAAACCAGAAGCCCCTATTGGTGTAAACCACCCAGGATGTAATCAGCACAATGTATTAGAGGATTATTTGGTATGCATGTAGTTAAAAATAATGGTTGATAGACTGGGGCCAGATTGTAAAGTGTAATGTATACCAGACTAGATACATTACATTTTATTCTGTTGCAATGGGAAACCATCAAGAGATTTTAAGTAATACAGTGACATGATTTCGACCAGGAATCAGCAAACTGCCCAAGGCCCAAACCTGGCTCACTGCCTGTTCTTCTAAATAAAATGTTACGGGAACATAGCCACACCCAGTCCTTATGTCTTATCTATGGCTGCTTTTGCTCTACAATGGGAGAGTTGAGTAGTTGCGACAGATACCAAGACTGTATGACCCATAAAATCGAAAATACTTACTATCTGACCCTTTACAGAAAACATTTGCTGACACAATTTAGACTAGTGTTTTAGAAAGAATTCTGGTGGCAGAAAAGATTAGACAGAGGCCAAGGAGACAACTTACGAGGTTCATCACTTGTGAATGTTTTCAGCATTCCCAGTGAATGAAAGGTGGGGAAGACTTCTCTGAGACTGAAAATCTGCGTTCTTACTGACACTGCCAGTACCTTGTAAAATCCAGGGCTGGAAGAATTCTGAATCACTACTTATAAATTATCTTCCCAAATTCCGTACTCCTTAGTCTACTAGAATAATTAAAACTTCATCAAAATGCCAATCTTTCATACAATTTCATTAAAAAATCCCCAAACTTCTTTCAAGCACTTATAGTTAGGCTTACATTTACCAAGTGCAGAAGCTGGAACACAAATTAGATACATGAGACAGTTCCTGTCCTTGAAGAATTTGGGGCCTATTGAGTAACAAGTAAATTTCCCAGTTTCCAAGTAAAGTAGTAACAGTGGCCTAAGAATTAAGGAGACTATACTAATTTCTTACTTTGTAGGAATACCAATATCAATTAACCAATTAAATCTTCTCTTTCAACCTAAACTGTGAGTCATAAAATGTCTACATCAGTATGTCCCAACCTGTTTCATGAGAATATGGTTCTATTTCAAAAAACATGCAAACTTCCACTTACTTCTAAAGAATCCCAAAGCACATTAGAAGTGAAAAATTCTAAGTCCAGGATTTAAAAAAAAAAAAAATTCTGGCTAGTTGTTTCCCAAACTAAATTGGACATAGAAGTTTTTTTGTACCTTAACACCTATTAGCAACCCAGAATTCCCCATAATTTGGGAAATGGTAATTATATAATTCCAAGCAGAAGAATTTAAATTTAACAATTTTCTAAACAGAAGTATTATGTTTGCCTATCTGGTGTTTGATACATGGTAGCAGCTTAGATATTCATTTACCTACCTGAATGTTTTACTGTTTGAGGTTATGTAGGCCCAACTGTAATCTCATTACCTTCGCAAAAAAAGCGGCATTTGCCTGCGTTTAGAAAAAAAAAAAAATGACCATATGCCAAATGAACTTGGTTAAGTACAACCAAGTTTAAAGAATTGTTCAAATGTGACTTGTGACTTTATCAAAAATCCATTTATAAGTGCTGCTCCCTATATCATATTTCATTTTTCAAACCACCAGTTTCTACTATCTGCCAGTCATAAGTATGTATATGTATACATAAACATTTTTAATTAAACATTTTATTGATACATACCATATAACGAGAAATGTATACAAATTGTGAATTATCACAAAATGAACACACTGTCAGAAGACCTGTGGAACGTGAACAACGGTATCCTCATTAACGAGTGAAGAAATGAAAGCTTAGAGATATTATTTGACTTAGACACACAGCTGGTGGGTGCAGGAATTTGGAACAGACCACATCAATCAAGTCCCCTGGGGTTACCCAGTAGAATACTGCAAGCCCAACCCTGCCAGACAAAGAAGTACAAAAAAACAGAAATGGTCTTATACATTTCCTGGTTCGACTCTTAATTGTGTTTGCTTGCTTGTGCTATACCAGATCTGCAAGAGATCTGAACTTCTGAATCTCTGATTCTTCCATTTTTTTACTCCCAGACCTCCTAATTGCTCCTCCCTGACTCTGTCTGATGTCCTGGCTTCGTGACCTCCATCTTCTTCTTGGCCATATTGAACTACTGACTCCCAGGTCTTCATTTCCTGACTCCCAAATCACTGGCTTAACTCAGACCCTGACATCTGTCTGGCTCTCTCCTGACCCCCTACTGACCCAACCCAAGCCTGCTGCTGCCCACACAACTGCATCACAGACATTCCCAGGGGAGGGGTTGACATTTTTCACTGAAACCATCGCAATCATTTGGAACTTTTGCCAATCAGGCAACTGTTCTGCTGCTGACTTTCAGGGTCACTCCAGGATTAAGCAACACATTATGTTTCCTAGGAGAGAAGGATTACATGTCAGTTGTAACTTAGCCATATCAGCAGTAACTACTTTTAGCACAGTCTATTCAATTTACTTAGTTTAAGATGAGATACAGAAGTATGGGTTGGGGGGGAAGGCTTGTGTCATTTTCCTCTTTGTCTTCTTTTTTGAATCCTCAACTGTCCTTAATTAATTAAATGTGTTAACATCATGACTTTGGCTTCTGAAGCTACTTAAATTTCTTGAAACAAAGTGAATTGAGCAGATCTTCTTAGTGTCCGTAATCTATAGAGCCATGGAGGTTCTGTGTTCTCGTGTCATTTGAATGTTCTTAACCCTGACATCGAAAGCTGAATCAAAATGAACTCAAGGTTCTTGGCTCTGTCAAAACTGCCTGAAACTGAGCAGGACCCTGTAGGGCTCCTGGGCACAGAAGCCTTTGTGTGTCCCTCATTTCTGGAAGGGAACATACTCTAGTCTCCATGACTTTCCCTGAGTTCCAAAGGGCAGATTCAAATAGTTGCTAATCCAGGAAGGGAGGGGATGCAGAGACAAGGAAGGAGTAGCCAAGAAACAACAGTGCAGCCTTGGGGCAGGGTCTACCTCAAGGGATACACATAACAATGTCTTTAAGCTCTTTATATAATTAAAACCCAACAAATGGAAGATGTCAGCATTCTTTATACCAGAGAAGACCACCTGAGGCCAGATTAAAGGAACCAAAGAAGCTCATCCAGAAAATTACCTGAGACCAGATTAGAGGAGTGCAGGCCCTGCACACACCCTAATCTTATCATCAACTCCACCCTTGAACTGTTGCTATAAAAAACCTCACCAAATCCTCTCAGGTGGGGACACACAGTTTCTGGGGCAGGAGCCCACTCTGTCCCCCTTTGCCTGTGAAAGCAATAAAGCTATTCTTTTCTACTTCACCCAAAACTCTGTCTCTGAGATTCGATTGGGCACCAGTGCATAGAGGCTGAGTTTTCAACATCATGCCCACTTCTGAAAAAAGGTCCACACTGACCTCTGCACACCCATGGTGAGTCCCTGAAGAGGGTGACACTGTAGCATGAGAACCAGTGGTTATTGAAAAAAACTACTGTCATTGTCTTGGGTCAGTTTAGTTTCCAATGGCTGTGTGAGATGAGCCCTTAATCCAATGACCATTATTAGACACATTCAGAAAAACCTCTACAACTTAAAACAAAAGATATTCTAACCAGAATAGAAAACATACAATTTTTATTAATCACAGAGAAAAGGTAAAGAGATATAAACAACAAACAGGTTTGGTAGAAAGGAGATTACACTGCAGGAAAATCATGATAAATATGCACCAAACCTGTTTAGAATTTTTAAAAGGTTTGTAAACAATTATGCCATCTTCCAAATAGATTATTTCATGCTAATTGCTATTGGTGAACATTGTAACTTCTCCACAGTGTCTACTCATTGCCCCAAGTATCTCAGATCTAAGAATGCGAGTCTCCCACTCCAAAGGGACATTCAGTTAAGAGACGACCATTTGTTGGCTTTTACTTTGCCGAGTCACTATGCCAAGTGACTTACATTACTTCCCCTATGGTTTCCTCACAGCAACTCTTATTTATAAATATTTTAAAAAACTGAGACAGAGAGAGGCTAAGTAACTTGCCCACAATAACACAGTTAGTAAGGAAGAGCAAAAGAAAATGGAGAGAAAGAAGGAAGCAGGAAAGGGCACATAAGGAGGAAACTGTAAAATCCAGACAGGGGGCTTCCCTGGTGGTGCAGTGGTTAAGAATTCACCTGCCAATGCAGGGGACACGGGTTCGAGCCCTGGTCCGGGAAGATCCCACATGCCGTGGAGCAACTAGGCCCGCGAGCCACAACTACTGAGCCCGCGAGCCACAACTACTGAAGCCTGTGCGCCTAGAGCCCGTGCTCTGCAACAAAGAGAAGCCACCGCAATGAGAAGCCCGCGCACCGCAACGAAGAGTAGCCCCAGCTCGCTGCAACTAGAGAAAGCCCGTGCACAGCAAATAAGATCCAGCACAGACAAAAAAACAAAAAAACAAAAAAACCCAGACAGGGCCACAGTGGATACTGGAGGGCACGTGTATGCCCTTCAGCTCTGTTTTCAGGCTGTGGGTACGGACAGCCATAGCTTGTAGTCAGACAAGATAGAAAGCTATAAGATATAACATAACATATAACATGTATAAGTCAAGAAGAATAGGTGCCAAACTGAATGGAATATATAATCATTGTTGTGTGGATTAGAATTTGAGAGTTGTTCTAGGCTGTTTTTGATTGTGTTTTCTGGGTTTTCTGTAATGGGCATGTAAGCTTTTAAATAATTTTTTTAAAAAAATGATTTTCTTCCAAAAAAGGAGGGTTGGGGTTATGTATCCCACTCTTGTTATCAGAATCCAGGCCAGTGAAGATAGATACATTTTAAGAGGAAATACATTTTCAATCTTCAAAGATAAATCAGAAGGGTTCAGTATTTATCCTTAGAGCAAAGGCAGATTTATTAAGCCAAATATTTTAAATACTTATTTAAACCACTAGGACTCCTTTGTTCCCTAAGACTGGTGCTAGATTTATTTGTTTGAAATCTCCCCATAACCACAGTAATAAATAAGTAAATACTCTGAGGATATGCTCTCTGGTCTGAGTTTTTTATTTAAAAATAGACCTGTGAGTGTATTTAGTTAATTACAACTAGCAGGTCCCCATAAATCTTGAGAACAGAGCTTAACTGCCAAGAGAGTACCAGCTTCAGGGGCATTACCATGAGGTTTTATTTGATGTTCGTTATTATTCAAAAGGAATTTGTTTATAAGAGAAGGTATCCCAACCATCAGAGACAACAAACAAATGCCCTGCATGGCTGAGTCTATCAGTTATTGATTCATGAGTCATTTGGAAAACTCAGGCAGTACAAATTTTGTTCAGTTCTGCTTTGCTCTTTGCACCAGAAACCACAGTCTCATTAACAGAAAATGAAGAAAATGTTCTCTGGACTGTTTAAAACACACATGCAACTGGATCCACGAGAGAAGACTGAAATAGCAGGCGTCATTTTTCGTGTGTGATGGTTTGAGAACTGCATCTCTCTTTTAGGTTTGTACATTGAATACCCACCACAGCACATCCTCATTGATTTAGAAGACGTTAAATAATATAGAAACATAAGCACTAGCAACTTTGTGCAAGAACAAAACCTCTCAAAAGACTGTAAATGGTAACGTTACTGCTTACCTTCCCAACCACCTGGAGTGGAATTTGTCATCAATTCTTTACAGAACCATTTCATATATTTTATTAATATGGCCTCTAATTATGATTAACTGGGGAATCCAGGCTCTGCCCAAACAAAGTTAAGCATTTGCAATTGGGAACCATTAGAGATGGTTTCAACATATTTCAGGGAGAAGTGTTTTCAGAAATATTCATAATGTGTGTCTCACTGGGTGAAGTCTGGCATCTGAATCCGCTCCAGCACTGAGGAGAATCCCCACGTGGGTGTGAGGGTTGCCCAGGTCTCCACAAGACTCTCCCCAGAGGTTCATGGCAATGGGGTAGAGTCATATCCAAATGGCAGGCTTCTAACCACTAATAATTTGATATTTTTCTCTCAGGAGAAATAAGGAAACTTTTGATAATCAACAGGAAGCAAAGGTTTTCATTCTTATGACTTTTTCAATCATAATTCTAAGTAGTCAAATCAATGTATATTATAAAACTTATGTTTTATTGAATTATAGAATCCATTGGATCTACTCACCTTTCTAGGATAAAAAGGAGCCTTTCACTTGTATATGATTTCCTGGAAGATCTTTCTTCCACTGAAAATGAAGCCTACCTTCTAGTTGGTGCCTATCAAAAACACATTGTTTGAGTGTCTCCAGTCCTGGGCTTAACTAGCCAAGCTTTGCTGATTCTAGTATGATAGAACCGTTGTCCACTTCTTCCCCTTCTCTTTGTCAGTCCAGATGACAGCCAGTCTCCCGTTTCTTGTCCTCCCAGAGCTATACTGTGAATATTCCATCTCTAGCACTTGCGGGTCTGAAGCCCCTGCTCTCTGAATGTGCCAATGCTCCTGTTCCCGACCTCCAAACATGCATCCAGAACCCACAGAGGTCTTCACCATATTTTTCTCCCCAGCTTCACCTCCCTTCCTGCTTCACTTCACGGCCTTACTTGCTAGACCCATTCTTTCAATTTTCCTTTGCCCCTCTCCATAACCCGCCCCCCCCCCACCTGCTGTTCCAACCTCACAGCAAAACACCAACCCTGGGTAACCCAACTGGCCACTTTCACTGTACCCACACACAGGCCACTGAGTACTTCCAGAGAATGGTACTATTTCCCATTCATACCAGACTATGTATAACTCCTTGTCATGGTAGCTCAGATCTCTACATATTATTCCTCCTACCTGAAACCCATTTCTCTTCCCCTAATTCTTTGCTAATCCTATTTGCAAAGGACTTGCTCATGAATATAACCTCTGAGAAGCAGCTATTGGCTCTTTTCTACCTGCAAACTCCCCCATTTAAACGTTCTTCTATACGTCACATTATCCTGAGCATGCCTCTAACACAGCATTTATCTAACTCAACAGTAATTACTGGCTTACCCATCTATCTTCTGCATTAGACTGTGAGTTCCAGATGGAAAGAATACCACAGAATTGGATTCCAGCCTGATAAGTTATCAGAATTACCAAAGGTGCTTTTAAAGTACACATTCCCAGACATTATCTTGATTTACTGCATCAGATTATCTGGAAGTGAGATCCAAGAGTCTATATTTATAAGCACTTCCTCGGGTAATTTTAGTAATTAACAAGATTTGGTTATACTTGCCTAGAGTACATTCTATAGTACTTAGTACAAAACAGTAGCTCAATAAATATTTTATAGCAGGACAAAAGGGGCAAAGCGTTGGGAGAAAGATAGCTTCTAAAATGGCTTCCAGTTATCTCCACCCCCCGGTATCCACATCTTCTGTAATCCCCTCTCCTTGTGGGTGAGCTGGATCTGGTGACATGCTTCCAATGACTAGAGTAAGACGAAAGTGATGAGATGGTACTTTCGAGATTAGAATTGTTAATAAATCAAAAATACACATTAAATAAGGTGCCTTTAGACAGAAACACAAAAAAACAAGGTTACGTATAGAGCAGGTGATGAAAATATGACTAGAAGCTCACAGGAACCTAACCCTGTATTTCCCCCAGGAACAATGACTCAGTATTTGCTAATTCTGTGGTGATTTTATAGAATATAACTACTGCAAGTAAATAGAATCAAATGTACTAGAAATTTTGCTTTAAACCCTTCATCTGTTTGTTTATTACAATACAATTTAAATGTGGAGATGGTGAGAGCTCAGTGTCTTAGTAGAATAAGGTTTGAATGTGAGGATGGAGAAGTGTGTGTGAAATATTCTTTCTTATAAGCTGATATGAAATATACTTTCTTATAAGCTGATATGAAGGGAAGACAAGATAGGATGGTAGTCAAATGGAAAATGAGGGCCAAGACTTATCCATCTGGTTAGCATATCTATATGTTAAAAGAAGAGGCAGTTCAGTTAGATGTTAAATATGGAGAAAAAGTAATTATAGATCAAGTCCTGGACAAGTTGGGGAAAAGTGGGATCAACAGTTATTTGATAAGTTGGTAGACTGTCTTTGAAATCAGGGATACTGCTACCTTTGGAAGAGAAGGGAATCAGATAAGGAAGAATGAGTGCTTAGATAACATTATAAATGAAAAGTACAAAATTGAGAAGTTTATAGTTGTGATGCTTGATTTTATTTAATGTTATTTCCTAGGAGAAGAGAGAGAGGATGAATAGAAGAATATAACAAGTTGGCAAGTTCTGGAATGGTAAGAATGAACTTTGGTCAAAGATAACATTTCTTTTGACACTGATCTTTCTATAAGACTGGCTACTTGATTTTCCTATGAAATAAAGTTTAAGTTTTAATAAGGATTTCTTCTTTACAAAGTGTATGTCTCTTAAGTTTCTTGCCTGTTCATGAACCGTTTAGTTGTTCTGCAAGTATTCTTGTAAGCTTTATTGTGTCTACCTCAATCCTCTAAACTCACATCTATCTATACAAATGGGAGGAATAGCAGAAACCAGCAACTCATTGTTAAAGTTTCCAGTTGGTACCACTTATTTGGAAGTTAGTTTCTCAGATACATCCTTAAAATAGAGCCATTTTAAATGAAAATGTGAGCAGTCACCAAGAGCAAGAATTCTTTCAAATTTATAAATTGATTCATAAAACTATGCTTAGGTATAAGAATGAAAATGAACTAATCAATAAATATTCATTCAATGTCTATATATGCACGGTATATTTTATTTTATTTATTTATATATTTTTTAACATCTTTATTGGAGTATAATTACTTTACCATGGTGTGTTAGTTTCTGCTTTGTAACAAAGTGAATCAGGTATACATATACATATATCCCCATTCTCTTCCCTCTTGTGTCTCCCTCCCTCCCACCCCTCTAGGTGGTCACAAAGCACCGAGCTGATCTACCTGTGCTATGCGGCTGCTTCCCACTAGCTATCTATTTTACATTTGGTAGTGTATATATGTACATGGTATATTTTAATAGCAAGAGATAATAGGGAAAAATGCATGAAATGTCTTCAGATCCCAGTCTTCAGAGGACTTATAATCCAGCTGAGGACACAAGACATACACACATAAAAAGATAATCTAGATTTCAATGTGACATATGGACAATAAAAAAAAGGTTGATGAATCTGACAATAGTTATAGGACTGCAGAGGAGGGGGCATAACTGTGTGCTGGAGTGGTTGAGAAAGGTGATGTTTGAATGGGGGTTGGATAGATGTGAACAATTTTCAAAAGTAGAGAGGGAAAGCATGTGGTATTCAAACCAAAGGAAATGCTTTTAAAAATGCAAGGAATATAAACTATGCCATGTTCGGGAGCCTATACCTAGACAAATATGGTTAAAATATAGATGCCATTCAATTTGTAAAATGTGCTCGGAACACTTACCACAGTCTAACCTTGTTCTAGGAGCTGGGACATCACAGTGAAGAGGTCAAAGAGGTCCAGGGGAGACGTCACTTCTCAGGGAGTTTATAGTCCAGTGGGTGGAGGCAGGCAATAAATAAGTAAACAAAAATAAGGATAAGTTCTGTAAAGAATATAAAATAAGAAAGTAGAATAGAAAGTACACAGAACTCTTGCATAGGTTGGATGATCAGGGAAGACATCTCTGGGAAGGCAGCATTTGAACTGAAATCTAAATGACCAGAAGGAGTAAGCCATGTGAAGCTCTGGGGAACCGACACCCCAGTCAGAAGTGGCAGGAAGGGCAAGGCCATCAGGAAGGAACAGGCTGGCATGTTCTGAGTAAAAACAAGACCAGTGTGATGGAGCCTAGTGAATGGTGGAGTGAAACGGTAGCAGAAGAAGGAAGCCAAGCCATGCAGGGCCTTGGAGTCATGGTAATGAATGCAAACTTGAATCTATGAAATATGGGGAAAAATTGGAAGGTTTTAAGAAGGGGAGTGATATAACTTGATATAAATGTTTTAAGATTCCTCTTTATGTGGAAGTTGAGATTTAGATGAAAACATGGAAACAGGAAAATATTTTGGAGTCTATCACAGTCATTTAGTAAGAATGATGGTAACTCAGAGTAGATGGAAGCAGTGGATGTAATAGGAAATAGTTCAATTTGGATGTAATTAACAGGTATCCTGGATAGAATGTGGTGATGAGTTGACTATGACAGGGTCATGAAGGAAGCGTAAGAATCCAGGACGACATATAACCTTTTGACCTGATGGTGGATGGAGATGCCATGTACTGAGATGTGGAAGCCTGGGGAAGCAACAGGTGACGGAAATAGGAATCAAAAGTCTTTGTTTTGGACATACAACATGTGAGACGTCTAGATCTAAGTTGAGATGTCAAGTAGTCAGTTGGATTTGAAAATTAACATGGGGGGTTATATTTTAGTTAAGCAGTGTTACAAAGGTACAGAAAAATTGATGCAGATTGTGCAAATCTTGAATAAATGTTAAGAATATGACCTTTAATTTGCAGGAATAAGAACCATTGAGTGTCTCTGTGAAGACAGTGACATAGGTGTTTTAGGAAGTTTTATAGGACTGCAGGTATAGGGTTGGAAGAACCTAACAGAGTCTGGGGGTGAATGGTCCACTAGGAGGTAACTGAGGTCATCCACATTCAAGAGGATTAAAGTTATTTTCCATAGAAACATAATTTAAAATGAGAACACTAGCCAAAAAAATTTTTTAATGTTTCTGATTATGTGACCTCTGGGAGACTAAAGTTTAGATTTTTTTTTCACAATTTTTGTGCCATATGCTACTGTTTTTCACCAAGTGAAGCATAAACATGACAGTTTCTACATACCCAGCTGACTTAGCGTTTATGGTGGTCAAAATCCCTATAAAACCAGCTAAGTCTGTCAAACAACCCCTTGTCTGCAATCTGTTCTGCCCCGTTTTTATAGCTGACCTAACCAGAGTGGCACATATTCATTAGCCCGATCCGTGTGAAAGGTGGACAGAGCTTCACCCCTCATCCAGCTCACCAGGATCAATGCAGTGGCTTTTCCAGAGTAAGTAAATCTCGAGTTCATAGCTAGAAATCAGCAAGTGTCCTGAATTTTTTCATCCTTCCCTTCTACTTCCTTCCTTTTTTTCTGTCCATCTTCAAACTCTGGCCTCTATTCTCTACGTTTCTATATTGAGTAGGAAAAGAACACAGAAGATTCCTTTCTGAGTGAATCAAAGAATCATGCCAATGGGGAAAAAAGATCATAAATTTTTTTCAGTCATCTGCAAGTAGATCCAAGCTTCAACAGATCCATGTGCTTGGTTATTCCCTAAACTTTCACAGCAGGAATATTCCCCGATCTACTGCAACTCAACTCTAGAACTGGTTTCATTAGGAAAGACTGAAGGAATTGCAAATAACACAATTCTGTCTCATTTTTTAGTTTTTTCATATACACGTTGTTGGCTGCCCATAAAGATGATGACCAAAAGATAGTTAAAAGAAACCATGTAAGCACTTTTTTTCCTAGACCTGTGCAGAAGCTTTTGACAAAAAAGTCCTCATAAATTATGCCTTTAAAATAATCATGAAAGGCATATTTCCAGCTGTATAGCATGCAAAAGTCCATTTATTTTTCTGAATGACACCTCTCTCACTTGTGAAATTACTTTATTAATTCCCCCTTCACAGAGTTTTTGACATCATTAATATTTCTATGCTGAAACTAGTAGATTACTATACAATATCATTCTGAATATTACATTATGAGACAGCAAAGGAAAATCTTTCAATAAGTCTGGAAGTTTCTATATAGCTCCTGTGGGATAAACTTACCTTTTAAACAGAAAGGTAATAACACAACAGTTCAAATTACTTAATTAAAACAACTATAGTTAATGCAACAAAACCTATTATCCATGTGGTAGGCAGCCCCTAACATGGCTCCTAATGATGCCCAACTCCTGATATTCACGCCCGTATGTAGACCCTTCCCCTTATATGTAGCTGGACCTAGTCACTCAATTTAGCAAATAAAGTGTGACAAAAGTGACAGGATGTGACTTTCAAGCTTAGGTTACAGAAGGACTATTTTCTATCCTGTTTGCTCTCTCTTGAGTGCTCACTCTGATGGAGGCCAGCTGTCAGGTTGTAAGCTGCCCTGTGGAGAGTTCCACATGCAAGGGAACTGAGGGAGGTCTCTAGCCAACAGCCAGCAAGGAATTGAATCCTGCCAACAAACACATGAGTGAGCTTGGAAATGGATCCTTCCCCAGCCAACACCCTGAGTGCAAGACCCTGAGTTGCACCCAGATTTTTGACCCACCAAAGCTGAAAGATAATATGAGTTTGTTATTTTAAGCTATGAAGTTTTGGAGTAATTTATAACACAGCTCTAGGTAACAAATGCAATCCATATAAGCTGTGTTCATGGAATATAATTATGAGCAATTAAAGAGATTTCAGGTTTGCTATTGATGGCTTATGATCAGTTGTCAATGTTCGAGTGATTCTGATTGAGAGCCATAGAAGCACATAGAAGCCATAGAAGCCATAGAAGCACATAGAAGCACATAGAAACACATAGAGCCATAGAAGCTCCATAGAAGCACAAGAGCCAACAGTTCTATGAGATGGAAACAGCCTCTAAATGGGCTACACTGCTTCTCTCAAAAGAAATTTATTTCCATCGACTTATTTTATACTTGGTAAACTTCTCTGCCTACTTTGTAGAACAGTATCTATAGAGTATCCTCTTACTTAGAGTAGACCCTTCTGTAAAACTTTTGCCAAGACTTCTGCCAACCTAGTATATGTCGAGAAGCCAGGACCTTTCCAAAAAACCAAAGCCTGTTACTTAATCCTCTCTGGATGAGATGGCATGCTTCCTTCTACTAAAAAATGGAAGCTCATAATCATGATATTTTCATTTGACTTTACTGCTAGGAAACTTAGAGTTAAGCTTAGTTAGTATGGAAAAATAATAAAACTTAACATCTCCAAATAAGCAGTAGATGATCTATACCCTGTCTTGGGCTAAAGACATACACTTTTTTTTTTTTTTTAATTTATTTATTTATGGCTGCGTTGGGTCTTCGTTTCTGTGCTAGGGCTTTCTCTAGTTGCGGCGAGCGGGGGCCACTCTTCATCGCGGTGCGCGGGCCTCTCACTATCTCGGCCTCTCTTGTTGCGGAGCACAGGCTCCAGACGCGCAGGCTCAGTAGTTGTGGCTCACGGGCCTAGTTGCTCCGCGGCACGTGGGATCCTCCCAGACCAGGGCTCGAACCCTTGTCCCCTGCATTGGCAGGCAGATTCTCAACCACTGCGCCACCAGGGAAGCCCCAAGACATACACTTTTAAACCACCCAGCTGGTTTTAGCAAGGGGGCATGAAAACATTGTTTTCCTTCATTACTTCTTCTGATAATTATAGAAATATTTTTGAAACAAGTATATTTCCTTTTTAGTACCGAAAAGAAATAATATTAATCTTTTGTTCCCTACTTGTAAGGTAAAGGAACTTGCTTAAAAATGTATCCCAAAACCAGAGTAGAAGAATCAATAAAAAATAATATTGACCATATCTGTCCCTGGGACTGGAATCTGCTTCCAAACCAAATTTAGTCTCCCAGACTAAAGTTATCTGGGCATCGGCCAAAGTCCTGTGATGTACGTAGGGCCCAAGTGGTACAGAAGCCAGTAATTGACAACGTGGAGAGTGAACCTCTGCTTCAGGGAGTATCACACAACACTAAATGATGTAAATGAAAGACAGAATTTATCAATCATTGCCAAAATGCCTAAAATTTCTGGGGTTTTTTGGGCAGTATTTGTAGCTATAAAGGAAATAGTCCACCATTTAGGAAGTAGGGAATATCTGGAAGTGAGTCTTTTTAATAAGTGTTAATTAGGTTTCAGCTGAGGTACAGATGCTGACAAAAACATGCCTTTCATGGAGGTTTTTCTATCCACACCCCCGTCTCCCACTCCCTGACATTCAACTTCTAGTTTTCTCAATATATATTGGCTTTGGGATATCCTTGGAAAGACTTAGATGACAGGTCTTAGAAACCATAAATGACCAGAGTTAATTCCCCTTTTCAATGCTATGATCAAAAGCTAGAGCTGTGAATTGAACTATTTTACTAGGAACAGTTTAAGATCAAACTTTTGCTCTTATTAATTTGGAGAATGAGAATTCTTACATTTCAAATACTATTTAAAGTTGAAGATAGCTTTGAATCACTGAACTGCCAGCGTTTTTTATTTGCTTCTGAGGCTAGTTTAAGTTGGAGGAGCATAGGGTTATCAAATATTAAAGAAGGATAAATTGTATTACCCTTGGATGGCTACATTCTTCCTACCAGATTTATCATGTCCTAAGTTATACAAAAGTTGCTGTTATTTTGAACAACCCAGTAATATTGACCTTGATGGATACAGTGCATTGCAGGAGGCAGGACCAAGGCATTGTGATTTCCTAGCTATCCAGGAAAAGCCATATTCAACACATTTTCCAATGACTTACCAAATTCCCATTAGAGTTGTATTAGTTTGCTAGAGCTGCCATAACAAGGTACCACGAACGGTGTAACTTAGACAGCATAAATTTACTGTCTCACAGTTCTGAGGCTGGAAGTCCAAGATCAAGGTATGAACAGGACCATGCTCCCTTTGAAGGCTCTAGAGGAAGATTTGTCCCAGGCTTCTCTCTTAACTTTTGGTAGTTTCTCGGCTTGTGGCAGCATAACTGCTTCACATGGCATTCTCCCTCTATGCGTGTCTGTGTTCAAATTTCCCCTTTTTAAGGAAACCCGTCATATTGGATTAGGAGTCCACTCTACTCCAGTATGACCTCATCCTAACTTAACTAATTACATCTGCAACAGCCATATTTTCAAATAAGGTAACATTCTGAGGCTTTGGGGTTAAGACTTCAATGTATTAATTGGGGGGAAGGGGGCAATTCCACCCATAACCGTGTCACTAAGCATTTCTGCTAACAAGTTATTTTGATAGACCACGGTGGCTCCTTTGGACGAGTGATGGTGCAAGAAGCATTCCTAGAAGAGAAGCCTGAGCTGGTAGCCAGGACACAGTGGGAGATTTATCTACAAAGAAGACATCCTGATACCTGTTTAAAAATCAGAGGTAAACCCTGGGGTGAAATTGAATATTGAGTAGGGTCTAGGGAATGGGGCAGAAAAGAAGGTCCTGGCATTCACACCCAGGATCCCTGTCACCAACAGGGCTTTCCTGAGGGGATTGTATCCAGTCCAAGTTTCTCCCAGCAGCACATTCTATGCATAATTAAATACACATAGCCACCAGACAAGAAGGCAAAGCACATTTTTTTAGCATGTGGCATAGGTATCCCTCACTTCACAGAAATTTTGCATAATTCATTTGACTTCATTTATGTCTGTTCAATAAGCTGATAGAAAACAAAAGCCAACCCCTAAATCCAAAGGAAACACCTATTTTAATTATGCACAAAATTAAAAGGAGGTCAAACTGGGAGCACAGAAAACAGGTTGCTGTAGAAACATCTCAGGGAATGGTAATAAACTGAAAGGCAGCTGAGTAAAACCCCCTTTAAATGTTACATTTCTCAGCTTCATCACCAGGAAGCCACATAAAAAACATCTAAGAAAGCAGTGTTTTAACGCTTGTTTTTCTCATTTAGTTCTAACCCTTTTCAATACATGATACATGGTAGAAGGAAAAAACTGGGAATCAGGAGTCCTGGATTTCTTCTGCTACAAAGATGTGTGACCTTGATCAACTTCTTTAACCTCCGAAGTTTTAATTGCCTCAACTTTAAAACAAGGATCTGGTTTAAATGATCTCAAATGGCATTTGCAGCTTTACCTTCTATAAGTCCTTGAAATCAGTTCTGCCGGGTACTAAATTCTAAAGTCTAGCAAACCTCCTTGGCATGGAACATTGCTATTTGTAAATATGTGTACATCGAAAAGGGGCCTATATGATGAATGGGGTGGCCTTGGCAACAAGCCTAAAAGCTAAGCAGTCACAAGTTATGAGGCTTAATACTTACTTCAAATATCAAAAACCTTTTTTTAATACAATTTGGAATAATAATAACTTCCCCAAGAATTTGCAAACACTCAGAAACATCTTGTGACCTTGCCTCATACCTTGTGACCTGACAAATAAGCTGTTAGACCAGCAGCAACATTTCATTGTAGCAAACTTGTCACCTTTATAGTGAGCAGCTGTGACCACTAATGGACTCAAAAGCTCCTCCTGGTCAAACTCATAAATACTTTCCCCCAAATTTGAGTTCATAAAGCAGAGGTCAAATACCTTTATTTCCACTCAACTATTCCCAAATTTAAATTATTAAATTAGTGACTTCTTCCCAGCATAGCATTTACAAGCCACAAAATGATAGACAGTAAATCTAAGGTGCAATTCATCTTTGGAATTATTTTTGGACAAATGAATTGAGGCCGCTACAAACAGGCAATGAATTAACTTCCCCATTAGCTCTGGCAGGGCAATTTCGTATCCGCTTATTACCTATTAAAGACAAGAAAAATGTGTAAGCATTTCTGTTGATGTGGTCAACTTCAGTTCTTTTGTTTTGCTTCTAGAATGCTTATAGTCTCAGATTTCCAGAGGAAATACATGCCAAACAACTAAAATCCTTTAGCGACTCCACTGCACAGCCCAAAATATCAGTAACATGAGAGCTCCTTTTCCTGTTTGCCACATGACAGTTCCTTATAGTTCACCTGGCAGAAAATGTAAGATTTCAATGGTAGTCCATAGGAAAAACTAAGCTGAAGGATGGGGCTAGGGACCCAATTGAGCTATGAGTCCAGGGTGATCTGAAGTCCAAATTGCAAGAAAGAGGACTTGTAAATCTTGTGTTCAATCAAGACTTATGTCTAAATCCCAAGGATCCATGTAATGGAGAGAAGCAATAGCAGAAGACTGTGAGGTGCATCTATACTTTGAGTCTGGTGGGTGAAAACATTATGGTCCATTGAGGCCCATTCCCTGTGAAGTCAGATGTCAGACCGTGACTGGGGATGTGAGGACCAAGATCCCGTATCTGTTGTAAAGAGAAAAGTAGGAAGCTTACGGTAGCTGGGTAGAAGGTCAAGGTCTTCTAGTTCCAGAGTAGAAAACTAGGACAAATCCAAGAATCAAAGAAGTCTAGGAATTTAGAACTATATCTCAGTAAACCCAGAGCCTTCCACAGGACCACCAGATTGTGGAATTAGGAAGTATAATTCAGACACCTTTCACCCACCTAAACAGCCACTCTAACCCCCAGGATAGTAAGGATGGAGCTGTTTTTAATTTATTTTTTAAAATTTTTATTGGAGTAGAGTTGATTTAAAATGTTGTGTTAGTTTCAGGTGTACAGCAGAGTGAATCATTTATACATATTACATATATCCACTCTTTTTTTTAGATTCTTTTCTCATATAGGCCATTACAGAGTACTGAGTAGAGTTCCCTGTGCTATGCAGTAGGTCCTTATTAGTTATCTATTTTATAGAGAGTAGTGTGTATATGTCAGTCTCAATCTCCCAGTTCATCCTCCCCGCCCCCGCCATTCCCTGGTAACCATAAGTTTGTTTTCTACGACTGTGGCTCTACTTCTGTTTTGTAAAGGATGGAACTCTTGATGGCTATCTGGTTTGGCTCTCCCCATTTCAAGAACTCCACAGAGATGATGCTAGAAAATAAGCCTCTTGACAGTAAGACCCAAGGTGGTGTCAGGGCAGGCAGGAACTGACGCTGCTTGTCAATAACATACTAACAAGTCCCGCCTTCCTCTCTAACCTGCAATCTGCCTTTTCCCTCCGTCAAGGTCTTCTGTTGAGGCCGGGGAGGAGCTCAAGTGGAGAAGGACAGAGCAACGTGGAAATGAAACTCATTATTAACAACCATTCAATAGCACTAGTAAGATTCTTAGACTTGTAAACTGAAGGGTTTTAAGAATGGAGTCCCAACCAAATGAGGAAACTGAAGCACAGAGAGGGAATTGTCTCACTCAAGTTCACACAGCCTGTCAGTCACAGACAGGACTGGAAACAAAGCATCCTGCCTCTTAATCCAATATACATCCCACCACAAGACATGGTCATCAAAGCAGATGGTACCAAAATAAAGTTTGGGGGACAGTAAATATCCCAGGGACCCATGGTTATTTGTCCCACTTGACAACTAATTTATTTGGAGCTGACTGTATTCTTTTCTAATCACTATTGTGCCAGAATTACTTACAGCTTTTTAAAAGAAATCAGTCCTAACACTGCATTTCATGACCTCTAGAAACAAACAAACAAAAAATAACGGATGGATTTGGATCTGATGTTTCAGAACACTCCAGGAGGAGAATGACAAATACTAGAATGAAATATTGTACAGTCAGCCTAAGAAGCCCCAGGAAGCCCAGATTTACATGTAAGAGATGACCAGTTGCCAAGCATACCCTCAGAAAATGCCTGGAACTCAAAGAGCACCATTCGGAAAACAGTCATACAGATGCATTTTTCATATACAGCACTCGCAAAGCTTTGTTCCTAGAACAAGCTAACATTTTTCTAATTCCCAAATGTAATGCCAATACTTGATGAAAAAAAAAAAATAGGTGGCAGCAACACACGTTAGAATGGACCTAGTTTATCCAGGTCAATAAAGTAGGATCCCAGATGACTCCTCACGTGAATCCTAACAGAAGTGGTTGGTTGGTTTCCAGATGAAACACCAGCTTTAGAAGCCAAAATGATTCTAGGTCGCAGGCAGTATATGACAGGACACTATACACAGTGGGTGGAAAAAATGTCCATTTCCCCTTCTCCTGCCAGGTCACCGTGGCCATGTGAGGACACCCTTGCACATTCCCAGTCGCCTCCTGCTGTCTCTGAGGAGTTTCTGTCCTGCGGCAACTGCTTGACCAGGACAAGAATTAAGCTAATTACTATGTGAAACATACATCAGTAATCACCAATGGAAAGTTCTTGACAAAGCAAAGCAATGCTGAGTCTGTCTTTTGGATTATTTATAATTCAAGCGCTCTGCAATGATTATGGAAAACAGTATGTTAGGAATATTGACAACTCGAAGGTAATGTTAGGTTGAGAAAACTAGGTACCTCGTTCATACAAAAAAAAAAAAAAAAAAGCAAGACCAAAGGAGCATTTCATCTCTGGTCTGTACATTTCTGAAATCCTAAGAAGTGGCTTCCTATGAATTCTTTTGATCTTCACTCTCTGGAACACAGGGCAACAGTAAGGCAGATCCAGCCATAAATGAAAGCCACATAAATGAAAGCTATAGATAGAATTAGTACTCACAACTCTGAGCATATGTTGACCAAGGGCTTTCCCTGTGGCCAGAGCCTATTTTACACTCCATTCTTTTTTTTTTTTTGCTCTTTCAGCCATTTCTTTTTATTTACAGTTTGTGTTTAATGCAAATCAATTCCATAACATGAGAAGTTACTATGAATCAAAGCATAAATACACAAACACAGTATACAATCCAAAATAGATGTACAACATTCAGGTATGAAACAGAAGAGAATGTTCATTCACACACACAGTAGCTTGAGATCTGTTGGATATGGTTGTTCCAGTGTAGATTTCTAAAGATGGAAAAAAAATGACTTTGGTTATCAAGACTACTGTGGCCATATTAGATTTTGGAACATCTAAGCATCAGTGTGTGACCGTGCGAACAAAAGACTTTAGGGAGTGTCTATTTTTAAACAGGTTTCTGTGCATCAAGACAGTTGTGAAAAGAGTTACTTTCCAAAATCAAGCCCACTTTAGGCTTAGGACCAGGTTCTAGCTATCTAAAAATACTGAATGATAACAGAAAATGTTCCAAGTGTGGCTATTCTGATTCAGTTTAAAAAGAAGTATTTACAGAAAAGAGTATAAAAGTTTTTCTAAATTTAATGTAAGCAAGCTTCCGGTCCTTCCCTTGCCAAATATATTTGATTTATAGTTTAGCTCCTTCACATATTTGCCTTTTTAATTTCAAGATTTGTCAACCTTACCTTCAAAACAGATCATTTTTTAAACTGTAAAAAGTATTCGACATATGCAGAAATAAAAAGCATTTTGAAATTAGTTGAGATCAGTGTAATTCTACTCTTTGTTATCTGTTTAGCTAAATGAATCTAATGCTCTTTTTGAATAAGAATAGTTGATAAGTATATAAGCAAAATGTACTCATTATGCTTGGATTTGGGGTAGATTCCAATCCATCATTGCCCTGGTACATATCAATGACTATATAAAAATTCAAATGCAATGTCAAACCCAAACCCCAAGGGAAAGAGTTCAGTTCCCAAGAGAACAATGATAGCGTAACATAAAATTTTCTCTAGAGTACATCAGCATGAAATTAGCGCTGCTGAAACAACACATTGAGGATTTACAGTAACACCTGGAAGTTCCTTCTAATGTACATATCAATAGAATCACAGAAGCTTTCTGTTTTACCTCATTGTTTTATGGCCTTATAAATTTAATGAACCAAATGAAAACTGAATCTCTGTTCCACATCCCATTCTTTATCTCTAAGATAAAATCTATTCTCACTTTTAAGGTAGAGTTTTATGTGTCCATACTTCTTAAGCCGTATTTAAGGAAACCATCTCTTAAGTAATTTTGGATGTTGTCTCTCCATCTTGTAAAGGAAACTCCAGCAGATTTAATATTGGCATTCATCATCTAGTCAAACCCTTCACATGCCCTTCAAACCAATCAAATTTGGGATCCTCAACAGTCTCTGTCCCTAAAATAAGGTGTGGAACTAGCAGATTCATCCAATGAAGCCCTGTTTTTTTTTTTTCCCTTGTCACACTGGATGTCTGGTTGCCACCTGACTTGGGTTTAGAGGATGGGGAAGTATAGATGTTTCTTGGCCTGAGTCTCTTAACAGTAGAGATGTAGAAGGGAGACTGAGGTCACCAAGAGACTGGCTATTGACTGCAGAGCACCGTCGCTTGCCTTGGTGGTGGCATTCGCTGGATTGGGGGCAGCTGACGTTGCTGGGAGGAGTTACTTGAAGGTGTTACAGCAGTTGTTTGATTTGAATAAATCTGAGTAGGTAAGAGCAGTGACAGAAGCAGCAGCCCCAGTCCGAGCCTGGCCACCATCGCTCTGCCCATGTCCGCTCCGTCGGTGCGCCACGCGTCTCACTGGATGTGGGGTACGTGGAGGATCACTCTCTCTGAGCCGGGGCAGGCAAGGTGGGCTCTACACTCCCTTCTAAGGAGCACCCAGCCTCTGTTCACATGTAGTTTTTGCTCATATTTTGTGAGAGTTTTTTAACACTACTTTGTTGTATTTTTTAGATTCCACATATAAGTGACCTCATACAGTATTTGTCTTTCTCTGTCTGACTTATCTCACTAAGAATAATACCCTACAAGTCCATCCACATTGTTGCAAATGGCAAAATTTTATTCTTTTTTATGGCTGCGTAGTATTCCATTATATCTATCTATCTATCTATCTATCTATCTATCTATCTATCTATCTCACATCTTCTTTATCCATCTGTTAGACACTTAGGCTGCTTCCACATCTTGGCAATTGTAAATAATGCTGCTAAGAACATTGGGTGCATGTATGTTTTCAAATTAGTGTTTTCTTTTCTTTTTTTTGGACATATACCCAGGAGTGGGATTGCTGGATCATATGGTAGCTCTATTTTTAGTTTTTTAAGGAACCTCCATACTGCTCTCCATAGTGGCTGTATCAATTTACACTCCCACCAACAGTGCAAGAAGGTTCACTTTTCTCCACATCCTCACCAACATTTGTTATTTGTGTTTTTTGATGATAGCCATTCTGACAGGTGTGAGGTGGTATCTCATTGTGGTTTTAATTTGTATTTCTCTGATGATTAAGGTTGTTGAGCATCTTTTCATGTGCCTGTTGGCCATCTGTATGTCTTCTTTGGAAACATGTCTATTAGGCCTTCTGCCCATTTTTAATTGGGTTGTTTATTTTTTGATGTTAAATTGTATAAATTGTTTAGATATTTTGTACATTAACCCCTTATCAGTCATATCATTTGCAAATATTTTCTCCCATTACTTTTAGGCTTCAAAGTTAGTTCCATCACTATCACCTGTATTTCTAGTAGGGTGGTGAAAAGAAAACATTATTGACACAAGAAACAAGAGCATTTTATACTTAAGAGAGGTAGGCTATTACTTACATGATTATCATTTGTAGACTCTTGAGAGTGTCCACTTCTCCCCAGATCTCTGTTTTTGATTCACTGATGGCTACCATTCTACCATCTGTAGCCCTTTGGTTATGGTTTTGTTTCTACTGAGAGACAAGAAGCAGAGAGAGAAACACTTGCATCTCATTTGTCATTTCTACCTCTCTGTGAATGAGTTGATAAAATTCTTTCTTTTGTTTTATACAAATAAGAGGACATAAGATACATCATGGGTGGAGTCTGGAGAAGAAAGCAAAAGGAACCCAGTGAAAGAGGATAGAGAAAGGCATTTTAATATAAATGTCACCTACTTCCTAACTTTGCTGAGAAATGATTTTATATGTTAATAGCCAGCTTTGCAGAAATAATGAGAAAGTCAGTAGGGAGCACTTTCTGGATCTAACCAAGGCCTCGCCTTCATTTTCCTGGGTAAATTTAAAGTCCCTTTAAATCACTTTTGGGGCAGTGTTGATCTAACTTCTTTCCAAACCAGTAAAATGTATTTCTCAAACACACCAATGTCTTGCTTTTTGATTTCTTGAACTACACAACGACTGAATCATTTTGAAGTCAATGACTATGAATTTTCAGCAAAATGGAACTCTTCAGTAGTCTACACAAAGATTATAAGAGACTGGCTTGACTACATGTTACATGTCACCAAACACATGCTTGCAGACTGAGTGGCACACTTACAATTTGACTGCTGACCAAAAACGTGCAGATTTCTTAAAGGAGGTATTAGTGTTGAACATTTCTTCCTAGATAAGGCTTAAACACTGAAAAAATATTTTTTGGCTGTTAAAAGAGGTGTATGTGGTAAACAGCATCACCACCTGTCACCTGCCACTTAAACCCTGAAGCAAACATTTCCCAGTCACACCATCAGAGTAGGTGAAGCCCAGGATGTGACAGGGGAAATTCCCTGGACGCTCATTCTGTTGCTATCCTTAGCTGCTGTGAGGAAGCAGTGTGAGACCCTGGGAAGTGACTGCAACATTAATGAGACTTTCCAGATGCTCTTGAATATTCTTACTCCTGGGCTAGAAGGAAAAGAGCCCCTTGGAACGGGGCCACTTTCTGCAGGTTTGGCAGCTGCTGGTAGCTGAGTCTGAAGTTGGAGGAAGGAGTTGGGACAAATTCTAGTTCCAGAAGCTATAAGGGAAACACGTTTCCTTTCATGGGACTTAAAGTCATTCCGTGAGGAAAAAAAGTTTCTAATTTTACTTTATTTGAATAATTCTAAGAATTACCGCATTAGACAATCATGGATTTGGAAGATTCCTTAGACGTCCAACTCCCTAGTTTTATAGATGAGAAAATTAAGATCCAGAGAGGGTAAGGAATTGCCAGAATGAGGAGCCAAATTTGTGTAGGAGCTGATGATTTCTTCTCTGTTGAATTTTGAATAGTTTTACTAAATGAGAGTTTCAATTTGGCAAACATAGGAATTTCGGTTCTACGTTGCGTTATGTTAAGTTACATGATCACATTATGTTTTATGCTATGTTGAATGTTCCATTGTTGAAACCAAATAAAATTTCATTTCTAGTGCTATTTTCACAGTCCAGATCCACAGAACTGTTTGTTTTGTACGCCCTTTTCCAACAGTGGGGCTACTTTCTTTCTTCCCTTTTCCAAACAAATTCCTCATGGCCCTAAACATTAAATAGAGCTTGAACAGGAAGCAGTGTTTGTTATGGTCCTTAAAAATGTGGTTCTCCCCAGCCCCAGAACACCCACTTCGGTCTTCCTGAGGCTGTCCCCCACTGGACTCTTGTGCAAATGTAAGATTGATTGGTGGTGAGATTTTTCTCTTTCAGCTCCTGGTGTTGCATCAAATACTCTGAGCCTCTGGTTTGCTATTAGACCTTGAGGTATGACCTCATGCCCTACGGCCTGGGTTCCTGTGTGCTCAGTTCTACTTGCTTATCCTGATCTCTGTTTTCTCAGGGCCCTTGCCCCTCAGCCTCCTCATCCCTACTCCTGTACACCGAGAAAGCATGCGTATCCTTCTCTCATTGCCTTGCTCTTGACTTGATCTCTGTGAAAACTTGTACTGTTTTTTTAAACTTATACTTTAAAATGCTTCACCATGATACAATTTTTCATGTCTTTGCAATGAAACAATTGAATGTCACATTTCCCCTTTATCTTGTTAATATTATCAAAACTATTAAGGAGCACTGATAAAATACTAAAACAATCTCATTTGCTTAGTGTATCAACCCAGGGTTGTTTTTTTTTTTTTTGGCTTAATATCCTTGTACAATTTAATTATGGATTAAATTTCTGATTTTGTCCTTAGTTAAATATTTCCAACTACCTCTAATAATGGCAGCCTAATAAAGACTGACAGATCATATGTACAGTCAGACAATTTTAGAGCAATTTTTCTTTTACCCTAAAATCATGGTAAAGTGTTATTCTTTTGAGAGCTACTTGTCAGAGAGTGATATAGAACAATAACTACTTTTTCTCCTTGGCACTGTGAGAAAAGATATTTTTAACCAATGTTTTCTGAGCTCTTTTATTAAATCTTGCCCAGAAGCAATCTTGTACAAATCCATAAAAACTGAAGCTTCTTTTTAGTTTAAATCTTAAAAAAAGGAAAAGTGAACCCCTTGCTCCCCACACCAGCCGCTTCCTCCTCTGGGTCTTTGATCCTTGAGAGAATAAATCAGAACACAGTTTAAACATCACAATTTTAAACAACAATTTACACGGGCAACTTCAAAATCGGGAGTGGGTTATATTCCAAAAGAATGTAAATTAATTGCTTTAAACCCAGAATTTAAGGTGTTTCAGGTTGGAGAGTAAATTGGTACGGTATTTCGGGGAAGAGGAAAATTTAGCAATGTAAATTAAAATTATTTTTCTACTCTAAGAAGATTCAGTAATTCCACTCCTAGAATTTAACCCTTGGGAATAAATGATCAGAAAATTTTCCAAAATGTATATGTAATAATGTTAATCACAATGTTGCATGTAATAGTGAAATACAGAGAACAGTCTACAAGTCAGACAATAGGGCAATTTATTAATCATGTGCATTCATGCAGTGGATTCTAAGTAGCTTTAAAAGTGGTAATATCGTTATATCTTCTTTATTTCTGTTTGACATGGAAACATGTCTGTAATATATTAAGTAACAATATTAAAGACAGTATTTATGCTTTATAATCCCACTTAGAACGTGTATGTGTATATACACAAATATAAAATCTGGACAAATGTTCACCAAAGTATTAACTGATGATTTCTATGTGGTAGAATTAGAGATAATTTTCTAATTATTTTGTTATCTTTAGGCATTTCTTATTTAAAAAATGAATGTGTTGCTTTCATAGTCAGAAAAAGACAATAGTATTAGTTTTGGTATTTTGGTTAACAAAATATTATTATATTACTAGGCAGTTTCCATAATTGATCATTTCACACAGAGTATGTAGAATGTTAGTGGTAGAACTTCTTTTTGTCTACAGAGTGTATACTTCTTCCCCTTTACATACTAAGATTAAACCTTGAATCTTTTGAGCTTTTAATCCTGTGCCTGTTATAGGGCTACAGGTGGGTTGAAGCTGCAAGGGACTGGGTAGGTTCTTTTTGGTGACAAGCACTGCAATGGCCAAGGGACAATTTGGCAGGCATCCAGAGGGGCGGGAAGCCTCCAGTGATGGGGACAGGGCATTCAGAAGTTCATAAGACAAAGCCTGCTTGTATTAAACATTACCACAAGGTGATACCAACCCTAAATTAAAGTAGAAGCTATTCATTTTGCATCAGAGCCCCTAACTGTTTACATGAAGCTAGCGAAGGGCTATTCTGAAGCACAGAATACCGTTCTTACTGGCTTGAAAGATGAAACTCTCCTTAGTCATCCTGAGGCATCACCACAGTCCAGATGTATAGTTTATATATTCCAGGAAATGTCTGAGGAAATTACTTCCTCCCAGAAGTATAAGATTATATTTTCTCAAGTTGACTCTTCCTGGCTGCACTTTAAGCCTCTAATGATTCCTTAGTGTTATTCCTTAGTATAGTAAGCAGTACTTCTTTGTGCTTCTAATGCAGATAGTAGGAGGTAAAACTACCAGAATCAGAGGTGAGGGATTATCTAAGGAGTAGAACCAATAGGTCAAATTCTCACCCAATCTTTCAGTCAAAGGACCCAAACAGTGTCAGCCTTGAATGAGAAGACAGTGTTTTGTTTGTTTATAGAAACACATGTAATACATATGTCTATACCTATATTTATATCCACATGAATGTACACACATACGACAAAATTCTCTCAATAAAGCCAAGTAAGGAAGTTCAGTTATGGCTGCGTCTACATGACCACAAACATCTTGATAAAAAACCAGCAGCAGTGGTTAATTAATCTGCTCTGTTTACACAAATTACCCTGTAGTAGATGTAATCAGGGAAATAAATATGAAATTATGAGGCTATCAAAAGACTTAAAGGGAAGATAAAGATTCGCTATGGAGGTTGGTCTTTGAGGAAAGACTTGAGGTAGACAAGAATCTTTCTGGAAGAACATCATAAATGTGGTTGATTGAAGAAGATAGGTAAAGAATTACAAGTGAAGAAACAGTATGAGAAAAACAGAAAGGCAAGATGGCTATGATTTGTGGGAGCTGATAGGACACCACGGTTAGTTGTGTGAACAGTTCTCTGTTTCATGGGACTTTTGCAAGATATTAATCATCCTTGGCCGCTGGGTAATAAATGCCAATAGCTCTTCCCAGTCATTGTGACAACCAAAAATGTCCCACAAGTTTCCAAACATCCCTGATGGGAGATTTATTATTCTGCCTTAAGAACCATTGGGCAAGATAATGAGAGCTTCTGAATGCCAGGATGAAAGGCCAGGATGCCATCAGATTTTCATGTATGAACTACTTGTTTTTATTTTTCTATTTCCTTTAGGAAGTCACACTGTAAAACTATACTTTTCTCCATAGTATTTACAACACATCCACATCCACTATTAACTGTGGTGAATTCAGTTTAGAGTTAATTCTGATTCCTATGGCATCCATTACATGCTGCCTTAATCTCAGTTATTGCTGCTTATAATTATCTTTATTTATGGCAGGTTTGGGTGAAACTTCGGGGCACCAGTGGGTTCATCAAACATCTGGAACAATTTTTCAAAAATTCTGGATTTACTAAAACCCAAACATTCTGCCAAGCACCTCTTCTCACCCCCTTTCTCCAAACTTAAAAAAAAATACCATATGTTTTAGAGAACATTGATTCCATGTGTTATTAATTCATTTTAGTTCATATCATCAAATAAAAGAAAGCGATTTGGCAACCAGGAAGCCCATTGAGCCTTTAAAATAAATAAATTTTTAACAACTTGAAAAAATGTCACATAAATATACTGAAATAGCAAAAGGATAAAGTTTTGATGGAGAATGATTGGAAATGAAATTTGGCAAAGTTATTTTTCCACACTAATTTATACTTTTCCATCCAACTTCCAATCCATGATCTGGAGAGAATGAATTGGGTTAGTTAATCTAAAAAAAATGCTGTATCAAATTCTCTGTGCTAAGACATGTAGCATTATGGAGAAAATATTAGGAAACCAACTTGAATCAAATGGTCTATTAACTCTTAATATTGGGGATTTTTTACCATATAGTTGGCCATAATTACATAAGAAACTCTTAGGGCAAACTGGAAAATGTAAGAAGTAACAAGAATAATAGTAATTTGAGAAAGGAAATGAATTTAGTCATGCACTAGCTTATAATTGTGATATGTTAGTTATTCTAATAATTTCAGAGGTCGAAGATTAGCTTGCTGATGTTCATTGATGATAAACGTGCACACAAACACACACAGAGCTATATAAATATACCTGTTCATATATTAGTGAAAAATCCACTACAGCACTTATGCTGAGGCAAATGACTCGCATAATATAAGGAATGGTTAAAAACCCTATTTAAAATCTGTCCATCTAAATAACTGAAGAGAATTTTCAGGAAGATTACAGAGATGACTTTTGCGGGTTTGAAAATAAGAACTCTGACATTATACTAAAGACTAAAGATACAGATTCTTTAATAAACTTGGTGAAAAATGTTAAATATTATTAGTATGGGAATGCAAATTTGAATGAGATAAGCATTTTCCATGTCATATCAGAAAAGATATTTAAGCTAAGAATATCCTATGATCTTCCATATCTTTCTTCAGTATTATTCAAGGTCTCCAAAAGAAATGTTCAGGTACTGTTGATAGAAAAGTAAAATAAATTTGAAGATGCAAAGTAAAAAGGTAATAATCTTTAAGGTAGTAACTCTACTCTATTAAGTTAGTAACTCTACTCTTAAGAATAAATCTAAACACACATCCATACACACACACTCATATGTTTGTGGCAAAAAGTGTACAACAATCTAAGTGTCCAAAAAACAAGGAAGAATTAAACATATTATAATGTCTATACAATGGAAAGTTGTGTGATGTTAAAAATGATGTTGATGAAATGTTTATGATAAGTTAGAGAAATGGTTATGTAAAATGAAATACAAAATATTATAATATCAACTTTTAAAATTGCATGGAAAAAATATGGTATACGAAAGTTCCTGATTTTACTCTATCCACCCCATAGCTTTAGGTTAATGGAAGGGACAGAACTTAAGTACTCTACAGGTCCTAACTTTATATTTGCATACTGTTAGCACTCAATAAATGGATACTATTTTTCATGTTAAAGCTTTCAAATTAATTGCATGCAAAGTTAATTGTTTTTCTTTAATAAGAAAAATGAAATCATTAGGGGAAAAAGCAAGGCTTCTTGTATTTGAGAATAAAAGTTATCTTGTTAATTAATTTTAGGGAAAAATAAAGATTTTTTTAAAAAAAATCTTTATTGAAGTATAATTGCCTTACAATGGTGTGTTAGCTTCTGCTTTATAACAAAGTTAATCAGTTTTACATATACATATGTTCCCATATCTCTTCCCTCTTGCATCTCCCTCCCTCCCACCCTCCCTATGCCACCTCTCTAGGTGGTCACAAAGCACCGAGCTGATCTCCCTGTGCTATGCGGCTGCTTCCCACTAGCTATCTATTTTACATTTGGTAGTGTATATATGTCCATGACACTCTCTCACCCTGTCACATCTCACCCCACCCCCTCCCCATATCCTCAAGTCCATTCTCTAGTAGGTCTGTGTCTTTATTCCCGTCTTGCCACTAGGTTCTTCATGGCCTTTTTAGTTATTTATTTTTTTCCTTAGATTCCGTATATATGTGTTAGCATACTGTATTTGTTTTTCTCTTTCTGACTTACTTCACTCTGTATGACAGACTCTAACTCCATCCACCTCATTACAAATACCTCCATTTCATTTCTTTTTATGGCTGAGTAATATTCCATTGTATATATATGCCACATCTTCTTTATCCATTCATCTGTCGATGGACATTTAGGTTGCTTCCATGTCCTGGCTATTGTAAATGGAGCTGCAATGAACATTTTGGTACATGACTCTTTTTGAACTATGGTTTTCTCAGGGTATATGCCCAGTAGTGGGATTGCTGGGTCGTATGGTAGTTCTATTTGTAGTTTTTTCAGGAACCTCCATACTGTTCTCCATAGTGGCTGTATCAATTTACATTCCCACCAACAGTGCAAGAGGGTTCCCTTTCCTCCACACCCTCTCCAGCATTTATTGTTTCTAGATTTTTTGATGATGGTCATTCTGACCGGTGTGAGATGATATCTCATTGTAGTTTTGATTTGCATTTCTCTAATGATTAATGATGTTGAGCATTCTTTCATGTGTCTGTTGGCAATCTGTATATCTTCTTTGGAGAAATGTCTATTTAGGTCTTCTGCCCATTTTTGGATTGGGTTGTTCGTTTTTTTATTATTGAGCTGCATGAGCTGCTTGTAAATCTTGGAGATTAATCCTTTGTCAGGTGCTTCATTTGCAAATATTTTCTCCCATTCTGATGGTTGTCTTTTGGTCTTGTTTATGGTTTCCTTTGCTGTGCAAAAGCTTTTAAGTTTCATTAGGTTCCATTTGTTTATTTGTGTTCTTATTTCCATTTCTCTGGGAGCTGGGTCAAAAAGAATCTTGCTGTGATTTATGTCATAGAGTGTTCTGCCTATGTTTTCCTCTAAGAGTTTGATAGTGTCTGGCCTTACACTTAGGTCTTTAATCCATTTTGAGTTTATTTTTGTGCATGGTGTCAGGGAGTGTTCTAATTTCATACTTTTACATGTATCTGTCCAATTTTCCCAGCACCACTTATTGAAGAAGCTGTCTTTTCTCCACTGTATATGCTTGCCTCCTTTATCAAAGATAAGGTGACCATATGTGCGTGGGTTTATCTCTGGGCTTTCTATCCTGTTCCATTGATCTATATTTCTGTTTTTGTGCCAGTACCAAACTGTCTTGATTACTGTAGCTTTGTAATATAGTCTGAAGTCAGGGAGCCTGATTCCCCCAGCTCCATTTTTCATTCTCAAGATTGCTTTGGCTATTCGGGGTCTTTTGTGTTTCCATACAAATTGTGAAATTTTTTGTTCTAGTTCTGTGAAAAATGCCAGTGGTAGTTTGATAGGGATTGCATTGAATCTGTAGATTGCTTTGGGTAGTAGAGTCATTTTCACAATGTTGATTCTTCCAATCCAGGAACATGGTATATCTCTCCATCTATTTGTATCATCTTTAATTTCTTTCATCAGTGTCTTATAATTTTCTGCATACAGGTCTTTTGTCTCCTTAGGTAGGTTTATTCCTAGATATTTTATTCTTTTTGTTGCAATGGTAAACGGGAGTGTTTTCTTAATTTCACTTTCAGATTTTTCGTCATTAGTGTATAGAAATGCAAGAGATTTCTGTGCATTAATTTTGTATCCTGCTACTTTACCAAATTCATTGATTAGCTCTAGGAGTTTTCTGGTAGCATCTTTAGGATTCTCTATGTATAGTATCATGTCATCTGCAAACAGTGACAGCTTTACTTCTTCTTTTCCGATTTGGATTCCTTTTATTTCTTTGTCTTCTCTGATTGCTGTGGCTAACACTTCCAAAACTATGTTGAATAATAGTGGTGAGAGTGGACAACCTTGTCTTGTTCCTGATCTTAGTGGAAATGGTTTCAGTTTTTCCCCATTGAGGACAATGTTGGCTGTGGGTTTGTCATATATGGCCTTAAAATAAAGATTTTTGAGAAGAAGAAGTCTTCATAGTTTAAATTACAATTTGAGTTAGGTTTAATCATCGTGAAAACAGTTTTTCCAGGCTTCCCTGGTGGTGCAGTGGTTAAGAACCTGCCTGCCAATGCAAGGGACACGGATTTGAGCCCTGGCCAAGGAAGATTCCACATGCCATGGAGCAACAAAGCCCGTGTGCCGCAACTACTGAGCCCACACACCACAACTACTGAAGCCCGCATGCCTAGCGTCTGTACTCCGCAACAAGAGAAGCCACCTCAATGAGAAGCCCGTGCACTGCAAGGGAGAGTAGCCCTCGCTCGCTGCAACTAGACAAAGCCCATGTAGCAATGAAGACCCAACGCAGCCAAAACAAACAAACAAAAAAACTAGTTTTTCCATTGAAGGTAAATTTTTGTCATTTACACTTCTACTGTGTATAGATGTGGTATTGAATTTGAGGGGCAAATTTCATGTCCTAATTAGTCCAGAGTGGTCTTCTACCATTGCCAATAGGAGGAAGACATCCCTCGAAGATCCCATTATTCCTCTTTTATATGTCTATGGGTCCCTATCTATATTTCAGTGGTCTGAGGAACAGAAGAAAGGTCTCTGATTTGATCCTAACTCAGTAGGCTGACTCTCTTAGAGGGCCTGTTTCCTGAGCAGAAGCCGCCTTAGTAGGTTGTGCTGGAAACACAAGATGGGGGAGGGCTCCCTGTGTTCTGGAATGGTGTCCTGCCTACCCTGAAAAGGCAGACTCTCCCAATTTCTAAGGTACCTCTGATTTAAAAGAGTTCCTCACAAATTGACTGGTGCCTTCAGGGTCAAAGTTCTATCAATTCCTGAGCCAAGGCATTTCCACGGGCTGCACCAGGGAGCACAATCCAGAAACGTTTTGATGCTCATCGTCTTACAGGTGAGCAATGATGGAGAGCTGGGCTCCAAAGGAAACAGGTCAGTGGGTAACACTGATTAGGAGTAGCCACACTGTCTCCTGAGGGAAACATGGGTCACAGGAAGACGCAAAGTTGTCCTGAGCTCAGGGATTGGGCTCACTCCCCCAGCTCCAGCCCTCCCAAGAATGGGAGTGCAGAGCCTTATTTCAAGCTCAGGGAAACTCTATGCCTTGGAAGACTAAGCCTGCAGTGTTTCAGCTCTGTCAACATTCTGTACTGCTGTTAGGTTGGATTGTATAAGACTGTCATTTTTATAGGTCACAAATGGTTGGCTATTGGCAATTTTATAAGGTTTAATCTAATATTTCTTGGGACACAGTGGCTCCAAGAAGTGTAGGTCCAGACAGGTTCAGGCTTGTATCTTGTATGTTAGTCTGTGTCCCTCAAGAAGTAGATGCCAAGATGGAATTAAACATACAAGAATTCTATTGGGGGGGGGGGAAGTGCCTGTATGAAAGGAGAGAGATGGAAGATGCTAGTCTGATCCCAAGTGAGGGAGGGAGGGGGAGCAGGTTGGGTGCCAGCCTCCTAGACTGCTGTGTGGTGTAAGGAAGATTTGGCAAAGTCTTTGGGGAGTTCTTAAGTCAAAGCCAGGCAAAAAAGGAGTCCCATATCTCCCCCAAACAGGTCATTGGCAGAAGGTCGCCCATGGGATGTGTGGCCTTGGCACAAATCCAGGGATGGCTTTCAGAGTGCGGCCACTGGGGCCTCAGTTGATGACGCTCTTGTAGGTGGAGGTCCACCAGGCTCATTTTCATAGCTGCCGCACCTTGAGACACAGACGTGCATATGGCACCTGATTCATCCCTGGCCTCCATCACTGTCCCTTTGCTCTCCACCCTTGTTCTAACCCCATTCCAGTCTTGTTCTTCAGTGCTTCTTGAGGCCACCCAAATCTACCTTGACTTCTATGGAGAGGAAGTTGGGGACAGGGAAAAGTACTGTGGTCCTTTCTATTCCAGAAAATCATTGACTCCTTATGCAAATTGGCCCACAACTTCCAAGAGCTAATAGAGAAGGGACTGCTTTAGTAAATATAACAAAATCCCCCCCCATTCCTTATTTCCAAGGGTGACGTTCAGTGTGACAAAAACCTGCAAAACAAATAGAGATCACATGCATTGGATCACATTTTGAAAGCCTGCATAGAGTATCTAAACACTTTGTTTCATAAAGGTGAAATATGGCTATGATAGGGCTCTCAGCTGCATATAACAGCCTTTAATAAGAGAACCCACATAATAATAAAATTAACACAAACCAAATGTGCACATATAACCTTATATTATAAAATAACCTTTATAAGTCACATTTAATTTTCATTATTGAAATATAAAATTGGAAAGCGAAATTTTTATTGGGAAAGTTAAAATGGAAATTTAATTGCCTCAATGACAAATTAAACAAAAGTTGATTTGACTCTGACTTAGTTTTCTGCTAAGGACAATTGGGAGAAGAGAAGTTAGTCAAGTTATCTGGGTAATTTCTCATTTCTCTCCCTAGTATAGATCAGATCTTTTGGGGGAACCTTTAACCATGATCCTAAAAAGCACATGTAAATTAAACTTGTGTGAAAAAAAAGAAAACCCTCAAAATAAATGATGAAAGGAGGGATGAAAACAGAAGTAGAATTCTTTTTTCCTGAAGGGGAGACTAAAACCATCCACATAAAGCATCCAGGAGATCTGGCAAATATGCCCTTGCACGTTCCTTACACAAGATGCAGTCTTACACAATTCTTCCATTCACTCATGGGCTCACATCTGTTGGCCACCCATGCTCCCTGAAGACAGTTTATGGCATTGGATTGCATCAGTGAGGCGTGATGGATGATAGGGAGGACATCACCAGGGAGGGAGTACTCTGCCTTTGGCTTGGTTTAGAGTCAGATGTGAAGGAAAGAGGAGCAGTAAATTTGGAAGATATGTTGGAAGAAACTAAAATTTATTTTTAATCTCTGTAAGTTCCAAAGAAGGAATAAAACCTGCAAATATGATGATAAGATGATTGGACTAATTTGTAAGGTAATTTATCAGAACACGGGAACTGGGAGTTCAGCTCTGCAGGCATGGGGAGATGCTTAGGAAGGACTGCGTTTTAACTTCCTCATTTGGGAGTACTTAAATAGACTTCAGACTCTGATTCTACAAGTGCAATTGGAAAGGCCAAGAAAGGACAACCTTCTTTATGCTCTGCTTTGTGATCCAGCTAGATTTTGATGTGATAGTGGAACAAAACCTCCTTAAACAGGAGGTTAAACAGAAATGAAAATGATTTAACACATAGCACATAAATTTAATTAAGGATACTAGATCCTAACAGCATCACAGAAAACTTAAATCAACAAGTTTTGGAGGGATTTGTCAAACTCCTTCTGCCCATGCTACCCATTAATAAAGCTTCATCTAGAGCTGAGAGCTGTGAAGAAAGAGATTTTTTGCAAAGATGATTGTGGTATTTCTTTGATTTTTATGCTATCCTGCAAATGAGTTTGTGCTGGTATCCACTGGCTTTGTTGACTGCATTTTTGTGGCAATATCTCTCTACTTATTTTTAAGGAATTTTCAGTAGACTTTGCAAAGACCACATAATACTTCAATGGTGCTATGTTTTCATCTAGGTGAATAAGATCCTAAACTGGCAATTAAATTTATGTTTACAGGATCAAAGCCAAGAAGTGCATTTCATAACTATTTTGACAATTTGATGATATAGTGTATGTAAAACCCTGTGTTGGATATAATAGTGGATACAAAAATTGCATCCTTTATAGATCCTGGCCTTGTTCACTTGCAGTTCATATGGAAGATAGGACATCTACCCAGATGATTAGATTAGAAAGTATAAAATAAAACACACTGCAAAAATATTATGGATGGTTTGGGAAATTCAGAGGAGGTGAGAAATTACTTGCATGTGTCGTAGAAATGAGGATCTCATTAGAGATAGGGAAAAGGATTCAAGGAGAGAGAAAGCATGAACAAATAGTGATGATGCAATTTCAGTGTGTATCAGAGGGAGCAACTGATTCAAGTGGGCTGGAGTAAAGGAGTCATTAAGAAGAGCAGGTGGGAAACAATGTTGGAAACACAGGATATGGGCCAGATCATAGGGACCTGAGAATGCCAGGGAAAAGGGGCTGTCTAGGTGATGGAGAATCACTGAGGTTTCTGAACAGGTAAGTCATTTAATGAGAATTGTGATTAAGAAGAGCATACTGTAAAATGGATTAGGATTGAGGGAGATTCTGAGAGCAGAAAAACTTACAGGAGACCTTTCCAATATCATAGACAATAAATAATAGGGACTAAATTAAGAGAGAGAGAGGGCTGAGATGAGAAAATTATTCTAAAAGATATCACAGGAGTAGAATTTATAGAATTTAGCTAAAACTTAAGTATTATGGAGGACAAGAGAAAAAAGAGTGAGAGGTGATGCCAACATTGTAAATCTTGATGCATGGAAAGATGACCACACTATTAGTAGGAGCAGAGAAGACAAGAGGAGGATCTAGTTGGGTGGAAATGGGGCAAATATACTGAGTAGGAAGTAAAGATGGGACAGGTGGAGCCCTCTAGGAGGCAGCTGGAAATACAGAACTGAAACGTGGGAGAGAGAACATGACTTGTATTTCAGATTTGGAGACCATCTTCATAGAAGTGTTGACTAAGGACAGGGGATTGAATACATTGCTCAAGGGGAAGACAGTTGAGAAAAAGAAGTGAAAATGCAATGAAACTTGGATCATAAAGACCTACATTCCAGGAGCTGAAGTAGGAAAGAAGAGAGAAATGATGACGCGTGTGAGGCGACCCAGAGAACAGTCTCTCACTGGAAGCCAAGGGAAGAGCAACCAAAAGGAATGTGGTCAACAGATGAGAATGGGAGAATGGGGAAAAGACCACCGAATTGTGTTTTTTTGTTTTTTTTAAAAAAAATAATTACAGTGTGCATGTGATTTTTAAAATAATTAATCAATTAACTTATTACTTATTTTTGGCTGGGTTGGGTCTTTGTTGCTGAGCGCAGGGTTTCTCTAGTTGTGGCATGTGGGCTCAGTAGTTGCGACTTGCAAGCTCTAGAGCGCAGGCTCAGTAGTTGCGGTGCATGGGCTTAGTTGCTCTGCAGCATGTGGGATCTTCCTGGACCAGGGCTCGAACCCGTGTCCCTTGCATTGGCAGGCGGATTCTTAACCACTGCGCCACCAGGGAAGTCCTGAATTGTGGTTTAAGTCCTCTAGCTTTTTCATTTGAAAATTTTTTTGGGGGGGTCTGGATCATTCTTAATGCCTATTAGTTTTGTCCTAACCTAGGCAGCTTGCTTTAAAATTTGCCCTAAAAGACACAGTTGGTTTAATATGTGTAAAATCTCATTTTCAACTTCTCCATTAAAAAATAATAACCATATATTAATTTTTCTTATGCAGAGGCACCATACTAAGCTCTTTATATGCATTATTTTAATTTAATCTTCATAATGAATTGTGTAGCTTTATTCTGCCATTTGACAGATGGGCCCGGAGAGATTAAGTCGTTTGTCCAAGATCATGATTGGTAAATGAACAAGTCTTTCCATCTCCTGGTCCTTATCCTTAATGACTAGTCTATATTACTTCCCTAATTTCATGTGCTTTCACACATATGAAAGTACCAATAACCTGAAAAGTGTGTATTCATGACATTATTAGGTAGAGCATTTTTGTCAAGGTGCTTTATCATAGAAGGTTAAATTGCTTCATTGATGATGTTTCGTATATATTTTCTTATAAATGTACCTTATTTTCCAGACTTCCTTCATTTCTCTTCATTTATAGCATATGAGCCAAATGTTCATTTTATAATGGAAAAGTCTTAGATACACAGTGTCTTTATAATATCAAGATCTAGAAATTGCCAAGAGAACTTGAATATAATATGATATATGAGATGTTAAAGAAAAAAAAAAAGCAATCTGTTATCCTGGTCTTTCAGAAATGTGACATCAAGTTCTCATTCACAATTTACAAAGCCCAGAAATCTGGCACTTTGGGCTCACATGGAAGGACAGAAACATTCCTATTAAGTTTGAAATATCCAAGAAAACAGAAAATGTGTACAGCTATTAAAAACTTTAGAGTGAAGTAGGAGGCAAAATAATAGTGTAAACAATTTCCTATTTTTAAAAGCAAGAAAATAATTTTGGAAAAGACTACATTTTGATCAACTCTCTAGTCATAACTCACTTATGGCTAGAGCATTATTTGAATCTTATGATCATTTTTCATTTAAAAAAATTATGCTTCCCTAACACTGCACTAGTGGACTTGGATATTCTGCCTGTTGAATAACCAACCATTATTTGGGCAAATACTCATATCCATCCAGAAACAGATTATGCAGAATTTGCATTATCATGATCTCTCATATTCCACCCCACCCTTTCTTTCTACCCTGCAGATTCCCCTCTTCTTCCTTCAGTGTTCTGAGTATTTCCAATCGAGGACAAAACCAAGAGGAAAATCTTGGAAGAGTAGAGAGCAATCTTGTTTTGATCATCATCCGTCAAGAAGGGGGATTAATAAATATGCAATCTCTCTCCTCCTTTTCATAACTGAATCAAGAATTGGCTATTCTAATGCTTTGACAGTGTGTACCTGTACCAAGTAGCCCACTGTACAAGTGTCTGTTCATTTCTGTTCTCTATTCTGTTACATCAATCTATGTATCTGTTTTTGTGCAAGTACCATACTGTCTTAATTACTGTAGCTATATAATACTGTTTGAAAACAGGGAGTGTGATAGCTCCAGCTTTGTTATTCTTTCTCAAGATTGCTTTGGCTATTCGGGGTCTTTTTTGTTTCCATACAAATTTTAGAATTATTTGTTCTAGTTCTGTGATAAATTGCATTGATATTTTAATAGGGATTGCATTAAATCTGTAGTTTACCTTGGGTAGTATTGTCATTTTAACAATGTTAATTATTCTAATCCACGAACACAGTATATCTTTCCATTTGCTTGTGTTGTTTTCAGTTTCTTTCATCAGTGTCTTACAATTTCCTGAGTACAGGTCTTTTAGTTTCTTGGTTAGACTTATTCTGAGGTATTTTTTTTTTTGGATGGAATTGTAAATAGGGTTGTTTTCTTAATTTCTCTTTTTGATAGTTTGCTGTTAGTCTATAGAAACACAACAGATTTCTGTATATTAATTTTGTATCTTACAACTACACTGAATTTGTTTATTAGTTCTAATAGTTTTTTGGTGGCATATTTAAGATTTTCTATATGTAGTATTATGTCATCTGCAAACAGTGACAGTTTTACTTCTTCCTTTCCAGTTTGGATTCATTTTAATTCTTCTTCTTGCCTGATTGCTGTGGTTAGTACTTCCAACACTATGTTGAATAATGGTAGTCAGAATGGGCATTTTTGTCACGTTCCTGATCTTAGAGGAAACGCTTTCAGCTTTTCACCATGGAGTATGATGTTGGCTGTAGGTGTGTTATATATGGACTTTATTATGTTGAGGATTAAACATACCCACTTTATACCCACTTTATTGGGAATTTTCATTATGAATGCATGTTGGATTTTGTCAAGAGCTTTTTCCTGCATCTATTGAGATGATCACATGAATTTTATTCTTCAATTTGTTAATGTGGTGTATCACAGTGATTGATTTGCAGGTATTGAACCATCCTTGCATCCTTGGGATGAACCACTTGGTCATGTTTTATGATCCTTTCAAAGTATTGTTGAATCTGGTTTGCTAATATTTTGTTGAGGATTTTTGCATCAAAGTTCATCAGTGATTTGGTCTGTAATTTTCTTTTTTTGTGTGGGGTCTTTGTCTGGTTTTGGTATCAGGGTGAGGCTGGCTTCATAGAAGGAGTTCAGAGGTTTTCCTTACTCTTCAGTTTTTTGGAATAGTTTGAGAATGATAGGTGTAAACTCTTCTCTAAATGTTTGGTAGAATTCACCTGTGTACCTGTCTAGTCTTGGACTTTTATTATTGGGAGTTTCTTAAATTATTAATTCAATTTCATTACTGGTAATTGGTCTGTTCATATTTTATATTTTCTATTTCTTCCTGAGTTAGTCTTAAGAGATTCTACATTTCTAGGAATTTATCCATCTCTTATAGGTTGTCTGTTTTATTAGCATATAACTGTAGTAATCTTTTATGATACTTTGTATTTCTGTGGTGTTGTAACTCCTTTTTCATTTCTGATTTTACTTTTACTTATCTTTTACATATCTCTTTTTTAATGATTTTTACTTATCTTTTACTTTTACTTATCTCTTTTTTAATGATTTCGGCTAAAGTTTTATCAATTTTGTTTATCTTTTCAAAGAACCAGCTCTTATTTTCATTGTTCTTTGCTGTTGTTTATTAGTCTCTATTTCATATTTCTGTTCTGATCTTTATTTTTTCTCTCCTTCTACTAATATTGAATTTTGTTTGTTACTCTTTTTCTAGCTCCTTTTTATGTAAGGTTAGGTTTTTTATTTGAGATTTTTCTTTTTTTGCTGAGGTAGGCTTGTACCACTATAAACTTCCCTCTAGAACTGCTTTTCCTGCATTCCATAGGTTTTTCCATGGTTGTATTTCCATTTTTGTTTCCAAGTTTTTAAAATTTCCTTTTTGATTTCTTCAGTGACCCACTGGTTGGTTAGTAGCATATTGGTTAACTTCCACATGTTTGTATTTTTTTGCAGTTTTTTTCTTGTAGTTGATTCTAGTATCATATATCTGTGGTTAGAAAAGATGTTTGATAGAATTCCAGTCTTCTTAAATTTACTGAGACTTATTTTGTAGCCTAGCAAATGCTCTATCCCGGAGAATGAATGTTCCATGTGCGCTTGAAAAGCTGTTCCATGTGCACGGCTCTTTTTAGTTCTACTAATGTTCTATTAATTTTGTCTGCTCTAATGTGTCACTTAAGGCTAGTGTTTCCTTATTGATATCCTGTCTGGATGATCTATCTGTTGATGTAAGTGGGGTGTTAAAGTCCCCGACTATTATTGTGTTACTGTCAATTTCTCCCTTTATGTTTGTTAATATTTGCTTTATATATTCAGGTGCTCCTATGTTGGGTGCATAGTTATTTACAATTGCTGAATCTTCTTGGATTTGTCCCTTTATCATCATATAATGTCCTTATACCAATCTTGGTAAAGTGGTCATATGTAGGAGACATCCTAAGGGGTCCTGTGGTGCACTCCCCTCTGGTCACCAGATCTCTGGGGTGCTCTCTACTTTGGCTGCTTAAGACCTTCTGTTGTGGTGGGGTGACTACTGTAGGCATGCTGGTAGGTGTGTCTGGCCACTAGTCTGGTTGGTTGCCATGCTCTACCTAGTGTGCAGACTGCTAACTGCTGGTGGTTAGGCCTGGGTCCTGGCATGGCTGGCTTCACAGCCTGGGGTGTCACGGTGCTGTTGCTGGCCCACTGATGGGTGGAACCATGTCCCAGGGTGGCTGGCTGTGGGGTTGGTGTCCTGGAGCTAGCGCCAGCCTGCTGGTTGCCTGGGTTGTGGCCTGGTGGTTATGGGGTTGTGACAGCCTGCTGATGGGCAGGGTTAGTTTCTGAGATGGCTGGCTGCAGTGTATAGGGTATTTTAGAGCTGGTGTTGGTCTGCTGGTGGGTGGGGCTAGATTCCGGGTGGCTAGGTGAGGGGCCCAATATGTCCTAGAGGAGGTGTTGGCCTTCTTGTGGTGGGCAGGGTCCTGACACAGCTGGCTGTGGGACTGTGTTGGTCCTTGTGCTGGTATTTGCCCGCTGGTGGTTGAGGCTAGGTCCCAGGGCTGTTGCCGGCCCACTGCTGGGCAGATCCAGGTCCTGATAACTCTAGCTGTTGGGTCCTGGGTTTCCTGGAGCTGTAGAGTCCCAAAGGCTGGCTATGGGTCTCTAGGGGTCCTGGGGCTATTGCCAGCCAGCCCACTGGTGGTTGGGTCTGGGCCTTGATGCTAATAAGCAGGAGGAACATTCCAAAATGGTGATTACCAGCACCCATATCCTCGTGGTAGAATGAGCTCCCCCAGATTGCTGCTGTCAGAGTCCTTTTTCTCAGGGTAAGTCCCAGTTGCCCCTGGCCTCTCAGAGAGGGTATCTAAGATCAGCAGGTGGATCTGACACAGGCTCCTTTCAAATTATTGCTTCCGCCTTGGGTCCTGGAGTGTGAGATTTTGTGTGTACCCTTTAAGAGTGGAGTATCTGTATCCCACAGTCCTCTGGCTCTCCTGAAAGTAAGCCCTGTTGGCCTTCAAAACCAAACATTCTCGGAGCTTGTCTCCCCAGTGAAGGATCCCTGGGCAGGGAAGCCTGCTGTGGTCCTTGGACCCCTTGCTTCTGGGGGAGAACCTCTGAAATTGTAATTATTCTCCGATTTGTGTGTTGCCTGCCTAAGGATGTGGCCCTTTTTTTTTTTTAAACTTTGGGTTTTATTTATTTATTTATTTATGGCTGTGTTGGGTCTTCGTTTCTGTGCAAGGGCTTTTCTCTAGTTGTGGCAAGCGGGGGCCACTCTTCATCGCGGTGCGCGGGCCTCTCATTATCGCGGCCTCTCTTGCTGCGGAGCACAGGCTCCAGACGCGCAGGCTCAGTAGTTGTGGCTCACGGGCCTAGTTGCTCCGCGGCACGTGGGATCTTCCCAGACCAGGGCTCGAACCCGTATCCCCTGCATTGGCAGGCAGATTCTCAACCACTGTGCCACCAGGGAAGCCCAAGATGTGGCTCTTGACTATACCCCATCTCCACCCCTCCTACCCATCTTGTTGTGATTCCATCTTTATATATTTAGTTGTATAAGATCTTTTCTGCTAGTCTTCAGGTTGTTCCAATCAATAGTTGCTCTGTAAACAGTTGTAATTTTGGTGTGCCCCTGGGAGTAGGTGAGCTCAGCGCCTTCCTACTCTGCCATATTTGCCACTCCCTACATTCCTCCTTTTAATAGCTAGAAAATATACGTTGCTTCTGTTGTTAGAGTTATAGCTTTAGTTTAAACAGAGCAATATTTGTGGCCACTATTCCCCACTATTTGGGGAAGTGCACAGTGAATTTGCAGAATAGCAGGTGGTACATGTTGATTGAAGGACAGAGTATGTGAAGACAGAGGCAGGGAAGACTCAAAGGCCCAGAGAGTTTCTGTGATTTTACAAAGGTCACACTAATAGTAGCTGAGAGAGTGGAGCAGCCCTCAGGCTTGGAGAACCAGTCTTACAAACTTCACGCTCTTTACTGTTCTGTGGACATTGGGGGCAGTTCAGCAACGGCCTATTCACCCAAGAGAACAGGAAGGGAAGCATGGACCACAATTTGATTGGAAATCTGTCCTTAAAAGGGAATTGATCCTTGGGGAATTATGCTGGGTGATCTGCTGGCTTCTTCAAGTAGGCATTTTAATGCAGCTAAAGTAAATAAATATGGATATAATGGGTAGCTTTGAAAAAGAAAGTAATTATACAGGGCTCCATATGATTATGCATACAGCTAAGGGGGTTGAAAAAGGAGAAATTATGCAGTCTACACAGCCCAGTGTACAGTAATGGATATTCATTGACAAAAGTGTATGAAAGCTAAAAAGTCAGGACCCCCTTTGGGCAGTCTTAGCAAGGTGTCATATTCAAAAGAAACACCACTTAGATATCTCAAAAATCTTTGATAAATCTATTTAAGTGTGTACTAAAGACTAGTGAAAAGATTTTAGGGTGTAATGCATTTATCACACAGAAAACTATCCTAAAATACTTCCTCCATCAGTCTCACTATATCTCACTACTGTTTGGCAGTGACTTTAGCCTCTCATAATATTTTGTCAAAGCTCCCTAGCATTCACTTTCCAAACTCAACTCACACTGGCTCTTCTCCTTTTCACCCTCTTCTATCTTTCTGCTTTATTTTCTTCCTCTGCAGAGGTTACTCAGCCCCGACACACCAAACGGCTAGGGAAGCATGTACTGAAATCTCCTTGGAAGGGAAACCTCTTTGGAAGGAAGGCTCTGTGAACCTTACATAATCAGAATATAATCGGGGTCCCATGTGGCCCAGGGTCTGGGTCATATCACTGTCAAAGAAACAGCAGCCTGACTCTAGAAGCCAAGGCAAATAGTGTTGATCTTAAGTGTTTTGAAAGAGCACAGTGCACAGGTTTCATACAACACTTTATGTAGAAAGCTTCCTAAAAATATTTCTACATCTCTCTCTCTCTCCCTCAAAGTATCTCATTTGAGACAAATGTGAGGAATCCCCAAGTAGGGGAATACATTGGGTCACCACTAGGGGGAGTGAGAGGGAGTGTGAGAGTAGTTTGTGATATGCCTGGTAGAGGGGTCATTCCTAGCATTCTTTCATTCACTCAGTCAACAAGTGTTCATTAAGCCCCAACTAGAGGCTGGGCACTGTGGTAGGGACTAGAGATGCTATAGCGAATTTGACACTTACAGTCTGTCAGGAAAGGAGATATCAAACATTAAAATTGTGATGAGTGCTATAATGATATCTTACATATATTGAATGTTAACTTTGTGCCAGGTATCGTGCTAAAAACTGTACATTTAATCTTCACTTAATTGTCTACTATTTTCAAGAAACCAGTATGAGGGGCTTCCCTGGTGGCGCAGTGGTTGAGAATCTGCCTGCCAATGCGGGGGACACGGGTTTGAGCCCTGGTCTGGGAAGATCCCACATGCCGCGGAGCAACTAGGCCCGTGAGCCACAACTACTGAGCCTGCGCATCTGGAGCCTGTGCTCCGCAACAAGAGAGGTCGCGACAGTGAGAGGCCTGCGCACCGCGATGAAGAGCGGCCCCTGCTTGCCGCAACTAGAGAAAGCCCTGGCACAGAAACGAAGACCCAACACAGCCAAAAATAAAATAAATTAATTAATTAATTAAACAAAAACAAAAACAAAAACAAAAACATGAAACTGGATACTACAGGAAGTTTCAAAAAAAAAAAAAAAGAAAGAAACCAATATGATAAATACCATTATTATCTCCATTATACCAGTGCAGAAGCTGGGTGTTACACAATAACTTACCCAGGGTCACACATTGGAGCTAGGATTTAAAACAAAGTTTATCTAACTTTTGACCTAAAGTTCTTAGCCAGTGGTAAAGTACTGTTGCTTTCTAGAAGGGAAGGAGAAGACAGAGAACAGGAAAGGATGCCATCATGGAAAGGAACTGAAAAGATTCTGCCCCTACCATTCAGAAGTTGGGCTGACCTCAGGGAATCAAGAGAACAGAATGTACGGAGGAAGACCCTTTGGGGCTGGGTTCCGGAGCACGCAGCTGATGCTCTGGCAGAGGCTATAAAACAAATAGGCAGCTTGGCCCATAACTTGAGAAGCAGGGTAAGGGGCATGGGCCTCAGTGAGGAGGCCTACTCTGGGGAGAGGCCCTGTGCCCACTGTGTGAACAATCATTTAAAAGACTGGCATTTGGTAGAATTCTCAATTTCTCTCTGAGATGTGATATATTCAGCAAGCATACGGTCAATAGCACCAGCTCTGGCCTCAAACAGTCCTGGCATAAAGATGCAACTCACAAGCTGTGTGGCTTTGGCTAAGTACTTAACTTTCCTGTGCCTCAGCTTACTAATGTATAAGATGAGCAACTTCAGGTTTCAAATGAGTAGGTCAAGGGTAGTTATAAAGATTATATTAAGTTATTTATAAAAATTGCTTAGTCCAGTAACGGATACAGAGTATACCTGCCATAAATGATGGGTATTATTATTACAGGTTGTTTGCAGGTTAAATGCTTCCTATGTTGTTTTCTATGAACCAGAGTTCTTTCTGGGGCTTTGTTTTTTGAGAACGTACACAAATAGATCCTCTTGGACAACCCAATATGCAACGTGTTTTTGGCGTACTAGATGGGGCATTATTAACTTTTATTATTATTTGCGTCAATACCTATAGCTGATGTTTATGGACCACTTACCATGTCAGCCGGTATGCTAGGGAGTTTGCATACACCGTGGCATTCCATCTTGACAGCAAATCTGTGAGGTGGACGCTTTTATTAACCCTATTTAAGTGACAGGGATGTTAGGGTTGTGAGACCTAAGTGACTTGCCCAATGCCACATACTGGTAGATTTTGGTGCCAGGTTTTGAGTTCAGTTCTGCCTCCTATGCTTGAAATTGAAGTATTAGGAAAGGATGAATGTCCAGGGAGTAGCAAGGCCTGGGGCAATTCTAAGCTTTTCATGGAGTGAGAGCTTCCAGCAAGTCAGGTTCCATTTCTTCCTGGAAAGTTTTCTTTCTTTTTTCTTTCGGATACTCTATCTGACTGGGATTATGGCATTTTGATTTTCTTGGGATGCCTCAGAGCTTGGTGGAAAATGGAAAGCTGGTGTGAACGTTCTTTCCCTTCTCAGGGATTTGGAGTCTTATTACTGTATGGCTTTAGCTTTCCATGATTTGTTTTTTAATGCTGTGGTCTACGCAGAGCTAAGGAATGTGTAATGCTATCATTTTGCTTCCCTGAGATTTCCTTCAGAGCTGTTATTGTTTATAATTTTAAACTTACTTTATTTCCAAAAAATGCCTTTGAGGTGGCTTCCAATATGAAACAAATATAATACAGTACAGTTATAAACTAACATTCAAATACAGATCTGAAGTTAAATACAGGGTGATCAATAGACATAGTGATTATCCGGGATGAGTAACTGACTACGTCGGAGGTTTAAATTTAACTTTGAGCTTCTTGTAAATCAAGGTAAGGATGACATAATGGATTTTACAGTGTCTTTGAACTGAAAAAAGGAAATTGTTCTCGTGGAAGAGAATTCTTCTGGCACCAAAATTCTAGTAGACGAAATGTGTAAGCTTATGTGTTATAGAAACATATGAAGGTATAGATACAATTTTGCCCTTAAAACATATAGATATATAGGTACAGATGTGCAAACATAAACACAGGCATATTAGTCCCTGTGTGTGAATACACACCTACATACCTACATACATACATGCATATTGTGGTAGGCAGACAAATGGCCACCCGAAGCTGTCCACATACTATTCCCTGGAATTTGTGAATGTGTTAGATTAGGGTAATTAGGTTGCATGTGGAATTAAGGTTGCTAATCATATGACTTTAGTTTAAGGAGATTATACTGGATTTTCCGTGTTGGCTAAATATAATCACAAGGGCCCTTAAAAGTAGAAGAAGGAGGTAGAAGAGGCGTCAGAGTGATACCATATGAGAAGGACTGAATGTGCTGTTGTGGTTTTAAAGATGGAGGGAGAGGACCATAAGCCAAGGAATACAGATGGTATCTAGAAACTGAAAAAGGCAAGGGCACGGATTCTCCTGTAGAGTTTCCAGAAGGAAACACAGCCCTGCCAACACCTTGATCTTAGCTCCAAGAGACCTATGTCAGACTTCTGACCTACACAAATAAAAGATGATGAGTTTATGTTAAGCCACTAACTTTGTAGTAATTTATTTCAGTGGCAATAGAAAACTAATGCACACACACAGAAAAATTTACACAGACACAACTAAAACAAGGAGAAGAGCAGAAAAAGAGAGAGAAGAAAGAGAAAAGGGATCAGTGAAGGTATTTCTATAGGGAATTAAGATAATGCAGTTTAGGTACCTTGATCGCAAAATATACCACTTAGATCTCGTATATAAATGCGATGAATTTCTTGACTCTTGGGTATCTAACAGGGTTTTTAATTTTAGTCCAGACTACATTAGAATTCTTGATTTTATTCCTTCTTCAAAACTTGTTCCAACAATGATGTGCTGGAGCAGACTTCTCCCAGGTCCTGAAAGCTGACTTGGGACCATCTCTCATTCACTGATGTCATGTCTATAGAATGAGTTGGGCAAAGGTGGGAGTATCCACATCCTGAAATCAAACACGAAGTTTTCTTCCAAAGGGCTTTTACCTCTAAAGAGTTGGTTGTTACACATTTACCAGTATACCACTGCTTTCACAGACTTATCTACCTCAGTAAATGGTATGATCATGCACCTAGTTGCTAAATACTTAGGAGTCATCTTTGTATATCTAATCAGCCTATATCTAATCAGGTATCTAGTCCTGACACCTCTACCTCCAGATCATATAAATCTTTTTCTGTCTCCATGTTATCACTCAAAGCTACCACTACATCTTGTCTGAACCATTGCGATGGGCTTGTAATGGACCCCCTGTACTCTGCTGTAGGCCCCCTACCATCTTTTAAAATATAGGTCATATCATGCCACTTCACGTCTTAAAATTCTCCATTACCCTTAGAGTAAAAGCCAAGCACCTTAACTCCAGCCTGTAACACCCTCCCTTCCTTGCCTCAGCCTAACTTTCCAGTTGCATTTTGTCTTCTCTCCAACCAGCTCCCTGCGTTCTGGCCACACTGCTCTTTTCACCAAGCTCATGTCTGTCTTAAGGCCTTTGCCACAGTGGTTGCCTTTGCTGTGGACGTCCCTCTCCTTCCCCCAGTTCTTTATGTGGCTCCCTCTTTCCCATTATTTAGGACTTAGCTTAAATGTTCCCACCTCAGTGAGACTATCCCTGACCACCCAACCTAGAATAGTCTTTAACATTCCTGTAATATCACTCTGTATCATTTTCATCTTAGCACCTTCTCCTACCTACTGTTTCTTTGTTCATTTATAGATCCTGGCACACAGTAGAATCAGTAAATTGCTTGTTGAAAGAATGAATTAACTTAAACATTGGCTAGAAATACGTTCCATAGACAGCGTCTTTCCTGTCTGGGGCCCAGTGGCAGCAGGTGGCTAGTAAAAACTGTCAACCCTAGTGTGAGATAAGGAGGTGGAAAATGGCTGGGGTAGCAGAAATGTAAGTTAGAGGGTCCAACGGCCAAGGGAGCTTGGGTGAGAATATTGCAGCTTTGGTAAAAGGCGTCCAAGTGTCAGATATCAGGATAGGGATGGCGGCTAAGTGCTAATCTGTAAGCAAGAAAAGCGTGTAGGCTGAATGCATGGGTCAGTCCTGGCCCAGACAGGCAGGGGGCCAGCATGGCGGCTCATGCCACCCTCCCTAGGTCCATCAGCTGTGCTTACCTATCCTGAGCTCTTTCTGAAGGCCTCTTCCTGGCCCGACTTTGCTATCATAAAGGCCTAACTCTCACATATCAGTTATCACAACTGAATTTCCCTTTTGGAGAAGTTTCGGGACAGATAAATACTCTACTGCTAGAGTTCATGGCTCTTCCAAATAGGATTTTCATACTCTCTAGGTATAAAAAGGCAAACTTTTTTTCATTGTTACATTAATGAGTTTCTCTTTTTAAAAATTTTTATTGGAGCACAGTTGATTTACAATGTTGTATTAGTTTCAGGTGTACAGCAAAGTGAATCTGTTATACATATAACCACTCGGTTTTAGATCCTATTCCCATATAGGTCATTACAGAGTACTTAGTAGAGTTCCCTGTACTATACAGTAGGTCTTATTAGTTACCTATTTTATATACACTAGTGTGTATATGTCAATCCCAATCTCCCAATTTATCCCTCCCACTACCATTTCCCCCCCTGGTAACGGAAATAAACCCAGTTAGGTTTGTTTTCTACATCTGTGACTCTATTTCTGTTTTGTAAATAAGTTCATCTGTACCATTTTTATAGATTCCACATATAAGTAATATCATATGATATTTGTCCTTCTCTGACTTACTTCACTCAGTATGACAATCTCTAGGTCCATCCATGTTGCTGCAAATGGCATTATTTCATTCTTTTTAATGGCTGAGTAATATTCCATTGTATATAAGTACCACATCTTCTTTACCCATTCATCTGTTGATGGACATTTAGGCGGCTTCCATGTCCTGGTTATTGTAAATAGTGCTGCAGTGAACATTGGGGCACGTGTATCTTTTCAAATTATGGTTTTCTTTGGATATATGCCCAGGAGTGGGATTGCTGGATCATGGTAGCTCTAGTTTTAGTTTTTTTAAGGAACCTCCATACTGTTCTCCATAGTGGTTACACCAATTTACATTCCACCAAAAGTGTAGGAGGGCTTCCTTTTCTCCACACCCTCTTCAGCATTTATTGTTTGTAGATATTTTGATGATGGCCATTCTGACCAGTGTGAGGTGATACCTCACTGTAGTTTTGATTAGCATTTCTGTAATAATTAGTGATGTTGAGCATCTTTTTATGTGATTTTTTAGCCATTTGTATGTCTTCTTTGGAAAAATGTCTATTTAGGTCTTCTGCCCATTTTTTGATTGGTTTTTTTGTTTTTTGATATTAAGTTGTATGAGCTCTTTATATATTTTGGATGTTAACCTCTTTATTGGTCATGTTATTTACAAATATTTTCTCCTAATATGTAGGTTGTCTTTTTGTTTTGTCAGTGGTTTCCTTTTCCATGCAAAAGTTTAATTAGGTCCCATTTGTTTATTTTGTTTTTATTTCTTTTGCCTTAAAGACAGATTCAAAAAAATATTGCTACAGTTTATGTCAAAGAGTGTTCTGCCGCACAGGGGAGATCAGCTCGGTGCTTTGTGACCACCTAGATGGGTGGGATAGGAAGAGTGGGAGGGAGGGAGACTTAAGAGGGAAGAGATACGGGGATATATGTATATGTATAACTGATTCACTTTGTTATAAAGCAGAAACTAACACACCATTGTAAAGCAATTATACTCCAATAAAGATGTTAAAAAAAAAAGAATGGAAACTGGGGGACTTCCCTGGTGGCACAGTGGTTAAGAATCCGCCTGCGAATGCAGGGGTCATGGGTTCGAGCCCTGGTCCAGGAAGATCCCACATGCTGCGGAGCAACTAAGCCCATGCACCACAACTACTGAGCCTGCGCTCTAGAGCCCACGTGCCACAACTACTGAGCCCGCGTGCCACAACTACTGAAGCCCGTGCACCTAGAGTCTATGCTCTGCAACAAGAGAAGCCATCGCAATGAGAAGCCCGTGCACCGTAACGAAGAGTAGCCCCCACTCACAGCAACTAGAGAAAGCCCAACACAGCAACAAAGACCCAACACAGCCAAAAATAAATAAATAAAATTAAAAAAAAAAAAGAGTGCTCTGCCTATGTTCTCTTCTAAAAATTTTATGTTTTCAGATCTTACCCTTAGGTCTTTAACCCATTTTGAGTTTATTTTTGTATGTGGTGTGAGGGAGTGTTCTAGTCTCATTCTTTTACATTGTAGCTGTCCAGTTTTCCCAGCACCACTTATTGAAGAGATTGTCTTTTCTCCATTGTATATTCTTGTCTCCTTTGTCATATATTAATTTACCATAAGTGCCTGGGTTTATTTCTGGGCTCTCTTTTCTCTTCCATTGATCTTTGTGTCTGTTTTTGTGCCAGTACCATATTGTTTTGATTATCGTAGGTTTGTAGTATAGTCTGAAGTCAGGGAGCATGATACCTCCAGCTTTGTTCTTTTTTCTCAAGATTATTTTGGAAATTTGGGGTCTCCTGTGGTTCCTTATAAATTTTAGGATTATTTATTATAGTTCTGTGGAAAGTGTCATGGGTATTTTGATAGGGATTTCATTAAATCTGCAGATTGCTTTGGGTAGTACAGCCATTTTAACATTATTAATTCTTCTAATCAAAGAGTCTGGGAAATCTTTCAAATCTTTCTTTTGTATCATCTTCAGTTTCTATCATAATGTTTTAAAGATTTCATTGTATAAGCTTTTCATCTCCTTGGTTAAGTTTATTCCTAGGTATTTTATTCTTTTGATACAATTTTAAATGAGGTATTTCTTTTTACTTTTTCTTTATGATATTTCATTATTAGTGTATAGAAAAGCAACAGATTTCTTACATTAATCTTGTATCCTGCAACTTTACTGAATTCATTTAGTAGTTTGAATAGATTTTTGGTGGAGACTTTTGGATTTTCTATATATAGTATCATGTGACAAATAATGACAGTTTTACTTCTTCCCTTCTAATTTGGATGCCTTTTATTTCTTTTTCTTGTCTGATTGTTGTGGCTAGGACCTCTAACACTATGTTAAATAGAGGTGGTGAGAGTGGGCATCCTTGTCTTGTTCCTTATTTTAGAGGAAAGGCTTTCAACTTTTCACCTTTGAGCATGGTGTTGGCTGTGGGTTTGTCATAAATGACCTTTATTATGTTGAGATATGTTCCCTCTATACCAATAATATACTCTCTCCTTTTTCTTTTCTACTGTTCCTGGGAAAAACTACATCTTTCTTTCCCAGATCTTTCCCATCTCCAATCTATTTGTAAACCACAGGAAAATTAATCTTCTTAATACACTAAAGACACACACATATATGTCTTACTCTTTAAAAAAAACCCTCAGTGTCTCTCTGATGAACCCAAACTCCTGATGTGAATGTTTCTGGTTTCTCTCTGTTCTGGCTCTAGCTCCTTGGCCTCAGAGCTCACCCTGAACACTGCACTGCTCCTGAAGTAGAGAAGGCTCTCTCCACTTCCCTGCCCAGAATGACTTTTTCTTCCCACTTTGCTGAATCTCACCTGATCCTGATGAAGTCCCAACTCTTCTGTGAAGCCTTCTTGTATTTCATCTTCCTTCTGAATTACTCATTTTGGGGAAAGCTATGGAAATAATTGTCTTAACGACAACCACCTTCAATTGTTATTCATTGTGTCAAGTATGTTTCTTGGCTCAATAATTGTTGTTATGGGCTGAATAGTTATGTCCTTCCAAAATTCATATGTTGAAACCCTACCCCCACAATGTGATGGTACTGGGAGGTGTGGGCCTCTGGGAGGTAATTAGAATTAGATGAGGTCTTTCATGGCAGAGCCCCCATGAATTGGTTAGTGCCCTTATCAGAGTCAGGAGAGAGCTTGCTGTGCTCTGCTGTCCAAAGGAGAAGCCAGCACCTACAGCTTGGAAAAGAGGTCTCACCAGAACCTGACCATGTAGAAACCTATTCCTGGACTTCCAGTTTCCAGAACTGTGAGAAATAAATGTCCATCACTTATAAGCCACCCAGTCTAAGGTAATTTGTTATGGCAGCTTGAACTAAAATAATTGGATCTCTGATTTCTTCTATAAACATAAAATATACAAGAAATGATGAGGAATATTGCTGTTATCAAAAGTAATAGATACTTCTGTCAGCACTCTAGAATAATAAAAGTATCATTTAAACATAATTTATGGCTTCCAAACCCTTTATTATTTTAGGATAAAACTTACCAAGTTTTTTCTAAAATATAATTTTACTTTCAAATAAATTATATACATAAACCTAGTTAAGTACATGCATTTCTTTGAGGATTACATTGCTTTTTAAATAAGAAAATGAAGAATATATTACATATATTGCTTTAGTACAGATGAATAAATTCTTTTAATATTTTGGAAATAAAAGTCTGTGATTAATGAAGATGTTTTATGGAAATATTTAAAACTGTCTTTTGTTTATACATGAATTCTCTTCACTATAAATATTTTTGCAGAAAAGAAAGAATATTTTGTGCGGGGATGTCCCTTTCTGCTCTACCTATACTCTGTTGAATTTAGAAAAGCATGTGTTGTATCAAATCAGAGTCTGCCTTACTTATCATTTTGATTAATATTGACTTTCTGAGCTACCTATTATTTCTTCACCGAAGTACAGCAAGGTTATTGTATGACTTGATCACTTTGTAACTCCTCAAAACTTAAAGAGAACTATATTCAGCTAAGTGTAAGCAGGTTTATTTTAGTTTGACTCAAAATGCAAAAGCAAGGTTTGAAAAATTCACTCATTCATTACTTCAGCAAATATTTATTGAGTGATTACAGGTGTCACACACTGTATTAATTCCTGGAAAATCCCTGACTTCATTGAGCCTTGTCAAGGGGGAAATTAAGGAAGGAAAACAAGCAATTACAGCACACACATATTATGATAGGGTGAGATAGAAGAACTGGAACGGGCTCCAGAGTACCCTGAACCCAGGCACCAGGGAAGACTTCCAGGATAAGATGACCTTCCCAGTGACGTGTTATTCAGAGGGGACAGCGAATACCAAGGTCCTGTGGTGAGAGAACAGTCTTGGAATTTAGGAATGGAGAGGTGACGGCAGGGATGGAAGGAAAAGCAAGGCTGAAGGTTGGAGAAGTTCCAAGGGTGTTCTGGAGGGAGCCATGTTGGAGAAGTTTGGAACCTTGAAGGGAAAGTTTTCCCCACTGAAGCTTTCCTGCTTTTTCTTTTTAATCTTTACCTTAAGAATTTTAAGGAGGAAGTTATCTCCAAGTTAACCAGTCAACATTTTAAAAATGTAGAGCTTGTTTATCCTTTATATTGGAAGAGTGAAAGGTTCTGTCTTTCTTCCAGACACTTAGGGAGTTTTTTAAGCATGGGAACATGAACAATTACAGTGGAAAGAGTTACTGAGCCAAGTTGCTGGAAATGAATACTTCTGCAGCAAGACTTTATCCCCTGAAAGAGCACTTGCTTGTCTGTGGAATGGAACCTTAGAGCTGTGGAAATAGTGCTTATATGGGGCTCAGAATTCTTTAATAAGAGGAAAAATGTGGTGTGCTGAGGGGAATGGGAAGTATTGGCTATTATCAAGCTTGAAGAATCTGAAATCTTGTCAGCTGTTTAAAAAAAGAGTTTTCAAGTCAATTGTTGGTAATCATGATCATAATTAGATGTTTTCTCTACCATTTTTCATTATTAGTGACTCAAATCCCTTACATTGAATTTTCTACATGATGTGTACAGAGACAGAGGACAATGAAGGAGGATCTGAGCTGCCACAAGGAAGCTTTGCCTTATTTTTTGCTCTAGTGGCCAAAATTTGAAGAACTCTCATTTGATCTGAGGAGCTCTTTAACTGGTTCCAAAGGATAATTGAGTCCAATTTGTATGGAGAGATGGAGTAACTGAGACAGGTTCCAAACTTCCTTCTAAGGATTTAGAGTATAGAATGCTTATTTTAGGAACAAAAATTATGCCAAGTTTTCTTTTTTCTTCCTTTTTCCTTAATGTTGATATAGATTTAAGCTTTGGCTTTTCAATATATATTTGAAGTGACTGTCCATATGGAACACCATACAGTAGAAAAGTATTTCCAGATGCTGTTCCTTTGTAACCAAATGTTAGACTTGACAGAAGCCAGAGGGATTTTGCCACCTGATATTGTAGCTCCCCAGAATGACTGCCTGCTTCTGCCACTGCAGTAGACAAAGGAGATGGCAGGAGGCCCCATCCTCACAGCGTTTTCTCTCCATTTTCCACCTCAGAGATTACCGAGCCTTATGGATGGGAAGCCAGTGTCTTTCCTGATCTCTGGGCAGTCCTCGTGTCTTCCTCCTTCACTGTTACGAGAAGCTACCTTCATGAAATGTGAAAGGCTCTGGTGAGAGCTGTGCAGTTCGCCTGTAGGAAAGGTAACAGGTTTTACTTAACAACCTTCTGAACTTGCAGAAGCACTACCCTTTAGCTCCCTGCAGAGTTGAAATTGATGCAGCACTACGTAGGCTGTTGCCCAAACTCCTGGGAGTCTTTGGCCTGAGAGGTTACCAGTCTTTGACCAAGATTTTCTTGCTCTGTTCTTTATTATGAGATTATATCTTTTCTAACTACTTTCATATAAGGAGGGTGATAGTAAATGGTAGAATTTTTTATTTTTTAAATTAAAATTTAGGGAAGAGAGAGTTGGCAATTATTTTGGTCTGTATTTTTAAAAATGGTCAAGAACTCTGAAGGTTCTGAGATCTTACGATACTTGCAAGCTAATAAGTTAGGGTGTTGTAGTTTGATGGATGCTGGCAGAAGACAAGAGACTCCTCACTCAGAGACAAAGGACTTTATTTTTCATAACACAACATGAAGCATGAACATCAGCACATGTGTATTAGTTCCTTGAGTCCTAAGGGAAATACGCAGAGGGCCTGATGACACTAGAACATGCAGTGAGTTGCATGAGAGGAGAGGAATCCTGAGCTTAGGGAATTTGAATCTTTTGTAATGGACAGCAAGCATGCCTGCCTTTGGTAGGAGAGAATGGCATCTTTATCCTGCAAGGCTATGTGCAATAGATACATTCTTGGAACAATTTTGGAACAAGAGATGGTAAATGTCACATGTTGAAGCACAAAAGTAACATGGCAATTTTCACTCAACAAAAGGTCATTTTTCTGGTCAGTCAAATCTCTAAGTCTGGAAACAACTGAATTGAATATAATTCTAGGGAATAAGGAGAAAGGAAAGAAAACAACAAAAATGAGAGAAGGACAGTTACTTTGTGCCAGTGTGTGGAAGTGACAAAAGTTCTTCCTGAGATTCCATATCTAACTGATGCCTAATTCTAATTCAGCTTTTAAAGTTAGCTTTATGCTCTCTGCGCTATTAATACAAATATTAACTTTAATTACTTTCAGCAGTGTTTATTGCCATGATGCTTCCGACGTCTTTCCTTCAGAAAGACATTGTTTCCAAATGTAAACAATTTGGACCACGTCATGTTTAGTGAGTCAGTGACTTTGTGTTACTAACTTTTGAATTGTTATTAATAATATGAATATTAGCATTCTTTAATGAAAAGGCATGATAATCTTACATTTTTGTGAGTGTTCATTGCAATTTTCAAAACAATTTCAAAAATGAATGTGTATTTTTTTGGGAGAAAAATGTATGACAATTTACTACAAGCATCTTACATGAAGTCTTCCCCTATGTAACTACTCTGATTTTTTAATATTAAGATTTCAGTTTTGTTAGGATTCAATCCAGTCAGAAATAGCTGTGTGTTTCCAAAGAACACAGGCTAAGGAAGGTTATGGATACTGAGTACGTGTCAGACTTACTTGATTGAAGAAAGAGGAAACTTCTGTAGAAACCGGAAAAAAAAGACTTCAGGCATTTGTGGCAGGAGCCATTTAAAAAAATGGATTTCCAGGAAGTATTTCCATAGAGGATACTAGAATATACTTGATTAAACTGCTGAGATTTTGGGATTTCTAAATTACTTTGGTAAATGTGTACAAATCAGATTTTCAATAGTAAAGTTTAAAAAAGTCTTCATGACAGAGTAATCATGAAGTCCTTGTAATATGCCAAGTGATGGATAAGGGACACAAATGACATAGTTTTCACCCTTTTGGGAGCAACTGCCATGAACTACAAAATAGAAAAAAAGTTTAAATGAAAATTTTACATATTCTGTCCAAATAATGGAGATACAAAGTGGTTTAAGGAAAAAGAAGGAAAAGAAGAAAACAAAGCAATGCCGGTTTTCCTAAGGGAATTATTCTGTTTGATGGCTGACTGCAAAACTGTACAATCCTTATGTATTTTCTCTACAAATGGGGAAGCTTGACATACTGCCATTCACTGTTAATCACAGCACTAGATGAAGGGTTTTCATTTTAAGAAACACAAGAAACATTGACTTGAGATCATTGATAGGACTGGTGGCATTGTGGCTAGTAGGGAAAAAGATGGGGAAAGAAAAGTGAAGCACGTAAAAGAACAGTAAAATTCTGTCTTTTGTAATATAATAGGGAAGAACAAATCTGATTCCATGTTAGATATGTTCCTTTTACTTTAACCTTTGTGCTCTGTTGCTTGTGCTTAGTTATGCTGCTCTGCACTTTTCGTAAAAGAATGTTGCCTATAGTCTGAAATATATAGGACAGCCCATTCTCAAGGCTCTGACTTTAAGGGTGTAACACTTTCCCATTCATATAGACATAAAAAGTTGCAGAGCAGAAAATAATATTTGTCTTATTGGAGGTTTACAGGAACAAAGTAAATTATTAAAATAAATAAGCTCAGCTATCCAAAATCAAATCAGAGATCTCATACTCTGTAATATTCTCAGCCCGAGTATTTGTATTCTGTGACATATATGTAACTGAAATTAAAGTAATTCACAAAATATCTATTTTTTTAAAGAAAACTTTGTTTCTTCTGTTGAGAAAAAAGTTACTTTTAAATTTATTTGATGTTTGTAATATCTGAATACATTTAGTTTTGGTGAGCTAATATTTTATAGGTAGCATGAGATAAACAGGAGAAGCTATTCTCATAAAAGACACAACCTTTTTAAAAATAAATTCGTTTATTTATTTATTTATTTATTTATTTATTTATTTATTTATTTATTTATTTATGGCTGTGTTGGGTCTTCATTGCTGCGCGGGCTTTCTCTAGTTGCGGCGAGTGGGGGCTACTCTTCGTTGTGGTGCGTGGGCTTCTCATTGTGGTGGCTTCTCTTGTTGCGGAGCATAGGCTCTAGGCGCGTGGGCTTTAGTAGTTGTGGCACGTGGGCTCAGTAGTTGTGGCTCGTGGGCTCTAGAGTGCAGGCTCAGTATTTGTGGTGCATGGGCTTAGTTGCTCTGTGGCATGTGGGATCTTCCCGGACCAGGGCTCGAACCAGTGTCCCCTGCATTGGCAGGTGGATTCTTAACCACTGCACCACCAGGGAAGCCTCAAAAGAAACACTCTTGTCTCTTTATTTAGCAAGTTGAATTTAAGGGAAGTATTTAGAACACTAGGCCATGTTAATTAATAGTTTCTTAATCACTCAATTCCAGCTAGCATCCGTCATTTTCTGCAGAAGCTAAACATGTAAATTGATTTCTGTTGAGTAAAATGCTTTCCATTTCAAAGATGGAACTACATTTTTTTTAAAAGCACTTTTCTTGGTTACAAGTCTGGTTGTTTCTTCCTTAAATCCTTCTTTAAGGATTTTCTGACAGCTCAGTGATAAGGTTGACTATTTCCCCCAGACACTCCCATAAGCTTGCAGTGGAGAGACTGGCGTTTTATCCAAATTCTCTCAGGAAAATCTTTTGCCAGGAAGACATACAGACCCTTCTAATGTTGCTTTCAGAATTCTTTACCTTCAAATGTCCCTGGAACAGTCAGTTCATGGCATAGCTGCTAGGTTCATCTGCTCAGGGCGTTGGTGGTGCCAAAAAAAGTAGTTTTGCCTTTAAAAATCAAATGTGCACTAGTGTGGACCAAACTGTCAAGAAGAAGTGTTTTAAAAGGTACACCATATGGGTTTCTGGGGTGCAACTAAGGGAAGAGGACTGAGACACTCCATCACGCAACAAATGATAACTGGCGAAGTTCAGAGTTGTAGAACATTGATCAGAAATCATCAAAAAATCCATTTTAAGAAAATGGGGTGATGGTTGCTTTTAAGAGACAGCTAAAAGCAATGCAATGGAAAAGAACATGTTCAACATTTTTTTAAACTGGATTTTTAAAAAATAATTTTTATTGGAGTAGAGTTGATTTATAATGTTGTACTAGTTTCTGCTGTACAGCAAAGTGAATCAGCCACACGTAGACAGATATTCCCTCTTTTCTGTATTTGCCTCCCATTTAGGTCACCAAAGAGCAATGAGTAGAGTACCCTGTGCTATACAGTCTGTTCTCATTAGTTATCTGTTTTACACATAGTATTGTATATATGTCAATCCCAATCTCCCAGTCCATCCTACTCCCCCTTCCCCCCTTGGTATCCATACATTTGTTCTCTATGTCTGTGTCTCTATTTCTGCTTTGTAAATAAGTTCATCGACACCATTTTTCTAGATTCCACATATATGTGATATTATATGATATTTGTTTTTCTCTTTCTAACTTACTTCACTCTGTATGACAGTCTCTAGGTCCATTCACATCTCTGCAAATGACAAAATTTTGTTCCTTTTTATGGCTGAGTAATATTCCATTGTATATATGTACCACATCTTCTTTATCCACACCTCTATTGATGGACATTTAGGTTGCTTCCATGTCCTGGCTATTGTAAATAGTGCTGCAATGAACATTGGGTTACATGTGTCTTTTTGAATTATAGTTTTCTCTGGGTATATGCCCAGGAGTGGGATTTCTGGATCATATGGTAGTTCTATTTTCAGTTTTTTAAGGAACCTCCATACCGTTCTCCATAGTGGCTGTATCAATTTACATTCCCATTAACAGTGTAAGAGGGTTCCCTTTTCTCCACACCCTCTCCAGCAATTACTGTTTTCTGATGGCCATTCTGACTGGTGTGAAGTGATACCTCATTGTAGTTTTCATTTGCATTTCTCTGATAATTAGTGATGTTGAGCATTTTTCATGTGTTTGTTGGCCATCTGTATGTCTTCTTTGGAGAAATGTCTATTTAGGTCCTCTGCCCATTTTTTGATTGGGTTGTTTGTTTTTATGATATTAAGCTACATGAGCTGTTTGTAAATTTTGGAGACTAATCCCTTGTCAGTCTCATCATTTGCAAATATTTTCTCCCATTCTGTGGGATGTCTTTTCATTTTGTTTATGGTCTCCTTTGCAGTGAAAAAGCTTTTGAGTTTAATTATGTCCCATTTGTTTATTTTTGTTTTTCTTTCCATTACTCTGGGAGACAAATCAAAAAAGATATTGTTGCGATTTATGTCAGAGAGTGTTCTGCCTATGTTTTCCTCTAAGAGTTTTATAGTGTCTGGCCTTACATTCAGGTCTTTAATCCATTTTGAGTTTATTTTCGTGTATGGTGATAGGGAGCGTTCTAATTTCATTCTTTTACGTGTAGCTATCCAGTTTTTCCAGCACCACTTATTGAAGAGGCTGTCTTTTCTCCATTGTATGTTCTTGCCTCCTTTGTCATATGTTAAGTGTATATAGGTGTGTGGGTTTATCTCTGGGCTTTCTATCCTGTTCCACTGATCTATATTTCTGTTTTTGTGCCAGTACCATACAGTTTTGATTACTGTAGCTTTGTAGTATAGTCTAAAGTCAGGGAGACTGATTCCTCCAGCTCTGTTTTTCTTTCTCAAGATTGTTTTGGCTATTTGGGGTCTTTTGTGTTTCCATACAAATTGTACATTTTTTTGTTCTCATTCTGTGAAAAATGCCATTGGTAATTTGACAGGGATTGCATTGAATCTGTAGATTGCTTTGAGTAGTATAGTCATTTTCACAATATTGATTCTTCCAATTCAAGAATATGGTATATCTCTCCATCTGTTTGTGTCATCTTTGATTTCTTTCATCAGTATCTTATGCTTTTCTGAGTACGGGTGTTTTGCTTCCTTAGGCAGGTTTATTCCTAAGTATTTTATTCTTTTTGATGTGATGGTAAATGGGATTGTTTCCTCGATTTCTTTCTGATCTTTCAATGTTAGTGTATAGGAATGCAAGACATTTCTGTGTATTAATTTTGTATCCTGCGACTTTACCAAATTCATTGATTAGCTCTAGTAGTTTTCTGATGGCATTGTTAGGATTATCTATGTATAGTATCATGTCATCTGCAAACAGTGACAGTTTTACTTCTTCTTTTCCAATTTGGATTCCTTATTTCTTTTCCTTCTCTGTTTGCCATAGCTAGGACTTCCAAAAGAATGTGGAATAATAGTGGTGAGAGTGGACATCCTTGTCTTGTTCCTGATCTTAGAGGAAATGCTTTCAGTTTTTCACCATTGAGAATGATGTTTATTGTGGGTTTATCATATATGGCCTTTATTATGTTGAGGTAGGTTTCCTCTATTCCCACTTTCTGGAGGGTTTTTATCATAAATCGGTGTTGAATTTTGTCAGAAGATTTTTCTGCATCTATTGAGATGATCATATGGTTTTTATTCTTCAATTTGTGGATTTTAATTTCATTGGAAACGAGCTGATTGCTCTCTGGGAAACAATGCCTTTGGTAAGTGTTTGGGCATCCTGAAAATAGAAATGCATCTATTGCCTTACTCATTTTGCAGATAATATCTCTGAAGTATAATATAATAAATGGGTTTTAAATGTTATTAAAAAGTAATTAGTATTTTTATATTAATAGCTTCATTTTAATATATTAATAACTGAAACTCTATCAGTTAGTACTTCCATTTGCAAGCAAGAAATGATTTTTAGAATGTAAGTCCTAAAGAGATAAAACTAGGTAACATCTGAAGCAGCAGGGAGCTCTTCCTTGATACCTTGATTTGTTTATTTTTCCCCTAGCCATTCATTAATCTGACAAGTATTTGTGTTTCCTACTATGGGCGAGGTTTAGTTCTAGGCACTGGAGAAATAGCTGTGAGCAAAGAGACAAGCTCACATTCTCGTTTTCTGTTTTGATTTTTCAAAAGTAAATAAGACATATGTGTACATGCACAAATATTAATATAGTTAAAGGTTCTATGAAGACAAAGAAAGCTAGTAAAGGGGACAGGAAGTGATGGGGAGGTTAGATCTGACAGAATATGTCAGGATTTGCGATTGTTAGGGGGTCTAGAGGGAAGGAAAGGGAGCAGTAATGGGGGGTGGGAGGTGCTTTTCATGAAATGGGGAAGACTGGGGAAGGAGGGGCATTGTAGAGGAAGTGGGGAAAGTGTCAGTGGGAAGCCAAAAGTTCATATTCAAATGGAGACGTTGAATTGTCAGTTGGATAGCAAACCTGGAGCTGAGGAAGCAGTCAGGGAGTCAGGGTTTCACATGTAAATTTGGGATTCATGAGCATATTAATGGTATTTGACACCACAGGATTGGCTAAAATAACCTTGGAAGTGAGAATAATGAGTATAAATGGAGGAGAAGGCTGAGGATTGAGTCAGGGGCACTCCACCAGTTAAAGGTCAAGCAGAGAAGGAGCAATCAGCAATAGAAACTGAAGTTGTAGCCAGTGTGGTGGGAAGAGAACCGAGAGTGTGTGTCCCACAAGACAAGTGGCAAAGAAATTGTAAGAAATCATTGATGATGAGTGCTGCAGAGAGTCAAATGAGTCATGAGAAATGACTTAAATTTGTTTAGGTGGAAGATACACAAAATAATTCAGGAAGAAAGAACACATGATAAAGCGTGAGGGAGAGAAATATTAATATAGTAACTGGCCATTCAGTCCCTGCATATCTTTGATGCAACTTCCCCTTGAAACATTATCTATCATGATTTAAATCTTGAGAAGAGGCATTTACCTCAATGAATCCCAAAGGAAACTTTGCTTTGTAATACAAAACAAAACTTCGGCAGTTATATCCAAAGACTCTAGAGATGGTAGTCCAATGCCATTTGATACAATTTAAGATCTCTGCATTCTACCTTCCCCCACATGTAATCACACAGCAGACAGTTGTTGTGCATTATTTCATTGGAATATATGTCAATACATGTAATATCTGCCCACTTCTCTTCATCTCCTCTGCCAATTTCCTCCTTCAATCTGGTATCATCCCTTGCCTGGACTACTGCAACTACTTCTGTGTTAGGTCTTTGGAGAAGCAGCCACCAAGGTGAGATTCTATGTACAAGAGATTTACTGGGGAAGATTCCTGTAAGGGATAAACAGGGAGGGAATAGAAGTAGACAGAAAGAGCTTCTCAGACCTTGGGACAGGTCTGATATCTGTGAATAAAGAGGGAGGCAGAAAACTCTCAGACAGAGGGGCAATTCTGAGAAAGTTTCGACCAGGATTGTGAGGAGTCCGCGGCCAAAGTTGCCCATTAGTGGAGTCTCACATCCCATAGGAATGGGCTAGTACTAGTACCACACCATGCCCAGGCATTGGCAGGAATTGACCATGGCTTGGGTAAGAGGAGCAGAGGTAGGGCCTGGGGGTTTGACTTCAGCTCATTTGTGGTGGTGGGGCCACAGTGGAGGCCTCAGTTGGTGCTCTCAGTCAACTAAGCCCTTCACAGCCAGTTCTCTTAAAGAAGATTTGAGTTTAATACGGTTGGAATCATTAAAACTTAGAAACTTAGAGAAGAGGCCCCATAGAACTGAAACTCAAAACCTTTGAGGGGATACCAGCTGGATGGTGCTGTTACCTCTGAGACTGATTTTGAAGGTGCTGGAAAAATTGCAAACAACATTCAGATGTTTTTGCAGGAGGCCACTGCTGCTGTTGCCAGGGTGAAGAAGCTTTGCTTACCAGGAACTGCCATAGACAGGAAATCCTCAGGAAACAGACAGGAAAGAGCAAATACCTTCTTTCTCCTCTAGCCTTCCAGTCTCCTTCTAGAGCCCCTGTTTGAGGACCATAACTGGGAAGGAGCTGGAAAAGCAGAAATGTAGTTTGCATAGTCCCAAAAGCACTATCACAAGGCAGAGTAAAGAAGGGTGTGTTTGGGGCTGAGAGACAATAACTTAACACCTTAATAACTGGCACACCATGTGACCCATTTTTTGCTGTAAGAGAACTCCTGTGTCTTGTCTTGTTGACCTGAAATAAATAGAACACTAGATATTACTCCAACAAAGATGGGTTTATTCAGAATCAGCAGATAATTGCAATTTGTGGTCTGCAAGGTTGGTGAACCTTGTGCAAGTCCCCACATGGTAAGGGAAGAGAATACTTCTATAGAGAAAAAGGAAGTTGGGAGGGCTATAGTAAGAAAGAGTCTATAGCTTTTCACTGGCTGAGTCCTTGCCAGGAAAGAAGAGGAGTCTTTCTTCTTCCTGTTGGACTCTGCTATCACACAGGGTGTGAGAGCTCCCCCTTCTGGTCTCTTAACTTTATTCAATTGAGGTTTTTGTTAATTAATTTCTACATTTCCCCCTTTTGACCAAGATCTTTCTCTGGAAGCTTGGTTAATCAAGAGTCAGGTTTTCTAGTTTCATCGGCTTTTTGTCCCTCAATGTCAGGAAAGATTTTTCCTGGGTAGTGCCTTATATCAGAGGGAAAGTGTACAAATTGGAAACCTATTAAGATCAATTTGAGTAAAGGGAAGGGATAGGAGGGAGAACTCTCAGGCACTTTTTATCTAAAGTGCTTATGTTATCAAGTTCATAGACATTGGAGATCATCTGAAGCATTATGTCATCTTTAGAGCTTTAGTGACAAACTTCCAACAGGCCCGGTCTGGATATCTTGGGAAAGCTGTCTCATCAGATGTTGTCTGCCTGAGTTCTAGAAAATATTTACTTTCAGGTCACCAGATGATATGCAGTTCTAGTCAGTGTCTGGTGCTTTTCTTAGGTGTGTCATGTGAATCCAAGAGTCTATTCCTTGGAGTTTGGCAGCACAAGGATTGGTTAGTAATACCTGATAGGAGCCTTTCTAGGGAGGTTGCAGAGAGTTTTGGAGGTGTCTTTCCTAATAGAGGAAATCTCCAGCTTGCAAGGTGTGATGCTTAAGGTCTTCATCTTCCAAGGGAGCACTGTGAAAAGATTGCTTTATCAAAGCATGGTTATTTTTAATAGAAACAATTACACCTGAGCAACTGGAGTATCTTGGAGTATCTTTCCTTCTATCAGTTGTGGGTCAAAAGAAGCAGGAGCCAAGTGCAGTTAGTGTCCTTTGAGTATCTCAATGAGTGAAAGTTTTAGTTCCAAAAGGGGGGGATCTGACATGTAGAAGAACCAACAGCAGTGCTTTTGGCTAAGGTATTTGGATGGCCTCTACGAATTTTGCCAATGGAGTCTTAATAATGTCATTAGTGTGTTTAACTTAACCAGAGGATTGAGGGTGGAAAGCATAGGGAAAATGTTGTAAAACCAGCTTTGGCTGTGCAGTGCAGATTTTGCAGACTTGTTGAAGTACATGGCCAGGAAAATGGGTTCCTTGATCACTATGAAGTGCCAGAGGAGAGATAATCTTTTTCAAAAGGACTTTAACCACAGAAGAGGCAGTAGCCTGTCTGCAAGGAAAGGCTTCAGTTCATTGTGAAAACCTACAGACTATGACAAAAATATATTTATAGCCATTAGTCAGAGGAAGTTGTATGAAATCCATTTTCCAGATCTCAAATGGTCCATTAGGCAGTTTAAAATGTCTGGGAGCAGTCTGAACCGGCTTCTCTGGACTGTACTTCAGACAAATGGGACAAGTGAGGAAGGCACATTTTGTGGCCTTGTTAATATTTCCTCACCAATATTGATTCATGAAGGCTATCATTTTGTCAGTAGACTGCTGGTTTAATGCATGTACAGTGGTGAAGAATGGGAATTTAGAGGCTCCGGTAGGACTGGGTTGTTATTTGGTACAAACCAGAGCTTTATCTTTTTTTGTTTTTTTTTTTTAATCAAACCAACAGTTGTTGAATTTCCAGTCTTATTTTTTCTTTTCTGAGGTCAATTGTTGGGTTTTTCTAAGTTATCATTTGGGATAATCCTTTGGACCATGACAGAAGTTTTGGCTGTTATTGGTCCCTTTAAGGACAGCATTTCTAACAGAAATATCATCAAGGTGATTTCCCTAATTTCCAGAGAGTCAAGTTGAGAATGTCTCTGAATCTTAATAATAGCTAAAGTGACAGGTAAAAGTATCACATTCAATAATTCCTGAACATAGGGGCCATAGAAAATTTTATTTCCACTTGAAGTAAGGAAGCCACAGTACTTCCACAACAGTCCAACACTCCATCATGAGCTGCTCCAAAAGCATATCTACTATCAGCATAAATATTGTCATTTTGTCCTTGGCTAAAATATAAGCCTGTGTGAGAGCATATAATCCAGTCTGTTGGACTGAAGTAGCCATAGGTAAAGATGCTCCCTCAACAACATCAGAAAGAGTTGTAATAGCATAACATGTAAAAGCATATCACCTTTTTATATTGTCACCTTTTAAATAAGAAACATAAGTGAACCATGAGAAGTCAGTGTTACCCAATGGCATTTCTTGTAGGTTGTCACAAGGGGTCAGGAGGTGTTCTGTCAGCATGAAGCAGTTGTGAGGGACTTTGCTGATTAAAGTGGGGAGAAGAGTAGCAGGTTTAAGGTTATTACAATGTAAAAGAGCTATGTGAGGAGCAGTTAACCAAAGGACTTCCGAGGAAGTGAGGTGGCTGACTGAGAGATGTTGAGTGTGTTGGGAATTCAGGAGAGCTTCTACTGCATGAGGTACAAAAGTGGTTAAAGGGGATCCCACAGCAATTTTCTCAGTGACCTTAACTAAAAGGACAATGGGAATCATGGCTCTAAAGCAAGGGAGATGACCCTGTGCCACAGGGTCTAGTTGCCGGCTATACTACCTGATGGGTTGATGGTGGTCCCTATGTTTTTGGATGAGTACCCAAAGGGCATTCCCTTCCTTTTCATATACAAAAAGGAAAAGGGGAATCTGATAGTTGGGCTGCCCAGGGGCAGGTGGGTTCATCAAACTCTCCTTTAAGGCCTCAAAGCCTATGTTGTCCAATTCTTCCCATAAAATTGGGTTGGGATTACTATTGTTGGGTAAAACATATAGAGGTTTGGCCAGAAGAGAGAAATTTGGAATCTAATCTTGGCAATAACCAACTAGCCTGAGAAAACCATACAGTTAGCACTTAGTTTTGGGTTTTGGGAAACTTAGGACACCATGAAGCCTATCCGGATGTAGGTGTAGCCCTTGTTCTGATATCAGATGCCCTAAATATCAAACCTGGGTTTGGGCAAACGGCATTTTTTTCTGGTGACTTTATGTCCTTCTAAGGCTAAAAGCTTTAGCAAGTATTGATAGATGTTGTCTTCCTGTGAGGAGACTTGAGAAAGACAGCAAAGAAGCAAATCATGTACATATTGCAACATATCTCTAGGGAACTGTATATCATCCAGATAAACCTTCAGGATTTGGGAGAAATAAGGATTCTCAGTAAAACCCTGAGGCATTACTGTCTAGGTGAATTGATTTCTTCCAAGGTGAAGGCAAAAAAGTATTGCCTAGCTCCATCAACTGGAATACTAAGGGATGCACTGCATAAATCAGTTACAGTAAAGAATTTGCTTCAGGCAGGAATGGATGTTAGTAGCGTATGAGGGTTAGAAACAACAGGGTGTGGAGGGATAACAGTGTTTACTGCTCTGAGATCCTGGACAAACCTCTACCCTCAGCCGTTAAGTTTTCTCAGTGGTAAAATGGGAATGTTACAGGGGCTAGTACAGGATCATGAGGCTTTGAGACTTGTACTCTTCTATTATGAGCTTTATGCCTTGAAGGGCTTCTTTACTTATTGGTATTGATCACTTCTGGGAGGAGGTTTTAAAGGGTCTATTTGAATCTTGATAGGAGGTATGATATGAATATTGCCAATATTAGTTGGAGATTTTGCCCATAAACAAGATAGTAGCTGATTCAATAGGAACAAATTAACAGTGTTTTCAGAATCTGCTATACTACTGTTAGAGATGAAACAAATTAAACATGTCAAATGGTCATTTAATTCTCCCAGCTGATTATTTTGATGACTACTGTCAAGTTTTAGAATTATTTCCCCCTTTCAGAAGAAAGAAATTCTGGCATGATACTTCTCTAAGAAATCTTGGCCTAATAAATGAGTAGAGGCAGAGGAACTGAGGAGAAAAGAGTATCTCTCAAAGGGCCTAAACAAAAGAGAATGGGTTCAGAGACAAGAACCTCTTGAGGTTCATTATAGATCCCACTATTTAAACTGTTTTAGTACTGAGAGGCAGGGGCTGTTTTATAGCAGTGGGGATGATCACCAAGAGTGTGGCTTTGGTGTCATCTAGGACTAGAAGAGATTCATCCCTGATCTGGAGAAATGTTTCCCCAAGCCCATTAAGAGGGAGGATTGGGAAGAGCCCCTGTAGTTCCTTGGAACCCCATCATTGAGAATTAGGAGGACGTTGGAAAGGCTAGTTAGTGGGCTGAAGGTTCCTGAAGTGCTTAAGTTTGTAATAATCTCTCTTCCAATGTCCTGTCTCTTTGCAATAATAGCAAAAACTAGAAGAATTATGACTTTTGTCCAGGTGCCTTCATTTACTGAATTTGCAGATTAAGAATTTTGGCAATCTTTCTTTGAGATGACTCATCTACAGCGCAAGAGAGCTAGTTTGCCAGATTAACTAATTCTGGGGTGGACATAGTTTCCCATTTCATCCCTGTCCTTTTTACTAGAAGGGAAAGGTTCCAGTTCAGCCCATTAATAAACATAGAGTTAAAAGCTACCTTTTCTTTAAAACCTAACTGAAGTCGATTGTAATTATCTTGATAGGTTCATCATATTTTTGTGTGCAAGCCCAAATTCTATTCCAATCAACAGGCTTTAGAAAAGCCCTAGGAGTTACAAGAGACAAAGAAGGACACTACATAATGATCAAGGGATCAAACCAAGAAGAAGATATAACAGTTATAAATATATATGCACCCAACATAGGAGAACATCAATACATAAGGCAACTGCTAACAGCTATAAAAGAGGAAATCAACAGTAACACAATAATAGTGGGGGACTTTAACACCTCACTTACACCAATGGACAGATCTTCCAAACAGAAAGTTAATAAGGAAACACAAGCTTTAAATGACACAATAGACCAGATAGACTTAATTGATATTAATAGGACATTGTATCCCAAAACAGCAGATTACACTTCTCAAGTGCGCATGGAACATTCTCCAGAATAGATCACATCTTGGGTCACAAATCAAGCCTCAGTAAATTTAAGAAAATTGAAATCATATCAAGGATCTTTTCTGACCACAATGCTATGAGATTAGAAATGAATTACAGGGAAAAAAACGTAAAAGACACAAACACATGGAGGCTAAACAATACATTACTAAGTAGCCAAGAGATCACTGAAGAAATCAAAGAGGAAATCAAAAAATACCTAGAGACAAATGATAATGAAAACACAATGATCTAAAACCTATGGGATGCAGCAAAAGCAGTTCTAAGAGGGAAGTTTATAGCTATACAAGCCTACCTCAAGAAACAAGGAAAATCTCAAATAAACAATCTAACCTTACACCTAAAGGAACTAGAGAAAGAAGAACAAACAAAACCCAAAGTTACCAGAAGGAAAGAAATCATAAAGATCAGAGCAGAAATAAATGAAATAGAAACAAAGAAAACAACAGCAAAGATCAATAAGACTAAAAGCTGGTTCTTTGAGAAGATAAACAAATTGATAAACCATTAGCCAGACTCATCAAGAAAAAGAGGGAGAGGACTCAAATCAATAAAATTAGACATGAAAAAGGAGAAGTTACAACAGACACTGCAGAAATACAAAGCATCCCAAGAGACTACTACAAGCAACTCTATGCCAATAAAACGGACAACCTGGAAGAAATGGACAAATTCTTACAAAGGTATAACCTTCCAAGACTGAACCAGGAAGAAATAGAAAATATGAACAGACCAATCACAAGTAATGAAATAGAAACTGTGATTAAAAGTCTTCCAACAAACAAAAGTCCAGGACCAGATGGCTTCACAGGTGAATTCTATCAAATATTTAGAGAAGAGCTAACACCCATCCTTCTCAAACTCTTCCAAAAAATTGCAGAGGGAGGAACACTCCCAAACTCATTCTATGATGTCACAATCACCCAGATACCAAAAGCAGACAAAGATACTACGAAAAAGAAAATTAAAGACCAATATCTCTGATGAATATAGATGAAAAAATCCTCAACAAAATACTAGCAAACAGAATCCAACAACACATTAAAAGGATCATACACCATGATCAAGTGGGATTTATCCCAGGGATGCAAGGATTCTTCAATATACGCAAATCAATCAATGTGATACACCATATTAACAAATTGAAGAATAAAAACCATATGATCATCTCAATAGATGCAGAAAAATCTTCTGACAAAATTCAACACCGATTTATGATAAAAACTCTCCAGAAAGTGGGCATAGAGGGAACCTACCTCAACATAATAAAGGCCATATACAACAAACCCACAGCAAACATCATTCTCAATGGTGAAAAACTGAAATCATTTCCTGTAAGATCAGGAACAATACAAGGATGTCCGCTCTCGCCACTATTATTCAACATAGTTTTGGAAGTCTTAGCCATGGCAGTCAGAGAAGAAAAAGAAATACAAATTGGAAAAGAAGAAGTAAAAATGTCACTGTTTGCAGATGACATGGTACTATACATAGAGAATCCTAAGAATGCCACCAGAAAATTACTAGAGCTAATCAATAAATTTGGTAAAGTTGCAGGATACAAAATTAACACACAGAAATCTCCTGCATTCCTATACACTAATGATGAAAAATCTGAAAGAGCAATTAAGGAAACACTCCCATTTACCCTTGCAACAAAAAGAATAAAATGCCTAGGAATAAACCTACCTAGGGAGAAAAAAGACCTGTATGCAGAAAACTATAAGACACTGTTGAAAGAAATTAAAATTGATACCAACAGATGGAGAGATATACCATGTTCTTGGATTGGAAGAATCAACATTGTGAAAATGAGTATACTACCCAAAGCTATCTACAGATTCAATGCAATCCCTATCAAACTACCACTGGCATTTTTCACAGAACTAGAACAAAATAAATCTTTAAATTTGTATGGAGACACAAAAGTCCCCGAATAGCCAAAGCAGTCTTGAGGTAAAAAAATGGAGCTGGAGGAATCAGACTCCCTGACTTCAGACTATACTACAAAGCTACAGTAATCAAGACACTATGGTCCTGGCACAAAAACAGAAATATAGATCAATGGAACGGGATAGAAAGCCCAGAGATAAACCCACGCACCTATGGCCAACTAATCTATGACAAAGGAGGCAAGGATATACAATGGAGAAAAGACAGTCTCTTCAATAAGTGGTGCTAGGAAAACTGGACAGCTGCATGTAGAAGAATGAAATTAGAACACTCTCTAACACCATACACAAAAATAAACTCAAAATGGATTAGAGACCTAAATGTAAGACTGGACACTGTAAAACTCTTAGAGGAAAACATAGGAAGAACACTCTTTGACATAAATCACAGCAAGATCCTTTTTGATCCACCTCCTAGAGAAATGGAAATAAAAACAAAAATAAACAAATGGGACCTAATGAAACTTAAAAGCTTTTACAAAGCAAAGGAAACTCCAAGCAAGACGAAAAGACAACCCTCAGAATGGGAAAAAATATTTGCAAACGAACCAACGGACAAAGGATTAATCTCCAAAATATATAAACAGCTCAATATTAAAAAAGGCAAACAACCCAATCAAAAAATGGACAGAAGACCTAAATAGACATTTCTCCAAAGAGGACATACAGATGGTCAAGAGGCACATGAAAAGCTGCTCAACATCACTAATTATTAGAGAAATGCAAATCAAAACTACAATGAGGTATCACCTCACACCAGTTAGAATGGGCATCATCAGAAAATCTACAAACAACAAATGCTGGAGAGGGTGTGGAGAAAAGGGAACCCTCTTGCACTGTTGGTGGGAATGTCAATTGATACAGCCACTTTGGAGAACAGTATGGAGGTTCCTTAACAAACTAAAAATAGAATTACCATATGACCCAGCAGTCCCACTACTGGGCATATATCCAGAGAAAACCATAATTCAAAAAGACACATGCACCCCAATGTTCATTGCAGCACTATTTACAATAGCCAGGTCATGGAAGCAACCTAAATGCCCATCAACAGACGAATGGATAAAGAAGTTGTGGTACATATATACAATGGAATATTACTCAGCCATAAAAAGGAATGAAATTGGGTCATTTGTAGAGACGTGGATGGATCTAGAGACTGTCATACAGAGTTAAATAAGTCAGAAAGAGAAAAACAAATATCACATATTAATGCATATATGTGGTACCTAGAAAAATGGTACAGATGAACTGGTCTTCAGGGCAGAAATTGAGACACAGATGTAGCGAAGAAACGTATGGACACCAAGGGGGGAAAACCGCGCTGGGGTGGGGATGGTGGTGTGATGAATTGAGTGATTGGGATTGACATGTATACACTGATGTGTATAAAATGGATGACTAATAAGAACCTGCTGTATAAAAAAATAAATAAAAGAAAATTCAAAAAAACAAAACAAAACAAAAAAGAAAATGCAAATCACATCATATCAAAAAAAGAAAAGAGAAGCCCTAGGAATTGCTCAGTGAAGTCACCTAGTCATTGCCTGAGCCTGTTCATATAATAAGTTAGCAGGCTGGTCTCGTTGTAATTCTAGAGACCTTTCAGGATTTTCCCAATTAGCGGTTTTCATCCAGTGCTGGGCCTGTCGTTTACTGACAAGGCTGTGAACTAGTTGATATAAGAGAAACCAGGTTGATAAGTTTGAATGACTGTATTAAATTCCTCAGCAAATCTGTGAGGATTCTTTGACTATGGCTCTTAGTTCAGCTTTAGTCCAGGGAATACAAAAAATTAAGGATTTAGCCTCTGGATTCTCAGAAGGCTAAATTTTATTTATTTTATTTTAAAAATTGAAGTATAGTTGCTGTACAATATTGTGTAAGTTACAGATGTACAACATAGTGATTCAAAATTTTTAAAGGTTATATGCCACTTATAGTTATTGTAAAATATTGGTTATATTCCCCATGTTGTATGATATATCCTTGTAGCTTATTTTATACCTAAGAGTTTGTACCTCTTAATCCCCTACTCTTATCTTGCCCCTCTCCCCTACCCTCTCCCCGCTGTTAACCACTAGTTTGTTCTCTTTATCAGAAGATTTAATTTAAAAGGGACAGGTTCTGACAAATGCAGAGGAAAGGGAAGTGGGGAGAGTTTCAGAGAAAAGGAGAAGTTTGGTAAGATAATTAGTATGGGGGGATTGAAGGTATAGAGGAGGCATAGGCAGCATAGAAGAGAAGGAGAAAGATGGTGCAGGAGGTGAAGTCTGACCATGAGGAGCTGAGAGAAAGAGACAAGGTGGTGCCAGAGGTGGAGCCTGAGACAGAGAAGCCAAGGAGGCGGAGCCTGAAGCTTTGGGTGTCATTTGGTGTTTCCTTCATCAACTGTTTGCCTCCATTATTCTTAAAATTTTATTTTTCAGAGAGTCAATTTTAGACTCCTGTTAATGCTAGGAAGCCTCAAAACACCAATCGAAATAAGCATTCTACTCAGTTCTGGAAATTTCTGAGCCATTGTAGTCAGTTCAGTTTGAAAAAAATTAAATTTGGAAATATCACAATTTCCCATAATGGCTATTGATATTCTAAATTGCCTTTGGTCAGGTTGGTCAATTTAGTTAGAAATGGGCATAAGGAAGGGCCACAATTTTTAAACATAAAATTGGCTGAAGTCCCTGTGGGGTGGGTGGAGGGGGGACCCATGAGATGCTTAGATAACTGGGATCCCATTTCTAAGAGAGTTTGCCTCTAAAGAACAATTTTCAAACAGCTCAAACAGCTTACAGAACAAACAGCTCAATTCAAATATCTTGCAAGCTAATCCCAGCCAGTCCTAAGGAGACAGCTTGGTCCCAGAGGAGCCAGTCTGAAGGCTTTTAGACAGCCCCTTCCAAAGGAATATGTTAAAGGCTGAAAAACCAGCACAGTTTCAACCCAGAGGAACAACCCCTGGTCTTGTAGGAATGGGTTGAAGGCTAGCCAGTTTCAGTGAAACAGTCGATCTCAAAATCAGACTGAAGTTTCAAACAAGCACCCACATACAGAACAAGGCCTTAACCAGAAAGAAAAACTTTTAAATAGATTGGGATAAAATCTGGACAACTTCAAATGCAAAGAGGGTGTGAGTTCAGATCCAAGAGGAAGACATGTCTTCAAACTCTAGGATTAGTGAGAAAAGCAGTGAATGACATTGGGCTCAGTTGTGGGTATTGCCCTTGTTTACTCACCAGCCCTGGAGCCTTTGGGGAAGTCTTCTCTGGACCCCATATAGACAACCAAAATGTTGACCTGAAACATATAGACTGCCAGATATTTCTCTAGCAAAGTTGGGTTTATTCAGGATTGGCTGAGAATTGCAGTTTGGGGTCTGCAACCATTGTGAGCTGTGTGCAAGTCCCCTGCACAGCAAGGGAAGGAGAACACTTTGATAGAGGGGAAAAGGAATGTGGAGGGCTGGGAGTAAACAAAGAGTCCATGGCTTTTCATTGGCTGAGTCCTGGCCAGGAAAGAAGAGGAGTCTTTCTTCTTCCTGTTGGGCTCTGCTATCTTTACAGGTGGTGAGAGCGCCCCCTACTGGTCTCCTGCATCTATTTAATTGAGGTTTCACTTTATTAATTTTTTATAGTTTCATCCTTTATGGTGGATCCACAGTAATCTCTGGGTCCTCTTGATGTGAATAGCCTTGGGCCATCACTCCAACTCCAGGCAGAACACAGTAAGATAGCACGTCAGGGATGTTTCTGCTCTAGAGACTATCCTGTCGGTTCCAGTTCTCTCAGGACCAGAACCAGTATGCCTTCTCACAGAGAGAAATGCCCCCTTTCCTTTTCCTTTGGAGCTTGACTTTTATTAGTGGGTCCTGCCACTGGGGCCTAACTCCCTGCAGCATCAGTATCCTTTACCAAGGGACCTCCCTTAGCTGTTCTGGTTGCCTCAAGATTCTTCAGTTTATTCCCAAGTAAGCACTAAGAGCAGTCTGTCCCTGTATTCTCCCCAGCGTGCTGCACATAGTAGATGCTCATTAAATGTTGCTTGACCTGACAGAATTAGTTCAACAGCCCTGGACATCCAGTGATATGTGTGCAGAGAGGCCATTTACTGCAGGAGTTCACAAATCCCTTTTTCTTAGAGGCCACATAGTAAAACTTGTAGAATTTGCAGGCCAAAAGGCAAAATCAAGGATATTATGTATGCACCTATATTAGGGTTGCCAAATAAAATATTTTTAGTGTAAGTATGTCCCATATAATATCTGGGACATACTTACACTTAAAAATTATTCGTTGTTTATCTGAAATCAAATTTAACTTGGCATCTGGTATTTTTATCTAACAAATCTGGCAACTCTACCTTATATAATTATTTAAAATGTAACCATTTAAAAATGTGAAAACCATTCATAGCTCCTAGGCCATAAAAACCAGGTGGTTGGCCAGGTTTGGCTCAAGGACTGTCGTTTGCTGAGCTCTAATATGTTGTATCATTCAGGCTCCAGTTTTAGGAAAAAGAAACCACTGGCATAAAGGAATATAATATAGGGACATAAGTGCTTAAAAATCACTAGACTAGCTGGAGAAGCAGACTTTACACTGGAACTCCAGGTGAACCGTAGAACAACATGGCAGAACAGGCCTGCCAAGGAGCCTGCCATCTCCGTCTGTGTCCAGTATTAAGGTCCTCAGCCTCTGAAGAAAATCCTCCTGAACCTGATTCCCCCACGAGTTTTCATCCTGTTTCTCATATTGCTTTCACTCCCAGAACTCTTGAAAGCTTAGTATATCTACACTCTCTTCTCTTTCTTACAACTTAACTTCCTGTATGTCCACAGCTGTAATTTCCACAGCTTATTCCCTTTCTACTCCAGAAACATAGCATCTTACCTCTGATGGGGGAATGCTGAAGCCACTGCCAGAACTGTTGATTTCAGAGCCACCTGATGTCTGCGAATCAGCACCAGTTAACTATATTTCAAGTGCTACATCTCTCCACTCTCTCTCCATGTACTTCAATTCTGAATATAAGTCCCATGAACGTGCATCTGATTGGCAGATTCTGAGTCACACCCGGAACAGTAGCAGAAAAGTGTCTGAGAAACAAAACTTTTAGCTTTCTGCAGAATATGGAAAGCTGATTATAAAAAAGAGCAGGTTTGATATGGAACGAATCTATTCACCATTCCTGCTACCTTCCTCCTTCTCAGGCTTCTCTTAGAATTCTCACTACCTGGGCTGGCACTGCACAGAGGGTTTTTGACTTGCATCTCTGAAGATATGGGTCAGGTTGGCAATGCTACACCAGTGAACATAAATATCCTCCTTTTTAGTCTGAAACCTTGTCAGTCCCCTCTCTTTTATTTTTGTTAGGAAGAAGACAGAGCCTTTGTTCCCTATGGCTTTGTTTACTGCCGTGAGTAATTCCCTAAATCCTGTGATTTTTTTTTACTTCATCAGTATGACTCCAGCCTCTCAGTTTAAGTTGTTTAAGTATATTCTTTCTCAATCCAGTGCAAATAGAGCATAGAGACAAGGCACCAGACATGAAGCAGATTTCAAACAAAACCATGTAAATGAGAAATTCAAATGAAGCATAAGATTGCTATGCCTGAGTTACACTTAACGTAATTGATTCATTAATGACAACCATTCATAAAGACTTTGGGAGAATTCGGACTAAGTTTGAAGTTACTCCCTTTCTCAAAATATCTTTGCGTATGCATTCACTGAACCTTCTTTTTGTTCTTTCTCTGAGGCAAACTGCTTATCCTTTCTCCAGGACTAATCTTTCAGCCTATGCTCTGGGTTTTGTTTCTTCCCCATGCCTTCATGCCTCCTTAAGCAATCATTCCCTTTTTTCAGTGCCTTTATTTTTCCCTCTCTAGAGGTATCTTTCTCTCTTCTGCAAATACATTCAGTCCTTTTGACTTTGTATAAATCTTTTGATTTGCATCTCTTGAATTATTACCCATTCTCCTCCTTTTTCTTCCACAAAAGTTCTCAAAAGAGTGGTCTACATTTATTGCCTCTACTTCCTACCTTTCCCTTCCTATCCTTCTGCAATATTGCTTCTGTTCCCAAAAACCAGTTGAAGATGTTCCTCTCAAAAGCACAGTTTGATCTCTTGGTAGGTGACCAACGGTCCCTTCTCAGATTTCCTTATTCATTTTTTTTCTAGCATTTGAGGCTGTTAATACCCCTTTACCCATTTCTTCATATCTTTTTCTTCAATCTCCGTCGTGCTACACTGTCTTCTTTCCTCCTAATATGTGGCTATGACTGTCTGATTTCCTCCCCTTTGCCAACCTTGTGAGCTTGTTCCATCAATGATTCCATCAAGGATCAATGATCCTTTTCTCTCATTTTATCTTCAAGCTTTCAGTTTCAATGACCACATCATCTGCCTGCAAATATGCTTCAGTCTCTGTATTCACAGAAAAGAAAAACCCTTCTCTTGAACCTGATTCTACCACAAGTTTTCATCCTATTTCTCACATGGCTTTCACTTTCAGAATTCTTGAAAGTTTTGTATATTTATACTCTCTTCACTATATTTACAACTTAACCTCTTGTATGTGATTCCTATAACTTCTGTCTTTCTCTACTCCTTGAAATTCTTTCCTTCCTTGCACTCTGTGATCTGCCATATACTGGTCATTTTACTGTCTTTTGATGGTTCCTTTTGTGCTCCTTTTGTTGCATGTTCTCCTTTTCACTCCTAAAAGTGGATATTTTCTAAAGCTACCCAATTGTTTTATCACTCTGCAATCTTGCTCTGGTGGTCTCGTTCATGCCTACAGTACTGACTCTGGGATGACTCCAACATTGCCATCTCAAGCTCTTTCTAAATTCTTTCATCATGGTTGTTTGAATGGACACAGTTTGAGGACTCTAAGACATATATGGAAAGGAATCTGTGTTTTGAATTATAACTAATACAGACATGACATTTAAAAGATTAAAAAAAATAGACCAGGATGGGAGCTGTGGGCAGGGGAGGCTCTCTGGAGTATCAAGAACTTCTAGGAGTTATTTCAAGTTCAGTCCTTCAAGGAGACTTGAGAGTTAATATGGGAACATCAAAAATCAATGTTAAGTGCTCAGATTAGGAGCAGGAGTACATGTGGAGAATGGAGCCAAGAGTTCGGTCTTCTCAATAAAGGACTGAATGGGAGCAAGTATAAAACAAGCAGTGAATATTCAGAATCATTTCTGCAGATGGTTGTGGGGAATCCGTGGGTTGTTTCAGATAGCAGATGATATGTCCTGGGTGGTACCGCATTACGTCAAGGTGAAGATTTCAGGCAGTCAAGTCCAAAATTCTCTCTGGTCCTTATTTCTGTCTGCCGGTTATACTTTTCCACATTGATTTCACTTCGGAAACTGATGTTCTTTTTTTTTGTTCCTAACAATAACACTGGCATCTTACTATTAACATTATCCAAAACCTTTAGTCTTTGAGCTCTCTATCAACTCCCACACCTAATCAGTTGCCAGATCTGGCCAGCTCTTCCTAATATATCTTCTATTTGTTTTTTCTGTTTCCAACGTTTCCCCTTATTTACTCTTGCCTGGACACATCAGTGGTTTTCTAATTGACCTCTTCATGTGTACTATTGGAGTTTGAGTTTTTGAAAATCAATGATGAGATTTTACATCCATGCCAATAGCTTGCTTCTAATTAAGGAGTACTAATTGGATTTAAGGAGTACTAATTGGATGAGGACTCTGGAATATAAGGGTGGTGTAGTAAGTTGTGTTCTTGGTCAACTCTTGGTATGGTTCCCTGAGATACCTTTGCCCCACTTAGATGCCCTGTAAGTGGACCCATATGTTTGACATCATGATGTTGGTCTGGAGCCTGCTTATACCTACTCTTTCCAGCCTTTACTTTTTATATGCAGTTATTTATAACTCTCACAAGTTTCAGCATAAAAGGAAACTGATGTACCACAGATGCATACAAATACATTTGCTTTACTTGTGATATAGACGGAAAAGATGTTCATCCCTCTTAACGGTGGTCCTTAGAGATTAATCTTTGGGCATCTGCTTTTGTATATATGCACTATCTTCACAATTATCCCACCCTTTGCTGAAAGATGGAAATTCATCAAACACAATTATGATTGACACTTCATTCTTCACGGAAAATAAATTCTATTGCCTAGAATTTAAGGTCCTACACAATTTTACCCCAATCTGATATTCTGACAAGTGGCCATGAATCCTTTTTGGAACAAGACAAGATATAAATAAATGAACAAATAATTTACCAATATTTCTTTGCAAAGGTTTCCTTATCATACTTAGAACATGGTAAGCTCTCTTTTATTTCTGCAACTCTTTTTTTGTCCTAATGCCTTCCTTCAATGCCCACTCCCTGCTTTAGGTCTTTTCCTTAAGATCTAGGTTCATAGTCACTGCCTTCTCTGCCTGCCCCAGCTCATCATATGACTTTTAATGCAATACAAATCTTTTATTACTATTTTTTTAAAAATTGATTTATTTTTATTTATTTATTTTTGGTTGCATTGGGTCTTCGTTGCTGCGCGTGGGCTTTCTCTAGTTGCGGCGAGCATGGGCTACTCTTTGTTGTGGTGCATGGGCTTCTTATTGCAGTGGCTTCTCTTGTTGCGGAGCACGGGCTCTAGACGCGCGGGCTTCAGTAGTTGTGGCTCGCGGGCTCTAGAGCGCAGGCTCAGTAGTTGTGGTGCATGGTCTTAGTTGCTACGTGGCATGTGGGATCTTCCCGAACCAGGGATCGAACCCGTGTCCCCTGCATTGGCAGGCAGATTCTTAACCACTGTGCCACCAGGGACGCCCTATGCGATACAAATCTCGATATTGATTGTAACGTTTGTTCTTTTACCTCCACCTCCTATCATGTCCCAAGTTTTAGTGAGTCCCTTGTCACTGTACACAGAAATAACTGGGCCATAGGAAGTTTTTATTATTAATGAATTTTTATCCAGATGGCCAGACCTTTGAGAGTTAATAGCATATTACTCATTCTTCACTGAAAATTTTTATCTTACCTCAGTTGTGTTAATGTCTTAGCCAGCTCAAATCATAGAGGGTCAGCAAAGCAGCTGGGAATCACAGATTCATTCCGCTGCCCTCCATTATCCCAGAACTTCCTCTGCAGAGATGTAACCATGATTGGTCTCAACAGTTTTTGCATGCATCTCACTGTTGTCACCAATTTGCGTAATCATTTTGTTGAAAATGTTAATAGTAGGCTCAGAATGCTGAAAGGAGCCATACACAGGTACCATTTGGGTAAATCAAAAAGATTTAATCATCTAAAATAAGCAAAAGGAAGTCAGCTCAATTAGAGTACTTAATAGAGAAATCACAACATTGTTTAATGACAGATGGAGGTGTAAGCTTATGGAATCCTCAAATGGAACTTAACAGTGAGCAGACAGTTGCACATGTTAAGTTTGAGTGAGCAAGGGTAACATCAGATCTCATAAGGTTCAGAGTTGCACAATGTACAGTAGATTGCAAAAGTACAGTGTACACTCCATAGCTTTAGCCCTGAACATCTTATCCATCATTCCCAACCTCCTGAGCTGTCTTAGCTTGGGCCAAACACATTCTTAAGTTAATTTCTGTGGAACTGTAGCAAAAGTCTATATTCCAGGTGTCTTTGGGAATCTGGAATTTGACAAGCTTTTAGAACTGTCACTAGGTCCATTCTGTGTAAGATTTATAGTCCTGTAGCAATTCCTGTTTCTATCTTTTCCTTTGTCATCCAGATTTTGCTACCTAACAGTGTCATTTATATTTTCATAAGATTTATATGATCAAATAAATAATACATTTTTATACATTTTGTATCCATGATGCCTAACGTACCGTACTGCATTTAAAAATGTCATTTCATGAGTCAGATAGAGAAAGACAAATACTGTAAGATATCACTTATATGTGGAGTCTAAAAAATAAAACAAGTGGATGAATATAATAAAACAGGAACAGACTTACAGATATAGACAAAAAACTAGTGGTTACCAGTGGGGAGAGGAAAGGGAGGAGAGGAAGTATAGGAGTAGGAGATTAAGAGGTACAAGCTATTAGGTATAAAATAAACTACAAGGATATATTGTACAACATGGGGAATATTGCCAATATTTTATAATAACTATAAATGGAGTATAACCTTTGAAAATTGTGAATCACTATATAGTACACCTGTAACTTATCTAATATTGTCCAGTAACTATATTTCAATAAAAAATAAATTATATTGACAAAATATTTTTAAAAATGTTATTTTATTAAGCATTTGTTATGCACTTACTGAGTTTCAGGCACTATAATAAATGCTGGACACAGGAATAGACCACAACTTGATCTGGGGCTTGAAAGAGTTCAGCATTTGAGCAATCAGACAAGAGCAGCTGTGCCGGTGCACTTCTCAGCTCTCCCTTCAAGAGAGAACTTGCCATTCTGTGCAGTTACCAGGCACCTCCTGTGCCAGTGGGATCTACAGCAGTATTTGAGCTGAGGTGAAGCTCTCCCCGTGAAGCTCCCCCAACCACGGTTGAGAATGTGGAGGTACTGGGGCTGACTACTTTTGTCTAAAGCAAGACTCCTCCACAGGTAATCTTTTTTGCTGCATTTCCCCATTGGCCTGGCCAAGACTTTCTTAGCATTGCTCTGCAGTCTGAAGCTCTTCTTACCCAATCCTGCTACCATCTCCTTTTCCATGCACAGGCAGCAGATGTGCATCACAGTGTAAAAGCTTTCCCTGCCAACTCCTGCTCCTTTCCTTGTGTTTCATAAACTTTACCTCCAATACGTTTCTTGTACTTTATCTTGGCATCTGCTTGTAAGAGGACCTGAACTGATAACACGCAGATACACAAAATAATTATAAAAAATGTGCCCATCGACAGATGAATGGATAAAGAAGTTGTGGCACATATATACGATGGAATATTACTCAGCCATAAAAAGGAATGAAATTGAGTTATTTGTAGTGAGGTGGATGGACCTAGAGTCTGTCATACAGAGTGAAGTAAGTCAGAAAGAGAAAAACAAATACCGTATGCTAACACATATATATGGAATCTAAAAAAAAAAAAAAAGGTCTGAAGAACCTAGGACAGGAATAAAGATGCAGACGTAGAGAATGGACTTGAGGACAGAGGGAGGGGGAAGGATAAGCTGGGACGAAGTGAGAGAGTGGCTTGGACATATATACACTGCCAAATGTAAAATAGATAGCTAGTGGGAAGCAGCCGCATAGCACAGGGAGATCAGCTCGGTGCTTTGTGACCACCTAGAGGGGTGGGATAGGGAGGGTGGGAGGGAGATGCAAGAGGGAGGGGATATGGGGATATATGTATACGTATAGCTGACTCACTTTGTTATACAGCAGAAACTAACACAACATTGTAAAGCAATTATGCTCCAATAAAGATGCTAAAAAAAAAAAAAAAGGAGCCAGTGTTCCTTGTAGAATTAGCGGACTCCAAGATTAAGCCAAGGAAAATATAAGATGGCGTGGGATAACTTGTAGGGCCAGAAAGTAAGGAAGTACTCAGAAACTGATGGGGACATGTTGAGAGGATACAGAAACCAACTTGAAAGAGCTCTACATGGTAAAATTTGGACAAATTGAGCAACAAAAGAGTGATAGTAATGGATTATACCCCATAGAATAAAGTATCTGAGTCCAAACTGATATAAATAATGGAATGAATAATTATGTGGGTTAGAAAGGACCACTATTCCTTACAATAGGATTCCGATGAATAAATGTAGAAGAAATGGTGGAAATAAAAATTACTATTAGGCAAACTATAATAACTGTTCCAGGCAAGAAAAAAAATGTGGTAACTATTATAATTAGGAGAATGTGCAAACTATAAGGGAATCTTTTCTTGCCTTCCACAAAGAGACAGATATTTCTTACTTATGTTTTCTACTTTACCTTGTACAAGTTCTTCCTGTATTATAAAACACCTCATATTATATTATAACTCTTTCTGTGTATGTTTGTCACTTCATTAGATTGTGAGCTCCCTGAAAGACAACGACATTTTGTCTTTCTATACCTAAGGGTCTTTTATTAAGTTCAGTGGTACCAAAAATGCTTGCTGAGGAATGGAGAGGGCTTTGAGGAAAGAATCACAGAGGCGGAATCAATGATGTGGGTTTTGAAAAATAAGTTGACACTTTCCAGGTGAATAAGGAGAAGGATGAGCATTTGATAGGACCATCTTCTAGAATCATGTGCTAAGCATAGGGGCATGAACAAGTGTTCAGGGAGGGGAAGGTCATTTGGAAAGGCTAGAGCTTATTGCGCTTGGGGGTGTTGAGGAATAGGAAATGATGATAGATAAATGAACCTTGCACATAGATTGTGCTGCATGTTTGTACATAAAAACCGTATGTGTCACTTCTCAAAAATGTTCTTTGAGGAAGTGTGTGTGTGTGTGTGTGTGTGCATAGTAACGCGAGGTGAGGTGACCAAAATAAAAAGATCTGGGTATATTTCATTCTACATGACAAGCAGAAGAAAATTATGATAAAAAATGATCTGTGACCATGAATGTTTCAATTTTCTATAAAGAGGCCAAGATAAAAATAAATCTCTGTTTGCTTATGATACTACAGCAATGCAAAACACTCTCCAGTCTCATAACTTCAGAGCTATTTCTGACTTTTTCTTCTCCGTTGGTGCACCCTTCTATTATATGCCAAATCCTTCTAGGTTTTCCTCTGGAATAACTTAGAAGTCACTCCTTTTTTTCCATATTCACTCACCACCCTTCTGCAGGCACTATAAACTTCCTGTTGAATCTCTATACTATGTCCCAGCGTCTCTAACTCAGGCCTTGTAGATCCTTATTCACAATTGCAAGAAAATATCCCACAAGAACTGTTTTTATTACATTGCCTTCCTTGGTCAAGAACTGAACGGTGGTTTTCTGTTATCATTTATCACATATATAAAGTTTTGAGCTTGATCGCCAAGATTCTCTAATCCCTACTTTCATGCATCACCATCTGACCATTTTTACCTCCATCTCTTGGTACTTCTCAACATGGCCAAAGACATCCCTCAATTATTTTCTATACAGTTTATTCCTTGTAGCCTCTGTAATGCTATTTTTTTCCTGTTTGGAAAATTCTTTCATTTCAACCAGCATATTTCCTTATTAACCTGCCCAACTTTACTCTGAATATACTCAGGTATGTATATATGTACCTATATACACGCAAGCATCCACACACATAAAGTATGATATATATGTATATATATGTTTCATACTTATTCTCTCTTATTTCATTCATATATGTTTCATTTTCCTTCTTTTCTAAGATTAGGTAAAGACTGAGTCTTTTAAGGCTCTTGGGTATGTCTGGTAACATTGGTAGCTGTTGTAAATTCCACAGGTTCTTCAGGGAGGAAGTGATGAATAAGAGCATATCTCTCTGATAATATATTTTTAGGCCTTGATTGCCTTTAATTCTTTCATTTTCAATCACCTCCTACATAGAGCTCAGCTTTTTTCTTCCCCGACAGATCTCAAAGGCCGTGGTTGGGAGGATGTGGAGGTGAGGCTGGGCAGAGCAATTGTGGTCAGCACCCGCTAAGGGACCACACTATAATCAAGGGGGGACATGAAGACATTCTCAGTTTGAAGAGTTCGAAAACATTTTCTCAGAATTATAATTTGCTCCCCCCAGAGCATATGTCTCCTCTCCACCCTGCCAAAAATCACTAATCGCCATATTATGTTATTCTTTAGACTACTCAACAACTGGATTTATTTTGAGGCTCAGTTTCATTATGATTAATCATATTTTCACAAGTCAAAATTTAGATTCATTTGAGATTTTTGAATATAACTAGTGAGCTAGAAAGAGCCAATGCTAATAATTAGGCAAACGTCAGAAAAGAAAAGTGTCCTTTTTTTAACCATAAGAATGACAGCTAATACTGAGCAGTTTGATTCATGAAGCACCATACTTATCAATCAGCAAATATTGTAAGAACACTGCACTAAGAGGCAAGACTTTCTTTTGTCTTCTCAGCCCTGCCACTGTCTTTGTGGGCTTGGGCTCCTAGGTCTCACTGATTCATTTGTAGCATGAAGCTAATGCGCCTTACCTACTTGTAATTTTAATAACCTCTTCGAATTCCTGCTTGCTGCCAGGCATGGCACAAGATGAATATGAAGTAAATAAGACTTGACTTCCACTTTCAAAGTGGTAGAGAATCTTAGAGAAATAGTATCGTGGGTCTGAACATCTTCCTTGGAAGTTGTTATTTATAAAAAAATTTTACAATTTACAAAGGATGTAAACACACTGTCAACAACTTCTTAGAAGAGAATATCTCTCTAAAAAGTAGAAATATCATCATCCAACCTTTAAAAATTCACAAAGTTAGTTATATTGTAAAGCACAAGTTACAGCCTCATTTATATTAGAGCATATACTTTTAGAAAATCATCAAGATAGGAAATAAAAACCTGGCACCATTATGTCTAAGCAATCTGTGCTTTCCCTCTCCTCCCTCCAAATCAAATATATCAGCAATTCTGTTTTTATGAGGAAGAGAGGCAGAGAGAAGGGCAACAGAAGGAAGCCTGTTGTGTCCCTAGAGCTTGCTTCCTTCCACGTGATGCTCTGTCAAGTACCGTAAGAGCGTACATTTCCAAAGAGCAGGACTTAGTCTTTTTCACTTGTCTCCCCAGAGTTCCTGGCAAAGGTTAGATAGTCAATAATTATTTGTTGTCAAATAGACGAGTTCAAATGATTGGAGAATTATATCTCACATTTGTTAGTGAGCTTAAGTCATGCCAAGATTTTAGATAAGCATCTCCAGTTCTCTCCTGTAGCTCTTCTTGTTATTTCCCACTTCTTACTTTGTTCGGTGTTAAGTTAGGCTCACATAAGCTACTTGTACAAAGAAATTCCAAAATTCAATGGCTGAGAGACTACGGTTTCCTTCTTTCTCACTTTATCTGGGGTGAGCGCTCCAGGCTGGCAGCCGTGTCTGCTCCGTGCAGGGGTTTCTGGAACCAGGTTAAGAGTGGTGGTGTTGCAGTGGTCAACAGGTGACTTTCAAAATCTCCTAGCAAGAAGGGAGGAAGAGCGAAAGTCTGGGGCCAGAGGATTCCACCTAAGCAAGTGATATGGAGGAACATTTTGAGGAAAACCTGTTTTTTTTTTTTTTTTTTTTTCTTAGGCACTGATTTCCATTTCTTTACAGTTTTGGTGATACTACTCAGGTGAAAGGTATTATATCCCATCTCAGTTACTCTGACCTTTGGGGAGCCCTTAGCTTATTTCTGAGCTCTTGACATTTATTAGTTTTATAGTAAAACAACCTTAGATTTATGTTGCCAAATTTCAGAAAAATCTCACATCAGTGGTCTAAACCAAAGAATACAAAGTGCTTAAAATACTGGAAGATTGCCCCGAGCTGAATTTGAAAGCTAATCTGGTTCCCTGGGTTCATTAGAATAATTAGTCTTTGGTTTGATACATTCCCGGTACAGTCTGTTCTAGTATAACCGTGATATACTATTTTATTGCCTTTTAGAGTTTAGTAAGGAAGAGACTTTTCTAGTTTTGTAATTCTGAATTATAATCTATAAATAGATATTCTTTAATAAGTCTAATGTAAATTAGAATTTACAACAAATCAATTCTGGGTGCTTGTACAATTGTGCTCCAAGAAAATAGCTGGATGTTTACCTCCCGGGGTTAAGGTTCTTGATCTTTATAATAACAGAATAAGGAGCACCCCTAAATATTCATTCTTTTGTAAGATAAGTGTCTCCAATCTAGCTAAAGTGTGACAATTTTGAAAAACACCATCTGTGAAAATATTCTGGGTAAAGTTCAAAATCTTAAATGTGCTTGGTTTCTGAGGAAAAAGCATGTGTACAAAAGGTGTGTCTGATATGGTTAACATCATAATATTTATCTCAGAAAACACTGTGTAAAATGCTGTCTGCGAAAAAATAAAAACTCTGTTTATTAAAAAAAAAAAGAAAATAGCTAGATACAAGAGACAGGTCTGTAACAATTCAAAGGATTTTTCTCTTTCTTTTTATGTTTTCTCCTATACATTCTCCTGCTTAACCTTTGAGGATACTGCAGTTCCATTTATTTTTGGCAGAATAATTTCAAGGAGAGCTGGAATGAAAGATCACTTATGTTTTAATGGCTCTGCCTGTCAACAGCTGGCTTTCTGTTAATAGCAGAGCATGCTGTATTTGCACACAGAGGGGCGTACAACACCCATTTCATTATTTGTATATCCTTGGGGCCATCTGCGTTATTGATTGCCAGTTTTAGAGATGCTGACAAGTGTAGATAGAGATGCAGAAGACTTTTTTCATAAACTTTTTCTTTGAATTGTAAAAGAAGACCGTGATGTATAGGTACTAGAACAGAAAGAAAGATTCTTACTTGCTTTTCTTCATAACACAGTTTTTGGTCCAGAACAATTATCTTTCATTACAGAATTATAGAAAATGATGCCATGGTAAATAAATTCTCTATTAATTGCTTACAGGTAATGACCTGAAACTCAAGGGATATTAGGCCAGGGCTAGTCCGATACGATTAGTATACTTGGGCCTAAGAAAGCCTTTACAGAAGTTTATGTGGGTAGAAAAAGCTCTGTGGGGAAATAATAATAATAATAATAAAACTGTTGTGCTTAACACTTTATATCTACTCTTGTTTATGCAAAGATGGCTACAATCCTTAATTGACTGCTTTCCTTAAGAAATGCAGAGTGATGAGAAGACACTTTAGGGAAACCATTTAAAATTGCCCCTAGTTTCCTTCTAATGGGGGAAGAAAAGTTTAAAAGTTCAAGTCTTCAGTCCTTAGGATTTTCACTTTGAAATTTACCTTTCACTATTTTCATTCCATTAACCCTAGTTGAAATACATTTTTTTTCCAAACTCAGTATTTAAGAGTTTAAAAAATATAAACAGTGATGGATTGACAGAGCAGCTGTGCTCCCTAATATTTACATCTTTATAATAAAGAAATTTGCAGTGGGATTGTGGGGACTTGATGAAAGAGAAAGGCCGACAGGATAGGTCAGCTGTGCTTCCCTTGTAGGGTGCCCAGAAGGGAAAATGAAGGGAGAACTCTTCACTCAGCTTTTGAGGAGAATGCACCCTCCTGCCCTTTTTCTGTTCTGGCTCTGTGTTTATTTAGTCTCTGGGGTCCTGATGATGTGGTTTCCTCCTCACATGGGAAGCCACGCAGGCTTGCCAGCCCACTTGGGGGTTTTGCACAGTGTCATAGCATGTTGGATGCATGGATGGGGTCCAAAGGCAGAAATGAGCTAATACATTTTATTGTAGAATGTTGCTTTTAAAAAGTGTTTATTCCTCATGGTTCTTTGTTGAGACAAGAGCAGTGGGTGGGAAAGCGGAAAGTTTCGGGAGAAGTGGAGAGGATCAACACCTGCAGAATCAGATACCAGCACTGCCTAATCCTGGGCACATTTGCCGCGGGCTTCAGACGATGAGACCTTGCTCCTGGAAGGGATAACGGAGAAGGCTCTGTGGCTGTGTATTCTCTGTTTTTATTTTTAGAATTCAAAATTTATGACTTAAAAGTCACATGCATAAAATGTATTATTATGTCATCTTCTTAATCTGAAGATTAAGAAGATGACCTAATGAGATTCCTTTTAAAAATATTTATTTATAAAGAGGAAGCTGGGAGTTGAGGTGTGGATGAGGTAGCTTTTTTAGCCGTGATGGTTCAAATTGTTTGGTGCCAGCACCCTACTTGATATTTCAGAGGAAATGGAAATAGGCTGTGGCTTTTCCTTTAAAAATCAGGCTTCTTTAGTTCTTCAAGGATGTGATGGGAAAAGGCCTGTATTTTGTTTCTGATTGGTGGTGTGACTATAGAAATTGAAGATTCTTCTGGGGGCAGAAAACAACACTGCTACTCAGATAGATAAAAGACAGAACTTTTGGGAGAGAAGGCTATCCCTGGGGAGTGTCATACAGGGGACCACAGCGGGGGAAGTTTCCAGCAAGCTGGAACTGTCAGGGAGCTCGTACGGCAAACTGGGTGGGTTTGCGAGGTTCCCATGGGTCCCTGTGGATTCCAGCTGCCTTAGGGGCACAGGAACCGTCCTGAGTTGTTGGGTATCTGGCTCTCAGGTGATGAGTGCTAGTACCTAGTGGGCCTGAGTGTGAGAATCTGATAGAAGGGCATGGGGGTGTGGACTTAACTGATTGCTCAAGATAAGGGGAGCTGCCTGGCCAGGGCCTCAAACCTCGGTCAAGACAGCTTTAAAACAACAACAAAGCCTCCTACGACCCCAATGTTACAAGATATAACAGATTTCCCATAGTAAAATGGTTTAAATATGAGTATTAATTAAAAAAATAGGTTACCTTCAATATCTAGGTTCTGCCTATGTATACACCCAACCCTTCCCAGCACCACATAAGTGAGCAGGTAAAAATCGATGCCTGGTTATGGATCGCAAGAGCAATAAAGAATACCCCACTCCCATGTGTTCCCTTCCTTCTGTCACTGGATTTTTATTTTATTTTATTATTTTCCAAGGCCGTTTGGAATGGAAGGGAAGGTGGAAGGCTTTGTGTGTGTGTGTGCGCATGTGTGTGTGTCACGGTAGGTAACTTTGAATATCATGGTACTGCTGTTGAGTCAGGGGTAGAAGCTCCGTTCTCCTCCAGAACATCCTTCCTCTGATGTAATTGTGGAGGCTGAATTAGCCCTCTAGTTTAGGATTAGGGAGGAGTTCCTGAAAACCTAAAAAGTGAGCTGCAGGAAAATTAGGCTGCATATTTATGACCAGTTGAAAAAAGTTGGAGTCTTTCTCCTCTGTTTCTGGGGTCCTGCCTGGGGCTCTAGTTGAGTCTGTTCCTGGACATGTGTGCTGGCTCTGAGTGGGCCTCAGAGGACCTCTGTGCGGTCTGTGGGTAGATACTTGATTTCCAACAAAGGTTCAGGATGCTCAATTAGACCCATAAACTACATTCCTAATGCCCAGTTCAGAAGGGAGAGCCCAGACAAATCAGTCAAAGGCAACCATAGTTTCTTGGACTGTTGTAAAATGGGAAAGAATCTAATGGGGAAGCCCAGAACTAGTGTAGTCCTGACAGACTTCACCAACCCCTCTTAAATTTGGCTCTATAAAGAAAATATCAAGTTGCTGTAAGGGTTCTACAGAGCCTTACCTCTTGAATTCAGGCCAAGACAAGCTGCCTTACCCTGAGGCAAATCCTTGCATTTCATGTTTAAAGATTTCCCAAGGTCTGTATGAAAGAAGTATTGACTGGACAACTTCAGGTTTGACTTCATTCTGCTTCTCCAACTGGATTCTCAGTTTAGTTCAGGGACTAGACGATGTTTACTCTGGTAGAGAGGTATTTGGTTGGACCTCAATCATTGACTGAGTTATTGTAGGAAATGGCTTTGAGTAGAGCTTCATTCCAAGGGGTGTACGTAATTTGTAATAATGACAATTACATTTGTATGTTCCATCCCTTTGAATCTTGAAATTGAAACCAACTTGTAAACAAGCAGTAAAAGCAGCATGTTTGGCCTTTTGTCAAACTTACTTTTGGGACTTTATTGGCTGCCTGAGAGTACATTCAAGATCTCTAAAAATTATTTGTTATTTGTACAAATGGACTCTAATAAGTACAATTTATTGTCTAGATACAGAAAACATAGAAAAATTTAGAATAAAAAGATGCCCTCTGGAAATGTTTCACAGGAACCATTGAAATCTTTGCCAGAAATTCAGAGTGATACTAATTGGACATCGTTATCTGTCTGCGATGCTGAAATAGAACTTCAGTAGTGGAATTCCAGAGAGGATATTGGAGGATTTTCCTACCCTAATTTAAACCTGGAGCAAGGGGAGAAGAATACAGAGAACAGACATTTCATTGATAGGGAAACTGGAAAAGAGTTCTGCCTTCTGGGGACTCAGTGATAAACTGGACTGGGGAGAACCCAAGGGCTACAAGTGGTGTACCCAAGTGCTACCGGATGCTTCTTGTGCACAATTTTACATCCCTTCAGCCTCATTTCACAGTCTATACATGGCTGTGGTGACTAGTTCTGGACTGCTTTTGAGCAGATATAACCAGAAATCAGCTCATCCCAGCCCCATGTTGTATGCCTCTCCCTTCTTGCCCTGAGGCTTCACTGGCACTGAGGTTTGGGGACCAACAGAAACCATCCAGAAGTCAGGCATACACCAGTGCCAGGAAGTGTGAGAGCATCTGCACTCAGCAAGGCAAGACTTGACCAGTGGGGTACAGGAGCCTAGAGATAAGTCCTTCCTCTTTCCTTCCTGATACACATCCATCCTATAACGCTCCTTAGGAAATCTGTGGGTTTCTGCCAACCACAACTTGAAAATTGCCCTTTGTATTGGCTCTCTCTTCTTCCGCATATACTGTCCTGTCCCTCATCCTTGTTTTCTGAGATCATATTCCTAAATAAATCATGCCTACCTTAACCATTTTCCCAGACTATGCTTTCAGAGGACCCCAGGGAAAGATTATTTAAAATTCTATAAATTCATGCTAAATGACAAAGCACACTAGAAAAACGGGCAAAGGAATAAGCTGGAAGTTTAACGAAAAGAAAAAAAGACGTGTAGATTTTAATTAACAAGAAATATAAATTAAGGCAAAAATACCAATTTTTGTTTTAGTCAAATTCTGAGATAAAATTTTACCTCGTAAGAATGGCAAACTAAGAGAAAGTTGATAACATTGTTATAGTAAATGTTTGAGGAAACAGTCTCAAACTTAGCAGTGAGGATGGCAAACTGAAGGTGAATTTGCTAATGTCCTTTATGGAAGTCAGTTCTCCATGGATATTCTCACATTTCTGCACGGTCTGGGTTTTCTGAGCAAGGGGCTTGTTTGAATAGCAAAAGTCTTGGAAGCTAGAGGCTGTGAATTTCTCCAGAGAGATGAAGAAACTTACCTTTCCCAGGGAGACATTTGCTTACCTTCCAGGGTTGTAAAGCATTCTCTATTTTCTCTGCTGAGGGGGGCAGGTGCTGCCACGTGATATAAGCTATGTGTCTCCTAATTTCAAGGATCCTTTCCTGTGGTGCAAAGCCTGCCGCCTTTGCAGGGGAGCGTCTTGTCTCCACCGTGTCACCCTGTGGGGAAAAAATGCAAGATGCCGCTCTGGCTGCTCTTCTTGCTGTGAGTGATAAACGGTCTGTTCTCTGACCCAGAGAGCTGACGTTTCTGTCAGTACAAACACACACACACACACACACACACATACATACACGCACACACGTATATGTCACCATGGCAGGCTAACTTGTAAGCTTATAAGTAAGCTAAAATCTCTGAGCTTTTGCAGTTTTGGACTCAACGTATCTCTCAAAATGAAAGGTGAGTTAGTTTTAAACCTCTAGAAACCTAATATTTTATATGATGGCATAGGGGCATATGTGTTGGGTGCCTGTCCAGCATCCATTCCTTCCCTTTGCAACGGCATCTTCTTTTGGAGAGCTACCCACCCCTATTGCATAGCAGCTGCAGTTTTTTTGGAGTGTGTGTTGGGGGATTGACTCTATCCCAGTTCCCAGAGTGAGTCCTCACAGACCTAAGCAAATCTGCCTCATATGACACAGTTGCCATGATGATTGGCTCAGTAGCCAGTCCTTTGACTATCAGTGTTATTTACCTGGATACTGTGTTGCTTAAGATTTATTGGGCCAAGCAGAGTGGAATAGGTGAAATAAAGGGCATCTATTCTAAGGTAGGATGAAGAGAAAATCTCTTTATCTCAGTGGTGTGGATACAGATGCACAGCCTGGAACTGCTGTAACCATTTGTAAAAATGGAGAGGAATTAGGCTAAGGTTTAAGTGTTAATAGAAGACTGAGAAAGAATTAGAGAAAAATGGAGCCAACACCCTGATTAAACCATGCCTGAACTCCCTGTGGATTTTCAAGTTATGTGAGTAAATAAAATCCTATATTGTTTATGTCAATTTGAAATGAGTTTTCTAATATGTGTAATAAAAACCTACCTTACTGTTAAAGGGGATAAGAGAGGAAGGGAGCAAGGAGGCCAATACTCATAATCTACCTGTCTGAAATTCCTACCCTCAGAGATATTCCTTTGTGTTAAATTATTGATCTAGTGCAGAAATATCTAATAGAACTTTCTGTTACGATGGAAATATTCTACATTTGGGCTGCCCAATATGGTAGACATTAGGGAAATGTTGAGGAAGTGAATTGATGAAGTGGATCTTAAATTTGACTTAATTTTAATTAAGCTTAAATTTAAATAGCTGCAGACAGTTAGTAGCTATCATATGGGGCAGGGAAAATATAGATTCCACAGTTAAAAAGCAAAGTACCTAGAAAAATAATAAGTTGGACTCATCACATTTTTAATAACTCATTAAAAACTTCTTCTTGGGAAACTTAAACTTGGGCCTGGAACACAGGAGTTTTGGTGTATTTAATAATTTGATTTGCATTTGTTTTGGAGTTGAGTCATGTAGGAGAGACCCAGAATATGGAAACACTTTTACCTTTTCTCCCAGTGGGAAATTCAAGGATCCACTATTCTGTGAAATTACTTTAAAAAAAAGAAAATCGTTGCCAATTTTCTTGATATGGGCAGTGTATTTTCTTAGAGCTTAGTTTCACATCAATGGGAATATAAACAAGCGGTATAAATAAATATATCAGGAATTCCTTACAAACGAAGTAAATGATGTGTTCTAGATGCGTGGATTTTGAAAACAGACTATATTACATCAATGAATCTAATCAAGAAATAAAAGCTAAGCCCTATCAATTTCCTTCTCTCTTCCCTTCCTTTTTTCCCTTCTTTTTCTTCCCTATCTGTACTAGTCTGCCAGGGCTGCCATAAAAAAAGTACCACAGAAGGGAGGGCTTAAACAACAGACATTTATTTTCTTACAGTTCTGAAGGCTAGAACTCCAAGATTCTGCTCTTCTCAGGTTTGGTTTCTCCTGAGACCGCTCGCCTTGCCTTGCAGATGGCCGCCTTCTTGCTGTGTCCTCTCATGGCCTTTTCTAACATGGCAAACACATATCTGGTGTCTCTTCCTCTTCTTATGAGGACACAATTTCTATTGGATTAGGGCCCCATCCTTTTGACACCTTCAACCTTAATTTCCTCTTTAAAGGCTCTATCTCTAAATACAGTCATATTAGGGGTTAGTGCTTCAACATATGAATTTGGGGTGAACAAAATTCAGTCCATAAACCTATCTTCCTTTCTTCCACAGATATGTGTTAAGGACCTATGTTATGAAAGGCACTGAGGTCACAATAAGAATGAGGAAGCTATAGTCTCTGTCCTAACAGAGCCCCAGTCTCTCTGTGTGGAAGAGATAGATAACTTAACAAGCAACCTAGTTAAAAATGTACTATGAGTTCTCATGGGAGAAACATTATGAGAACACATGAGAGGGGCATCTAAACCTCTTGGGTGGATATGAGGGGAGGCTTTTGGGAGTAAGTGACACCAAGATGATATCTGAAGAAAGAGTAGGAATGAGCCCAAGAAGGGGATGCTGGCTTTGGAGGAGGAAGCCAGAGGGAACAGGAAGGGTGAAGGCACGGAGGAGAGATACAGCTCAGTGCAAACGGAACGTGGTGACAAAGAGAAGAGGCAACACTGATAGAACTCTGTGATTGCTTAGATGGGCTTGGGTGGTATAAGGGGATTGGGTGATGGCCAGGCCAGCATTTACGCCCTGTAATTCCAGGAGAGGGCCGGCAGGAGAGCGGGAGAGGCCATGTCAGTCGCGTCAGGTCATTTGAAGGATTTTATGTTGGTAACTTGGTGCTATTTCCCCTTCACTTCTCTCTTCTGTGTTCAGGGACTTGAATCCTGGAAAGTACATTTTCCAGACTTCCTGTCAGCAAGGTTCCTATTTAAATTTTGTTGATGAGAGGCGTTTATATTCGACTTGGGAGTCAGGGAGAAGCCAAGGCGCTATTTCAATGTAAAGTCTGGTGTCCTGAGAGTGACCCCCTCCGTTGCTGCAGGCAACTGAGACCATCTGTGCTGTCTCCCTGAGACTCCTGCACAGCCCGAGCCTTCCAACAGCTTTTGACATCTCTAATTCCCAGAATTAAATCCCTTCCTGCTCAAAATACCTGAAATAATTCTTGTTTTCTTGATCAGACTCTGACTTATGGCCATTGGGCTGAGCATTCCATATCAGATGCTAAAACTTATTTCTACTAGTCCTCTGAGATACTTTCAGAACCAGCTCCATTATTCCTCACACCTACGTTTGGCTCAGTTACACCCAAAGATCCAAGCATCCTCATCAAACATTATCACCCAGCCTTTCCTTCCCACCCTACTCTAGCCATCATCAAATTGAATCTAGTCTCCTTTCCTTCTCTTTCTCTTAAAACTGTGCATGTATCTGCTGGAACTCTCTACCTCTGTTTAGCGATCCCACTGCATCTTCAACATCTCCTCTGAATGCTCTTTCTACCTCCTCACTAAATTAAAAATCTGGCTGTCCTCGAGGATACCGATTTCCCTTGGAGCGATGTATCTCAGGGCCAGGAAGTGGGGCATTGTTTTCCAATGTCCCATGGCTGTTTCCAAATCATTTCTCCTAGTTCACTTGGAGTAATTACAACTGCTGACACGGTGCCCCGTCTTCTCACTGCGGGTCTACAATTAAAGTCATTTGGTTGCATGAACCGTTCAACTCTTTCCTCCCTCTTTAATATTTGGTTTGTAATGTTTCCACCCAGGGTTGTTTAAAGTTCATCATATGTAAATCATTTAGAAAAATGGCACAAAGTAAGTTCTCAGTGAATATTATCATCGTCATCTTCCTCTTGTTTCCCTGCTTGCACCAGAACAAGTAAATATTGCTGCAAAAAATCACACAACTGTTTTATTGGTTTCTCTTTGAATTCATGATTTCATCCCTGAAACTGGCTCTCAACCCTGCCCAGCCACCAATATTGTTCTTTACAAAGCTTACTTTCCCATTCAGGGAGACGACATTACATTTTCTTCTTTTTTTCCTGTCCCACACCTCTTCACTCTAATTCTCAGCTGAGGATCTCAGTTCACACTTAATTATAATGCAGACAATACAGATGAATTTGCAAACTCTCTCATCTTCCTTCAAGCAAATCGTTTCTCCTTAATGCATCTGCACCCACTCCTGTTTCTTCCTCCCTATTTTCATGAGGGAAGTGGCCCTTCTTTGATCACAGCCAATCCTTCTACTTGTTCTTTGCATTCCTTTTCCCATCCTCCCTTTTTTTTTTTTTTTTAAAGATTGATTGATTGATTGATTGATTGCTATGTTGGGTCTTCGTTTCTGTGCAAGGGCTTTCTCTAGTTGTGTCAAGCAGGGGCCACTCTTCATCGTGGTGCGCGGGCCTCTCACTATCGCGGCCTCTCTTGTTGCGGAGCACAGGCTCCAGACGCGCAGGCTCAGTAGTTGTGGCTCACGGGCCCAGTTGCTCCGCGGCATGTGGGATCTTCCCAGACCAGGGCTCGAACCCGTGTCCCCTGCATTAGCAGGCAGATTCTCAACCACTGCGCCACCAGGGAAGCCCTCCCATCCTCTCTTAAGACCCTGCGCTTCCTGTTACCCACTCCCCCATTACCACCAACTGAAAAAAAATTAAATAACAAACAACTCTCGCACACACCCTCTTCCTGTTCCCATCCATGGTAAGACTTCGAAAGTAGTATTCTGCAATTACTGTCCCCACTTCCTGATCGCCAACCACTTTCAGCCCTTTCCAGTCTGGTACCTGAACCCATACTTCTGAAGAGACCAAGAGCACTTCTGAGGAGGTCAGTAGCTCCATGTAGCCAAATTCAGTGGCCTTGCTTGGTCCTCATGTTTATCAACCTCACAGTAGCATTCAGCCCAGTTGAAACATTTTCCCCTTCTTGAAGAATTTTCATATTTTGCCTTAAATGACCCCATGGATCCTTGGTTTCACTCAAAGTTTTCTATTCTTTTCCATCCAACCTGGGGCATGTTTCTGAGCTATTCATTCAGGCCTTATTCTTACATTATCTCTTAAGTTGGTGAATACTAGTATAAAGCGGAGAATAAGAGCATGGCCGAGGAGCCATGTATCTGCATACACATTCTGGCTCCACCATTTCCTAGCTGTGTGACCTTGGGCAGATTACTTGACTTTTCTGTATCTCAGTTTCTTCATCCATATAATTAGGATAATAGTGCTTTAGTTATGTGATTATTGTGAGGATTATATTAACAGTGTGTGACTTGTACTAAGTTCTCAATAAATGTTAGATATTATTATATGCTTAAAACTCTCAGATTTATATCTCTTGTCTAGACCTTCTAAAGCTTAGATTCATATGCAGCTGCCTATTTAAGAACTACACATGGATGACTAGTAGGATCTCCAGATTAACATGTTCAAAAGAGAGGTAAAAACGAGTTGGATCCCCAAATTAACGTGTTCCAAACAAACTTCAGAATTCTTGATTAACCACCAAACCTTTTTCTCTGTGTTAACTCTCTCACTAAATGGCATTATCTTCATCTATTCAGCAAAAATTATTTATGACTAATACGTAATCTGAAATTAGGAAATTGAACTATAGGTAGAAAAAAATTAAAACCATTGTAGTGTTTCTTGGATTAGATAAATCCACCATCAACCAAAAGTACCTTGTTGAACTTTCATGATACAAAAATCCGCTGAGTGTGTGTGGGTGTGTGTGTGTAGGCATTGGTGTGTTTGCCTGCTAGAAGTTAGGAGGAAAATGACATGCATCCTAGAAATAGAAGATCTGGTCTCATGACTTCCATTCTACAGGAATATTTTTATTTACCTGGGCAGCTAAAACACATAGTATACACAGAATCACATGTATCTTTCAAACATGTATGAAACAACCATACGCTATCAAAATAATCTATAAATATCTGTCATGTCTTCACGATTACATTTGACACTTGTTCCATTTCTAGTATGTTTTCCAGGTATTTTTATAACATTTTCTCTTACGTGGTTATTTATTTTCTGCAATATTCAGTTTTGCTGGCCCGTGTTTTTACAGCTCTTCTTTGATTGCTTTCATAATGACTCCAGATATAGATACAAAATTCTTCATGGTACATTACCAAAGGAAAGAAATTTTGGATTCACAAAGAAAATAAATACCTTGGACTCTCATGGTCTTATAAATTCAGCAGTCTTTTAATGATCATTGCAGACACTGCACAATATTAATTACTAAGCACATACTACGTTCCAGCCACTGGACTAAACAATTTTTATGCAGTATGTCATAGAAGCATCACATTAATTCTACCAGGTAGGAGTATTATTAACTACAATACCAGATGGAGAAAGTGGGTTAAAAGATGCTAATTAATTTCCTTTCATTAAGGTCACAAAGCTAGTAAAGGACACAGCCAGCGTCCAAGCTCATATCCTCCTACCTCCAAAGCCAGTGCTCTTTATTATTAACTTAATTTAAAACTTTACATAGTGATTACAAAGAAATAGTTTATTCAGTCGTGTGCCCTAACAGTTTATTAACGGGCTTATTCTTTCTATTTAAATTTTGTCTTTTTTCCAGTTGATGAGTTCTTAATTTTTTTTGAGATTTTTCACATGAGCAGCTTTATTAATGTTTTTTACACATTGGACAGAAAACTTCATCTCCTCATTCTTCATTATTTACCCAACTGTAAGATTCAATTTCTAAGTTCCAGCTAAGTGTTTATAGATCACTTTTTGTTGTATTCACCATCTCTCTTAGTACTATGGTTTCATTGTATGATGATCATTTTGAAGTCTGCATCTATTGCAAAGGTAAGACTTTCCACATATCAGTTCTTTTAAAAATTTAGCTCAATTCCCAGATCATGTCCTCGGGCTGCCAAAATGGCTGTGTGGCAACGCTGAAAACTGATGATAAATCGGGAATGTTTAGATTGAGACTTGTGAAACTGGACTGAAGCACTTATCTTTAGATCCAATTTTGGTGATGTATGTATTATGACTCCTGGCAAGGAAAAAGCAGTTTCTCGTGGATGGAAACCTTTCTCTGAAGTAGACTCTCACAGAAACTCCCTAGGGAGCAATGAAAAGAAAATGTTGAATTCTCTGACTTTGTTATTGAAGAATATAATAAGCAGTGTCTTCCACAGCAGTTTTACCAGTCATGCAGAAAATGTCTTCATAGGGCTGTTTCCACAATGTCGGCTTTCAATGAACGTTTAAGGAATCATTTTTATATTGTAGTGTGGAAGATATTCCCACAGGGAGCTGACACGATGAAGGCCAGGGAAGTAACTTTCCTATGACTAGACTGGATCAGAAATAAGACTGAGGTTGTTGAGACAGAGTGATTTGGCTAGAATACTTCTTAGATTTAGTTGCCTGTCACTCTTAATTAATCAACACCCCACGTCATTCTGTAAAAGATCTTAACCAAATTAACATATGCAGTTAAAAAAAATCAAACAATTGAACAAATCTGGGTAAGGAGAAAACCTGGGTATGGAATTAATAAAGACAGCAAGAAGACTGATGCCCATAACACACCATCCTGAAGAGTGCGTGGAGGATGGGCAAAGAAAAAGTGAAAGATAATTATAAATGTCAGTGTCCATTATAAAGAAGCCAACTAATGGGTAATGAGAAGCATCGATATTTCTGATATGGAGACTTGAGTTTTCCCCCAGAAGTATTCATAAACAGCCTGAAATCCCTAATGACATCATACTGAGGCAGTTACATATTGTGCCGTTTGAATATATCCTTTGGGGTAAGGTGAGTACATGAATCAGCCATATCATTCAGTGAAAGCATTTCTGTTGCCATAGTTGGGAGTGGGCACTAAATAATTTGGCCCATATATTTAGCTCTGAGATGATATGGCGTGTTTCAAGGGAAAAATTAGACCAACTAGTCACAGCATACATGAATGGACTACATATTCTTAGGGCCATAAGTATTTTCTAATTAAAAATAATCTTTTGTTATTACACAGTAGTATGTGTATATTGTAGAAAATCAAATGATACAGATACATAAGAATAAGAAAGAAGACATTTTACCCCTACCCAGAAAAAATGATCATAGTGTGTCTTGCAGAAAAGTCATATAATGCATAATGTTTTGTAAATTGCTTTTTCCAGTTACATTGTTAGTTAAAATATTTAATTTTTCATGTCAAAAAGTTTTATGTCTTCTAAAAACCAGTCCATATTCCATATTCCATTTCCCAACTTTCCCCCAAATGTCCTTTATATAAATGGTTTGTTGAAACCAGAATCCAATCCAGGTCCATACACTGAATCTTGTTTTTATGTCATTTAAAGTTTGTTAATCTAGAACAGTGTTTTTTATCATGACACTGACTTGCTGAAGAAACTCTGCTAGTTGTCCTATATAATATTTTATCTTCTGGATTTATGTGGCTGTTCTCTTATAGAAAACCTCCTATATTTCCTAATGAACTGGAATGAATTCCAATTAAACAATTTTGGCTGGAATACACCATGGGTAATGCTGTGTCCTTCATGGTGCATCAAATCAGGAAATACATTATATCTGGTTGTCCCACACTTAGCAGTGCTCAGACTGACCTGTGGATTAGGGTGATGAAAGCCTCATCCCCTCTTTGTACAGACATGTTTTCTCATTGAATCGTGTAAGTAATCAGTAGAGTGGTGCTTTGTCACTACATAAGTGTACAGTTCTCCATCAACCATTTATCTAATGTTTTAATGAAAATTGGTAATCCTTAAATGAATTAATATTTTTTCTATCATTTGATATTTATTTACTGGCATTTCTCCAGACCATAGAAGAATGGGTCCAGTTAGTCTATTTAGTTACCTTGAAGTACAGTTTCTACAGGAAAATCAGGATACCTACTTAACTCTTTCACTTTAAGTACCAATTTTCAAACTACGAAGGTGGCTCAGAGGACACCTTAGAGAATGACAGCTGAATTTTCTGGCGTCTTTTTCTGAGCATAATGTTCTGGATTTCCAGGAGATCCATGTGTGTTAAGTTAGTAGAATCATTCTTCTTTGTGTTGTTCGAAAGTTCACAACTTTAGCCAGTGGGAGCCCCTTGGTATTAGCTCTCATATCCTATGACCAACCCACTAACATTTGAAAGCTTCTTGCTTCCTGTCACAACACATCTCAGACTCACCTGTACCATACTTGCCTCAGTCTTGGAATCAGCTATTTGTCCAAGTGGAGAATGGTATTAGAGATTAAGATACGACATGAGAACTACAATGGTAATGTTTGCTTCGAACGACTCTAAATATTTTTTCCAAAATGGTTTTTAATAAACACTGGCAGATGAAATTTCAAAGATGTATTCACCGGATATTTTCTGGTATAACTAGGATACTTATTAAGGGCAGATGTTTATAATATAACAACCAGTCCAAAAGTAGAATAAGGGCCTCTTTTGAAAAGTGAGAAGTCTTTTTTTTTGTTGTTGTTATAATGAAATCTTCAAAGTGACTCTTTACTTCCGAAGACGTTCATCATTGGGAATTCGTGAGTTACAAACCTATGAAGAGATTGAAATACTGGCAGAATGTCACAGAATATAAAAGGCATAAATAAATAAAATGGGAAGGCTATGAATTCTTGGAAGGGACAATTAAATCAGCATTTTTTAAAGAGAGTGGCGTTATATATTTTGACATATTTCTTAAGATAGAACCTGATTTGGTAGTGAATATTTCAAATAAGGTTGCATCTGTATTTCCTGTATGACTTTGTAATGGAAACACTAAATTAAGAGTGACCTTAAGACTTCCAAGAAGCTCCAGATTTGTATAGGCAGGTATATTTTGAACAAATCTGATTGGATCTAATTTTTAAAAGACACGTGAATTCAGCAATGAGTTTCTCTGTTTGTATGACTCCTAGTCTGGATACAGCTGTAAGGACAAAGTCAACTTAAGAATCCTAGGATTTGTCTGAGAATCCGTATTTAAGTTAAGACATATATATATATGTACGCATTAAAGAAAACAAACTATCGAGATTTATTTATGAACATAAAGGAACAGAAAAGAGTAAGAAATTTCTTTACTTTGAGATTATTAAGCAATTACTGAATGATTAGGGCACTAGGGTGTAACTTTTGAAGTGCCTTACTTTCCTATGTTCTAGTTGCAGTTAAACATTTTTTCTCAATTCTTTACTTTTTAGGGGTACCATTATCAAATTCTCAATCCACTTAACCTCTCAAGTTTTCAGTATAAGAATCTCATGGAGCAATTCCACAGGAAGCCAGACACAAGTTTGCTCAGTTTTCTTGCCAAGACATCCCCGTGTTTCTGCCTCTGCCACCCCTGGTGGCCTGGTGGGAAAGCTGCCTTGCTCATCCCTCAGGCCCAAGTGGGTTCAAGACTCAATGTCTCCCACCAGGGACCCTCACGATACCGAGGACTGCAAGTTGTTCCTCTGAACTCTCCCTGCTTCTAAGCGACCGTCACTCAGACCGATCTGTGACTGTGTCCACCCAGGATTTCGGGTCACCAACTATAAACAGGGAGTGGAGGAGAGCTATTGCTCATCTAGCCCTCCACACGGGGACCTGTCTTGGGGCTGCAGCCCCAAGGCAGAGAACCCACACTCTGCTGAAGATGGAGGTAGGGGGGGCAAGGCCCCGGTGGCTGCAGGGCCTCCAGCCTCTTCCATGAACAGATGACTCAAGTGGAAGCAACTTGCTTACTTATGCACTTACTCTGCCAGGACGACTGCCTGACCCTGAGCCGACGGGCAAACATCACACATCATCCAAAATAGACAGTGGAAACACTGCCTTCTGATTCTTCTTCACCTCCTAAACTGTCTGAATCAAAAATTTTTATTTATTCTTCCACCAAACACAACTGATTTCCATCTACAATTATTTTTTAAGGTAAGAAACAGTGAGTCAACGGAAGAAAGGCCTGTGGCCTTGAGCTAGGGAAGAGTGACACTGTGACACTCGACTGAGCCGCCGGGCTGTGGGGATGAGCTTGGGCCGCGCAGGACGGGACCCGGGTCAGCGAACCTTCTCCAGGGCAACTCTGCAGCACCGCACGCACTGCTGGTAGATGGTCTCAAAGTGAGCATTACTGCCGTCATAGCGATCTTCAAAAATGAGTTGTTTTTGTGGCTCGTAGCTCCCAAGTAGTTCAATTTTCGCTCTACAGTTTTTAACTTGGTTACTTTTTCTATTCAAATCTCTACGGTTGCTTTCATCCATACTTAGTATACAGTCAAAAGCAGCGGCAAAGTCTTCTTTGGTAACCTGCCGGGCAACGTGACTCATGGGAGTACCATGCTTCTTCATGCAAACCTGCCCCCGATAATCCGGAGGGTTTCCTAGTTCATACGTGGACGTCGCTGCACTGTCCATCCTCCAAGTATCTGAAACGTTTTGATCAGTTACAAGTTTCCTGAAGACTGCTTCTGCCGTGGGTAATAGACAGATGTTACCCAGACACACGAACACCCCCGACTTGGTCACCTGCTCGGCCATCCCCCCCCGCCCCACCCCGCACCAAGAAGTCTTAGTTAAGATTGATGCCTGAATGAATGACATTCTCGCCTTTGCATAAAAGTGAAATTAAAGACAGCAAGTCTTCAGTTCCCAGCCAATTTAGTTATTATGTATATCAGAGTTTAGCAAAGTCTCAGAATAGGATAGTTGTGCCTAAGTCCAACTTTTTTTTTCTTATGTAGTATTTTTGTTAAAGACACAGTTCTGCAGTTCATGAAAATCTTATAATTTGAGGGCCTCATTCATCAAATGGCCAAATCTATAAGTTTGGCTAAGAGATAGAAAATAGAACTCTTTCGAGTCAGAAATTTGATCCACAATCATTACCAAATAATGTCTCCAGAATCTCTTACTTATCTTTTTTTTTAAAAAAAGTCAGAATATAAAAGTGTTTACATGTAATGAATGCTTTCTTTGGATTGTCCTTGAAATGGGATACTTTTCACTTTGCTAGACCTTTTCTTCTTTAAATTTCTTAGACTTTCTTAAGACAAGAAATTGTATGACTATTTCCTAGTGTCTGCTATGGTCAGGGTAGGTTTTATATCTTTTTTGTTTCTTTGTTCTTTTGTGCTTTTGCATTGTTTTGTGGCTTGCAATTGGTGGGTAAATATTTCCTAGAAATTTGGAGAATTGAATGATGCAAATTACTTGGAATAGAGATTAATTATTGTTCAAAGAAACCCATGGTCCACTTCAGACTTCTGAGCTCTGCCCATGTCCAGTCTTGTTATTTCAGACAAGTGAGATTAAACTCATAAGACAGAATAAAAATAAGTAAAAAAAATCCTTTATGGAAGTAAGGAATACTTTCTACTTAGTGTCTAAGTTGTCCATCTGATGGAAGGACATACATTAGAATATTTAATTATTAAATAAGAAATAACTCTGGCCCTTTGCATAAAATTGAATAGCCATAGGTTGGAATTAGAGATTTTTGGCTAAACATTATTCTCTTTGATTAATATATCTTAACCACAGGCATCTATATATCTATATTCACACTATATCTATCTATATCTCTGTTGTCTATTGCTACGGGCTGAGGATTAAAAACCAAGTTACTGAACTTCTTCAACCTTAGAATTCCCTGACTTCTTCAGAGCCTAGGAAGGAGTCAGGGAACTCCACTATCCCAGGAAAGTGTTCACTTACTTTAGAAACTATTTTTTTGCTCTCTGATACATGGGTGTCTTCATTTCAGAAGCCCTTGGACTCAGTTGTCTCCATGTTTTCTTTTGAAGCCATTCTCACGATTTATAAACCACATGTTTGTGTTCTGGGCAGGGTTGATGCATTGTTTTCACACCTTACACAGAAGCCTTGGTGTCAATCACACCACAAAACCTCACCAGGATGAGATCAGTTTGTTCTGAGTAGCACAGCAATAAGAGAAACTTTCCATTATGTTCCCTTTGATTCTTTAAACAACCAAAACATGGTTCATCCATAACTACTTTCTGTGATTTAAAATACTGAGGGTTTTAACAAAAATATTTACTGAATAATACTGCAAGTTAACCACCACTTACTTCTACTTTGAGAATATTTACATTCAGGATGAGAAATTATGCTACTAGAAAAGTTTTATTTTAAAATTATAAACTGCATGGAAACATATTAATGAAAATAAACAGATTATTCTCCATGGAGTTAATGTTTTCTAAAAGTTCAATGATTTAGATTTCTCTAAGCATTATAATATTTTTAAACGCAGCTTTTCATAACTAGTGAAAAATAGAATCAAAATCACAGAATCTAAATCTCAGAGTTTTAGATATTGCAATGTTTTGCTTTGGCAATTTTATAATTATTACAATGTTCTATGGTAAGAAACGTCTTTGAAAATCTGAAAAAAATGTATCTAAGGTCAGGTTAAGAGAGATGAACTAAATCTTCACAAATGAGATGAAGAATTGCTAGAAATTTAAGTAAGGACATTAAAATCATAAGAAAGGTTCATACAGGAATGCTTGCCCTCGAATCTAACATTTGCAAATATGTTTTATACATTTTGGGAGAATTTTTAAAGAAAATTCCAAACCAACTGCAAAGTCAACATTCTGTGAAGGATGATATAGTAATGTGAACATGTGATTGTCATCAACAATGAGCTCATTAGAAAGTATTGGGAGAAATGGAAATTTGAAAAAATTTTTGACTTCCAAGATTATATTTTAAATTTGAATTGGTTTTAAATCTTAATTTTACTATAAATTATAGACATATATTAATTTAACAATGACTAAATTCTGTGTTCCAGGCACTGTAACAGGCATTGGGGATATAAATTAGAATAAATGTGCTATGAAGGAAATGGATTTCTATAGCAGTTAGAAGTAATTTTGGCTGTATGTAAGGAAAACCTATTAGTACTTTAAATGAATCCTCTTACTGAGGATTTCTGGAGTTGGGAGGCTGCTAGCTTTGGTTCAATGGCACTGAATGATAGAACCATCCTTATGGTCATTCTTTCATGCTTGCAAATTCCAGGCATTGGCATTGTGACTGCTTTAAAGATAGGTAGACAGGGGCAGGAGCTGTGCTAATGACATCTTTTCTTTCTATCAGGAAAAAAAATGCTTTCCTAGATGTCATCTAGTAAAATTCCATTTATTTATCATTGGCCAAAACTTGTCACATGCCCACTTCTAGCTGCAAAGGGAACTATAGCTGAGTATTTAGTTTTTTCAACTTCTGTGATGGAGATGGAATGGAGGAGGAGGGTGAATATCAAGTTGGGTTAGCTTGTCAATAAGGTCTACTGTAACCATCTCCCCTACTTGAAAAGTAATAACTGATACATGATAAGGAAGCCAACTGTATTTTTCAGCAACTACTGAGTGACATGACTGATAACCTCTTATATTCTCTAGCTATTGTGGTATAACAGGAAGAAGGGCTCTACTAGGAAGTTAGAATAAGCCTGTGAAGTAAGAGTAGAAGTTACTGCAGTAGAATTTCTGTGTATTTTTAAAGGGAAGAGGGTAGTTTTAACATATAATAAAAGAATTACCTTTTTTTTTTGGTCTTTGTATTTGTGGGAGTTAAATGCATATATTTTAAACATTTGTTCACTAGAAAGTGGGGAACTGTTTATTTTTATTTTTTTGGCTGCATGGGCTCTTCATTGTGGCGCGTGGGTTTCTCTAGTTGTGGCGTATGGACTCCAGAGCATGCGGGCTCAGTAGTTGCAGCACACAGGCTTAGTTGCCACATGACATGTGGGATCTTAGTTCCCTGACCAGGGATGGAACCCACGCCCCCTGCATTGGAAGCGTGGAGTCTTAACCACTGGACCACCTGAGAAGTCCCCGGGAACTGTTTTTTTTATGTTTTCTATTCAAATAAGCTGGAGTTAGGTATTATTTTATCTTAAAAAACTATATATAGGGGGTGTTACTTCAGTTAGTGGTAGAGTAGCTTGTATTAGACAAACCGCTATGCAGAGAAGAATAACAAATTCTTGGTGAAGTAAAAAACATCTAGTTGAAGGCACTGGAGAGTGACCAAAAGCAGGCAGAAACAGGAATATAGACACTTGAAAAGGGAAACTGCTCTGGGTGAGTTTTACATTTATGAATTTTCTGCCTGAGGTCATTCTCTTTGAGAGTGACATGGAATGGCTGGAATTCAAGCAGAAATTTGCAGTCTTACTGGCTGGAGGAGTCAAAGAATGGAGTTTGATATTGCCAAGGTAGAAGATAAGTGAGGAAAAGGCTTTCTGGAAAGGGAGCTAATTGAGGTGGAGGCCCCCAAACCAGCAGATAAACCCCACTTTGATTGGTCCCTGAACTATGCATACATGGGGGAATGCAGCAGACTTGCCAGAAAGCAAAACTGAGTAGACATTTCAGCTGCTTACAGAAGAGCCAGAGTTTGGAATTTGAATCCAATCAAGTTAACTGACTACTAGAACAAAAATCAACACCATAGGAAAAACTGACAGAATCCAGGATATTAAAATGCATAATTCATAATGATCAGTATGAATTGAAATGTAAAGAAACAGGAAAATGTGACCCACAGACAAGATAGAAAGTAGTAAAGAGAAACCAACCACAAGATGACTCAGATGTTTGAATTAATGGAGAAGTTTTTTGTTAAGGCTGTTGTAAATATTTTCATGGGTTGGAACAAAAATATTTCATAATGAATGAACAGATGGAGAATCTCAGCAGAGAAATGGAAATTATAAAAGAAGACCAAATGGAAACTATAAAACTGAAAATACAGTATTTGAAATGAAAAATTTGAACTGAATGGGCTTAATACGAGATTGGAAATTAGTGAATGTGAAGAGAAGTCAATAGAACAGGGGAAAAACTAAGAGAAAAAAAACCCAGCTTACAAAATGTATTGCTTAAATGATAAGAATTGAAAGTTGAAATTACTCTTTGATCCATGGGCTGAGGAATAGATGTTGTGTTAGCAGGCATGAAAACATTAATCTCATTGTATATCTCCATCAGATCCCTCAGGTGACCTGGTGTATTGTCAATGAGCAGTAATATTTTGAAGAGAATTTTTTTTTCTGAGCAGTAGTTTTCAGCAGTGGGCTTAAAATATTCAGCAAACCATGTAGTAAACAGACGTGCTGTCATACAGGCTTTATTGTTCCATTTATAGAGCACAAACAGAGTTAAGTTAGCACAATTGTTAAGGGCCTTAGAATTTTCAGAATGGTAAATTGGCTTCAACTTAAATTCACCAGCTGCATTAGCCCCTAACAAGAGAGTCAGTCTGTCCTTTGAAACTTTGAAGCCAGACATTGACTTCTCCTCTCTAGCTATAAAAGTCCCAGATGGCATCTTCTTCCAATAGAAGGCTGTTGTGTTTACATTGAAAATCTGTTGTCTAATATAGCTACCTTCCTGAATTATCTTAGCTATATCTTCTGGACAACTTGCTACAGCTTCTACATCAGCTTCTTCACTTTGCACTTTTATGTTATAGAGGTGGCTTAAACCTCATGAACCAACCTCTGCTAGCTTCAAACTTCCTCACCTCTCTCAGCCTTCATAGACTTGAAGAGAGTTAGGGCCTTGTTCTGGATTCAACTTTGTCTTAAGGGGGTTGTTGTGTCTTAAGGGGGTTTGATCTTCTATCCAGACCGCTAAAACTTTCTTCATATCAACAAGAAGGATGTTTCACTTATCATTCATGAGTTCACTGAAGTAGCACTTTTAATTTCCTTTAAGAACTTTTCCTTTGCATCCACAACTTGGCTAACTCTTTGGTGTAAGAAGCCTAGCTTTCAGCCTGTCTTGGCTTTCAATATGCCTTCCTTACTAAGCTTGATCATTTCTAGCTTTTGATTTAAAGTAAGAGACATGCAACTCTCTTTTTCACTTGAACACTTAGAGGCCATTGTAGGGTTATTAATCGGCCTAATTTCAATATTGTTGAAATTAGGGAGGCTGAAGGAGAGGGAGAGAGATAGAGAAATGGCCAGTCAGTGGAGAAGTCAGAACACACACAATTATCAGTTAAATTTGCCATTGTATATGGGTGCAATTCGTGTTGTCCCCAAAAAATTACAGTAGTAACATCAAAGATCACCATAACATATATAATAATAATGAAAAAGTTTGAAATATTGTGAGAATTACAAAAATGTAATGCAGAGACCTTAAGTAAGCAAATGCTGTTGGAAAAATTGCACCAATAGACTTGCTAGATGCAGGGTTGCCACAAACCTTCAATTTATAAAAAATACAATATCTGTGAAGCATTATAAAGCAAAACACAATACAGCAAAGTATGCTTATAGTCTAAAACGCATGTAACTGTAAGACTAGAATGACCAAAAAATAGTGAGAGAACACAAGAAGTATGTGAAGACATCATGCCTAAAATTTTTCCAAAACTGGTGAAAAACATAAACTTAAAATCCAAGAATTTTAGCAAAACCCAAGAAGGGTAAATGCAAATAATGCCACACCTAGGAATATCATAGTCAAACTGGTGGAATCCAAAGATACAGAGAAAGTCTTGAAAGTCACTTGAAAATATTGACTCATTACATATGACTCATACATATTGCAATGATGCATGTAACTGCTGACAGTGATATATACATAACTGTTCCTTATCAGAAACAATGGCGGCCAACAGACAATGAAACAGCATATTTAAGTGCTGAAAACTAAGAAGAAAATGTTCTGTCAATCCAGTGTTATGACCAGTGAAAATGTTTCTTAAAAGTGAAGGCAAAATTAAGAAATTTTCAGGCTTAAAATAAAACTGAATTAGTCACAGCAGTCCTGCATTACAAGAAATGATAAGCAAATTCTTCAGTCTGAAGAGAAATGACTATCTAGAAACTCAGATCTACAGAAGGAATTGAATGGCACAAGAAAGAGTAAATGTGTGGGTAAATATTACAAATTTTTCTTCTTTTAATTTCTTTAAAAGACATATAACTATTTAAGGCAAAAATTATAACACTGAATGGTGAAGTTTATAATGTATGTATGTATAACATGTATGACAATAATAACACAAAGTTTGAGGTGGGGAGTGTAAATAGAAGTATAATATTTTTACATTTGATGTGAAGTAGTACAAAATTAACTCTATGTAGACTGTGAAAATTTAAGGATGCACATTTTAATCCCTACAGATTCACCAAAAATAATGCAAAGAGGTATAGCTTCTTAGCCAATAAAAAATTTTAAATGGAATACTAAAAATATTCAAATCAGTTAAATGAAGGCAGAAAAATAGGAGCAAAGGAAGAAAAAAACAAATAGTGCAAATAAAAAAAAATCAGAGTACTAGATCTAAGTGCAACTGTTTCAATAATTGCATTACATATAAGTGGATTAACATTCCAGTGAAAAGAGGTTGTAAGACTAGATAAAAAGGCAAGACTCAATTATATGCTGTCTATGAGAGACACTTTAGATATAAAGACTGAACATTTTTACTTTTCTCACTTTTATTTCGTCTTCCCATTTGGATGGATGAAGATATACCATTAAAACATTAACCATAAGAATAATATTAGGCCAAAGTGATCTCAAGTCAAGGAGTATTATCAGAGATAGAGAGGAACCAGTCATAACGATGAGGGTCAATTCAACAAGAAGACTTAATATTTGTAATTGTGTATGTGCCTAAGAGCTTCAGAATATGTGAATCAAAAACTGAGAGAAGAAAGAGGATGCTAGGAAAATTCACAATCATGGTTAGAGTTTTTTTAAACACCAATTTCTCAGTGATATATAGAACAAGTAGGCAAAAAATCAGGCAGAATATAGAAGACTTGAGCAACACTGCCAATCATTTGAGTCTATTATTATTTATAGAGTTTGCAAGAGGGGACAGGCCCTTCTTCTTCACCAACACCCCTAACCTATTGTAAATTTCAGAGGCCCTCTTTAGGTTTCTCTTGATTCTGAACATAGATAACAGGTTCTTAGGAACCCCCTGCAGTTTTATCTGACTTTGCTTTTCTGCTTGAGAATAAATGTTCTTTATTCTGTTGTCTGAAAAAAAAAAATTTGCAAAATTCAACACCCACTCATTATAAAAACGTTGAGCAATTACAAGAAGGTAACTTCCTCAGTCCAACAAAGAACACCTATATATCATAAACTGCAGCTAACTATACTAAATGATGCAAAATTCTATAATTTTCCCCCAGGATGAGTAGCAAAGCAAGAATACTAATGCTCACCACTTTAACAGTGTCCTAGAGGTTCCAGTCAGTACAATAAGGCAAGAGAAAGAAATAAAAAGCGTAAAGATTGTAATGGAAGATGTAAAATAATCTCTATTCACAGAGGACGTAATTATCTATGTAGACATTCCTAAGGAATCTCAAAGCAACTACAAGAAATAATGAATGGATTTAGAGATTTCATAGGTAAGAGATCAATTTACAAAAATCAAAGGTATATCTATATACTGTGTATAAATAGGAAACAAGTTAAAACAACATTACATTTAAAATATAAAAACAAAATATTCTGGAATAAATTTAATAAAATATGTGAATGTCCTCTGTACTGAAATCCACAAAACAATGCTGAAAGAAATGGAGTGGCAAAATATACCATATTCATGAATTGGAAGACTGAATTTCATTAATTGTTAATTTTTCCAACTTAATTTGTCAATTCAGTGAAGTCCTGATCATAATATCAACAGAAAATTTTGTACAAATTATTCAGTTCATTATAAAATTTATATAAAAATACAAAGGTCCTGGAATCTTCAAAATAATTTTTTAAATGAATGAAGTTGGAGGATTTAAACTTCCTCATTTCAAGGGTTACAATAAAGAATTGTTATTTAAGAGAGTGGGGTATTGGCATAATAAAAGACAAAGAGATCAATGAAACCAAATAGCAAGTCTGAAAATAGACTACACATATACAATCAATTGATGTTTGACAAAGGTGCTAAAGCAATTCTTTGAGGGAACGGATGATACACTTAAATGTAAAAGCTAAATCCCTGACATTTTTAGAAGAAAATATAACCTGAGGTTGGCAAATATTTCTTAGAAAGCAAATACAGAATAATAAAAGTAAAATTTAAAAATGATTAATTAGGTTTCTTCAAAATTAAAAGCTTCTTCTCATCAAAATACTCTATTAAGTAATTAAAAAGCAGGATAGACTGGGAGAAAGTATGTACAAGCTTCTCTCTGACAAAGAACTTGTATCTAGAATATTTAACAAAATAATATAACACATATAATAAAATAATAAATACAACCAATCAATTAAAAAATGGGCAAAATTTTGAACAAACAATTCATCAATGAAGATTTATCAAATGGCCAATAAGCACTTTTTTTTTTAACATCTTTGTTGGAGTATAATTGCTTTACAATGGTGTGTTAGTTTCTGCTGTATGACAAAGTGAATCAGCTATATGTATGCATATGTCCCCATATACCCTCCCTCTTGCGTCTCCCTCCCACCCTCCCTATCCCACCCCTCTAGGTGGACACAAAGCACCAAGCTGATCTCCCTGCGCTATATATAGCACATTTGGTTTTTGTTTTTTATTTTATTTTTGGCTGCGTTTGGTCTTTGTTGCTGTGCATGGGCTCTCTCTAGTTGCGGTGAGTGGGGACTACTCTTCGTTGCAGTGCGTGGGCTTCTTATTACGGTAGCTTCTCTTGTTGCAGAGCATGGGATCTAGGTGCATGTGGTTCAGTAGTTGTGGCACGTGGGCTCAGTAGTTGTGGCTCATGGGCTTAGTTGCTCCACGGCATGTGGGATCTTCCCAGACAAGGGCTCGAACCCGTGTCTCCTGCACTGGCAGGCAGATTCTTAACCACTGGGCCACCAGGGAAGCCCAGCACGTTTGAAAATGTGTTTAATACCCACAATCATCATGGAAATGCAAACTAAAATCACAATAACATAGCACTACACAACCATGAAATTGACCCATTTCAACTGGATGAAGTCATATGACAAATTCTGGCCAATGGGTTGGGAGCAAAAGTGACCTGTGTCGCTTCTGGGCTGGCCCATTTAATTATCAATGTAAAGCCTGTAGATCTCTCTTTTCCCCTCTGGTATGATAACTTGTAACCCTTGAGATGACTGTAAGCAGGATGGTTAATTTTATGTGTCAGTTTGACTGGGCCATGGAGTACCCAGATATCTAATTAAACATTATTTCTGGGTGTGTCTGTCAGGGTGTCTTTGGATGAGACAAACATTTGAATCGGTAGACTAGAAACGAAGATTGCCCTCCTTGATGTGGGTACCTCGTCCAGTCTGCTGAAGGCCTGTATATAATACAAGGCTGAGTAAGAAAGAAGTCTCCCTCCCTGTCTGACTGTCTTCAAGGCAGGACATTGATTTTCTCCTGCTTTCAGACTCAGACTGGAACTTACGCATTGGCTCTCCTGGGTCTCCAGCTTGCCAACCACAGATCTTGGACTGCTCAGTCTCCACAATTACATGAGCCAATTTCTTTTAGTAAATCATATATATATACATGTATATATATATGTTTTCTTTCCTATGGAGAATTTGGACTAACACATATTTCTGTACTACGAAGTGGGGCTCTGCTGTAACAAATACCACAATGCACAAGCAGCTTTGGAACTGAGTGTGGGTAGAGGCTGGAGGGGTTTTGAGGTGAATGCTAGGAATACGGACATTAAGGGTGATTCTGGTGAGAGCTCAGAAAGAAAAGAGGACTGGAGAAAATGCTTCCATCTTTGAGAATACATAAATAATCATGAATAGAATGTTGATAGTAATATAGACATTAAAGGCCATTCTGATGAGGTCTCAGACAGAAATAAGGAACACATTACTGGAAACTGAAGGAAAGAAGATCCTTGTTAAAAAGTGGCAAAGAATTTAGCTGAATTGTTTTCATGTTCTAGTGTTTTGTGGAAGATAGAACTTGTGAGTGGTGAAATAGGGTATTTAGCTGAGGTTATATCTAAGCAAAATGTGCTTGGTTCCTCTTGACTGCTTATAGTGAAATGTGAGAAGAGAGAAATGAATTGAAGAAGGAATTGTTAAGCAAAAAGGAAAGATTTGGAAGATTCTCAGCCTGTCCATAATGCAAAAAATGAGGAAACATGTTTAGTAGACAATGCCAAAAGTTTGACTGGAGTATCACTTGATAAAGAGATTTTGGGATTATATGAGCAGAAAAATTGCCAGTTTTTTTAAAGGTTATACTCCATTTATAGTTATTTAAAATATTTGATATATTCCCCATGTTGCACAATATATCCTTGTAGCTTATTTTATACCTAATAGTTTATACCTCTTAATCCCCTGCCCCTATATTGCCCCTTCTGGTTTTAACTGAAGGAGATAGAAATGGAATGAAAGGAAGGAAGGCTATTGGACTTCTTAGATCTTACAGGACCAGACCGTAGAGTTATTTGGCTGTGAACACATACTGTTCTTCAAAACAGAGGAAGAATGGAGCCTTAAGGGTGGGGTCCCTGCCTGGCAAAGTCTTGGGGACATGACCTCACCTAGCAGAGCCTTGGGCACATGACCCCATCTGGCAGAGCCTTGGCAGTGCGACCCCTGCCCAGCAGGGCTGTGGAGTTGGGTCTGCTGCCTCAGTGAATCCAAAAGGCAGAGCATCAAACCAAAGAGGATTATTTCCGAGCCTTAAGATCTTACGGAATTTGCCTTGTTAGGTTTTGGACTTTCTTGGAACCCGTCACCCCATTCTTCCTTCTGATTCTCCCTTTTGGAATGGGAATGTCTGTCTTATGTCTGTTCCACCATTGTATTTTGGAAACACACCACTTATCTGGTTCTTCAGGTTCACAGCAGGAGATGAGTTTTGCCTCAGGTTAAGTTGTACCTCAAGTCTCACGCATATCTGATTTAGATGATATTTAGATGAGATTTTGGACTTTAAACACTGGAATGAGTTAAGACTTGGGGAGGTTGGGATGGAATGAATGTATTTTGCATGTAGAAAGATTTAAATTTGGGGGGCCAAGGAGCAGAATATCATAGATTAAGGATTTATGTCCCCCCGTAATTCATATATTGAAGCCCTAATCCCCAGTGTGATGGTATTTGATGGTGGGGCCTTTGGGAGATAATTAGCTTTAGATGAGGATATGAGGATGGGTCCTCTGTGATGGGATTAGTGTTTTTCTAAGAAGAGGAAGAGAGACCAGTGCTTTCTCTCTTTCTCTGTCCTATGGGGACACAGTGAGAAGGCCATCTGCATAATTTTTTCCTACACTGTCAGCGTTATCCCGTTACATTGTTAACAGATTGTATAATAATGGCTATTGTCAGTTGACGTATTTCACCTCTGAAATGTTGACTGCTGTGTGGTCATGCCCAACAATTGTCTCCTGTCATGCAAGGCCTGGGAGATACTGAAGATCAATTTCAGTCCTGGCCAGGGACTACCCCAAAGAACTACTCTTTTACTTTTTATTGTGAAAATAGGTCATCATACTTGTTATATGCTCTGATAAGATTATTTCAGTAACTCTGGTACTTCTCAAATAAATCACAAAATTCAAGGATGTCAATATTTTAGATAAGGCCAATTCCTATACGGTCAGCCCTTCACATCCATGGGGCGCACCTATGAATAGAGGTTGTTGACTGTAAGGAACTGGAGCATGTGCAGATTTTGGTACCCACGGGGGTCCTAGAACCAATGCCCGGCAGACCCTGAGGGACAACTCTATATTGTTTTCTAAATTACTATTTTTCTCTGAATTGTGTAGATCTACCATACGTACTTTCCTTTTTTATTCTCTGGTTTAGTAATTTTTGCTCAACAGAATATAATAAATGGTATCCTAGAAACAGAGTGGCCACATCTAAGTCCTTATTTTATTGGGAAAAGTTAATGTAAGTAAGAGCAAGTCTTTTGATAACTTGTTAGTCTGCATATGTAGTGTAAAAATTAGAACTGAGCATTTTTGAATTTTAGCCTTATATGTATGCTTCAGATGTAATCTGTTTGTCTGAAATATTGTTGGAAGTAGTTAAATTATTCGTAACAGCTGAGATTTCCGCTTTGATTTGCCAGAAATGAGGAAAAAAAGTTTTCTACTGAAGCCAAAGCTCATATCATTAAAAAGTTTTCCCAAAAAAACCCCTTCTCAAACTTATCATATGACAATGTGATATGACATAATTAAACATAATTCCATTTCTCTTATTTATTCTATCATGTCACAGTATATCACATTAAACTGATTGCTCTTGGAAGAAAAGCTAACTTCAGAAGTTTTTTTGGTATCAACCAATAATTATTTGCAGCAGCACAAGGCTGCTTCTGTCCTCAGACTTTAGAATTTTGAAACATCTTTTCTGAACTTCAGAGCAAGCTAGATAGAATTCTGTCACAAAGGTGGCTGGGATCAGCCCCATAGAGCTTGTGATGTTCTGCGTGATATCTGGAGTGGGAAAGAGATAGTGCAGGTCACTTGAGAGGCGAAATAACTGAGTATATATTAAATAAATTCATGTGCCCTCCAAGGTATGCTCATGAAATCTGCCCTCAACAGATTGGTTCTTAGTCTCTACAATATTTTAGGTGGAGAGATTAAAGATATTTGAACAGAAGCACAAGGAGGTTCAAGGTGCATTTCCCTTTTGCCACCAAAGATGTACTTTTGAGAAGTCTGGTATATGTATTGTTTTATGCCACTGATGTTTTAAGATTATTAGGAGTGTTTGAGAGGAACAAGGGGACACTGTTAGTAATTATGCCAAGTAACATGCATAAACCTGGACTTTAAAAAGGCAAACCAGGATGTGTGTATACATTTTCTCATTTAGTTTTAAAATAATTATATTTAATACAAATTGCACACAAAATAATCCAAAATACAAAATTCATTACATAAAATAATTACAGAGGCACTTGAACTTCATTTAACTTTACATCTGATTTAGTGTTCAGTATGTACATAGCTTTCTATAGGCTTGGTTCATCTAGTTGATAAACTGAAGCCAGAAATAGATTGAAATCTTCCTGTTGTCATTCTTGTTGAGCAGATCCTGAGTGGATCCTGCTCTAAGACCCCATAGTTAAGAATTTCATGGAAAAATCAAAAGAAGTTAGAAATGTAAATACCTAGAGCTGGGTTTCATTTCCAAGGATGCTGTGCTTTATGAGATGGGCACCAACCCTCAACTCTTGCTTTCACTGTACAGATAGTAAGAGAAGACACTATAGGTGCCACAGAAAAGAAGCAAGCAAGAGAATCTTCAGAAATGCTTTGTTCTCTGATTTAAGAAATCCAGATTTAAGAAATGCTTTGTTCTCTGATTTAAGAAAATAATTTAAAATAATTATTTTCTTTAACATAAGGCAAGGTTAATTCTTGATTAACCAGGATAATGGTAGTGAAGGAAGTTATGAATACCCAAATATATGGTTAGAATAAAACTAGTCAAGTATAATACACAATAGAATGATTGTAAAGTTATTTTATTAAAATAGCATTAGATGTTTGAAAACATTCAGTATTCTATGGATATTATCCATATATGAAAATAATAGACATATAATAGCTTAGGAATATAAAACAGAGAAATTTTTTTATGAAAAATGGCCAAAATTCTCTATCTGTTGAGAATGTCTGCTACTTGCTTTTTATTTCCTGTCTGACTCTCTCTCTGCCTCTTCCCCAGTCCCCTCCTGCCCTCCCTTCCTACCCTCTCCTTCTTTTTAATTGAATGAGACCTGAGTTGGGCAGAGACGCAGAGATATGTGTGTGCTCCCTTCCTCTCCTCTTCAGCCCTCATTTAATGCCTCAGAGGTTTCTGTCTCTGTCGTGTAGCTGTGCACTGGTTCTCTGGCTATTTGATAGAGGTGACACATTTGTGCATGGCAGTGAACACAAGTTGGTGTCTGTCATTGTGTGGGACCAGATGACAGAGGTAAGCTTCCTAATTTAGCTGTCTGTGTGTGGATGGAATAGTGACAGGGAGGGTAGGGTTCATGAGGAATGGAGCCAGGCTGAGCCAGGGCTCTAGGTGATGTTATAATGTGGTGTAGGGGCCACTTTCTCAGCATGGTACACATGGTCTTTGGTCCTCACACATGCCCTGGTGGCAGGACGAGCCTCTGGTCAGTTTCTTACTGCAGACCTTCATGCAGTTTTCAGTCCATGACCCAGTGTCATTTGATGTTGTTCTATATAATGCCAAAGAATTCCCACCAGTCACTAGACGTCCTTTGATCTTTACCTCTACCAGATTCTTAAAGGTGACCGAGGTGCCATGAAATTGGATTTCTAATATTCTTGATGCTCTTCTTTGCTTTGGTCCAGAATTATCATGTCCATATCTTTTCATTAGTTCTTACAGATCAACAACATAAATGGTAGAAAGAGAGGTCCAAGTGGAGGAAACATGGTCCATTGCAGAACTCCCTTGCCCAGGGTGACGTGGTACAGGGCACACTGCCGTGGGCATTGCTGCAATGTGCCGTTCTCACTGGCCCAGAGAGTGAGAGCTCTGAGAGTGTGACCAAAGCATGCATTGTCAGTGCCCTAGAATAAATATGATCACAATCACTACTCAACTCAACTGCTTTTGTACATGTGTTGTTTTATATATGTGCAAACATATATGGCATTCCCGTAGTAGAGGATGTCCAGCGGTCTCTTTCTGTGCCTCCCCCTCCTGCCACTCCCATGTACTTCCTTGCATTCATATGTGTCCTTAGTACATTCCCTGTCTCACTAGAAGTAGACTTTCAGATTAAAGCTTCCTTCCTGGGGCCTCTGGGGTGAGCCCCTTCTTCTCAAACCTCCTCAGGGACCTCACTTGATTAATTATTTCCCAAAGGGTGGGTAGTGCTCTCGCACATACAAATCTTGGTAGTGGTGGCAAATATTCAACTAAAAATGGAAGGCAATGTCTCCATTTTTCTAGTTGCTTGATACTGAGAAATTCTCTTGCTTCTCATTTGACTCCAGAACTCACGGCAAATGGACTTTTCTAGGATCCGGCTTTTCTGGGTCAGCAGCTAAGAGTAGCTCTTGGGATGTGCAGGTCACTCTGTTGACAGCTTTTCTCTCCTCATTTTTTCCCAGCAGTTCTGAGCTATTGACAGTAGAGAATTGTCTACCGAGGGACCACTGGAGCTTCTTATCTCTTTTCTCATGGTCCCAAACACATTAAATAAAAGAAGGGTCCTTTCTCTAAATCTGAATCTTATTTTGTTTTGGGTAAAAAAGCATAATATAAGAGATGGGCATTAAAACAGGCAAATAATTAAAATAAAACAACCACAGACTTACATATTTGAATCTTACCCTAGTGATTCAGAACATGTTTTTAGTCTTGTAAAGTAGTAAATGGCTTAAATAGATTCTACTGAAGTTTAAAAACAGGCTGATCTCCATAAGCTATAATTTTGAGAAAAAGATTTCAGGTCACACACTGGTCTTTGTAGCTACATACCCACACAGGGATACTACCGCCAGCAACACCATCTTTGCATTAAAAAGAAAGACAATATTTGTATTGTAATTAAATCTAAGAGGGATAATAATCTCAGGAGAGATTTATTATAGTCTGTCGCACTTAATTATCTTTTCTTTTATGTACCAGTGAAAATAATGAAAACTTTTTTTTTGAAATATGAACACCTCAAGTAAAATCATAGCATAGCAGGATGAAGATTGTAGAAAATGAAGATTGAGCAGGGAAAAAGGGCATGAGAAATTGAAGATAAGACCATGCAAAGAATTATTTTCATATGATTCAGAGCTGGAGTTAAGATGGTGACAACGGCTTGTTGGTTACCTGATCTGATGCTCAGTTATACATTTTATATAATGTTTTCTTTAATAATCACTTCAGCTCTACAAGGTAGATATTTTTCTTCCCATACTTATAGATGAGGAGCTGAGATTCAGAGAGAGCAAAGAACCTGAGTGACAAAGCTAGTTGGTGGGAGGATTTAGTCTAGGTCTCTGACTTCATGGCCAGTGTCTTTCTACTTTCTCAAAAAGCAGACTGAACAGAGAACTAAAGAGTTGGCTTACCCTGTGATCTCCAAGCTCCTCCAGCTCTCTCTACTTAAAATTTCCATGTACATTTTCTTTTATTTTTTTCAAGGTTACGTAATCAATAGTTACATCATGTAAAACTTGAGGAACAAATTTAGAATCGTTGAGAGCATTTTAAGTGATATCACTCAAATCAACAGCCAATACTATCAGAAAACCCCATTTCAAAGAAAAATTAGCATCACCTTTAAAACTGATAAATTGAGAATCTCGACATTAAAGAACTCCTACAGTTTTCTAGTGAGTTAGATAAATTGTAGATTTAAGAATCCCCCTTTTGGAACCCTGCTACACTGTTGATAGGAATGTAAATTGGTGCAGCCACTGTGGAAAATAGTATGGAGGTGCCTCAAAAAACTCAAAATAGAGTTGCCATATGATCCAATCCCACTCCTGGACATATATCCATAAAAAACAAAAACAGTAATTTGAAAAGATACAAGCACCCCAATGTTCACAGCAGCACTATTTACAATGGCGAAGGTATGGAAGCAACCTAAGTGTCCATCAATAGATAAACGGATAAAGAAGATGTAGTACATATATATATATATATATATATAGTGGAATACTCAGCTATAAAAAAAGAATAAAATTTTGCCACTTGCAGCAAACTGGATGGACTTGGAGGGCATTATGCTAAGTGAAATAAGTCAGACAGAGAAAGACAAATACCGTATGATATTACTTATATGTGGAATGTAAAAACTACAGCAAACTAGTAAGTCAAATAGAAAAGAAGCAGATTCACAGATATAGAGAACAAACTGGTGGTTACTAGTGGAGAGAGGGAAGGGAGGAGGGGCAAGATAGAGGTGGGGAAAAGAAGGGTTTTTAAAGGATTATATGAAATCATGTGTGTGAAACTTTTAAAAATTGTAAAGCACTATAGAATTTAAAGAATCTTTCATTCAAAAAAAACACTTTTAACCTTTGATCTAAAAATAAACGCTAAAAATGTACAATACTTATAAATGTATTATGCACAAAATTAATTTCAAAATAGTTCACATGTTTCGTGCTGTATGTTATAGATATGCTAAGATTAATTTCAAGCAGATTAAATAAACATTGAAGTGCAAAAAAAGAGCCCCTCTTTTTAATAATTTCAACCCTCATTTCTCAAGCTTGAGAATCATTACATTTCTTGCTATGTGTTATGGGAACTGATTTATATTTTTAAAAGGGTTGAGAGCCAGAAAGTTATTTTTCGAATACAAAACACTAAGCCACATTTTTGCTAAAGAAAGGCTTGTGTAAGTACATGTTGTTTCATTTTATCAGCCCTCCTACCAGTGTTATGTGTGAGGGTGGATACAAGACCCCTAATTGTAACATGAATGCTTGTGACCCAGGTGGGGTGCATTGCTAGCATGCTTTTGGGTAGAAAACGGATACTGAACCCATGAGAACTTGTCCAAACTTCCCATTTCTTAAGCGATGTCTATGATTTCTGGATAACTGGTTTCTGCTTTAATCTAGCATTCCACCAGGAGCACATCATGACATCTCTGATTTATCGATCCATTTATTTCTGAGTTTATATATGGTGACTTTTGTCCAAAGTTCTAGACACTGAATAAGCTTCAGAAAGAGATTGTTCTTAGAAACCACTCTTCAAACAAGCATAATATAAAATGATGTAAAATTTATGTCATTAGTTCACCACAGTCCTCTAAAGATCAGTTATGTGGAATTACAATTATATGGAATTACATATGAGTGTAAATACATTTATTTTAATCTGTATCTGTACACGATGAAAAATTACTAGTGCATTGCTGTGGACACAAGCTGGGGAATTAATCTTCTTTTTACCACAAGTTGAATATGTGCCCTGGACAAGTTAATGAATGTCTCTGAGCTTAGGTTCCCATTCTGAGTTGCTGAAAGTATATGGGGCTGGACTAACATCACTCTCTTGTCTTTCCTCCTCCCTTACCCTTGTCAAATGCTATGCACGTTTCCATTCCTCTGTTTTGGATATCACTGATTCCTCCCTCTGGAATGCCTTCTCCTCTATCCTGGCTCCTACCCATGATTTCTTTTAGAGCATCAATAAGAAAGGAAATGCTCCAATGAGAAAGTACAAATTATACATGGATCATTGGAAGACAAGTATAAGTTAACTAGACTTTAGGCCCTGAAATGGTGTCATTTAAAAATCAAATACCTGCTGAGTAATTGCCATGTGCCACACCCTGAGCTCAAGATATGACTGGAAAACCAAACGCCAGCCCTCCTTTTGCTAACCAGGCAGCGTGGAAGACAGTGAGTGAGTCAATAGAAGTTTATGCAGTTCCTCTGTGGAGTCTTAAAGGACGGTATAGATAATATTTTCTGAAGGGATGAAAGAGGAAGAATTTTCCTGATAGTCAAACACAAATATTCAATGAAGTCCACTGTGCCATTGCAGAGATCAAGTGATGAGTTAATATTTGTCTCTAACTTCACCAGCCAGAATGACATCTTACTATGAATTAGAGTGCTTGTTGCTGCATCTAAGGCAGGCAGACCACCTAACCTAATCTAGCAACTAAAAATTACTTACATTTTTATCAAAGAGAAAAATGCACAGAGTTTAAAAAACAAATGATTCTTCAAAGTTTATAAGAAAAAACAGCAGCCTCTTACCAGACCCCATTCATCATCTAGTTTCTCTGCTAGAGGCAAACGCTAGTGAACACTTTTACCTCTAAAAGTAGTTTATTCTGGTATTTTTCTACATATTCTAAAATAATATACTCATATTGTTATTATTCATCTATCAATTTTAAGTATTATATTGACTAAAGAAATGGGGTTTACTCTTCTAGTAACACCGCCTTGTTCTACCTTCCAAATAGTTATATCACAATTACTGATTAAATCAATATCCAGTGTTTACATTCTTATGACATTATAACAGCATATTACTGTTAAGTAAAGTGGTGTGTTCTAAAGACATTTGCTTTTTTATACAATTTTGTTTTCCCTGGGGTTATTAATTGCTTCGTATTTTTATATTTCGTATTTTGCTTAGTTTTCTATGTATCTATTTCTTCCTAGATATTTAAGATCAGATTCAGTTAGAGTGACAGAAAAAAATAGCAGTGGCTTAAATAAGTAGAAGTTTAGTTATCCTTGGAAAACAGAGTCTGTAGGTGAGCAGCTGAGAGCTGTTGTGGCAGGGCTGTGGTCATCAGTGTTTAAGTCTTCTCCTTTTATCTTACTGCTCTTCCATTTTCAACACGTGGCTTGTACCTTATGATTCAAGATAGCTACTCAAGTCGTATCTAGTTGCCCACCTTACATTCAGAAGCAGAGAGGAAGAAAGAAATAAGAGCATATCTCCTTCCCCTTTCTTCTTTTGTTCTTGTCTCTTGTGATTTGATAACTATCTTTAGTGTTATGTTTGGATTCTTTTTTCTTTTTTGTGCACTTATCTATTATAGATTTTTGGTCTGTAATTACCATGAGGTTTTTGTATAGCAGTCTCTCTCTGTATATGCATATATATGTGCTTAAGTTGCTGATCTCTTAATTTCAAATGCATTTTAGATACCCTGCATCTGTACTCTCCTCACTTCATGATTACTGTATTTGATATCATATTTACATCTAATTGTTTTGTGTATCCCTTAACTTATTGTGGATACAAATGATTTTACTATTTTTGTCTCCCTACTAGCTTTTTTAAGGGGATTTTTAAAAAATTAATTTATTGTAGTTTTGGCTGCGTTGGGTCTTTGTTGCTGCGCATGGGCTTTCTCTAGTGTGGTGAGCGGGGGCTACTCTTCGTTGCGGTGCACGGGCTTCTCACTGCGGTGGCTTCTCGATTTCTTACCTTTATTGTATGCTTGCCTTTACCAGTGAGATTTTCCATCTTGTAATTTTCTTGTTTCTAGTTGTAGCCTTTTCTTTTCGTCCTAGAGAAGTTCCTTTAGCATTTGTTGTAAAACTTGTTTGGTGGTGTTGAATTCTTTCAGCTTTTGCTTGCCTGTAAAGCTTTTGATTTCTCCTTCAAATCTGAATGAGAGCCTTACTGGGTGGAGTATTCTTGGTTGTAGGTTTTTCTCTTTCATCACTTTAAGTATATTGTGCCACTCTTCTGGCCTGCAGAATTTCTGCCAAAAAGTCAGCTGATAGATAGCCTTATGGGAGTTCCCCTGTATGTTAAATATTTGTTGCTTTTCCCTTGTTGTTTTTAATATTCTCTCTTTACCTTTAATTTTTGTCATTTTGATTACAGTGTGCCATGGTGTATTCTTCTGTGGGTTAATCCTGTATGGGACTCTCTGTGCTTCCTGGACTTCAGTGACTGTTTCCTTTCCCAGATTAGGGAAGTTTTCAGCTATTATCTCTTCAAATATTTTCTCAGGCCCTTTCTCTCTCTCTTCTCCTGGGACCCCTATAATGTGAATATTAGCGCACTTGATGTTGCCCCAGATGTCTCTTAAACTGTCCTCATTTCTTTTCATTCTTTTTTCTGCTCTGTGGTAGTGATTTCCCCTACTCTCTCTTTCAGCTCACTGATCCATTCTTCTGCCTCATTTAGTCTACTATTGATTCCATCTAGTGTATTTTTCATTTCAGTTCTTGTATTCTTCAACTCTGGTTGTTCTTTATATTTTTTATCTTTTTGTTAAAAGCTTCTAATTTCTTGCTCTGTGCATACATTCTTCTCCCAAGTTCTCTGATCACCTTTATGATCATTACTCTGAACTCCTTCTTTGGTAGTTTGCCTATCTCCACATCACTTAGTTCTTCTTCTGGGTTTTTATCTTTTTCCTTCATCTGAAACATTTTCTCTGTCACGTCACTTTGTCTAAATTGTTATTTGTATGTTTATGTATGTGGTAGGTTAGCATGTCTCTCAACCTTGGAGTAGTGTCCTTCTGTAGGATACATCTTATGCATCCCAGCCATGCACTCCCCGCTTGTCATCCAAGGGCCAGGGGCCAGCTGTTCCCAGGGTAGTGTCTGGCCTGCATTTGTGGACTCGGTCTGCAGGCTTCAGGACTGTAGTTTTCTTGCTTCTGGTGTCTGCCTTCTGGTGGGTGAGGCTAGTCTAGAAGCTTGTGCAGGCTTCCTGGTGGGAGAGGCCAGTGCCTGCCCATTGGAGGGTGGAGACGAGTCCTGGGCCCTCTTATGGACAGGGCTGTGTCTAGGGGCACGTCTAAAGGTGGCTGAGGGCTCAGGAAGTTTGTAGGCAGCCTGTCTGCTGATGGGTGGGGATGTGTCCACACCCAGTTAATTGTTTGGCCTGAGGCATCCCAGCACTGGAACCTACAGGCTATTGGGTGGGGCCAGGTCTTGGTGATAATGACCCACGCAAGATGTCAGTCTCTGGGAGAGTTCATGCAGATAAATACTCCTGATAGAGCCATCACCAGTGTCTACGTCCCCAGGGTGAGCCACAGCTGCCCCCTGCCTCCCCAGGAGACCCTCTAAGACCAGCAGGTAGGTTTGGCCCAGGCTGCTATCAAATTACTGCTTTTGCCCTTGGTCAGGTGCATGTGAGATTTTCTGTACACCCTTTAAGAGTAAAGTCTCAATTTCCCCCAGTCCCTTGGAGCTCCTGCAATCAAGCCCAGCTGGTCTTCAAAACCAAATGTTCTGGGGGCTTCTCTTCTCAGTGCCAGACCCCTGGGTTGGGGGGCTGATGTGGAGCTCAGAACTCTCACTCCCGTAGGAGAGCCTCTGTAATATAATTATTCTCCAGTTTGTGGTTCGCCCACCCCGGGGGATATGGGATTTGATTATATTGCAAGTGTTTCTTCCCTTATGTCTTTAGTTGTAGAAGATCTTTCCTGGTAGGGTTTTCAACAATGGTTGTTTTGCAGGTGGTTGTGATTTTGGTATGCTCGTGAGAGGAGGTGAGCTTAGGGTCCTTCTACTCCGTCATCTTGACTGCTATCTCCAAGCTATTTCCTTTTTTTGAGGATACTTTCCAGGAGTTTCAAACATCACTTCCACTTACATTCTGTTAGCCAGAGCTTAGTCCTATAACTGCCCCTAGATGCAAAGGAAGCTGGGAAACATCCTTCATATTCCAAGAAGGTATGTGAGTAAGAATATGAGAAAGGAAATTGTGGGACACTTAGAAGTTTCTGCCACATGTCCCAAATATTCCAATAAAATTGTAGAACCTTCCAATGCTCTATTTCACAGACTTAAACACATTAGATAATCTGTCAGTATCTTTACCTCTGAAGACTTTCCTCTGGGAGACTTCAATTCCTTTACTCCACATTGGCCTGATTACTCTCTAGGCCTGGTAGCAGCCTGGAACTTTCCTCCTGAACTTTCTCTGCTAATATCCCATCTGACATCTCTTGTTTTCTAGATCCTATGTGCTTTTGCTTCTGTTTTCTTGCTCATTTTGTCAAAGCACATCCTTCAGTAGTTTCCTGAGAAAGGGTACATAAAAAGTACATTTTTTGAGATTTGGCACGTGTGACTATGTGTGTCATTATTCTATTCACGTGTGTCATTATTCTAGCCTCAGACTTGATTGAGATTTCACTGGATACAATATTCTAAATTGAAAAGTATTGTTCATCAAAGTTTTGAAGAGAAAGATTAGGAAATGAAATTAACCTCAAGAATTTTTGGAAGATGGGAGGAAACTGCATTGTTTTAAAATGTCACTGAATTTTCCCAATGAAACAAACAGAAAAACTAGAATGGGAAAACTAACAAAACTAGGAGACAAAGTATTTCAGAAAACAACAAAATACGAGCAAATGGGAACAAACCACTAATAACTCCATGTGGTATCAGAAGCAATTCAAGAGGAAGAGGAGGGAAAACAATACGATTTTGATAATCCAGAGATCTGGAGAATACCACTACCACAATCAGATACTAACTGGAAAGCTTCACAGGCAATTCTGAAGGGAGCAGCTGAAACTGAGAGAGAATGATTCCATCTTAAGTCGAGTACAAGAGGGTTACAGGAAATTCTGATGCTGCTGGAGCAGCTTGGTGGCACAACCTTAGAGAGACGAATTTTTACAAGTGACTCTGCAACACGGTGATTTGACTATACATTCTTAGCTCTGTAAAGACAAAAGAAGGGCAAAAACATCTTAAACTATTACAGTTCTCATAAAGATGATGATAGTGTTAGTATTGTTACTCTTGAATAGCTTTGTATGCATATGAGATAAAACAAATATTAATTACGTCAGTGTCCTTTAGAATAGACATTTTGTTATTGTTGTTGTTATTATAGAAGGGAAGGAAATATGTAAGAGTTAACAGGAATAAGTAAAAACCCAATATGTTGAATTTTAATTGAAATTATCAATGATATATTATTGATGTATTATATCATGATGTGTTTTGTCTGAAAAATTACATATTATATATTTTCCAACTCTGTCAACTGAAAAAGTCTAGACACAATGAGCAACCCCGTGTCTTTGTATCCACCTAGCACCCAGATTATTATGTTCTTTAAATGCCATTTCTTCGGAAAGAAATCAGAAAGCTTGGAGAAATGGCTTATTCCAGATCTGGGTCAGGAAATATAAAAAATAAACCTGGAATTTTTTTATTATTCTAGAAAGCAAGGAAGCTGAAAAAACTATTGGATCATGTCCCAAGGACTTGGGGCCAATTTAAAAAGGGTTACATGGCCAACGATGCAATGATTTGGGCATCAGTAAGCAAAGTAACCTCAATGGACTGAGACACATGAACACATCAAATATACTTAAAGTCATAAGTTCATCTAACCCAAATTCATTGGTTACTATTGGAAGGTACCAGAAAAGTAACTTATTTTGAAAATTGGTAAATAGAGAACAATGAAGAATTTATCTTGCCTTTCCAATAGGAACCATGTCAGGTAACTAAACAGTTGATAAGAGGACATTTGTTTTTCTTTTTATATGACTATTCCAGATAACAAGTTAAGAACAAAGAAAAACAAGAAAAAATAGAACAAAAGTAGTGGAGTTTTGCAATCACCAGTGAATGAATGGATGCAGTCAAGGCTCATCAGGGGCTGCTAACATCATCTTTATGTAGCTCCTGATTGAAATACAGAACACAGCCTATGAAGTAGTCAAGCTAAAAAAATACTTGAACCTAAATCTGTTCAAACCTCATGATCTCCTGACCAATTTACAGGAATTACAAGGCAGAGAGGAACACAATAACTGACACCACAGAGAGGCAATCAGCAAAATCCAGGCAATGGGAAACTTTGAAGGAAAAATGACTCAGTCTCTTCAACAAAAATTTTACAAGGGATAAAAGAGAGATGGAGAGGAAACCTATTGATTAAAAGAGATCAGAGACATATGAACAATGGCAATGTATGAATTTTACTTATATCCAGATTCAAACTGTTAAAAAGAAAAAGAAAAAAGAAGAACATTTAGAAGATAATCATGGAAATGTGAACATCGACTTATTGGTTATTAAAGAATTTTGTATAATTATTTGGGATAGAATAATAGTGTTGTGATTATGTTTTAAAATGGGTGTTTTTTCTTTTTAGATATGCACTGATATATTTACAGATGATGTATGTTGCCTAGATTTTATTCAAACTTTTCAGAGAGAAGGAGAAATAGGTGGAGGTAAAAAGAAACAATATTTGCAACGAGTAAATAATTGTTGAACCTAGGTGATACGTACATTGAGATGACTAATACTATGCTCTCTACTTTTGATATTTCCATAATCAAAATTTGTGGCTGTTTTCTATTGTCTTCCAATTTCCAGTGATGCTTTGATGAAGTCTCACACTATTCTTACCATCAGTACTTTGTATATGGCCTTTTAAGTTTTTCTCTAGAAGTTGTTAGGCTCTAACCCTTATCCATGGTGTTTTTAAAATTCGCAGTGATGTGCCTTGGTCTGGGTCTTTGTTCATCCATTGTACCAAGCACTTACTGAAATTTTGATCTAGAAACTCAGTTTTCAGCTCTGGGAAATTTTTCTATTATTATTTATTTGATAATTCAGTTTTACCTGTTACCTATTTTTGTGATGCTTATTAGTCATGCCAGATTCCTGTAGTGACCTGCTTATATTTATTGTTTCTTGCCTGTTATTAATCTCTTGTTCTTTAATTCTGCCTTCTGGAAAAATTTTAATTTTATCTTTCAATCCTTGTATTAGATGTTTTTCTTTCTTCTATCATAATTGTGATTTTAAAAAGCTTTTTGTTTTTATCTGGTACCTTATTTATTCTCTTTTTTTCCCCTTACAAATGCAATAATTAATTTTATGTTTCAGAGGTTGATTAAGTTTTCTTCCGCTTTGCATAGTGTCCATTTAATTACCCTTTCACGCTGGAGGCTTTCCTCAAATATCTGGCAATCTTTGCCATTTACATTTGAGAGTGAGGAACTAAAATTCATAGGACTCATAAGGTCAAGAATGTTGCTATTTCATCTTGGGATCATTGAATGTCAGTCTTGGTAGCATTTTCTCTTGAATCCACCAGTCTCTTTCTGGAGAGTATAGCCCTAGCTCCCGCATTCTGGGAGCCAAAGGATGGGAGGTGAAGGAGGAAGCTAGGCATCTCCCTGTTCTGAGTGTTAACTTTCATTAAATCCCCCTGACTTTAGTAGGTATGTTTCTTTCAGCTCTTCCTGATATTTTCAAATATACAGTCCCTGTTTTGCACACTCTCCAGAGAATAATCATCCTGTCTCCTGGGTTAGGGAAGATGATCTAGATCTTTGATTCCATCTCTGAGACTTTCAACTAGCCCCACCTTCTCTGCCTTGAGATGTTCCTGAATCCTCCAATTCCTGAGACTGTTGGCCTCACCCTCTCTGTTTTCAGAAGTACTAGAGTCATCTAATCCCTGAGCCTTCTACACCAGGAATAGTAAATACACTTCAACATGTGGGTGCAACATTTAACTGATAATGCTTCTCTCTGAAACTGGGTTGATATAGATTCTCTTTGGGTAAGGTTCATGATATGATGGTTTAGGACCAATGGGCTTGCCAAGTGAAGGTTTTGAGGCAAGGGTTTCAAAGAGAGTCTTGGAGAGTGAACAGTGATTTGATGGCATCAATTGAAAAGTTGAGCAGTTTGATGGTCATTTATTTGCAACTCTTTCTTCCTGGGCAAAATTGCTTGGAGTAATAAAGTCATGTTGAAGAATACAGCCCAAGAGTAGTGCCATATTATTGAAGACAGTACACTGGAAGGGTGTAGATGTTTTCATTTCTCACTAATAATAGTAAGATGAGATAGATTCAAAATATCCATTCCAGGAATCTGGAAGAAAAATACTGATTCTTGCTTTTATAGGCAGGATTGTTTCGGTTATACTACAGTAAAGATTCTCAAATCTCAGTGGTTTAACATAAGTTAGTGATGCTGCAGTCCCTTATGGGTTGGTATGAGGCTCTGCTTTCTATGGACCTTGGCTGATAGAGGCTACACCATCCTTCAGCAATTCCCTCTTAAACTCATGGAGAAGGTGAGGAGAGGAAGAGAGCTTGGCACCTGCAGTTAGGTCTTTTGGTCAGGAATTGAAGGATACCACTTCAGCCCATAGCCTACCAGCTGGAACTAGTTACATGGTTCTGCCTAATTACTGAGGGGCTGAGAAATGTACTTGCTCATGTACTCATGAAGTAGAGGTGAACAATGGTCAGTTTATCACATTGCTTAAGAAAGAGTTGAAGAGTAATTACACCAATAGAATAGCACTTCAAATATTTTTACATTTCTTAAGTACTGAGCTGTGTTTTTTATTGATGTCCAATTCTCATGGATTGCTGTTCATATTAAAACCCCAGTCTCAGCTTTTATAGGCAACATTCTAAGAAGTCTTTCTTTTCATCTCCCATGGACGAAGACATAGGGATAATAATCCAGAGTTATTTATTCATTTTTAGTAACACTGTCATTACTAAGCTTATGAATTAGATATTTTGCAATAACTGGGAAGGTAGGACATGAAAAGAATGGTGAAATTTATATTGCAAAATATCTAAACTTGGTTTAGTCTCAAAGGAACCTATCTCCATCTCTCACACTAAATACGCTTGTCTTATGGCATTTCCTTCATTAGGCTAGTAAATGTTTTTCCTTCCATCTGGACTCAATTTTGAGCTATGTTACTGATGACACTGTCCAGACTATAATGCAGATGGGATTAGAGAAAAGGAATGTCTATAATCACACATGCAGGCACTCTTACACAACAGAAGACCTATAATCCAACTAGTCTTATGTAATATGCTCCATGTGTTTGAGCGCAGTGTGATATGGGTATTATTGAAGATTTACCTACTTGTTTTCAGAACAGTATGTACTTTGCATGCTAGACAGCATACACTGTTAACAGTGTATATTTTTGAAATTACATGGTATTGGATTTATTATCCGTTGTCCCAGAAAAAAATATAAAACATTTCCCTTTTAGAACAGAGCTAATAGCTAAAACTTTTGAGTACTTATTATGTGCCAGAGAGTAAGTGCTTTGCATGGATAACTCATTAAATTCCCAACACAGCCTGTGATGTTGGTACTCTTATTATTTACCCACTTGGCAGTGGGGAAATAGACTCAGGGAGTCTGAGTCACCTGCCCTGGCTACGTAGCCGAAGTGGGTTCTGGCTCAGGCATCTGACTCCAGGGCTGGAACTCTTAGCCATGGCCAAGCTCCTCCAGAGTCAGAACTTCCTTATACGCACCTTTGGCAACTGGGTGTTCCATTGGAGTTTTATGAAAAGTGGGATTAGTATAGAACATGGTATTTAATTGTAGAGAACACTGAATGCTTAACAATATTTTCTCAAGCTCTGTAATTCCAAGATCCTACAGGAAGCCCAAAATGGATTTTTTTAATCCCCAACCCTGATTCCAGGTAAGAAGATTAAAAAACACAAGATGTGGTTTGTAAGGTTGGAAGTTATACTCTAAGGTTGAGGCTTAAGGTCCAAATGCTACTTAAACAAACAACAACAACAAAAAACCTCTGACTCTGCCTGGTTTTTAATTCTGACTCTGTTATTCTCTTTCTATATAGTCTTTGGTAAGTTAAGTTCATTCAGTTTTAGTTTCCCTGTCTGAAAACTAAAGTTACAACTGCCATAAACACCTCACTGAATTGTTGGGACATCAAATGTGGTGACAGTGGTGCTTCAAAGCCCACATGTATCACTTTCCTTGTTCTCCTCCTTCCTTCCCTCATCCCCTCCCTTTCTCCTCCTCTTCCTTTTCTTCCGCATCATTTGGACATATTTTCTTCTAGCAGTTGTTACCAACTTAGAAATACCTTTTGACTGAATTTATGTGTGTTAAAGTGAAAATATGGATGAGATCTATGGGAGTCCTACATTTTATAAAAATGTTAGCAGTAAATTATTTTGACATGTTTTTCAGAATTGAACAGTTGTTCCATTGACACATTTAGACGTTTAGGTTCTGTGTAAACATAGCCCAAAGCAGTAGAGAACTGAGGCAAAATTGAGGTTTTTATGGATCATAAAATCTCTTTATTACACTCTTAAGCTGAAAATTAATTAGCTTAAAATAAATTTGAAAAAACTCAATTCACAACATTTACTAAATCTATTCAATTTATTAAAATTTTGTTTCTTCTAAACTATTTTAAAAGTTTTTGTAAATTATGGAGTAACATTAACAGGTTACAATGATTCCTGCAAAATTTTAATCAGCTCTTTTATAACAGCAGTAGAAAACATTCAACCTACCAGGATCGAAGACCACGGTGTTTTAGCTACTATGAATGTATTTAAAGTTCAGAAAAGTATATTTTAAAGTCAGTAAAATTTTTTTTCAAAGCTTAATATGGATTTTTTTTCAGTTTATGCTGATTTTGCCTAGTTCATATTTTCAATAATTTTTCATTTTCCTCAAATTTTAGCATTTTTATGATTTTATTTTCAATTTCTTAATTAGAATATCAAACTTGATTTATGATTTGTAGCAATTACCAGGTAAAATTTATTATTAATTCCTAGTACATTTCGTATTTTATCTTTCTGTATCTGGAGATTTTTAAACAATTTATTTTTTTGAAAATTCCTTTATCATTTTATTCATGATTATTAAGTACAAAATTTTAGGTACCAATCATACAATTATTTCTATTTCTATTTCACTTCTTTTCTTTTGGGTTAAATATTCTCACACTTTCATTTACACTTTCTTGCCTCTTCTTTCTGCAAACTTCTACAAGCTGATTATCTCAATTGCTCCTTGTACAGAAAATGAAAAGTTGAGTGTTGTAGTGTATGGGTATTGTTTTAGTTTCTTCTGATTTATTTGGATGTTTTTGAGGGTCATTTCTATTGTTTCAAACTTTAACCACTTTTAGTTTTCCTTTTCATCAAGCCCTCATAGACCATATGTGTCAGAATGTCTGGAGGTAGAGCCGAAGCATTACTCGTTTTCAAAAGTTCTGTAGGTGAGTCTCATCTGCAGCCAGTGTTGAAAGCCACTGACTGGAATGATGATTTTCATTACGTCCAATTTGTAAGATCCTTTCTCAGTAGAACCTGTTCTTCTCATTCAGGAGGCTCTGTGAACTGGTACATGCTTGGCAACCAGGTAAGAGGCTGAGAATTCTCATTACAGTGATGGGAGTGAGATCTTGAATTTTTCCATTTATAAATATTAAGGTGCACCAGCAATGATTTTATTCCTAGGTAGCCATTGCCACAGATTCCTGTTGGTCAAAATTGATTACTGCCTTGTCTGTACAACTGATATGGCTCTGGTGGTTAGGCCCTCCCACCTGGCCCCTGCCACCTGATCCCATGATTGCCATTAGAGTAAGGGAGCCCCATTCATCTGCAACATCTTCATCTCTGACCTGCAGGAGACAGACATCACAGAGCTTTCCCTCACCACTGCATTTCTTAGTGTCTTCGTGAAAAGTTGTCCCCTGAGCCCTCCAGGGGTTATGATTAGGGGGTGACTGAGCAGGCTGTACATAAATAGGTCCAGGAAAGCATTCTCATCTCTGTGGAATTCTGGACTCCTTCCTCTACAGAATGTCAGGGATTTAAGTTCTGGTATTTCAATCTCACTGATTATAAATGTCAGTTGAGTCCAAGCTCAATTCATCAACATAGCAGACTATTATTGTTACCCATATACATTATGGGTAAATCAGGAATCCTGGTGATTGTATTATATCTATTTATTTGCTCCATTCTAATGTAACATCAGGATTTATCCATTTTTATACATGCTCCCCAGATTCCTGCTGATTTCTGTTGTCAGGATCCTGCATTTCTTTAGGAGAGCAGGCTCTCTCCATCTGGGCCAGGCCTTAGTCCTCCCTGACTAGGCTATACCGGTATTCAGCTTTCACTATGGACCTGGAGACAACAAGGGATGTTGTGGATAGGTCCTCAGGGGAACAGGCATTTCCTTGTTAGTCAGCTGTCCTGGTGATAGCAGGGGAAGGTTGGTTCCTCTGTGCCAGGAAGGATGGGGCTGCTTCTGTTGGGAGGAAAAGTCCAGGGAGATAATGGAGACTCAAAATTCTCAGCCTTATCTTGTCTGCTCAATATCCTCATCCCATGTCTCAGGGTCCCACTCCTTCCCCAACAAGAGGATAAGAGATATGTCAAGGTTACACACTTATGTGGTGTTGCAACTCCTAAACCCTTACATTCGGGCTTTGTACTTGATCTTTGACTGTATCTGCTGTGGATACAGGTAAGGAACTGTTTTATAGCTGCAATAGAGGCTTTCTAATTTTTGACCTGTGCCCTGTAGCTTTCAATTTGTCTTTCCCATGTGATGTTCTCTAGGATTATCAGAAGAAGCTATCACATGATACAGCTTTTATAATGGTCATTATCATCATAGCAACTAACACTGCAATCACTTGATCTCTCAGTGTCTTGGTCTCCACCTGCACTGTCTTCCACAATGCCGCTGATAATTTGAGTGAACATGAGGCTACTTCACGCCATGGATTACCCTCCCTCCCCCACCAAGAAATAAGGTTATCTATATGCTTACTAAACATGGAAGCAAACCTATCCTAAAATCCAGTTTTGAGGTTTTGTTTCCTTGGGCCTGCCCTGGTAACAATTACTATAAATTTTATGATCCTGAAAGAGAATAGATGCTGTATGCAAAGAGAGTGATTTTGCTGCAGGCAAAGAGATGTGATTCTGGATTCAAATCTGGTCCAGGATTTTTTTTTTGAAAAAATTTGAAAAATGTTGAATAAGATCTGCAGTTTAGAAAATAATATTGCATTAATGTTCATTTTTCCCCCTTATTTTCATAATCATTCTATGGATATGTAAGAGAATGTCCTTGGTCTGTGTTTTTAGGAAATACACACTGAATTATTAGGGTAGAAAGGGCATCAAGCATTTAACTTACTCTTAGATAATTGAGAAAAAGTAATAAAAGTTTTATACAAAGAGAGAGAGAACTAACATGTATGATGTTAAACACTGGGGAATCTGAGTGAAGGGTATACAGGGGTTCTTTATATTATTTTTTATTTTTAATGATATTTAAATATATCTTTATATAAAATAAAATAAAAAGTTAGAAAAGGGAGGGTTGAATGAAGAGAGTTTAATAAAGGGACAAAGACAGGGCAAGATTAAAGGGGCGGTGAAGCATCCAGGGTTGGCAACAGGAAGAAACTGTTACCTACTCCAGGTCTGAAAGAACAAGTTGACTGAGCAGTTACCAGAACCCAGAAAAACCTGCCACTGTTAGAGGAGTGCAACCTAATAGGAGCTTCCAACCTGTGGCCCAACAGGGAAGAACTCAGGGAAATTGTCCTTGCCTTGTCTTCTCATCCTCTATATCGGTTCAGGGCCTTCGAGAAGCAGACATCAAGATGGAATTAGTCGTGCAGTAGATTTATCAGGGAAATGCCTGTGAGAGAAATAGAGAGGGAACCCGATGAGGCTGTGAGTCATTAGACCACCATCTAAAACCTGTAGGAAGGAAGATTTGGTAGGACAAGTCAGACTGTGATACAGTTTTAATAAAGCCTTGAAAAAGCCATTGGGAAATCCTCAAGTCAAACTATCCATCAGAGGAGTCCTAGATCTTGTGGGCATGAAACTCCCTTAGGTTCTCTGTTATGTTCGATGACTGCCTGGTAGTAGCACATGGGAACTGTGGTGATGGATTTTAGAATGCACCAGCTGGCCCTGCTGTTGGAGATCTGAGAGGTGCATTTTTATAGCTGCTGTACTCTCCATTGCCCAACCAATTGAGAGCTAGAGGGCAAAGGACTCAGGTTAATCTGGTTTTTAAAAGTCAAGTCTCATAAGTCAAAAGTCAGGCTAAAGAAGGTTGGGGAAAGTTGGAGTAGGATGGAGCTGGGTGGATCTTCAGGGTCCAACAGAGTCCACTGAGTCGAAAAAGAGAGGAATTTTCAGGCAGATGTAGGGCCCTGAAGACAATCTGTGTAGCTGTTCTTAGAGGTTGGGTGCAATTAAGAGGTCAGGCAAGGTACAACCAACCCTTAGCTATTGAGGTTTGAAAAGGAAAGAAGGAAAATTGCCTAATCCTGGCAGTGACGAAGACTAAGGGGAAGGAAAGGAGACAAATATTTCATGTGTGGTATGACTGGCAGTCAGGGGAATGGCAACGTATGAAAAATTTTAAAATAACACGAGAGCTAAAATTTGTGACACTAAGAACCCAAGTGAGGTCAGCTCACTTGAGTGAGCCAGACAGCAGAGCAATGGATTGTCCTCCCTCAGAGAACTGTGGCAACCTGTGGTGGAAGATGGGCCAGTGAGCTTTCTCACACTGAGCATATTCTAAACCTATTAACAGCTATTTTGCTAAGGGGACGAGCTTAGAACATTGCCCCATTCTGGGGACAGCAGGAAGAGACAGTGGTGGATTGATTAGAATCCAAGCTCTCCCTGTCTGCCTGAGACGCTGAGTTATGTCATCAACTCTGGTCAGCTTGTCTGGTGTGGGGACGATTCCAGACCAACGCTGAGCCCTTTAAAATTTCTCTAAAAAAGTGCGAAAGTAATTGACAAGCTTGGGTGCAAAAAATGTTTGTATCTTGTATTGTGCTCAAATACAAACAATGGTCTCACCCCCAGTGATAGACTAGAAGGGACTTTTTAGGACTTTTTCCACTTTCCATGCAAGAAGCCTGAAGGAGAAGAAAAATGAGTAGGTAACAAAGTAAGCGGCAAAGCCGGTTGATAAACTAAGTTTCTTGAATCTTATACAACTACTTATTTAGGAAAGTCACGTGGGGTCACTAGGGAGACAGGATATGATGGTTAGAGGGGGGGCAGAGTACAGTTGTCACACAGAGAGGGAGGAGTAATTGATTTGTCCAAGAAGATGTAATTAAATAGAAAGAGATGCAAGTTGAAAAGAGAAAAAACAACAACAATAAACTCCAAAAAACACAACAGATGCTGGAAGCTTTTTTCTTCCATGAAAGGACCCATGATATAGTGTTTCCAAAACTTAGCCCCTTTCTATAAAAGAAAGAAAGATAAATGTAAATCCTCTGTCACTTCAGTCTTACCACCACTGTAGTGATGCATTATCTAATTTCTAAGCTTTTCTACTGATTTGGGGAAGTAAGCATTTTTTATAATAAATTTTACGGTATTTCAATAGTTAGTACCATTTTGAGAATTAGTCCTACTTTGGCAGCTCTTTCATTAATGAAAAAAGGATTACCCAGTGAATATTTTCTAAGATTTATAACAGATGGGAGTTGCAAAATATTAAAACAATTTAGTGTCCTAACAAAAATACCTATGAAAATTTACAGCTTTGATGTTCTGTGACACTTTTTTTTGGAGGACAGGGTGTAATTTAACACACATGCTTCTTACTATAATACTTATTTTAGATTTGTTTAGCAAAATTCCTGACCATAATTTTTCCTAGCTGAGGACTTCACTTAATTATATATACAGATGGCTTTTCTGATAGGTTGCCTTTTTATTCTAACTGTTACAATTTTTTGGTTGTTATCTTCTGGGTTACCAGTCAATCCAGGCTTCCTGACGGTGGCATGTGTCCCTTTATTGGCTGACAATTAAAGGTTCTTGTTGAAAGAATGATAGTGTGAATGATTATAGAGAATAAAAAATATGCTGGACTCTACCAGTTTTTAGAAAATGAGAGTTTTAAAGTATTTTATACATCTGGATTATAATCTTTTAAGGCATTTAGTATACATAGTGTTTCATTGTCATTACAATTCTATTTTTATGTATAGACTCACAGTTCCAATACTTTTAGTATTTATACAGTTGCAATGTCAACTTGAATACTTCAAACCACTAAAAGTAAGAGTTAAATGTCCAGATCAAAGAGTTTCTCTGATTTAATATTTTAATGACAAATAATGATGTTTTAACTGTAATTATAGTTTTATATTGTGTATACCACATTAACTTAAACAGGTGGAGTTTTACAGGAACAGTGCCATGGTAGTTATCATTTAAATGATAAATTGTTGGGTCTTTCCCCTTTAGGATATAGAATAAGTCAAATTAGTTTCAGCAGACAAAAAATTGGCCTAGTGTGTAAAAATAAATTTCAAACTTCTCCTTTGACTTTACTGATGAATTAATCATTAGTTGATCCTTTGACATTTGCAGTTGACCTTTGTAGTTATGTGTGGTCTTAAATCTCCCATTTTTGGCACAATTCAGCGGATAAAATACTGTGGATATTTTGGCTACAGTACAGTCAGCTCTTTTGAACTATTATATTAATAAGAAAATGTTAATAACATAATACATATTAATTTAGCAGTATGATTATTATAACTTGAAGTATTATTTAATGTTGACATTACTACCACTGCCATTATAACAAGATTATGTATTAACTATTCCCAAGCTTTATAACCATGCTAGCATTAGCACAAACTATTTTAAACAAATATTATATTTCTTCTCTGTGGTTTTTATGGCCTTTAATCCAAAACTGATAATATTGACCAATAAGATGATCTAAAATATTTGAAACTATTGACTTGGCAGAATGAGGTATGTTGGTGTAAAAATAAATATAAATGGGAAAAAGAAACCTCCAGAAAAAATTGGTATGAACTTTTTTTCTGTAAAATGAGTTAACTTTTTGATGAGTTTGGGAACAGAGAGAAAATAAATAATTGATTCCATATAAAAAAACCTTCATAAACTGGTCTGTACATCTCTAAGCTGAGGGAAATTAGCCTTTGTTTTGGCCCTGCTCTGTGCCAGAAATTGCACTGAGTTGTTTACTTTATGGACTCTTTCCATTTGAGTTCTTCTTGGTGAACTTTTGTAGATAATTTCTAGCTCTAAGGCATTGTCCTGAGGTTATAACCACTGTTTTATACAGATAAAATAATTTCATTTTTAACTTAGTTATAAAGCATAAATTGAACTTAAGTGGCAAAGGCTTTAGTACTTGAACAAATAATTTTAGGTAAAGATAAAGACTTTTTAAAAAATATAAGGTGGTTACCCCCCACCCCCCGTCCCCTGGAGTGGATGAAACTAGATGACCAAAGATAAAATTTTGGGTGTCACACTTCTTGATTCTGTTTAGCTGTAAACTGATTAAAAATAAAATGATGCTAACATTTACAAATAGGATTAAGTCTTCTAGACATTGAAAGGTGAATAGGAAGGGCAAACCAGTTTTGCTAAGAACTTGACTTACGATTATTTATATAAATATGGCAAGAATCAGAAAGAATTTTGCTACTTTATGTGAAGAAAACCAATTGAAACGTGATCATATTTCTAGTAAAGTAAATTTCTTTGGTTTATTTATTTATTTTTAGTTCTCAAGAAAACACGTTATTTACTTTTAGGTGCTGACACCAATAAAATTCTCTTGAGAGTAAGTGTTTGACCTCTTCAACAGGGGTTTAATGTGACAGAATAAGTAAGTGGACAGTATGCTTGGATTCAACCAACTGTGCACCATGTAGTACTATGGTAGTTACTATTGAAAAAAATCTGCGTGCAAGTGGACCTACACTGTTCAAACGCCCGTTGTTCAAGGGACTGTACTTGTCACAGAGCCTGGCCCATAACAGACACCCTGTGTTTGCTAATTATTTTTGAAACTCCCAGATTCTATTTGGTACATATTGCATCTTTTTACAAAGTGCGTGCGGTTGCTTCCATGTTTATCTCTCATGGTGCGTCACCCTAGCCATGAATCTTCATCTACAACATGGTAAACTCATCTCTTTAGTTGCTTTCCTCCTAGTTTTAAAATGCGCTTACATCTCCTCAAGCCTTAACACGCAGACTACAATCTTCCTCTAAGATTTCCTCTGTTTGAATATATATTTGCTTCTTTTCTGTAATTTTCAACTTCTTGGTCCTCTTCATCAACCATTTCTTATTCAAGCCTATAAATTGGCTTTGGCCACCACCACTTGGTTGCAATGTGCTCTGAAGGCTTGCAGTGCCCTCCTAAGCCTATGAGACTCATAAGAATTTACTCCTCCTGGATGCTCTAGCTGCCTCAGTGTTTGTGACATGACTCTACATACTTTGGCTCTCCAATTGCTCCTTCCCATTCTTTTTTGCCGTCTCTTATTTTGCCACTTGTAGGGTAACACATCATCCCATTTTGCCGGGAGTCCCCTGTCCCAGGAAACCCCAATGTCCTGGGCAAACCAAGAAAGTTGGTCACCCAAAATTTTTCCCGTAAATGTTGTCATTCCCCAGACTTCTGTCCTTAGTTCTCATCTTTTTTTACTTAGTAAGAATTTTTGTCTTTTGCAAAGGTTTCAACTATTTACTACGCATCAGTGGTGACCAATTCTATGTCTCCAGCCATAAGTGCTCTACCAAACCCCAAACACTGTTGCTGAGAAAAGAACATGAGCTCTGCACTGGGCTCCTAAAATCCAAACCATACTAGCTACCAAGTGTGGACCTTGTATAATTTACTTAAACTCTCCACATCATAGTTTACTAACTTGTGAATGGGGATAATGCTTAATTTAATGGGTTGTTGTAAGGATTAAAACGAAAAAAATTTAAAGGTCTCAGTGCAGTGCTGGTGCAAAGCAACATCAAATAACTTGCAGCTATTTTAATTTATTATTATTGGTCCTATATCCACCAATGATCCAGTGTTTTTCAGCATTTTTTCCACCTCAATTCATCTGAAGGACATAAAAATACTCCAAGCAGTACAATGGCTGACTATGACAAGAATTTTCAATGGATAAGAGGGAAAGAGACATGTCCAGCTTAAATAAAGCACCCCCAGGTGATCCTGGCATTCAAGCTCTTGGGAGGTCCGTGTCTCTCCAATTCCCGTCTCCCCGTGCCTTTGTTCTCTCAAGTTCAAAACACTTTGTTACTTATGGATATACAATTAAATAACATAATTCAAAATAAATAATCATTTTATTGTATCCTCCTTACATTCCTGAATATTTCTTTATCCCATTCAGAGAATGAGCTTATTCAGTCACCTAACATCCATTAATTGAATGCACCCCGTTTTTGCTAGAATAGTAGTCTTAGTATTAGATAATAGAACTTAAAACTTAGCTGTAGTCCTTAAAGTTCATTGTGCATCAGAATCACCTGGAGGTTGTATTAACACACAGAGTCCCCCAACCAGGGTTTCTGGGGTGGAGCCTGAAGATGTGCATCTCTAACATGTTCCTAGGTGTTGCTGGTCCAGAGGCTATATACTTTGAAAACCACTGTTCTAGGGTATTCAAATGGCATAGCAGTTAACTTAATTTTAACCTCAAGTATACGTTTTCTTTTTCCTTCTCTCCTTCTCATTCTTCTCCACCTCTCTCTCTGTCTTTTGGCTTTTCTTACCTTGAAATCTGATTTCTCTCCCTCACCCTTTGACATTTTAAATGGGTCTTGGGATTCCACTAATTTTCATTTTTAAAATATAATCTTTATTTGCAAATGCAATTTATTAATAGGAATCTAGTATGTGAATTCCATATCATCACTAGGTCTTAACCATATTTACACACATGGAACCTGATACTCAGTTAAGAGTTTCAGAGAAAGTGAAAGTTAGTTATGTTTAAATGCCTTGAATTTCAGCTTTTGTTCTGCCTTCTTTTCTTGATATAAATGTATAAAACGTTTCTTTGAGTAAAAATGGTCACTCCTTTATTTTGTAGACTTGAGCACAAAAAATTTAAATGACAGTCTCAAAGTCACACAAATAGTTAATGGCAGTTCAAGGAAGAACATTTTCGATTTCTTAGTTTAGTACATTTCCCACCTCCTCTTAATATAACAGTTCAGGTTATGGATGGTGTGATGTTTAGGTCACTGTTAGGGTAATAACAGCCCCAGATATATATATATATATAAATTTTTAATTGGGGTATAATTGCTTTACAATGTTGTGTTAGTTTCTGCTGTACAATGAAATGAATCAGCTATATGTACACATATATCCCCTCCCTCTTGGACCTCCACCCCCCCTCCCCCCCCATCTAGGTCATCACAGAGCACCGAGCTGAGCTTCCTGTGCTGTACAGCAGGTTCTCACTAGCTATCTGTTTGACACATGGTAATGCATTTATGTCAAACCTAATCTTTGGATTTCCATATTAGAATTATTGACTATGCCTTCCTTGCATAGAGACATCCAGCTAGGTAAAATAAAATGAAGTGCTACAATTTTCCCTATGATCAAAATGGTGGATTTTTGGAACCTCAGTGTTACTAATAGGAATTTTTGCTTTTCTCCTTGTGAACGTAACCATTATTTTTAAAAAAATACTGCAGAGCAGAGCAGTGTGTGGAATGTGTGTGATCCTCAAATGGGGAACACAGAACCTTTTAACCTAATGAGAGCTTCCACTTCCCAGGGCGACCTGTTTGTACTCTGTGCCAAAAGACCTCTAAAAGGCCTACATCTGCTTTCATTTTGTCATTTCAGACATGAAGTACAGCCCCCTGCAGCAGCTGCAGAGACCCCCACCACCTGTTCTGCATACACTCAGGAAAGGAGCTCTTTAATCTCTGGGCTTGGGAAAAAATTTTATTAAGGAAAGAAATGGGGCCATGGAATTCCTGGGGTGAGCCTCAGAAACACAGCAGGTGGTGACCAAGAAGCCATGACAAAACTAAGGAAAAGGATTCAGATTCTTTTCAAGGCTATGCGTGATTAGCAAAGTACATGTGGGTTCCAGCTGTCTTTTAGAGAAGACCATGTTTTTCATCTCTAAGAATGAAGGATGGCTTTCCATCTAATGAACTTGGAAGACTCTCTTGGCAGGTTGTTTTGTTATAAGCTAGATATCTCCAGTTATACTTTGTTTTTATTCTTTTCTGAAACCAGCTCCATCCAGACTAATTCAGAAAGCTCTTCTCAAGTTTACAATAGGAAATGAGATTTCTTTTCTTTCTTACTCTCATTTCATTTCTGTTTTTTTCTTTATTAAATGTGGTCTTAATTAACTCTTGGACAAGGCTGCTCTCTGTGATGCGTTGCTCCCAAGAAGATCTGCTGGTGATGGCTGTCTGTCATTCTGCTTCCAAGGTAAACTCACTGGGTATTGACATAGAGGCAGAACAGACAGAACGAAGGCTGGTACCAAAGACAAATAGCAGCAGCAGTAGCAGATTTATAAAAGACTTTAAAAAATACCAACAACACTGGGAATTTTTAGGGACAATTGACTTGAGAAAAGTCAACCAACAGGCTCATTTCCTACAGACTCATTCTCAATGCTCCACAACCATATCACCAATGATATGCGTGACTCTCAATCTGTCATATACAATGAGAGATAAGGGAGAGGTTGATCTTATTCTTCTAAATCATGACCCTTTTTTGCTTCTTATAGTTATTTTGTGTGTTTGCATCCTGCATTTGTTATCTCCTGGAGCACCAGGTAACTAAAGTGGAATAAACATACTGATTTCTCTGATTGAAAATGCTGCTGTGTTCATTATTCACTGCACATGCTATCCAAATATTCTTAACATTGATTTGTTTACATCCACATATCTGCCAATGGAAACAATTTGGTAGCAAAGTTATTTATTTTATTTTTTTTTTAACAAATGAAGGTATAGATCAAAATAATTTGCTCTGATATGTTATCTAAAAGTTAAGGAGAAAACAAACCAAAAAAGATAAAAGAAAAAGAAAGCTAAACAAAAACTAAACTGGCTTCTGTAGAGAACCTCTATATTGTTTGCTATATTTTTGCCCTGACAGGAGAGTGTATGGGATTCACATGTGCTTGATGCCTCCAAACATTTGGTCAGATATTGAACCCTTCCTTTCTCAAGGTAACCTATTCATAGTTGGTGCCAAAAGCCCCCCAGGAGGACTGCAGCTACCTGCATTTTGCCATTTCAGACACAACTATAGAAGCTGCCACAGCTGTGGGTCTCCCCTTCCACTCTGTAAACTGCCTTTTCTCCCCCTTCAGGGTCTCCCCTCCACACCCCAGGGCCAGGGCCTTTGGAATGACTGACAGTTCCCCAAACCTACTGTGCTGCCAAGCTGACTGGAACCTTGGCCTCAAATGCCCTTCCTCTCTCTCTTCACTTGGCTAACTCTTACTCATCCTTCACAATGTAGCTTAGATACCACCTGCTCTAGGAGCTTTCCTTGATCTGTCACCTCCCTGACCCCCAATCTTGTATAGTCCCTCCTTTGTGCTTGTATGGCATACAAGGTTGTATCCCGCAGTTACCTATGCTGTTTGCTTATTTCCTTTTCCAATCAGTTTCAGAAGTTTTTGGTGACAAAAAGTGTGTTTTACTGATTTCCCTATCCTTTGTAACTATAGTGATAAGGAGCTGAAAAAAAGTACTGTTGAATGAAAATTAATTGATTGACTCCAGGCAGATATTCCAGTTATATTTAAAGAGTGGTGCTTCATGCTAATGATAGATGCTCTTTCAAATAGACTCAAAATATATGTGGCTCAAACACAATAGAAGTCTATTTCTTGTTCACATAGCAGTTGGAGGTGGTATTTTTGGTCAGTGGGACCAGAAATTCTCTATGGGATGGCTCAGTAACCCTGGCTTACAGAGGCTCTGCCATCTTCCAGGGCTAACACACTAGTACACGAATTTAGCAAAACATCAGTGTGACTCCTTTTCATACTGGACCAACCATTAATTACATTTCTATAAAACCATGAAATTGCTAGTTTCTGAATATTTTACTTTACGTCTTCAAACAGAAAGCTGCTTTTGGTTTATTATGAAACAATTTTCAAACACTAAGATCAGAACAAAAGATAACTCAAAATATATTTTATTTACCTAAGCCCCGCCACATGTTTCCCTGTCCTAATCTGGATTCTGTTGTCCAACCTGGGTCTGAGAGAGAGAGAGAAAAAGAAAGTATGCTCGTTAACCCTGCTATATATTCCTATTAGGTACCAGGTGCCATACTCAATGCTAAGAACACAAAATGAGTGAGGCAGTATCTGCTTTCAAGGTTCTTATAATCTAGTGGCACTAACATGAATGCAAAATGATCAGTGTTCTGGGCAAGCTTCTCTCTTCCTGGTATTCATTTTCAATCTATTTCTTGACTTATTTTCTCTTATCCAGTGTTCCTCAAATTGAACTTCAAGCTTCCAATTTTGTGCAATTATAGACCTTTAAAATTCTGTTTATATCCTATCCCAAAAGAGGTGTCATTTATACAGTCTCTTCAAACCAGTGCTAGTGATTTATGAGACCTACTATTAGACCTTAAGTGTTTTTATTTATGTTCTTTTTATAGAGGAAACCAGTATTATTTAATGTCTTTTAGAAGCCTTAAATATTAGGTAGAAAATATAAGCATCACCAGTCATAAGGAAAATGCAAATCAAAACCACAATGAGCTATCATCTCAGACCTGTGAGAATGGTTCTCATGAAGAAGACAAGAGATAACAAGTGCTGGTGAGGATGTGAAGAAAGGGAACTTTTGTACACTGTTGGTGGGAATACAAATTGGTTAAACCACTATGAAAATTTAAAACAGATCTACCCTATGATCCAGCAATTCCACTTCTTGGTATACGCCCAAAGAAAATGAAAACAGGATTTTGAAGGAATATATACACTCCTATGTTGATTGCAGCATATTTACAATAGCCAAGATATGGAAACAACCTAAGTGCCCATGAATGGATGAATGGATAAAGAAGATATGGTGTATATACGCAATGGAGTGTTATTCAGTCACGAGAAAGAAGGGCATCCTGCCATTTGCAATGACATGAATGGACCTTGAGCACATTATGCTAAGTGAGACAAGTCTGACAGAGAAAGACAAGTACTATATGGTATCACTTGCGTGTGGAATCTAAAAAAGCCAAACTCATAAAAAAACAGAGAGTAAAATGGTAATTATGAGGAGATTGAGAGGTGAGAAGATAGGACAAATGTTTAAGGGTACAAATTTATAACAAGTAGTAAATAGGCCTTAGAGAGCTAATGTACAGCATGGTGAATATAGACCACAATATTGTATTATAATCAACAAAATTGCTAAGTTACTAGAAATTAATTATTCCAGCCACTAAAAAAGGATAATTATGTAATATGAGAGGTGTTAATTATCACTGCAATGACAATCCTATTACAATATGTAAATGTAACAAATTAACTTGGGTACCTTAAATTTACACATTATATGTCAAATATATTTCAATAAAAATATAATATTCATTATATTCGCACACATGCACATAGGATTTTCAAATAATTTTGAGAAATTCTAAAACATATCATTTAATTTCTTTTACTTAAATTTAAGAGAAATTACTAAAAAAGAAACAACCATTATTATTCATCTTATATTAGCTTTGACATAATGTTTTTTGTATATCACAGGAGAATAATTCTTTTAGAAAAGCTTTCTATATATATCTTTTTCTATGTCAGTTTCAGATAGGTCTAGGTGAAAAAAACAAACAACAAAAACTTGTTTCATACAAGTTCGGGAAAGTACAGGTGAAACATTTTTTTCCTCATTATTCATTTTTCCTCATTCATATAATGCAAATTCAAATCACATAATGTAAAATGAAATATTACACTAAATGTTGATTAAGTGTTTTATATGGTTATATTTTGTCTCATCATTCAGATCGCAAGCTTCCTGAGGATTGAAATCAACATTTTATTTCTCTTTTCAACTCTATCATGATAGTATGTCTCATAATTACTGATTATTGGATCATGTATTAATTCTTTTATGTGAAGTATGCTACTAACAATTTTGCTTTTTCATTTTCTGCTTATATATATAAAATTTTTTTCTTAATAATTGCAATTTAGTATTTACTTATATGATTATGTTGATCATATGTTCAAAGAGGTCATTTAGAAAGTAGAGAAAATTTGAATTTTCTTTACTTCTCTCAGAAGATTCTCAGATAAGTTAAAACAAATACATTGCAAGGATAGCTGTCAAAATATTAGACAAATCATTTAAAATATAGTAAAAGGCAATATGCATATAAAAGAAGTAAACTATTCTTAAGACTTACAAAAATGGAGACAATAAAAAGAAAGTCAGCCTTTGCAAAAGGATTGTTAAGTCAGACGTTCCAAACTTCATCAAAGTCTTAAAAAACAAAACAAGAAAAAGACAAACAAAGAAACCAGATGCATATTTGGGGCCCATCTATGGAAAGTATTATATTTTTTATGGTTTCAGCAAAGGTACTAGAATGATAAAATGATCATTGTTGCAGTCAACCCTCTTATCCTAAATGAATTCAATTAGATACCCTTGAAAATTTGCATTTTACCAGGTTGGGGCTGCGTGATAGAGAGTGGACACCAACCTAACAGCTGGAAGTACGAGCTAGGTGCCCTCGTGAATTACAAGGGAAGCGCTGCCAGAAGTCCTCAAATCTGAATTTGAAGGAGCCACCGCAAGGGTAAGTTAGGAGACCACTTTGAGGGGCATTGTTGCCGGTTTCCCCTGTCTGTCTATCATCTATCTGTCTGAATCAACATTATTGAGGTATAATTTGCATACAGTTTTATTGAGATATAATTGACATACTACTGTATTCATTTAAGGTGTGCAGCATAATAATTTGACTTACATACATCATGAAATGATTCCCATAATAACTTTAGTGAACATCCATCATCTTATATAGATACAGAGTAACAGAAAAAGAAAAAAAATTTTCTTGTGATGAGAACTTAGGATTTACTCTTAACTTTAATACATAACAAAAGCAGTGTTAATTATATTAACCATGTTGTACATTACTTCCCTAGTACTTACTTATCTATAGACTGGAAGTTTGTACTTTTTGACTACCTTTCTCTGATCCCACTCTCTCCCTCCACCGTGATAGCCACAAATCTGATCTCTTTTTCTATGAGTTTGTTTGTTTGTTGAAGTATAATTGACCTATAACACGATATTAATTCCTGGTGCACAACATAGTGATTTGATATTTCTGTTCATAACAAAATGATCACCATGATAAGTCTAGTTACTGTCTGTCACCATACAAAGATATTACACTATTACTGACTATATTCCTCATGCTGTACGCTTCAGCCCCATGACTCATTTATTTTGTAACTGGAAGTTCGTACCTCTTAATTTACCTATTTTAAATGTACAGTGGCTGAATTTTGTTAATATTATAATGATAATGATGTAAGTCCTGTACCTCGGCAGTTGTCCTCCTCCCTTGACACTTGGCCATGGGCAGCCACTGATCTTTCTGCCACTTCAATTTTTCCTCTTCCAGAGTTTCATATAAATTAAATTGTATAATAAATCTTTTGACTTCTTTGATCTAGCATATGGTTTTGAGATTCCTCCATGTTGTTGTGTACAATATTGTTTCATTTATTGCCAAGTAGTATTCTATTTTATATCACAAGTTGTTTATTCACCAGTTGATGGGCATTTGGATTATTTCTAGTTTTGGGCTATTATGAGTAATATTACAATGAACACTTGTTTACAAGTCTTCATGTGGACATATATTTTCATTTGTGTTAGACAAACATTCAGTAGTAGGATTGCTGTGTCCTATGATAAGCATATGTAAGACTTTGTAAGGTATTCCATACTAATTTTTCAAAAGTGGCAGTATCATTTTCCACTCCTACTAACAAAGTAGGAGGGTTATAGTAACTCCTCATCCTCACCAACACTTCATATGACCAGTCTTCTAAATTTTAGCTATTTTAATGAATGTGCAGTGATATGTTATTGTGATTTTAATTTGCATTTCCCTGATGCCTACTAATGTTGAGCACCTTGTCATATGCTTATTTTATGTTTGTGTATTTTCCGGTCAAATCGTTTAATTATTTTGTAATTGGGTTGTCTTATAATGTTGTAAGAGTTCTTTATATATTCACTATACGCAAGCTCCTTGTCAGACGTACGTTTTGCAGACACTTTCTCCCAGTCTATGCCTTGTCTTTTCATTTTCTTAAGTACGTCTCACAAAGAAAAAAAGGTTTTAACTTTGATGTTAAAAACTGTTTCATAATTTGATGTTCTAGATGTTATTTTTCAAATTTCAAATTCCAGTTGTTACTAACATGCAGAAATTCATTTGGTTTTTGTATATTGATCTTTATTCTGAAAAATTACTATATTAACTTATTATATTTACTAGCTATGCATATTTCATAAGATTTTCTATATAGATGATCATGTTACCAGTAAATAGTCCCCACCCCACCCCCCCAAATCTGGATTCATTTTGTTTCCTTTTATTTTATTGCTCCTGTGCAATGTTGAATAGAAATGGCCAGATCAAGCATCATTGTCTGGTCCCTGATGTTAGGAGGACATCATTCAGGCTTCACCATCAAGTATGATATCAGTTGTAGGTCTTTTTAGAAACCTTTTAGTAAGTTGGGGTTCTCTTTTTTTTTTAAATTTTTTATTCAATAAAAGATTCTTTAAATTCTCTAGTGCTTTAAAATTTTCACAAGTTTCACACACATGATTTCGTATAATCCCATAATAAACTTTTTTTCTCCCCTACTCCTATGTTGCCCCTACCCCCTTCCCTCTCCCCACTGGTAACCACTAGTTTGTTCTCAATATCTATGAGTCTGCTTCTGTTTTGTTTTATTCACTAGTTTGTTGTATTTTTTTTTTAAACAACTTCATTGGAGTAGAATTGCTTTACAGTGTTGTGTTAGTTTCTGCTGTATAACAAAGTGAATCAGCTATATGTATACATATATCCCCATATCCCCTCCCTCTTGCATCTTCCTCCCACCCTCCCTATCCCACCCCTCTAGGTGGTCACAAAGCACCGAGCTGATCTCCCTGTGCTATGCGGCTGCTTCCCACTAACTATTTTACATTTGGTAGTGTATATATGTCAACACTACTCTTGCACTTCGTCCCAGCTTACCCTTCCCCATCCCCATTTCCTCAAGTCCATTCTCTACATCTGTGTCTTTATTCATGTCCATCCCCTAGGTTCATCAGAACCATTTTTTTCCTTTAGATTCCATATACATGTGTTAGCATACGGTATTTGTTTTTCTCTTTCTGACTTACTTCACTCTGTGTAACAGACTCTAGGTCCATCCACCTCACTACAAATAACTCAATTTTGTTTCTTTTTATGGCTGAGTAATATTGCATTGAATATATGTGTCATATCTCCTTTATCCATTCTTCTGTCAATGGACTCCTAGGTTGCTTCCATGTCCTGGCTATTGTAAATAGTGCTGCAGTGAACATTGTGATACATGACTCTTTTTGAATTACGGTTTTCTCAGGGTATATGCCCAGTAGTGGGATTGCTGGATTATATGGTAATTCTATTTTTACTTTTTTAAGGAACCTCCATACTGTTCTCCATGGTGACTATAACAATTTACATTCCCACCAACAGTGCAAGAGGGTTCCCTTTTCTCCACACCCTCTCCAGCATTTATTGTTTGTAGATATTTTGATGATGGCCGTTCTGACTGGTGTGAGGTGATACCTCACTGTAGTTTTGATTTGCATTTCTCTAATGATTAGTGATGTTGAGCATTCTTTCATGTGTTTGTTGGCAATCTGTATATCTTCTTTGGAGAAATGTCTATTTAGGTCTTCTGCCCATTTTTGGATTGGGTTGTTTGTTTTTTTGATATTGAGCTGCATGAGCTACTTGTAAATTTTGGAGATTAATCCTCTGTCAGTTGCTTCATTTTATGCACATTTTAAAAGAATGTTGATTCTGCTGTTGTTGGTTAAAGAGTTGTATAAGTGTCAATCAGGCAAAGTTGGTTGATAATATCCACATCTATATCTTTACTAATTTTTGGCCTATTTTTCCATCAATTATTGAGAAAAGGATATTAAAATCTGACTAAAGTTGTGAATTTGTGTATTTCTCCTTATAGGTCTAACAGTTTCTACTTTATGTATTTTGAAGCTCTCTTATTAGTGGCATAAGTATTTAGAATTCTTATGGCCTCCTGATTAATTGACCCTTTCATCATCTTGTCATAAACTTCTTTATCCCTGAAAATAGTCTTTGATCTAAAATATACTCTTCCCAAACCAAAACCTATGGGAAGCAGCAAAATCAGTTCTAAGAGGGAAGTTGATAGCAATACAATCCTACCTCAAGAAACAAGAAAAATATCAAATAAACAATCTAACCTTATACCTAAAGGAACTAGAGAATGAAGAACAAACAAAACCCAGTTAGTAGATGAAATAAATCATAAAGATCAGAGCAGAAATAAATGAAATAGAAACAACGAAAACAATAGCAAAGATCAATAAAACTAAAAGCTGGTTCTTTGAGAAGATAAACAAAATTGATAAACCTTTAGCCAGACTCATCAAGAAAAAGAGGGAGAGGACTCAAATCAATAAAATTAGAAATAAAAAAGCAGAAGTTACAAAGGACACTGCAGAAATACAAAGCATCATAAGAGACTACTACAAGCAACTCTATGCCAGTAAAACGGACAACCTGGAAGAAATGTACAAATTCTTAGAAAGGTATAATATTCCAAGACTGAATCAGAAAGAAATAGAAAATATGAACAGACCAATCACAAGTAATGAAATTGAAACTGTGATTAAAAATCTTCCAACAAACAGAAGTCCAGGACCAGATGGCTTCACAGGTGAATTCTGTCAAACATTTAGAGAAGAGCTAACACCCATCCTTCTCAAAGTCTTCCAAAAAATCATAGAGGGAGGAGCACTCCCAAACTCATTCTACAAGGCCACTATCACACTGATACCAAACCAGAAAAGATACTGCAAAGAAAGAAAATTACAGACCAATATCACTTATGAATATAGATGCAAAAATATCCTCAACAAAACACTAGCAAACAGAATCCAACAACACAATAAAAGAATCATACACCAAGATCAAGTGGGATTTATCCCGGGGATGCAAGGATTCTTCAATATATGCAAATCAATCAATGTGATACACCATATTAACAAATTGAAGGATAAAAACCATACGATCATCTCAATAGATGCAGAAAAAGCTTTTGACAAAAGTCAACACCCATTTATGATAAAAACTCTCCAGAAATTGGGCATAGAGGGAACCTACCTCAACATAATAAAGGCCATTTACAACAAACCCACAGCAAACATCATTCTCAATGGTGAAAAATTGAAAGCATTTCCTCTAAGATCAGGAACAAGACAAAGATGTCCACTCTTGCCACTGTTATTCAACATAGTTTTGGAAGTCCTAGCCATGGCAATCAGAGAAGAAAAAGAAATAAAAGGAATCCAAATTGGAAAAGAAGAAGTAAAACTGTCACTGTTTGCAGATGACATGATACTATACATACTCCTAAATATGCCATCAGAAAACTATTAGAGCTAGTCAATGAATTTGGTAAAGTAGCAGGTTACAAAATGAATACACAGAAATCTCTTGCATTCCTATACACTAACAATGAAAGATCAGAAAGAGAAATTAAGGAAACCTTCCCATTCACCATTGCAACAAAAAGAATAAAATACCTAGGAATAAACCTACCTAAGGAGGTTAAAGACCTGTATGCAGAAAACTATAAGATACTGATGAAAGAAATCAAAGATGACACAAACAGATGGATATACGATGTTCTTGGATTGGAAGGACCAATATTGTGAAAATGACTATACTACCCAAAGCAATCTACAGATTCAATGCAATCCCTGTCAAATTACCATGCTATTTTTTACAGAACTAGAACAAAAAGCTTAAAATTTGTATGGAGGCACAAAAGACCCTGAATAGCCAAAGCAATCTTGAGGGAAAAACATGGACCTGGAGGAATCAGACTCCTTGACTTCAGACTATACTACAAAGCTACAGTAATCAGGACAATATGGTACTGGCACAAAAACAGAAATATAGATCAACGGAACAGGATAGAAAGCCCAGAGATAAACCCACGCACCTATGGTCAACTAATCTGTGACAAAGGAAGAAAGGATATACAATGGAGAAAACACAGTCTCTTCAATAAGTGGTGCTGGAAAAACTGGACAGCTACATGTAAAAAACCGAAATTAGAACACTCCCTAACACCATACACAAAAACAAACTCAAAATGGATTAAAGACTTAAATGTAAGAGCAGACACTATAAAGCTCTTAGAGGAAAACATAGGAAGAACACTCTTTGACATAAATCACAGCAAGATCTTTTTTGATCCACCTCCTAGAGTAATGGGAGTCTAAACAAAAATAAACAAATGGGACCTAATGAAACTTAAAAGCTTTTGCACAGCGAAGGAGACTATAAACAAGATGCAAAGACAACCTTCAGAATGGAAGAAAATATTTACAAACAAATCAATAGACAAAGGATTAATCTCCAAAATATATAAACAGCTCATGCAGCTCCATGTTAAAAAAACAACAACCTAATCAAAAAATGGGCAGAAGACCTAAATAGACATTTCTCCAAAGAAGACATACAGGTGGCCAAGAGGCACATGAAAAGGTGCACAACAATTACTAGAGAAATGCAAATCAAAACTAAAGTGATGTATCACCTCACACCAGTTCGAATGGGCATCATGAGAAAAATCTACAAACAACAAATGCTGAAGAGGGTGTGGAGAAAAGGGAACCCTCTTGCACTGTTGGTGGGAATGTAAATTGATATAGCCACTATGGAGAACAATATGGAGGTTCCTTAAAGACCTAAAAATAGAATTACCATATGACCCAGCAAATCCCACTATTGTGCATATACCCAGAGAAAACCATAATTCCAAAAGACACATGCACCCCAATGTTCATTGCAGCACTATTTACAGTAGCCAGGTCATGGAAGCAACCTAAATGCCCATTGACAGACGAATGGATAAAGAAGATGTGGTACATATATACAATGGAATATTACTCAGCCATAAAAAGGAACGAAAATGGGTCATTTGTAGAAACGTGGATGGACATAGAGACTGTCATACAGAGTGAAGTAAGTCGGAACCCCCCCCCCAAATATCGTATATTAATGCATATATGTGGAATCTAGAAAAATCGTATAGGTGAACTGGTTTGCAAGGCAGAAATAGAGACACAGATTAAAATATACTCTTCCTGATATTTTTATAGCTATACCAGCTTTCTTTTGAGTACTGCTGTCATTATATATCACATTATATATACCATTATTGCTGTCATTATATATATCATTATATATCTTTCCATACTTTTAACTTATTTGTGTCTTTTTATTTAATGCAGTTTTTTTTTTTTTTTTTTTTTTTAGACAGCATATAGTTGATCTTCCTTTTTGAATCCAGTATGAAAATTTCTTCCTTTTAACTGGGGGTGTTTAGACCATTTATATTTAATGTGGTTATTGATATATTTGGATTTAAATGTACTATCATGCTATTTATTTCCTAATTGTTTCATCTGTTCTGTTTCCCTTTCCTCTTTGTCAGTCTTCCTTTGGATATTTTTTATGATTTTTTTTTTATTGCCTTTGCTGGCTTAGCTGTAACTTTTTGTTGTGTATTTTAGCCTTCGGTGTTGCTTTATGTTTTATAGAATACATCTTTAATTCAGCATAATGTACCTTCAAGGCATATTACCTCATTTCACATATAGTATAAGAACTTTTCTATAGTGTACTTCTACTCCTTTCCCCTTGGATAGTATACTGTTGTTTTCATACATTTAACTTCTATATGTGTTATAAATTACACATTTCATTACCATCTTTTTTTTTTTTTTTTTTTTTGCTTTGAACATTTACTAACTTTTAAATGGATTTAAATAATAAGAAAAGCATTTTTATATTTATTCTCTAATTACCATTTCTGGTGCTATTTATTCCATTTCATAGATAGAGATTTGCACCTAGTTTTAATTTTCTGTTTGATGGACTTCCTTTATCATTTCTTATATAGCAGATCTTCTTTTTTTTTGTTCCTCTACTTTTGTTTGTTTGAAAAAAATCTTTATTTTATCTTCCTTTTTGTTTAGGTTTTTTTCTAAATTTTTTATTGTAGTAAAATATATGTAACATAAAACTTACCATTTTAATCCTTTTTTTAGTGTACATTAAGTACATTTACAATGTTGTGCAAACACAATCACTGTCTATTTTCAGAGCTTTTAAAAATCAGCCCAAACAATAATTCTGTACCCATCAAGCAGTATGTATCCATTCTACCCTATTGATTCTTTCTTTTTTCTGGAGAGATTTTTTTTTTCTGGGTAAAAAATTCCAAGTTGACCTTTTAATTTTTTTATAGAGCTTTAATAATATTTCTCCACTGTTTCCTAGCTTCCATTGTTTCTGACAAGACATATGGCATACTCCTTATTTTTGTTTTTCTCTATGTATTTTTTTTTATAGCTGCTTTTTAGATTTTTTCTTCACTATTTTAAGCAATTTGATTACTATCACCTTTGTTGGCTTAGCTGTAACTCTTTGTTATGTATTTTAGTTTTAGGTGTTTCTTTATGTTTTATAGAATACAACTTTAACTCAGCATAGTCTACCTTCAGGGGATATGTGTTTTATTCTAGCTTTCTTCATATTTCTTGTGTTTGTGCCTCATTGAATGCCTTTGATATATTGATTTATTATTCATTATTTTCTCAAAAATTTTTTTTCTATTCTCTCTCTATTTTCTTTCAGGACTTCAGACACAATTATAGGAGGCTACTTGAAGTCTTCTTATAGATCACTAGTGTTTGGTTCAATATTTTTCAGTCTTTTTTTTCATTTTGAGTTTTATTTTAGTTAGTATATATTGCCATGTTTTCAAGTTTACTAATATTTTCTTTTGTCATTTCTATTCTATCTTTAATCTTATCCAGTGTATTTTCCTTTAGGAAATGATGCGATGAACAAAACACTTTGACTCTACTACTATGACCAGTTTACAGCGGGACCCAGTTCGGCATGCTGCTTATATTTTTCCCAAACTCATCAGAAAAATAGTCTAAGTTGACTATTTAAAAAATATTTTTAGAGTGTATCTCCTCAATTTTATGGCCTTATTTCTATTTTAGCCTCAGGTTATTTGTTGTGCAATTTAAAAGTAAATTGTCACATCATCTTTTGGCCTTGAAAATTAAGATCATCCAGGCAACTTCTATTCTATAAACATACTAGCTTACTTGTACTAACAGATATAGAAATATTAACATGTTTTTCTCATGTTAAATAAGGACAATGATTGACCTATCCCCCAGTACTTCGAATAGGGGTACACTTTATATGCTAAATAAAAATATGTTGGTTGTCCCTGGTCAGGGAACTAGATCCCACATGCATGCTGCAACTAAGAGTTCACATGCCACAACTAAGGAGCCCGCCTGCCACAACCAAGACCCGGCACAACCAAATAAATAAATAAATATTAAAAAATAAAAAGAACAGCCAGCTGAGATGACAAGATAACTTAAAGGAAGTCTATATATGGAAGATAGAGACCAAAATCAATAAAAGAATACAAAGCAATTAGGTAGAAAGAAATCATGCAAAGAAAATTTTAAGAAAAAAAATATTTCCAAGAGATACTTAAAACAAATTAAACTTTAAAAGAAATATAAAAAGAGGAAGGAACACTTCTAAACTAATTTTATGAGGCCAGCATTACCCTGATGCCAAAGCCAGACAAGGACACCAGAAGAAAAGAAAATTACAAGCCAGTATCCCTGATGCACGTGGATGTAAAAATCCTCAACAAAATATTAGCAAACCAAATTCAACAATACATTACAAGGATTATACATAATAATCAAGTGGGATTTAATCCAGGGATTTAAGGATGGCTCAACATCTACAAATCAATCAATATGATACACCACATCAACATAATGAAGGATAAAAATATGATCATCTTAATAGATGAAGAAAAAGCATTTGACGAAATTCAACATCCATTTGCGATTAAAAAAAAAAAAACTCTCAACAAAGTAGGTATAGAGGGGATATACTCAACATAATAAAGGCCATATATGACAAGCCCACAGCTAACATCATCCAGATTAGAAAAGAATAAGTGAAATTATTTGCTTGCATATGACATCCTCTTATATGTAGAAAACCCTAAAGACTTATTTTAAAACTGTTAGAATAAACAAATTCAGTAAAGTTGCAGGATACAAAATCAATATGCAAAAAATCGGTTGCATTTCTATACCCTAACAGCAAACTATCAGAAAGAGAAACTAAGAAAGCATGCTGCAAACTACAAATACACCTACTACTGTATGAATAGCATTTTGAGTGCTTCTTAAGGGCAAAAACGAAACTTGAAGCAAAATAAAATCTCGTGTTCATAATACATTTAAACCACAAACCACAGTGTTCATCATGCAGTCAGTTTAAAAAGATGTAACATCCCAACAACAGAAAAACATAAACTCTTTACCCACTGAAGAGATGTATACTCATATGTACTCCAGGGAGTAATTCTCTTCAGATGAGATATTTGTAAAATCTCTCTCATTAATGACAGTGCAGATGTGCTGACATCCTCGGGATGTTTCACTGAGATTCAAACTCACTGTATCCCATCTCTGGGGTCTCTTCTTTGATGAGCTGCATTTCCCCCCTTCTGTATTATCCATGATGTTAGTAAGGTTAGAACTAAAACAGACTTAATTACAGTACCTTTCAAATAAGTTACTAAATATAGTTCTTTGTTCGGTCAACTGTGATTGCCCATGAAAATTACAGGAGTGTTTAAAAACAAGATGAATAGGAGCCTATTAAATTATGTCTGGGACCAAAGCTTTTTTTTTATATGGGACTTTATGAGATAACTTATATTTGGAGAATTGATTACAATTTTAGGAAAGTGAACTTTGTTCTGCCATATGGGTCTCAAAATGGCAATACCTGAAACACTGGGATTTACAAGTACAGTACGGAGTCCCCCCTTATCTACGTGGGATGTGTTCCAAGACCCCCCAGTGGATGCCTAAAACCATGAACAGTAGCGAACTCTAGATATACTATGCTTTTTCCTATACATACATACCTAGGATAAAGTTTAATTTATAAATTAGGCACAGTAAGAGATTAACAACAACTAACAATAAAATAGAGCAATAATAACAATATACTGTAATAAAAGTTATGTGAATGTGGTCTCTCACAATATTGTACAAATTTAATGCCTTTTCCATCTTAACTAAGCATTGTATAAAGCACTGTGGCCGTAAAACTAGCACGAACTTGTTTATCTCGGAAAGTAAAACTGAGGATAAGGGGGACCACTGTGTATATTGTGCCTGTTCATTTTGAAACAAAGAATTGCTTATATAAGAGCCAAGCAAAGAAAGATCAAAGTAAATTTATGAGACCTAACTACAGGTTCAGCCAAGATCAAGAGAGGATATCCTTTGACTCACTTTTGTCCACGTTCCTCAAGGCATCAATTTAAACCTTACTTTCTTTCATAAGGTTCTTTTCCCCAAACCTTTTCTTTCCTAGTTGCCTGCTGCTAATTAGACAAATTGATATTGATACAAAGAGCATATATTATGTAACATATAATACAGAGCTACTTGGTTATAGAGCTACTTGGTAGAAAATGTTCTGTTTCTCAAGTTCATTATGCTGTATTAATTTACTAATCTAAAAGAAATTTGTAGAGCAGTCTTTCAGACCTTCTGTTTTTACATTTATAATTAGCTAAGTAGAGAGAAGTTCTATTGTTTCTAGAAATAATCATTTTATGAGTTAGGCACACCAAATTCATGACAGGTTGCCTCTCATGGAAAGAGACAGAAATGAGACAAAGATGGGGTGGGGAGAGGATAAAGGGTAATTTAGCTTTATACATTCACGTTTTATTACTTTTATTTAAAATATTTAAATATTGGAATTTCTCAAAATAAAAATTTTTAAGAACTGTGTAGGAACTCATATAAACTCCTTATCACAGCCAACCAATCTCCTTTCTATAGGCTGTATAGGAAATCACAATGTGCCTAGTTTCCAATGGGGAAAGGCCAGTTACTTTCTCCCACACAGCTTTAAAGTCCCAATTATCCAATAAGTCACTGAGAAAATACCCAAAGGCTCTCTGAGGTAGTCCAAACCAGGTTCTCACTAACTTCTCAAAAGACCCACATAGGTACATATTATTATTGTTAACTGGTATCTCTGAGGTCCAGAATCCACTTCTACCTGAGTAATGACATCTTCTTATAGACATCTTACAGCATGAACACTCTGGCATAATTCATCTTATATTCTCAGACATGAAATACTATTTTCATCTGGGGAGACTTCTATAACTATTAGAATCTTGATAGAACTCTCAAAGCTACACGAATATAATCAGTGATAAAATCATAAAACATTAAGTCTATTTGTTCTTCAGTAGTGAGAGACTGATTATACAAATATACAATGACCAGATCATATACAACTCTGACACACAGTCTCTTTGGAGGGCAAACAACCTGGGAAGTCAAATCACCATCTCTGCAGCAATCAGTTCAGAAGTTAGGATTTGGTCAATGACTGCCAGCTTCCTTTTTCTTTTTTTTTTCTCCACAGCCCACCACACGCTTTCAACTCAGCACCAACCAGAGAAAGACAAATATGCTTCCCAAACCAATTACCTAAGATGACTGGCGTCTAGTTAGCATTTCAGCTTCCCCATGCCAAACAGTCTCCAATCAGCGTATCTTTTCTCTTTTTCACCATAAAACTTGCCCACTCCCATGTCAATCTGCCAAATGCAAGTGATGGTGATAATTTTCTTGTTACCGCCAAGCTTTGAATTTATAGCCTGTTTGTTCTCATTTTGGGTGGTCTTTATTTCCACAGTAGTGCAAAAATCATGCAAAAAGAAAACTAACATTATGAGCATTTTATTCTAATCCAATTAAGATCACACTTCAATCTGGCTGTTAGTTATTGTTCTGTTTGCCAATCAGCTCACCAGAAACACTTTATTTCTTTTGATAAATGGTTTTTCATCACTTGAAAGACAAATCTGGTATTCTACTTCAATATTTGATGTTTCAGACTCACATTGGTATAGTTTCTTTCTTGAGAACTGTGATCACTTGAAAATAATAACCTAAGAAAAGATTGTGCTATATTTTAAAAAAACAATAATGCTGATGGTATAACTTAGAACTAAATAGTGCAGTAAAATATCTGCTGTCAATCTGTGAATATATCTGCAGAAAATATCAGAGGGTGATTCCTAAATTTTGTTGATATTGAAATGATAAACCAGAGCAACCTACAAAGAGTTATGAAAATTTATCTGCAGTAAATTGAAGTTGTTTTGGGTAAATTGTGAGTTTAGACCTACAATTGCATAACTAACGTGACTAGAAATTTTAATGACTTTATAAAAAAAGGTTAAGAATGAAAAATCAAGAGCATTATATTTTCAATCACATCTTTTAGATTTGGTAATAATGTCATTTCTTAAGGAAGTAAAACAAAACTCCAAAATGTAAAAAAAAAAAAAAAAAAATGTTGGTTGAATGACTAGAAAGAAGCATTATACAATTTCTTAGTTGACTATAACAATTCTGCTTTTGCTTTCTCCAACTCAGCTTATATTCTGGGTCATTGAGTTAAAATTAATTATGGATAGGTGCTTCCAGGCTCCATAGAGAGAAGTAAAGTGATTAACACTGACTTTCATATGTGAAAGGAATTGGTAACATTCTATCTAAGTTGTAGTCAATGAAAAATTAATGTTGTTTGATTTGGTAGATACTTTAGTCATCTATCCAACAGGCATTCTTGTCTTTCTTTTGTCTTGCTGGCAGAAACCACCTCCCATAATGAAGAGAGATAATACCAGATACTTGAATTTCCAACCAGTCTTGCAAATCAGGTATGAGTATGTGATTCAATCCTGGCCAAAAGAAGCTGAGAGTCAATAACCTGCAGGTTGTGATAAAAAGATAGAGATACATGAAGATATCCTGTCTGGGTTGGATGTGATAATGAGATGCTTGGAGTTTTTGTGGTTCCCATTTTATATTGAAGGGAAGACCAAAGAGTTGTAGACAAGGTAATTCAGAAGTCTAACATTCCTGACATATTAAATCAATAGTGTTATCATCTTTAAGAATTGCTTGGAGTGACATTATCAACAGGGCAGAGCATGAATTTTCTGCTGTCTTCCTCCAAAAGAATAGCAGGTTAGGCAATCACCCACAGATGAGAGTGTCTTTGTGGAAGGTGAAGAGTCTAATGGAGAAGATTCAGTACAATGTTAGAACAGCAACAAAAAAATCCAAGATAGGACATATTGAAGAAGGTAAGAGGAACAGTTTCACTTTACCTGCATCATTCCTCTCCCAAGGTGGCACAGCTCAGTCACAAGAGAAATCTTCAGACCATGACTTCCCTCCTGGGGGAGAGTGAGAGTGTGGGAGTGAGCACCTGGCTTTCCCATCTGTGCAGTATTCTGGAAAAGAGACCCACTTCTTTCTTGCTCCATCTAGAACACTGAGGGGAAGTGTGAGACTATGGGGAGGGCAGCCGCTGGGAAAATAGCAGCCAGGGCTCTCAGAGGACATTAAATCATATGGATCCTACTAACTGCTTTGCAGATTCCATCAAGAAGGCCACCCCAGAGCCGCTGGGGATGTCTCACCTTCCAATCCCCCCAACTGGTTCATGGGTTCCCCCAGTGCTATGCACACTTCATACACACTCCTCTTATGCCATGGATGGCTCCCTGAATGCACCCTCAGGACAGCAAGAGAAAGCATTTGTAGAAAAACAACTCTAAAATTTATATGGAAGCACAAAAGACCCTAAATAGCTAAAGCAATCCTGAGAAGAAAGAGGGAGGCATCACACTTCTGATTTCAAGCTATAATATAAAACTGTAGTAATCTATTCAGTATGTTACTGGCATAAAAACAGATACATAAACCAACAAAACAGAATCAAAAGCCCAGACGCAAACCCATGCATATGCCATCAACTAATACCTTACAAGGAATCTAAGAATATTCAGTGGAAAGTGATAGTCTCTTTGACAAATGGTGATGGGTAAGCTAGATATCTATATGCAAAAAAGAATAAAATTGGACACCTATATTATACCACTCACAAAAATTAATTTGAAATGGATTAAAAACTTAAATATAACACCTGAAACCATAACACCTCTAGAAGAAAACATAGGGGAAAAGTTGACATTAGTCTTGGCAATTTTTTTTTGGATATGACACCAAAAGCACAAAGCAACAAAAGCAAAAGTAAACAAATGGCAGTACATAAAACTAAAAAGCTTCTGTACAGCAAAAGAGACAATCAATATAATGAAAATCTAACCTATGGAATGGGAGAAAATATTGGCAAATCATATAGCTGATAATTGGTTAATATCTGAAATATACAAAGAACTCATACAAAAGACAAATAACAAAAAGACAAATAATCCTACTAAAGATGGCCAGAGGACCTGTATAAACATTTTTCTAAAGAAGACATACAAGTGGCTAATTTCTCATTAGAGAAATGTTAATAAAAATCACAGTGAGATATCACTTCATACGTCTTGGAATGGTTATTATGAAAGGAGATAACAAGTGTTGATGAGGATATGGAGAAAAGAGAACACTTGTGGGAATGTAAATTTGTTGAGCCACTAAAGAAAATAGTATGTAGATTTCTCAAAAATTAAAAATAAACTATGATATAAGCCAGTCATACAAGTTGTTGGTATATATCTGAAAAGAATGAAATCACTTTTGAAAAGATATCTGTACTCTCATGTTTATTGCAGCATTATTCACAATAATCAAGATATAGAAACAGCCTAAGTTCCAACAGTGGATGAATAGGTAAAAGATATATATATATATATATATAATTCAGCCATAAAAAATAAGGAAATCCTGCCATTTGTGATACATAGATGGATCTTGAAGGCATTATGCTAAGTGAAATAACACAGATAGAGAAAGACATATGCTGGATGATCTCAATTATATGTGGAATATAGAAAAGCTGAGCTCATAAAAACAAAGAGTAGAATAGTGGTTGCTAGGGGCTACAGGATGGGGGAATGGGGAGATACTGGTCAAAGAGTACAAACTTCCATTTATAACATGAATAAGTTCCGAGGATCTAATGTACAGTGTGGTGACTTTAGTTAACCATACTGTCTTGTATACTTGAAAGTTGCTAAGTGATTAGGTGTAATAAACAATAAACATGGGTTAACTAAACCTATTGTGGTAATCGTTTCACAATACACACATTTATCAAGTCATCATGTTGTACACCTTAAACATACACAATGTTATATGTCAGTTATATCACAATAAAGCTGGAAAAAATCCATAATTGTCTATGTTACTATTTCTGAAACTTTAACATGAATATGAATCACTTGAGGATCTTGCTAAGGTGATGATTTAGATTCAGTTGTTCTGGAGACTCTGCATTTCTAGCAAGTGTTTGGGTGATCTTGATACTATTGTTTAATGGACCATACTTTGTGTAGTAAGAAATAAAGCCATTTTAGGGCTTCCCTGGTGGTGCAATGGTTAAGAGTGTGCCTGCCAATGCAGGAGACATGGGTTTGAGCCCTGGTCTGGGAAGATCCCACATGCCGTGGAGCAGCTAAGCCTGTGCACCACAACTACTGAGCCTGTGCTCTAGAGCCCATGCGCCACAACTACCAAAGCCTGTGTGCCTAGAGCTGGTGCTCTGCAACAAGAGAAGCCACCGCAATGAGAAGCCTGCACACCACAACGAGGAACAGCCCCTGCTCGCCACAACTAGAGAAAGCCGCATGCAGCAACAAAGACCCAACACAGCCAAAAATAAATAAAAAGTAAAATAAATAAATTTATTTTAAAAAAAGAAAGAAAGCCATTTTAAACAGGAACTATAATATATAGCTGGAACAGCCTCATGGTTTCCCTATTACCTAATGGTGAGAGCCACTAAGCCATGACAGTAAAAATTTCTGGCAAAGAATAACACTGAATAAGTTTTAAGGAATTTGATGATAGAATGCAGAGTTTAACGTATTTAGCTAAGGCTACATACAACAGTGTGCTGGTAAATGTTTAACAACTGGCTCTTTGGGGAAAAAATAAAGGCCTGGATTTTTAAAAATCAGCTCTCTAGGGAAATGAAAGCCATGCCAACTCCTTTCATATAAATATTCCCACCATGGCTGATCACAAGCTATTAACGTGACATAGCTGAGTGTGGATTTGGGAACCAAGAAACCCTGTGGTCTTGTACCAGCCAGCTCACCACATCAGTTGCTCCATAAACCATAGTCCAATAAATTATACACCAAATAAAGATCTTATGAATAAAATAATATTTTCTCTGATTATAAATTGACATATATTTATATGAGTAATAAACAAGTATAAAGAAGAAAGTAAAACCAGTCCATAAACTTTTCAGATAACTTAAACTTAAATTTTTGGTATTATTGTAAGAGTTCTTAATCATAAGTAGTAGAAGCTGATTCTGGCTTAATTAAGCAGGAAAGGAACTCATTAAGTGAATGTTGGGCTGCTTAGAGGATTTTTGGGAGTCCAGGAGAGTCAGATGTACTAAGCAGCCAGCGCAAATGGCCCAAACCCAGAACTAGTTCTTCTAGAGGAACTCTTCCTACCACACCAGATAGAATACTAGAATACTCTGTCTCTCATCTCTTGGGTCAGTAGCTCTTGAGCCAAAGTCTGTGACAGTTTCACAAGCCAATTTGCATGTCTATGCCTTAACTGCAAAGGAATGTGGGAAAAACAGTATTGGCTCCTAGAATTTGGAGGTCATTCTTGCCTCCCACCAGGACTTGAAAGGCAGATAATTCTCCAAATATTGGAAGGATATTGAGTAGTCAAAAAGAATAACACATTTTCACCATTATTTAAATTGGGATCACACAAACCATATAGTTATATATTTTGATTTTTAAATTATTTTGCCTTGTATAATGAGTCTTTTCTTATCAGTCAGTGTTCTTTGAGAGCATGGTTTTAATGATTGCATAATATTCCACCATACACCACTTCCCCATTGTACAAATCCCATTTTTTTTCTAAAAACACCAATCTCTTTAAATCTCTTAAAACTTTTGCAATTTTTAATTTCGATGACTCACCAAAAATTTGATTTCCTATAATTTATCAAATCTGGGAATAAGCTTTCTTGGTTTCTTAGTTTTAGTCCAATGTTTTGTAATTTAAGAAATTTCAACCAGGGACCTTCAAGATGGTGGAGGAGTAAGATGTGGAGATCACCTTACTCCCCACAAGTACATCAAAAATACATCTACATGTGGAACAGCTCCTATAGAACACCTACTGAACGCTGGCAGAATATCTCAGACTTCCCAAAAGGCAAGAAACTCCCCACATACCTGGTAGGGCAAAAGAAAAAAGAAAAAATAGACATAAAAGAATAGGGACGGACCTGCACCTCTGGGAGGTAGGTGTGAAGGAGGAAAAGTTTCCACACGCTAGGAAGCCCCTTCACGGGTGGAGATGGGGGTGGGTGGGGGGGAAGCTTCGGAGCCATGGAGGATAGCGCAGCGACAGGGGTGCAGAGGGCAAAGCAGAGAGATTCCCGCACAGAGGATCAGTGCCGACCAGCACTCACCAGCCTGAGAGGCTTCTCTGCTCACCTGCCGGGGCAGGTAGGGGCTGGGAGCTGAGGCTTGGGCTTCAGAGGTCAGACCCCAGGGAGAAGACTGGGGTTGGCTGCATGAACACAGCCTGAAGTGGGCTAGTGCGCCACGGCTGGCCGGGAGGGAGTCTGGGAAAAGTCTGGAACTGACTAAGAGGCAAGGGACCATTGCTTTGGGGTGCACGCAGAGCACCGCCTAAATGAGCTCCAGAGACAGGCGTGAGCTGCGGCTATCAGCACAGACACCAGAGACGGGCATGAGACTCTAAGGCTGCTGCTGCAGCCACCAAGAAGCCTGTGTGCGAGCACAGGTCACTCTCCACACCACCACTCCCGGGAGCCTGTGCAGCCCACCACAGCCAGGGTCTCGTGATCCAGGGACAACTTCCACGGAAGAACACATGGTGTGCCTCAGGCTGTTGCAATGTCACGCCGGCCTCTGCCGCTGCAGCCTCACCACTCATTCCATACCCCTCCCTGCCCCCAACCTGAGTGAGCCAGAGCCCCTGAATCAGCTGCATCTTTAACCCCGTCCTGTCTGAGCCAATAACAGATGCCCTCAGGCGACCTACATGCAGAGGCTGGGCCAAATCCAAAGCTGAACCCCAGGAGCTGTGTGAACAAAGAAGAGAAAGGGAAATCTCTCCCAGCAGCCTCAGGAGTAGTGGATTAAATCTCCACAATCAACTTGATGTACGCTGCATCTGTGGAATACCTGAATAGACAACGAATCATCCCAAAATTGAGGCAGTGGACATGGGGAGCAACGGTAGACTTGGGGTTTGCTTTCTGCATCTAACTTGTTTCTGGTTTTATGTTTATGTTAGTTTAGTATTTAGAGTTTATTATCATTGGTAGATTTGTTTATTGATTTCGTTGCTCTCTTCCATATATATATATATGTATATATATATATATATATATATATATGTTTTCCTTTTTCTCTTTTTCTGTGTGTGTGTATTCTTCTTTGTGTGATCTTATCTGTATAGCTCTACTTTTACCATTTATCCTAGGGTTATTTCTGTCCGTTTTTGTATTTTTTTTACTATAGTTTTTAGTGCTTATTATCATTGGTGGATTTGTTTTTTGGATTGGTTGCTCTCTTCACTCTTTCTTTTTTTATTACTTTTTTATTTTTAATAATTTATTTTTTATTTTAATAACTTTTTAATTTAATTTTATTATTTTCTTTCTTTCTTTTTTTTTCTCCTTTTTGTTCTGAGCTGAGTGGCTGACAGGAACTTGGTGGTCCAGCCAAGTGTCAAGCCTGAGCCTCTGAGGTGGGAGAGTCGAGTTCAGGACATTGGTCAACAAGAGAGCTCCCAGCCCCACACAATATCAAACAGCAAAACCTTTCCCAGAAATCTCCATTTCAAAGCTAAGACCCAGCTCCACTAAACAACCAGCAAGCTACAGTGCTGGACACCCTATGCCAAACAACTAGCAAGACAAGAACACAACCCCACCCATTAGCAGACAGGCTGCCTAAAATCATACTAAGGTCACAGACACCCCAAAACACGCCACTGGACGCGGTCCTTCCCACCAGAAATACGAAATCCACCCTCATCCACCAGAACACAGGCACAAGTTCCCTCCACCAGGAAGCCTACACAACACACTGAACCAACCTTACCTACTGGGGGAAGACACCAAATACAATGGGAACTACGAACATGCAGCTTGCAAAAAGGAGACCCCAAATACAGTAACTTAAGCAAAATGAGAAGACAGAGAAATACGCAGCAGAAGAAGAAGCAAGGTAAAAACCCACCAGACCAAACAAATGAAGAGGAAATAGGCAGTCTACCTGAAAAAGAATTCAGAATAACGATAGTAAAGATGATCCAAAATTTGGAAATAAAATGGAGAAAATACAAGAAATGTTTAACAAGGACCTAGAAGAACTAAAGAGCAAATAAACAATGATGAACAACACAATAAATGAAATTAAAAATTCTCTAGAAGGAATCAATAGCAGAATAACTGAGGCAGAAGGATGGATAAGTGACCTGGCAGATAAAATAGTTGAAGTAACTACCACAGAGCAGAATAAAGAAAAAAGATGAAAAGAATTGAGGACAGACTCAAAGACCTGTGGGACAACATTAAATGCACCAACGTTCGAATTATAGGGGTCCCAGAAGAAGAAGAGAAAAACAAGGGACTGAGAAAATATTTGAAGAGATTATAGTTGAAAACTTCCCTAATATGGTAAAGGAAATAGTCAATCAAGTCCATGAAGCACAGAGAATCCCATACAGGAAAAATCCAAGGAGAAACACGCCAATAGACATATTAACCAAACTATCAAAAATTAAATACAAAGAACAAATATTAAAAGCAGCAAGGGAAAAGCAACAAATAACATACAAGGGAATCCTCATAAGGTGAACAGCTGATCTTTTAGCAGAAACTCTGCAAGCCAGAAGGGAGTGACAAAACATATTTAAAGTGATAAAACGGAAAAACCTACAACCAAGATTACTCTACCCAGCAAGTAACTCATTCAGATTCAATGGAGAAACTAAAACCTTTACAGACAAACAAAAGCTAAGAGAATTCAGCATCACAAAACCAGCTTTACAAATGCTAAAGGAACTTCTCTAGGCAGGAAACACAAGAGAAGGAAAAGACATACAAAAACAAACCCAAAACAATTAAGAAAATGGTAATAGGTTCATACAAATAGATAACTACCTTAAATGTAAATGGATTAAATGTTCCAACCAAAAGACATAGACTAGCTGAATGGATACAAAAACAAGACCCATATATATGTTGTCTACAAGACACCCACTTCAGACCTAGGGACACATACAGACTGAAGGTGAGAGGATGGAAAAAGATATTCCATGCAAACAGAAATCAAAGAGAAGCAACCCTCGTATCAGACAAAATAGACTTTAAAATAAAGACTATTACAAGAGACAAAGAAGGACACTACATAATGATCAAGGGATCAATCCAAGAAGAAGATATAACAATTGTAAATATTTATGCACCCAACATAGGAGCACCTCAATACATAAGGCAAATGCTAAAAACCATGAAAGGGGAAATTGACAGTAACACAATAATAGTAGGGGATTTTAACACAGCATTTTCACCAATGGACAGATCATCCAAAATGAAAATAAATAAGGGAACACAAGCTTTAAATGATACATTAAACAAGATGGACTTAATTGATATTTATAGGACATTCCATTCCAAAAAACAGAATACACTTTCTTCTCAAGTGCTCATGGAACATTCTCCAGGATAGATCATATCTTGGGTCACAAATCAAGCCTTGGTACATTTAAGAAAATGGAAATCATATCAAGTATCTTTTGCGACCCCAATGCTATGAGACTAGATAACAATTACAGGAAAAAATCTGTTAAAAATACAAACACAGGGAGGAAAACAATACACTACTAAATAACCAAGAGATCACTGAAGAAATCAAAGAGAAAATCAAAAAATACCTAGAAACAAATGACAATGAAAACACGATGACCCAAAACCTATGGGATGCAGCCAAAGCAGTTTAAGAGGGAAGTCTATAGCAATATAATCCTACCTCAAGAAAGAAGAAAAATCTCAAATAAGCAATCTAACCTTACACCTAAAGCAATTATAGAAAGAAGAACAAAAAATCCCCAAAGTTTGCAGAAGGAAAGAAATCATAAAGATCAGATCAGAAATAAATGAAAAAGAAATGAATGAAATGATAGCAAAGATCAATAATACTAAAAGCTGGTTCTTTGAGAAGATAAACAAAATTGATAAAGCATTATCCAGACCCATTAAGAAAAAATGGGAGAAGACTCAAATCAACAGAATTAGAAACGAAGAAGGAGAAGTGACAACTGACACTGCAGAAATACAAAGGGTCATGAGAGATTACTACAAGCAACTTTATGCCAATAAAATGGACAACCTGGAAACAATGGACAAATTCTTAGAAAAGCACAACCTTTGGAGACTGAACCAGGAAGAAATAGAAAATATAAACAGACCAATCGCAAGTACTGAAATGGAAACTGTGATTAAAAATCTTCCAACAAACAAAAGCCCAGGACCAGATGGCTTCACAGGCAAATTCTATCAAACATTTAGAGGAGAGCTAACACCTATCCTTCTCAAACTCTTTCAAAATATAGCAGAGGGAGGAACGCTCCCAAACTCATTCTACGAGGCCACCATCACCCTGATACCAAAACCAGATAAAGATGTCACAAAAAAGAAAACTACAGGCCAATATCACTGATGAACATAGATGCAAAAATCGTCAACAAAATACTAGCAAACAGAATCCAGCAGCACATTAAAGGGATCATACACCATTATCAAGTGGGGTTTATCCCAGGAATGCAAGGATTCTTCACAATGTGCAAATCAGTCGATGTGATACACCATATTATCAAACTGAAGGATAAAAACGATATGATAATCTCAATACATGCATAAAAAGCTTTTGACAAAATTCAACACCCAGTTATGATAAAAACCCTCCAGAAATAGGCATAGAGGGACCTTACCTCCACATAAAAAAGGCCATATATGACAGACCCACAGCCAGCATCATTCTCAATGGTGAAAAACTGAAACCATTTCCACTAAGATCAGGAACAAGACAAGGTTGCCCACTCTCAGCACTATTATTCAACATAGTTTTGGAAGTTTTAGCCACAGAGATCAGAGAAGAAAAAGAAATAAAAGGAATCCAAATCGGAAAAGAAGAAGTAAAGCTGTCACTGTTTGCAGATGACATGATACTATACATAGAGAATCCTAAGATGCCACCAGAAAACTACTAGAGTTAATCAATGAATCTGGTATCAGGATACAAATCCAATGCACAGAAATCTGTTGCATTCCTATACACTAATGATGAAAACTCTGAAAGAGAAATTAAGGAAACACTCCCATTTACCATTGCAACAAAAAGAATAAAGTACCTAGGAATAAACCTACCTAAGGAGACCAAAGATCTGTATGCACAAAACTATAAGACACTGATGAAAGAAATTAAAGATGCTACAAAGAGATGGAGAGATATACCATGTTCTTGGATAAGAAGAATCAACATTGTGAAAATGACTATACTACCTAAAGCATCTACAGATTCAATGCAATCCCTATCAAACTACCAATGGCATTTTTCACAGAGCTAGAACAAAAATTTTCACAATTTTATGGAAGCACAAAAGACCCCGAGTAGCCAAAGCAATCTTGAGAAAGAAAAGAGGAGCTGGAGGAATCAGGCTCCCTGACTTCAGACTATACTACAAAGCTACAGTAATCAAGACAGTATGGTACTGGCACAAAAAACAGAAATATAGATCAATGGAACAGGATAGAAAGCTCAGAGATAAACCTACGCACATACTGTCACCTTATCTTTGATAAAGGAGACAAGAATATACAATGGAGAAAAGACAGCCTCTTCAATAAGTGGTGCTGGGAAAACTGGACAGCTACATGTAAAACAATGAAATTAGAACACTCCCGAATACCATACACAAAAATAAACTCAAAATGGATTAAACACCTAATGTAAGAACAGACACTATAAAACTCTTAGAGGAAAACATAGGCAGAACACTCTATGACATAAATCACAGCAAGATCTTTTTTGACCCACCTCCTAGAGACATGGAAATAAAAACAAAAGTAAACAATTGGGACCTAATGAAACTTCAAAGCTTTTGCACAGCAAAGGAAACCATAAACAAGATGAAAAGACAACCTTCAGAATGGGAGAAAATATTTTCAAATAAAGCAACTGACAAAGGACTAATCTCCAAGATTTACAAGCAGCTCATGCAGCTCAATATCAAAAAAACAAACAACCCAATCCAAAAATGGGCAGGTCTAAACAGACATTTCTCCAAAGATATACAGATTGCCAAGAAACACATGAAAGGATTCTCAACATCACTAATCATTAGAAAAATGCAAATCAAAACTACAGTGAGATATCACCTCACCCCAGTCAGAATGACCATCATCAAAAAATCTACAAACAATAAATGCTGGAGAGGGTGTGGAGAAAAGGGATCCCTCTTGCACTGTTGGTGGGAATGTACATTGATACAGCCACTATGGAGAATAGTATGGAGGTTCCTTAAAAAACTAAAAATAGGGCTTCTCTGGTGGCGCAGTGGTTGAGAATCTGCCTGCCAGTGCAGGGGACACGGGTTCGAGCCCTGGTCTGGGAGGATCCCATGTGCCGTGGAGCAACTAGGCCCGTGGGCCACAACTACTGAGCCTGCGCATCTGGAGCCTGTGCTCCGCAACAAGAGAGGCCGCGACAGTGAGAGGCCCGCTCACCGCGATGAAAAGTGGCCCCCACTTGCCGCAACTAGGGAAAGCCCTCACACAGAAAACGAAGACCCAACACAGCCAAAAGTAAATAAATAAATAAATAAAATTAAAAAAACCCAAAACACTAAAAATAGAACTACCATATGACCCAGCAATCCCACTACTGGGCATATACCCTGAGAAAACCAAAATTCAAAAAGAGTCATGTACCACAATGTTCATTGCAGCATTATTTACAATAGCCAAGACATGGAAACAACCTAAGTGTCCATCGACAGATGAATGGATAAAGAAGATGTGGCACATATATACAATGGAATATTCCTCAGCCATAAAAAGTAATGAAATTGAGTTATTTGTAGTGAGGTGGATGGACCTAAAGACTGTTATACAGAGTGAAGTAAGTCAGAAAGAGAAAAGCAAATACCGTATGCTAACACATATATATGGAATCAAAAAAAAAAAACCAAAATGGTTCTGAAGAACCTAGGGAGGACAGGAATAAAGACACAGATGTAGTGACTGGTCTTGAGGACACAGGGAGCGGGAAGGGTAAGGTGGCACAAAGTGAGAGAGTGGCATGGCCATATATACAGTACCAAATGTAAAATAGATAGCTAGTGGGAAGAAGCCGCATGGCACAGGGAGATCAGCTCAGTGCTCTGTGACCACCTAGAGGGGTGGGATAGGGAGGGTGGGAGGGAGACACAAGAGGGAGGAGAAATGGGGATATATGTATACGTATAGCTGATTCACTTTGTTATACAGCAGAAACTAACACACCATTGTAAAGCAATTATATGCCAATAAATATGATTAAAAAAAAAAAAAAGAACCAAGTGAGGAAAATAAAAGTCTCTGTGAAGGAAAAAGAAAAAAAAAATTTCAACCATCTTAAGATTTTGGCATATGGATTGAAGGAGTTTCAGTTTCCAAGAAGGAATTACCTTTGTTTTAGGTATTTACATCTAGTACACAAATGATGTTATAATGTCACTTTACAGGTATGTATTAGCTGGCCTATGGCAAAGTTCTGTCAAACTCTAGATTTCTTCACCTATTATTGAGTAGTTTCTCCTCAATAATTCTCATTCATTTGGGCTCTTATTCCTGAATAGCTTGGGAAGCAATCTTTTATTATTATTTGTAATATTTCTAAGAACTATGGTCTCAGAAATTCTTGAATTTTAATTTTACATTCCTATGTTGTGTGAGCAGTAACCACATACATCTAGAGAAGTATAATGCCAGTGTAAAATGTGTCTACTGACTGCTAACAAAACTAGTCTCGTCAGAGACTAGTGTTAGATTATCAGTGTGTCCTGGAACTCTTTTCTTGTTTTTTCTCACTAGTTTATATAGACTTATACACAACTTTCTCATGCAGAAAGCTAATATTTTATCTCTTCTAAAATTCCATCATATAGCTGTGCTAAGTTGCTGTTAAATTCCTTCAACTGCTTCCACAAAATGACTATAGAATGGTTTGAACTAATGTTGAATGTTAGAAGAGGAAAAACATCAGTTACTGTGTGACTTTTGTCAAAGTTCAGCAAGTATGTTTAATGTATACTTAGAAGCTGAGTTTATGCACATAAATGTCTAGTTTATTCTTTCATACTCTCCTTTAGACTAATTTCAATAAAAACTTCATTATTTTTAATTTATATATTTTTCATTATTTTAATAATGAAACTTTTAACAGAGGTTCTCCAACTATGAACAACTTTTGTTTATCATATACCCAGTAAATACATTCTTCTCTTATTTTTTGATCTCTACTTAACAGTTTTATAATATATTTGATATAATATGCTAACATTCATATTGGGAAAATCGTAAATTGTTTGGAAACTCGTATAGAAAATAAAACGTTTTGTTCAAATGTGACAGAGTTCTGGAAAATTAGAATTTTTTCTGAGCTTATGGGATTAAAAAGTCACTCATTGAATTGATAGTAATTTCCATTAATTTGGATATTAAATATTTAAAGTGCTAAGACTTTTTATCCTAATTCAAGCTAATTTTAAAGGACACTGCAACTGCTAAGTTTAGCATAGGAAAAATATACATAAAAGTACAGGCCCGATTATTTAAGTAAGAAAATTATTGTATTTTCAGGGATAGGAAATTCCAGAGAAGCTAGTAATAATGGTTCATCAATTTCTTCAGCTCCCCAAATCTGGTATTTAGACACTTTAAAAAATAGAATATTTTTAGAATGAACAGTCTTTTATTATCATTAAACTTCTAGAGAGAAAAATGATGGGGATGATATGGTCAAGATTGAGATGTTAAAAGTTTTCACTTAATTCTGCAAGCCATTTCTTAGTGACATTATGGAAATCCATGAAGTCTGTTCTCTCAGCTATGTACTGTACTGGGATGGCTGCTGGCACTAATTGATTGAGTGACATGAAAACTGAATTCTGTGCTCTATAGATCCACCTCTTTGTAAGCAAAAGAAATGACTTTAAATGTGTTCCATTTTATACATCAAAGTGGCACTTGCGCACCATCTGTGGGGCATGTGGTCTGAGATTTTGCTGACAGTGGGAATAAACGTATAACGATTCAGCCACATCTCTTGCCAAGACCCCACTTATGACCAACAAGTTGGCCAGGGTTAGAGGCTGCTAGTTACAGACATAGATCACAGAAAACTAACTGCCTTTCTTGGGTTTGGACATTTTCTCCCAGCCCAGTATTATAACCAATCAGAATCTTTATAAATATAGAACTTGTTCTGAATAGTAGAGCCTATAGTGAAACCCCCCAGCCATACCCATGCAGGTATACCATGCCTGTGCCAGGCATAGTCTTTTTGGCATAACTTCTGAGAGTGGAAAGATACAACAGAGGAGGCCTCAGTGCTAAAATATTTTCAAGTCTCTGGAGCTATTCTGAGTATTAATAATGCCTGACAGCCTATCAACAACACAAATGCTTTTGGAAGAGTTTGACAACATTTAAAAAATAATTCCTAAAAGAGAAGCATGTGAGAGTAATGGATAATAAAATACATAAAGAACACACATGTATAAGCACACACATAAATGACATACGCTTGTACTAAGTATTCAGCTGAAAATAACAGCTAGGTATGGACATTATTTAACTTTCTACAACTCTATGCCAGAAGTATTTCTCAGTCATTGATTTTATTAATCATTGTTAGTCAATGTTTAAAACAAATAAGAAAAATACAAATTTGGAAACTATTTCAGATAAGATTCAGACAGAATATTTATTTAAAATGATCTCTAAGTTATAATAAAAATTAATTTAAAAAATGAACTCATGGTCATAATATATAAACGTCTGTCTCACATTAGCTTCTGTTCCATGCAGGTTGTATAAAATGTCCTTTACCTCCCATGTTCTATGTACTGCAGAAGGATAAGAAGTTCTCTAGTTGCTCTGTTCACATAGTTAAGTCTCCTGGAAAATTACATATATGTCCAGGGAGGGAGGCTCAAGAAATCAAAAGTTTGGTTGGAGTCATAGAAAAAATATTTTTGCTTTTGAAAACATATTTACTACTTTTCTTGTCTGGGGAAACTTCCAAGTAGTTTGAATAAGTATTCATTTATATATTTCCTGGAGCATGTGAACAGTAAACCTCAAAAACAATTACCACATGGTTCATAGTTAGGAAAAAAACAGTTTGTCTTTGTGACTTGTATTAATTAATATTGAGTAATTTCAGATGTTAATTGTCTTCTTCACCTATTTGATTTCCTTTAGAGAGTTAGTTTACTCACCGTAGGGGTCAATTTCATTATAGTTAGACTTTTTAGTTTGGTAGTATATAATTTGTTTTCTCGGTGAATGAATTAACTCTATTACAGAAGAGTATTTTTTGTCAAAAATGTTTTATTAAAATATATGTTTACCTTAAACTTTTCTCCCATTTTATGATGGACTGTATTTGTTTGATGCTCTATGTACAATATAATCAATTAATAATCCCTTCATTGAAAAATTTATTGTAAAACAATAAACAAAATCAAGCAGTGGTATCAAATAAAAAATACTCTATCTCACCACTAATTGCCACTATTGAAATATAAACTCTTTTAGTTGTTTTTATGTTTAGCTTTATGGTGGTTATCTCCATAACTTCAAATAAAAATTCATGCATTTGTTTCTAAATTTATGTATTTTAATCAATATTTATAGATGCCTGTTAGAAAAGATGCAACATTTTGCTTGTTTACACTGGTAACTCTTGCTGCATTTTATCACTGTTTTATTTGTAATTATTTTCAGTTCTTTATTTTAAAATGTTGTATTATTACTTTTAAACATTAACTAATATACATAAAACTCCAAATTTCTGCACTCAACTTTCTTGACTACAAAAAATGTAATAAGATGAAGTTTTTAGTGCTATAATTAACTTTACTTTTCCCTCCCACCTTCCATTTTTAAAAATTGAAGTAGAGTTGATTTACAATATTATATTAGTTTTTGGTGTACAACATAGTGAATTAATATTTTTATAGATAGTACTCCACTTACAGTTATTATAAAATAATGGTGATATTTCCCTGTTCCGTACAATATATACTTGTAGCTTATTTATTTTATACATAGTAGTATGTATCTCTTAATCCCCTATCCCTACTGTGTTCCTCACCCCTTCCCTCTCCCCACTAGTAACTACTAGTTTGTTTTCTATATCTGTAAGTCAGTTTCTGTTTTGTTATAGTACTTGTTTGTTTTATTTTTTAGATTCCATGTATAAATGATGACATACACTATTTGTTTTTTCTGTCTGACTTATTTCACTTAGCATAATACCTTCTAGGTCCACCCATGTTGCAAATATGTCAGAATTTCATTCTTTTTTATGTCTGAGTAACATTCCATTAATATATATATATATCACTTTTTCTTTATCCATTCTTGTTTTTTTAAACTTTTTATTTTATGTTGGAGTACAGTTGATTAACAATGTTGTGTTAGTTTCAGGTGTACAGCAAAGTGATTCATTTATACATATACGTGTATCTATTCTTTTTCAAATTCTTCTCCCATTTAGGTTGTTACATAATATTGAGCAGAGTTCACAGTGCATGTGAGTTCACAGTAGGTCCTTGTCGGTTATCCATTTTAAGATTTTTTATGTTTTGATTGTGGGCCATTTTAAAAGTCTTCATTGAATTTGTTACAACATTGCCTCTCTTTTATGTTTTTTTGGTTTTTTGGACACGAGGCATGTGGGATCCCAGCTCCCGACCAGGGATCGAACCTGCACCCCCTGCATTGGAAGGCAAAGTCCCAACCACTGGACCACCAGGGAAGTCCCCGTTACCCATTTTAAACATAGCAGTGTGTACATGTCAATCCTAAAATCCCTAACTATCCCTCCCCTCCACCCTTTCCCCTGGTAGCCATAAGTTTGTTCTCTAAGTCTGTGAGTCTGTTTCTGTTATATAAATAAGTTCATTTTTATAATTTTTTAACAGATTCTTCATATAAGTGATATCATACGATATTTGTCTTTCTCTGTCTGACTTACTTCACTCAGTATGACAGACTCTAGGTCCATCCATGTTGCTCCAACTGGCATTATTTCATTCTTTTTAATGGCTGAGTAATATCCCATTGTGTTTATGTATCACATCTTCTTTATCCATTCATTTGTCAATGGACATTTAGATTATTTCCATGTCTTGGGTATTGTAAACAGTGCTGCAATGAACATTGGGGTGCATGTATCCTTTTGGACCATGTTTTTCTCCGTACATATGCCCAGGAGTGGGATTGCAGGATCATATGATAGCCCTATTTTTAGTGTTTTAAGGAACCTCCAAACTGTTCTCCACAGTGGCTGCACCAATTTACATTCCCACCAACAGTGTAGGAGAGTTCCTTTCTCTCCACAACCTCTCCAGCATTTATTGTTTGTAGATTTTTTGATGATGGCTATTCTGACAGGTGTGAGATGAAATCTCATTGTAATTTTGATTTGCATTTCTCCACTAATTAGTGATGTTGAATATCTTTTCATATACCTCTTGACCAGCTGTATGTCTTCTTTGGAGAAATGTCTAAGTCTTCTGCCCATTGTTTGATTGAGTTGTTTATTTTTATGATATTAAGCTATATGAGCTGTTTGTAAATTTTAGAGACTAATCCCTTGTTAGTCTCACTGTTTGCAAATATTTTCTCCCATTCTGCAGGTTGTCTTTTCATTTTGTTTATGTTCTCCTTTGCAGTTCAAAAGGTTTTGAGTTTAATTAGGTCTCATTTGTTTATTTTTGTTTTTCTTTCCATTACTCTGGGAGACAAATCGAAAAAGATATTGCTGTGATTTATGTCAGAGAGTGTTCTGCCTATGTTTTCCTCTAAGAGTTTTATAATGTCTGATCATACATTTACGTCTTTAATCCATTTTGAGTTTATTCTTGTGTATGGTGTTCAAGAATGTTTTAATTTCATTTTTTTACATGTAGCTGTCCAGTCTTCCCAGAACCATTTATTGAAGAGACTGTCTTTCTTCCATTGCATATTCTTGCCTCCTTTGTTGTAGATTAATTGCACAGAGGTGTGTGGGTTTATTTCTGGGCTTTCTATTCGCTTCCATTGATCTATATTTCTGTTTTTGTGCCAGTACCATACTGTTTTGATGACTATAGCTTTGTATTATAGCCTGAGGTCAGGGAGCCTGATTCCTCTAGCTCCGTTTTTTGTTTTTTTTTCCTCAAGATTGCTCTGACTATTCAGGGTCTTTTGTGTTTCCATACAAATTGTGCAATTTTTTGTTCTAATTCTGTGAGAAATGCCATTGGTAATTTGATAGGGATTGCATTGAGTCTGTAGATCGCTTTGGGTAGTATAGCCATTTTCACAATATTGATTCCTCCTATCCAAGAACATAGTATATCTCTCCATCTGTTTGTGTCATCTTGGATTTCTTTCATCAACATCTTATAGTTTTCAGAGTACAGGTCTTTTGCCTCCTTAGGTAGGTTTATTCCTAGGTATTTTATTCTTTTTGATACGATGGTAAATAGGACTGTTTCCTTAATTTCTCTTTCTGATCTTTCCTTGTTAGCGTATAGAAATGCAACAGATTTCTGTGTATTAGTTTTGTAACTTGAACTTTACCAAATTCATTGATGAGCTCTAGTAGTTTTCTCATAGCATCTTTAGGATTTTCTATGTATAGTATCATGTCATATGCAAACAGTGACAGTTTTACTTCTTCTTTTCCAATTTGGATTCCTTTTATTTCTTTTTCTTCTCTGATTGCTATAGCTAGGACTTCCAAAACTATGTTGAACAAAAGCAGTGAGAGTGGACATCCTTGTCTTGTTCCTGACCTTAGAGGAAATGCTTTCAGCTTTTCACCGTTGAGTATGATGCTAGCTGTAGGTTTGTCATATATGGCCTTTATTATGTTGAGGTATGTTCTCTCTATGCCCACTTTCTGGAGAGTTTTTTTTTTAAATCATAAATGGGTGTTGAATTTTGTCAAAAGCTTTTTCTGCATCTATCGAGGTGATCACATGGTTTTTATTCTTTAATTTGTTGATGTGATGTATCACACTAATTGATTTGTGGATATTGAAAAATCCTTGCATCCCTGAGATAAATCCTACTTGATCATGGTGTATGATCCTTTTTAATGTATCGTTGGATTCTGGTTGCTAGTTTTCTTGTTGAGGATTTTTTTCATGTATGTTCATCAATGATACTGGCCTGTAATTTTCTTTTTTTGTGATATCTTTGTCTGGTTTTGGCATCAGGGAGATGTTGGCCTCATAAAATGAGTTTGGGAGTTTTCCTTCCTCTGTAATTTTTGTAAACATTTTCAGAAGGATAGATATTATCTCTTCTCTAAATGTTTGATAGAATTCACCTTTGAAGCAATCTGGTCCTGGACTTTTGTTTGTTGGGAGTCTTTAATCACAGTTTCAATTTCAGTACTGTGATTGATCTGTTCATATTTTCTATTTCTTCCTGGTTCAGTTTTGGGAGATTGTACCTTTCTAAGAATTTGTCCATTTCTTCCAGGTTGTCCATTTTATTGGCATACAGTTGCTTGTAGTAGTCTCTTATGATCCTTTGTATTTCTGTGATGATATTTGTAACTTCTCCTTTTTTATTTCTAATTTTATTGATTTGAGTCCTCTCCTTTTTTGTTGTTGATGAGTCTGGCTAAAAGTTTATCAGTTTTTTGTTTTTTTATCTTCTGAAAGAACCAGCTTTTAGTTTCATTGATCTTTGCTATTGTTTTCTTCACCTCTATTTCATTTATTTCTGCTCTAATCTTAATGATTTCTCTCCTTCTACTAACTTTAGGTTTTGTTTGTTCTTCTCTCTCTAGTTGCTTTAGGTGTAACATTAGGTTATTTATTTGAGATTTTTCTTGTTTCCTGAGGTTAGGTTGTATTGTTATATAAACTTCCCTGTTAGAACTTCTTTTGCTGCGTCCCATAGGTTTTTGGATCATTGTGCTTTCGTTTTCATTTGTTTCTAGGTATTTTTTGATTTCCTCTTTGATTTCTTCAGTGATCCATTGGTTGTTTAGTAGCATATTATTTAGCTTTCACGTGTTTGTGTTTTTACAGTCTTTTTTTCTTGTAATTTATTTCTAATCTCATAGCATTGTGGTCGGGAAAGGTGCTTGATATGATTTCAATTTTCTTTAATTTACCAAGGCTCACTTTGTGGCCCAGCATGTGGTCAATCCTGGACAATGTTCCATGTGCGCAAGAGAAGAATGTGTATTCTGCTGCTTTTGGATGGAATGCTCTATAAATATCAATTAAGTCTGTCTGGTGTAATGTGTCATTTAAGGCCTGTGTTTCCTTATGGTTTTTCTGTCTGCATGGTCTCTCCATTGATGAAAGTGGGGTGTTAAAGTCCTTCACCATTATTGTGTTACTGTCGATTTCCCCTTTTATGGTTGTTAACATTTTCTTTATATATTGAGGTGCTCCTATGTTGGGTGCATATATATTTGCAATTGTTATATATTCTTTTTGGATTGATCTCATGATCATTATGTAATGTCCTTCCTTGTCTCTTGTAACAGTCTTTATTTTAAAGTTTACTTTGTCTAATATGAGTATTGCCACTCCATCTTTCTTTTGATTTCCATTTGCATGGAATACCTTTTTCCATCCTCTCACTTTCAGTCTGTACGTGTCCCTAGAACTGAAGTGGGTTTCTGGTAGACAACATATATATGGGTCGTGTTTTGTATCCATTCATCCACTCTATGTCTTTTGGCTGGAGCGTTTAATTCGTTTATGTTTAAGGTGATTATCAATATGTACATTCTTACTGCCATTTTGTTACTTGTTATGGATTTATTTTTGTAGGTGTTTTTTTTCTTCCCTTCCTCTTTTGTTTTCTTCTCTTGTGATTTGATGACTAACTTTAGTGTTGTGTTTGGATTCCTTTCTCTTTTTTATGTGTGCATCTATTGTAGATTTTTGGTTTGTAGTTACTATGAGGTTTTGATATAGCAGTCTATATATAAACAATATTGTTTTAAGTTGCTGGTCTCTTAATTTCAAATGGATTTTCAATGGCCTCCATTTGTGCTCTCCTATTCTCACAATTGCTGGTTTTGATATCATATTTGTATGTGAATGATTTCCTACCTTTACCGTATGTTTGCCTTTACAGGTGAGATCTTCCATTTGTAATTTTCTTGTTTCTAGTTGTGGTCTTTTCTTGGCCACTTAGAGAAGTTCCTTTAGCATTTGTTGCAAAGCTGTTCGGGTGGTGCTGAATTCTTTTAGCTTTTACTTCTCTGTAAATCTTTTGATTTCTCTGTCAAATCTGAATGAGAGCCTTGCTGAGTAGAGTATTCTTGGTTGTAGGTTTTCCCCTTTTATCACTTTAAATATGTTGTTCCACTCCCTTCTGGTCTGCAGAGTTTCTGCTGAGAAATCAGCTGATAACCTTATGGGAGTTTTCTTGTATGTTATTTGTTGCTTTTCCCTTGTTGCTTTTAATATTTTTTCTTTGTCTTCAATTTTTGTCAATTTGTTTACTATGTGTCTTGGTGTTCCTCTTTGGGTTTATCCTGCCTGGGACTCTCTGCACTTCCTGGGCTTGGGTGACTGTTTTCTTTCCCATGTGAGGGAAGTTTTCAGCTATTTTCTCTTCAAATATTTTCTCAGTTCCTTTCTCTCTCTCTTCTCTTTCTGGGACCCTTATAATGTGAATTTGGTGCAGTTCATGTTGTCCCAGAGGTCTCTTAGACTGTCGTAATTTCTTTTCATTCTTTTTTCTTTATTCTGTTCCGTGGCAGTAAGTTCCACCATTCTATCTTCCAGGTCACTTATCCATTCTTCTGCCTGAGTTATTCTGTTATTGATTCCTTCTGGTGTATTTTTCATTTCAATTATTGTATTTTTCATCTTCTTTGTTCTTTAGTTCTTCTAGGTCTTTGCTAAACATTTCTTGCATCTTCTTGATCCTTGCCTCCTTTTTTCCCCGAAATCTTGGATCATCTTCACTATCATTATTCTGAATTCTTATTCCTGTAGGTTGGCTTTCCCCACTTCACTTAGTTGTTCTTCTGGGGTTTCATCTTATTCCTTCATCTGGGACGTATTCCTCTGCCATCTCATTTTATCTAAATTTCTGTGATTGCATTTTCTGTTCTGAAGGCTGCAGGACTGTAGTTCTTGCTTCTGATGTCTGCCCTCTGGTGGATGAGGCTGTCTAAGAGGCTTATGCAGGCTTCCTGATGGGAGGGGCTGGTTCCTGCCCAGTGGTGGGTGAAGCTGGGTCTTGTCCCTCTGGCGGGCAGGCCCATGCTCAGGAAGACTTTAGGAAGCCGTCTGCTGATGGGTGGGGCTGTGTTCCCACCCTGTTGGTTGTTTGGCCTGATGTGTCCCAGCACTGGAGCCTACAGGCTGTTGGGTGGGGCCAGGTCTTGGGAAGGAAATGACAGCCTCCAGGAGGACTCACACCAATAAGTATTTGCAGAACTGCTGCTACCAGTGTCTTTGTTCCTGCAGTGAACCACAGCTGTGCCCTGCCTTTACAGGAGATCTTCCAATGCTAGGCAGGTAGGTCTTGCCCAGTCTCTTATGGGGTCACTGCTTTTTCCCCCTGGGTCCTGGTGCACATGAGACTTTGTGGGCACCCTCCAAGAGTGGAGTTTCCATCTCCCCCAGTCCTGTGATCAAACCCCACTGCACTTCAAAGCCAGATTCTTTAAGGACTCCTCATCCTGTTGCCAGACCCCCAGGCTGGTAAACCTGATGGGGGCTCAGAACTTTCACTCCTGGGGGAATAACTTCTGTGGTATAATTGTCTTCCAGTTTGTGGTTTGCCCACCTGGCAGGTACAGGATTTGATTTTATCACGATTGCACCCCTCCTACCATCTCGTTGTGGCTTCTTCTTTGTCTTTGGATGTAGGGTATCTTTTTTGGTAGGTTCCAGCGTTTTTTTGTCAATGGTTGTTTAGCAGTTAGTTGTGATTTTGGTGTTTTCGTAAGAAGGGGGTGAGCTCACATCCTTCTAGTCTGCTGTCTTGAGCTGGGAATCTCCCATTCATTTGTTGTTGGACACTTAGGTTGCTCCCATATCTTGGCTATTATAAATAATGTCAGTGTGAACACTGTGGTGCATGTATCTTTTCAAATTAGTGTTTTCATTTTCTTCAGGTATATACCCAGCAGTGGAATTGGTGGATCATATGGTAGTTCTAGTTTTAGTTTTCTGGGGAACTTCCATACTGTTTTCCATGGTGACTACATCAATTTACAACCCCACCAACAGTGTGTTAAGGTTCCTTTTTCTTCACATCCTCGCCAACACTTGTTATTTCTTGTCTTTTTGATAAGAACCATTTTAACAGGTGTAAGATTATATCTCATTGTGGTTTTGATTTGCATTTCTCTGATGATTAGCAATATTGAGCATTTTTTTCATGTGCCTATTGGACATCTGTATATATTCTTTGGAAAAATGTCTATTCAGGTCTTCTGCCCATTTTAAAATTTGGTTGTTTGCTTTTATGATATTGAGTTGTATGAGCAGTTGATATATTTTGGATATTAACCTCTTATTGGTCATATCATTTGCAAATATTTTCTCCCATTCAGTAGGTTGTCTTTTTGTTTTATTAATGGCTTGCTTTGCTGTGCAAAAGGTTTTAAGTTTAATTAGGACTCTCTTGTTTATTTTTGCTTTTGTTTCCTTTGCCTGAGGAGACAGATCCAAAAATATACTGCTATGATTTATGTCAAAGACTTTTCTGCCTATGTTCTCTTCTAAGAGTTTTATGGTTTCTGGTCTTACCTTTAGAATTTTAATCTATTTTGAGATTATTTTTGTATACAATGTGAGGAAATGTTCTAATTTCATTCTTTTACATGTACTTGTCCAGTTTTCCCAGCACCACTTATGTTATTGAAGAGACTGTCTTTTCTCTATTGTATATTCTTGCATCCTATGTCATAGAATAATTAATCATAGGTGTGTGGGTTCATTTCTGGACTCTGTATTCCGTGTCATTGATCTATGTGTCTGTTTTTGTGCTAGAACCATACTGTTTTGATTACTGTAGCTTTGTAGTATAGCCTGAAGTTAGGGAGTGTGATGCTTCGAGCTTTGTTCTTTCTTCTGAAGCTTATTTTGGCTATTTGGGGTCTTTTGTGGTTCCATATAAATTTTAGGATTATTTGTTCTTGTTCTGTGAAAAATATCATGGTATTTTGGTGGTGATTACATTAAATATGTAAATTGCTTTGGGTAATATGGATATTTTAACAATATTAATTCTTCCAATCATTGAACATGGGATATCTTTCCATTTCTTTCTATTATCTTTAATTTTCTTCATAATGTTTTATAGCTTTCAGCTTATAGGTCTTTCACTTCCTTGGTTAAACTTATTCCTAGGTATTTTATTATTTTTGATGTGATTTTAAATGGACTTTTTTTTTTTTTTGGCTTTCTATTTCTGGTAGTTTATTATTAGTGTATAGAAAAGCAACAGATTTCTTTATATTGAGCTTTAACCCTGTAATTTTCCTGAATTCATTTATCAGTTTTCATATCTTTTTTTTTTTTTTCGTGTAGACTTTAGGGTTTTATATGTAGAGTATTATGTCATCTGCAAATAATGAAAGTTTTACTTCTTCCCTTCCAATCTGGATGCCTTTTATTTCTTTTCTTTTCTTGTTGTTGTGGGTAGAACTTCCAATACTATGTTAAATTGAAGTGGTAAAACAGTATCCTTGTCTAGTTCCTGATTTTAAAGGAAAAGATTTCAGCTTTTCACTGTTGAGTATGATGTTAGCTGCAGGATTATCATAAATGTTATGATAAGTTGAGATATGTTTGTTGTGATGAGATATGTTCCCTCTATACCAACTTTGGTGAGAGTTTTTATCATGAACTCATGTTGAATTTTATCAGATGCTTTTTCTGCATTTATTGAGATGAGCATGCGATTTGTACCTTTCCTTTTATTAATGCAGTGTATCGCATTGGTTGATTAGTGGATATTGAATCATCCTTTCATCCCTGGACTAAACCCTGCTTTATCATGGTGTATGTCCCTTTTTATGTGTGTTTTTTTTTTTAAACATCTTTATTGAAGTATAATTGCTTCACAGTGGTGTGTTAGTTTCTGCTTTATAACAAAGTGAATCAGCTACACATATACACATGTTCTCATATCTCCTCCCTCCCGCATCTCCCTCCCTCCCACCCTCCCCATCCCACCCCCCCAGGTGGTCACAAAGCACCGAGCTGATCTCCCTGTGCTATGCGGCTGCTTCCCACTAGCTATCTATTTTACATTTGGTAGTGTATATATGTCCATGACACTCTCTCACCCTGTCACATCTCACCCCTCCCCCTCCCCATATCCTCAAGTCCATTCTCTAGTAGGTCTGTGTCTTTATTCCCATCTTGCCACTAGGTTCTTCATGACATTTTTTTTCCCTTAGATTCCATATATATGTGTTAGCATACTATTTGTTTTTCTCTTTCTGACTTACTTCACTCTGTATGACAGACTCTAACTCCATCCACCTCATTACAAATACCTCCATTTCATTTCTTTTTATGGCTGAGTAATATTCCATTGTATATATGTGCCACATCTTCTTTATCCATTCATCCGATGATGGACATTTAGGTTGCTTCCATGTCCTGGCTATTGTAAATTAGAGCTGCAATGAACATTTTGGTACATGACTCTTTTTGAATTATGGTTTTCTCAGGGTATATGCCCAGTAGTGGGATTGCTGGGTCGTATGGTAGTTCTATTTTTAGTTTTTTAAGGAACCTCCATACTGTTCTCCATAGTGGCTGTATCAATTTACATTCCCACCAACAGTGCAAGAGGGTTCCCTTTTATGTGTTGTTAAATTCAGTTTGCTAGTATTTTGTTGAGGATTTTTGCATCTGTAATCATCAGAGATATTGGTCTGTAATTTTCTTTTTTTCTTTTTTGGAGTGTCTTTGGTTTTGATATCAGAGTAATTGTGGCCTTGTAGAATAAATTTGGGAGTGTTTCCTCCTCTCATTTTTTTTGGAATAATTTTAGAAGGATAGGTATTAGCTCTTCTTCATATGTTTGATAGAATTCCCCTGTGAAGCCATCTGGTCCTGGTCTTTTGTTTGCTGGCAGTTTTTATACTACAAATTCAGTTTCACTATGAATGAACAGTTTGTTCAGATTGTCTATTTCTTCCTGATTCATTCTTGGAAGTTTATATGTTTCTAAAAATTTGTTCATTTCTTCTAGGTTGTTCAATTTTTTGGCATATAACTGTTCATAATATTCTCTTGTGATTTTTTTGTATCTCTGTGATTTTGTTTGTTATTTCTCCTCTTTCATTTCTTATTTTGTTTGTTTGGATCTTCTTTCTTTTTGTCTTAATGAGACTTGCTAATGGCTTATCAATTTTATTTATCTTTTCAAGAAACCAGCTATTGGTTATATTGATGTTTTCTGTTGGTTTTTTTGTCTCTATTTTATCTATTTCCTTTCTGATGTTTATTATTGCCTTTCTTCTGCTGACTTTGGGGTTAGCCTGTTCTTTTTTTCTAATTCATTTAGATGGTAGTTAGGTTTTTTATTTGAGATTTTTCTTGTTTCTTGATCCCTATCACTTAACTTCTACTAAGTTACTTCCTATGATTAAAGTTTAGAGCATTTATATTTTTCCTTTTTATATTTAGTCAATATGTTTTATCTGTAGACTAATTCTATAAATTGATAATAATAAGTGATTTTAATTAATTTTGATTTTATCATTTATTTATAATATCAGTCACTGAGAGTACAAGTAGTATGACTTGATATTAGAAATGAAAAGTAAAATATTCTGCTCTTGGCCATCATAGGATAAATAGTTTGGACCAACATTCCCACTTAAAACAACTAGATAAGGTGGACAAAATTTTTTTTGAGGAATTATAAAAGTACCAAAGCAGTAAGGAATTGCAGGGCCAATATCCAGGAGAGGAGAGCACCATAGAAATATGAGCCCAGAATTGGAGGCTGTTTTTATCCAGAGAAATCTTGTGATTCTGAAAGTGATGGTGGAGATTATAAAAAGATGAACAAGTCTTACAACAGATTTCTTAGGCTGAAGGGGCAAAAATGGGAGTCAGAACCTGAGGAGAATAAGCAGTATGAGGAAAAAAACCTAAACAAACTTTTGGTTGGGTTCCAATCGTTACCCTTTAGGACTAAGAGTAATCCATCAAAATATCATCTCTCAAGGATTTTAAGTTTAATTTCAGATTATCTCAGTACATAATTTTATTAAGATACTCTAAAATTCCTACATTTCCTAGTCTAGCTTCTTGCCAAAAATAAAAGTAAATTCTGTCAGATATACTTGACATGATTCAGAGCCTAAAATTGTCTCTATAAAATTTCAAATACAATGTCTGGCATTCCATAAAAAAGTAACTAAACAAATGAAAAAAAACAAAGAATAGCCCAAGCCAAAGAGAAATAATACGAGTTGAACGTGACGCAGAGGAAATACAAATAATTATGTGTTATCAGAGACAGATTTTAAAATAATTATGATTAATATATTCAAGGAATTCAAAACACGCTTGAAAATTTGTCAGAAAAGTGGAAACAACCAAAAAATACCTGATGAAAATGGAATAGTAAGAAGAAAAAAAACAAAACCTCAATGGATGAATTACCTGCAAATTAGAAACCATTGAAAAGAGAATATATGGCCTGGAAGATGGGTCCAAAGGAAATACTCAGATTCAAGGTTAGAAAGACTGAAAAACAAAGAGAACAGTGTGAGGTATGATTTAAACATCTAACACAGGCATAATCTGAATAGCAGACATAGTGGAGAGAATGGGATAGAATCAATATTCAATGACATGGTGATTGAGAATTTTCTAAATTTGTCATGTGGTATCAACTAGATACATTATAGCAAAACGATTAAAACCAAAGGGGAAAAAATTAAAAGGAGAGAAGACATAGAATGTTAAAAGCATTGACTTTAAAATACACAGCTGACTTCTTAACTGAAATTATGGAAGGAAGAAATCACTAGATTTTAAAATCTTTAAAGCACTGAATGACTGGAGCCAGGTGGGGAGAAAGGGAATTACCCACTAGCAATAATTTTAGTTCAGTCGTGAGATCAAGACACCCACTTGTATCTAGGCTATGGATCTAGATAGTAGAGGGAAAAAAAATAGTTGCCAACCTAGAAGTCCATATCCAGCAAAAAACTGTCTTCAAAGTGAAAGCTAAATAAGTAAGTTTCTATATAAAATAAAAAGGAGAAAATTTGTCACTGGCAGAACTTTACTAAAGGGTCTTAAAATTGCTATCTGCCACCTGGCAGATGTGAAATATTTGTAACTGAAAGTGCATGATAAAACGTGTTCACAGCTGTATAAAAAAGTTCTGGGGCTTCCCTGGTGGTGCAGTGATTAGGAATCCACCTGCCAATGCAGGGGACACAGGTTCAAGCCCTGTTCTGGGAAGATCCCACATGCTGCGGAACAACAAAGCTCATGCACCACAACTACTGAGCCTGCGCTCTAGAGCCTGTGAACCACAACTACTGAAGCCTGCATGCCTAGAGCCCAGCTCGGCAACAAGAGAAGCCATCGCAATGAGAAGCCCGCACACCACAATGAAGAGTAGCCCTGCTTGCTGCAACTAGAGAAAGCCCACGTGCAGCAATGAAGACACAACACAGCCAAAAATAAATACATAAAAATTTTTTTAAAAAAGTTCTGTTTATGTTTTGATATTTTGCCAAAAGCCCTATTCAGAATGGGTGTCAGCATCTTGGAAGAAAACTGTAACACAACATTGGAACACTTTTATATGATACACTTCTTCACTAATGTTCTTGATAATGCAGAGGACAAAGTAAGTGGAAAAACACGGATATTGTTGACTCAGTTAAAAATGATTCTCCTGGGCTAGGAAATATATGAGTCTGGAGAATCTTATAGTGACAGTAAATTAAAAAGTACTGAAAAAAAAAAAAGCCACAATGATAAGGATGTGTTAAAGAAACACTGGAGACAACTGAAGGGATCCCAATGGTCAAAACTGGAACAATTTGAGTAACAAAGTAAGAATAGAATTGGATTATAGCCCAAAGTATAAGATAAGTATCTGTCAGTACATACTGACATTAAATAAATGATTAGATAAATAAAAAAATGGGGAAGAGGAGACAAATCTCCCTGCAGAAGAATTTCAAATAACTTACATAGATACCCCACCCTCAAGGAAGTGGAGCATAAATTAATTATGGGCTGGTCATAGTAACTTTCTTCCAAAGAGTATAGTACGGAACTTTACCATGGAGAAACGTGACAAACATGACTTCAGCTAGGTGTTCAAGGTCAACATCAACCATGATGATGTCATCTTGAAAAAATATACCCTTGATATGTTATGGTATTCTTCTACAGAACCTATGACCCCAGTCTAATCATGAGAGAAACATAAGACAAATCCTAATAGAGGACATTCTACAAAATACCTGACCAGTACTTCCCCAAATTGTTAATGTCATTAAAAACAAGGAAAATTTGAGGGATTGCCATATTTAAGAGGAGACTAAGGAGAAATGACAACTAAATGTAATGTTATGTAATGGATGATATTCTGGAACATAAAGAGGACATTAGGTAAAAACTAAAGAAATTTGAATAATTAGTTAAATTTAGTTAAAATAATTAGTTAACTTAGTTAATAATTTATCCATATTAGTTCATTCATGGCAACAAATATATCATGCAAATACAAGATGTTAATAATAGGGGAAACTGGCTACGGGGTATATTGAAACTATCTCTGCAACTTCTCAGTAAATCTAAAACTATTATAAAACAGTTTGTTTCTGAAACGTGATTCAGAAGTGTTTGACTTTGAATGTGACGTTTTAAAAACAATTTAACACATTTTATTTATATATGTTGTATATTTAATATACATTATATAATAAAATCATGTTTAATAGACTCTTTAAAGCATATCCAATAAAGACAATAATGTAATGGACCCGAGTATATCTATTATCTAGCTTCCAAAGTTACCAATTTCCTGTAATTTTTGTTTTATCTTTCCCTGCTCCTATTTTTTGGGGGGGGCGGGCAACAGAGTATTCAAAATCAAATGCCAGATATTACACCACTCTTAAATTCCTCATTGTGTATCTCTAACATATAAGGAATTCAAAAAACACATAACCATCATAGTATTATTTCACTCACTAGTAGTAATAATAATTCTTTAATAAAAAGTTAATACCCTGTCCATATTCAGTTTTTCCTGCTTACCTGAAAAATTAATCTGTACATTTGGTTTGTTAGAATTAGGTTTCAAACAAGATCTACATGTTGTATTTGGTTAATATGTTTCAACTTTCTTTTAATCTATAATAGTTCACTCTTTCTCTATGCTATTTTTGCTGTTGTTAAATAAACAGGTTTGTTTTTGTAATAGAATTTCTCACATTTTGGATTTGGCTGACTATCTCTTCATGATGCCTTTTAACATGTTTTAAAATAGCTCTTTCATTAAGCATAAAATAAAATTCTAAATTATGAAGAATATTGTGTTATAATTTAATTAATGGCATTTTGTTTTCTTCCTTGGTGATATGTTAAAAAAATGGTGTGTGTTACTATGACTCTTTTTTTTTTTAAATTTTATTTATTTATTTATTTTTTAATTTATTTATGGCTGTGTTGGGTCTTCGTTTCTGTGCGAGGGCTTTCTCTAGTTGCGGCAAGTGGGGGCCACTCTTCATCGCGGTTTCGCGGGCCTCTCACCGTCGCGGCCTCTCTTGTTGCGGAGCACAGGCTCCAGACGCGCAGGCTCAGCAGTTGTGGCTCACGGGCCCAGTTGCTCCGCGGCATGTGGGATCCTCCCAGACCAGGGCTCGAATCCGTGCCCCCTGCATTGGCAGGCAGACTCTCAACCACTGCGCCACCAGGGAAGCCCTACTATGACTCTTAGATCTAATGAAATAGAGTAAAAGTCAATTCATTTCTCTGTCTCAGTTTCCTCTCTGTACACATAGAGGATTAGATAATGATTCTCTGAGGATCTTTTTCATTCTAAAAGTCTATGAATTTGCCTGCATGAGAAAAGATACTATAAACACTAAGCTAGTAGACACAGATCTAAGCAACCTCTTTTCCCACCTTGAAGTATATAGAATTTCTTTGCATGTCCTTGAAACAAATCGACTGTCATGATGTTAGGGAGTAACAGATTTCACTAAAGATTTTGTAGGCAATGGCGTGTGTAGTCTCAAAGACCATAAAGTAAGCCTTAAAAGAGCCATTAGAAATTCTTGTTCTACTCCTCTCCAACTTCTTTATCTGCCTTTGGTTCCTTTCTTCATGAAAACTCATCTTGCAGGTCCTCTAGCTCATTTTATCTTTTTCCACTTCCTGGAATTCTTCTCTGATATTTCTATATCTTCACATTTTTTCTTAAGCAGATAAGTTTGTCTGTCTTTGTTGTGCTTGCATCCTCATATCCACCACACTGATCATCACACAATCTGCCTCTTAGAAGCAAGGTGTGGAGGAGGTAGGGAAGTGAGAGATTTTCTTCATAATAACAGATAATATTTCACACGTACACTTATACTAAATTCACGCTCTTATGAAGCACCTACCACATATATGCCAGGAATTAGACTAAGTGGTAATAACGACTAACAATAACTGCTTCCTTTCCCTTGTGAATGTATGGTCAAATTATTTATACACCTTTAGTAAGATGTCAAGCTTATGTACAGAATAAAAGTCAGTGTGAATGACTTAAAAAAAAGAAAACCAGTATTCACACTTTAATCCACTTCTGCAAGTCCATTGAACATTTGCATATTCCCTTAGTGTTTCTGGGTGACAGCAAGCTGTAGTGAAGCCAGGACTCCCCTGCCAGGATTCCATCCGGAGTTACACGCTGGCTCTCTGTCTCAGTCTGCACTCAGAGCCAGGACGAGAAAACTTTGCCACAGGAAATGAGATAATGCATCCACAAACTCTTCTCAGGAAAAAACGTTACCCTAAGATGTATATTTATGCCCCAGACATTTTAACAGATACATAGCAATTACACTTGGTTTTTCTTCTTCTTTAGTGTTAATGATTCACAATCATAATTAAGACTGTTAAGTATACCTCTATGAAACACAAGAAAAGTTTCTAGTTTCCTAGGCAAAACATTCCAAAATGGCATATTTTCCATAAAAAAGACAGTAAGGTGGTGTAGCGTGAGGGGGAGAGTGCTATAGAATTAGAAGACCTAGATGGACTTTGGTCTTGATTTTCCATTTAAAAAATGTGACCTTGAGCAAGTCTGTTAGCCTCACTTTACTCATTAAATGGTATGAGGGAATCTAGTTTGTAGGAATTTTGAGAGGATTAAATTAGATAATATGAACGAAAATACTGAAATAAGAATGCACATGCAGAGACTTTGTCAGTCTACTGGAGCGGACTGGTACTTTGAACTTTAATGGCCCCTTCTTCGGGTTAATACACAAAAAACAAATACAAAACACTTACAATGTAAAGAGGTAGTGACATCACTGGCTGAATTGAGTCAGAAGTTTCAATCCAAATTGTTCAACCTGTGTATACATGGGAGAATTTCCATTCCAGTGGGAACATTTCACTAGCCAAGCAACAGCTTTAGGCATAATTTCCTGTATATCTTGAAATGGATGTTGTGGTTTGTTCTTAATGATTGGAGGAAGTTCCAGTTCTTGCTGGAATGATCTCATTTAAACATGAAGCAGGATATGAGAAAGAACAATTAACTTGTTGTTCTGGTTGATGTTGTATATTTTACACACAGCTGGAGAGATCTGTGAATGTAGTAATTAACAGTTTCTTGCATTAGATTATTTTTTCCTTTTATGAGTATTTATTGAATACCTATTATACTCTAGGCATTGTTATAGGGATTAGTTATGACAACAATGAACAAAACATAGTCCTTGCTTTCAAGGAGTTGATGATCTGATTTAGAAAGCAGACAAGGAAATCAGTGAGTACAGTATAAAGAGGTAAATGTTTTTCAGAAGTTGGTGTGATCTTTTCATATTAGATGTTTCTCAGCTCCTGCCTCTAGAGTCATTTTTAATGGTGCCCCGTACGAATTGTAGTGTTCACATGAGTATGTAACAGAAGGTCTACAGAAGCTCAGATTCATTTACTGGCTTCTTATCCCCCTAATTCCCAGCAAGTACTTATTGAGTTCTTGTGTGACAAACAATAACTGACTCTTCCCACTGTAAGTCTTTAACAGTGTCCTTTCTCTTGTCTTATATTTACAGAATTTCTGCTGTTGCAGCAAAAACCCAGTCCCCAGAAATACAGACACAGATTATTTTAAATAGTTTAAAGAGTTAGACAATAAGGGTGGAACATTGCATCCTCACAGCAGGTATTTTGTCAAGCAAATTGGAAGGAAGCCAAAGCTTTCATAGAAATCAGCTGATAATGATCCAATACTTAAAAATTATAATTTGAAAAGGTACAATGGAGAGATGATTTCTGAGGAATGAAAGCCCAGAAGCAGCCATATCTGTGTTGACAGCAGGGGACAAGAGGGACACAGAGGTTTCTGATAAGACCAGTGTCTTTGTCTTTGTCACTCTGGGTCAGAGTTATCACTAGTTTTCTAGTGGGGAAGAACTTGAGATTAGTATCAGAATTTACTGATTATACCATATAGGTCATTGTTTTGTGGGTACTATTTTCAGAGAAGAATGTGAAAAATGTAACACTTTTTCTTGCAAATCAATTTAATGTTACCTTCTCAGTCCTTATTCTGCTTGATGGTAGGAAACTTAATCTAGTCAATTCCAGATGAGCTCAGACATCTTCCAGTGTTTTACTTCTCTTCAGGAAATCATCTAAGGTCTGGGGGCTCACATAACGTGCTGGCTGTGGGAGAACTACACGACCCATGCTGGCATCTGTCGAGATGCCTGTGTTTGCCTCACTCTGAGTTCTGCTCATTCTGGCTACATGGCCTCTGCAGACCTCCAGGTCATTTCATTTCTCAGCTAACTTCCATGTTCTTTTGCTGTTTTGCTTTGCCACTTGCAGATGGGACTGCAAAAGACTCCCTGGGCTGTGAGTCCACATGGTCTGGGTTGCCCTGCAGCTTCTCATCCCCTACTGCCCTATGGAAGCAGAAGGAGCTTTAGTCAGGCTGCTGCCCGGAGTTCCCGACAAGCAGACAGCACGTGCCCTGACAATGGGGCCCTCAGAATGTGTCCTTCCCTGGAGGTCTGCCTGAAGAGAAGTGGACCATCTCCTCTACCTTCCAGTCTAAGGCTCTTCAGCTAGTTTTGGGGTAGGAGACAGTGATAAAAACCCCTGTGCCTGGTCACGTCGTCTTCCAAATATTACTGTCATACAGCTGGACTACTTTCAAAATTAAAAATCTGAGAATTTTATGTCTTATTTTTGCTCTGATTCTACTCTCCTTGGGGTGATGGAGTACTCATATCTAGTTTGGAAACGCACATCATCTTCCCTCTCTCCATTAAATATAAATACCTATCATGAACTGAATAGGGTTCTCATTATAAAATGTGCAAATGGTCATTCTTGAGACATTTTACTATTACCTTCATAAGGTTAGGTTTAACAATGCCTCCAGGTATCTTTACAGGTAAATATGTCCATTAGGTCTCTTTTACATACACAATTTCAATGCCCAGAGCAGGTTAAAATTGATCAGCACTATCCTTGGAGAATACTATAGAACAGTTTTTCTCTGTCTGTGGTGGTAACAGTTGCTTATCTGAAGACAGCAAAGAATCATAGAAGAGGGATTATGTTAACATTTTTTTTTTTTTATAAATTTATTTATTTTTGGCTGTGTTGGGTCTTCGTTTCTGTGCGAGGCCTCTCCAGTTGCGGCGAGCAGGGGCCACTCTTCATCGCGGTGCGCGGGCCTCTCACTGTCGCGGCTTCTCTTGTTGCGGAGCACAGGCTCCAGACGCGCAGGCTCAGTAGTTGTGGCTCACGGGCCCAGTTGCTCCGCGGCATGTGGGATCTTCCCAGACCAGGGCTCGAACCCGTGTGCCTTGCACTGGCAGGCGGATTCTCAACCACTGCGCCACCAGGGTAGCCCTATGTTAACATTTTAACTGAGGAACACAGAAAATTGTGATTGGTCTAATTTATTTTGCTACATGTGCCCCTTTGGAAATTTATAGCTGAAAGACCTAAAATGACCACTTTATGGGAAATTCCTTAAGGAAAAGGCCTATGTATTATAGTTTTAAATTAATCCTACTGTCAAAGAGCATGTAATAGGCCTTCAATTTTGTTGCATAAATATTGTTTCAGACTACTAGAGTACCTAGGTGCCTATAAATTTTTCAGATAATTTGATATTTTCCAAGCATATTCCTCAGAACAGAGTCCCAAGTAAAGTCAAATGACAAAAACAAAAATAAAACAAAACAACAGAGTAGTTTCTTGGCAAGTAACTTTGAGAAGTAGCTGCATACCACATGTACTTTTGAGAGAATATGTTGAATAACCTTATATGAAAATTCCTCCTTTTTTCCTTTCTGTATCCCCTCTAATTGATATGCTATTTATTTTCTCATTTATTAAACATTAGAATTTAATATGTTAACTTTTTTCTTTTCTACCAGCTATAGCTATCATGATAATCATGATTTATTAAATCATAAGGCATGATATTGGGGTGATATGAAGCCTGCAAGGCAAGCTTCATTTATCTTCGGGTGGTTAAATTATACTGTTTCTTGACCTTGGCAGTTTTCATATGAGACAGTACTCAAGGTTGGAGTACTTTTCACACATTGTAAATCCATTCAAAACCTTAGGAGGAGTTTCTAACGCATAATACAAATGCTGATAATTAAGCAGTTCGGAGTTTTCTTGTCTACCTTCCTATTTATTGAAAATTTATTTTAAAATTACCTTTACTGATTTTCTTCATGACTAGGCTTGACTGCATGAGTTGCTTTTACCTAGCTATCTGTACACACTTTATTATTTCTTCAAGAAAGCTAAATTACAGAAAGTTATAAATTGTTAAAAATATTATAATGAACTGTAAACTGAATCATCACTTAGATTCCAATATATTTGTTTATTCTATTTATATACTACTTTATTTCAAAAGCAATTTGATGGTGCTTATTATTTCATACAAAGAAATTTTTTGTGAAGACTGTAATGAATACAGTAAGCACAGCTGTAATTACTATTCCAGCCTTGCAAGCCACTGTGATGAAGTCATGGAATTATGATCTCTTCTAAGCTTATAATTGTGTGTGAACATATGTACAAGTTTATCTTACTGCAGTGGGCTCCTCAGAAAGAAGCACGTTCTGGAAACATTTAAGGAAAAATAAGTCTTTCTGATCTGTTAATAAAGTAAACAATCTTGATTTAAAAAGAATAAATCACATGTTAGGGACCAAAATGTCAAGTTCTGTGTATGGGGTCATGACTCAGTGTTTTCTTCTCTTCAAAAATGGAAAAAAAGAAAAAAAAAAAAAAAAGGCTTGTAGTTGTTTTTATTGTTGAAATGTAAATGATTCACATTCCAAAAGTTTCTTCAGGCTAAATAAGCAATATTTTAAGAAGTTTTTTTCTTCTTTGAGTTTACCTGGGCCCTGAGCTGATCTCTTAGAGTATGTAGGCTGTGTTCTGTAGAATAATTGGAACGTCAGTCACTAGTCAACCCTGAGGCACATTTCAGGGCCATTGGACACCCAACACCCACTTCACAGGAGGCTGTGCCTGGTGAAAAAAGGGCCTGGCCATCCAAATGACTGTACTTGGAGATTCTGCAAAGAGACTTTCCCTAATAATGACGCCTATATACAGCCCGTGTTTGACTGTGCAAAGTGGTAAGACAGAAATGAAAACTGTGAATTGATTTACCTGCTCAGGAAGCCAAACTTAAAAAGAAACCATTCATTTGACCTTTCTGACTGCTTTACCTTGTCTGAGAGGCCAAAAGGAGCTGGGCCTTTTCTTCCACCATTTTTTTCTGCTTCTGCAACTTGGCATGAGTTCTGAACTGGCAACAGAGCTGGAAGTCTTTTTTGGTGTTAGATTTATTCAGGGAAAAATATATCCAAGGACTTATAATTCTGAATTTTCAAGGAAAAATCCTAAATGCAGAAAAAAACACATTTTTAAGCAAACATGAAAGCATATATACCATAATTTACTTAAACTGCTGATGCGTTTTAAGATGTTGAAAAATTCTTTCATTAAAATGACTTGAATTTATATGCTTATTGTAGAAAACTTGAAAACTGTAGAAAAATGTAAAGAACATTTGAAGTCCCACTTCTGTCCTAAGTAAACTCGCTCTAACAAGAAAGTCTACTCCAAAAGGGACATCACGCCCGTGTTCTGATTGCGGTATCCTTACTGAAGCCATCTTTGGAATAAGATCAGGCTACAGGGTCCTCCATGCAATAGAAAGATGCAGGATAAATAGAGCTCAGGAACCGGAGTGCAGCAATCCTCCTAACACATTGCTTCTCTTGAATAACATTCATTTAAACCAACAAAGATGGTTTCTAACACACCTTATACTACTTAACAAAGCATTTGGTATAGGTTTGATTAAGGACATGTTGTGTTTCAAGTATAGTTCTCTTTAGGTACTGAGTTCTGATTAAATAATGAACTGTTCCTGGAGTGTAGATTAGAAACAACTTGTTCAAAATACACATCCTGCTGTTTACACTAATGCATTTTAAAATAAATAGTCATATCCACAGTATAAAAACTCTTTTATTTCACAAACGTAAATTTATCTAGGTAGGAAACTCCATATCAGTACTGTAATTGAAAAATGGGTAACAATGCTATGAATAGAAGCCACCTCTAAAAATGAACACAGTGTATCAGAACAACGCTGGGTACCATGACCTAGTTAAGGCTCTACATGAGGCCAGTTATCTCTTTGTTTAAAAAGATGAGTAATTGAGATTCTTTTCCTTGACTTAATTGGAAGGGAAAAAACTGAAAAGGGAGTCATTTCCTTAGCCGGTTATTCAAAGTTATTTACAACTCTCTAAGTGTACCACCAGTGTCTAGGTCTTAGACTGTGAAGAACTGGATGAGATGATTTCAAAGTTCTTGACAAGTTTGATAGTCTCTGAAATGCAATTTTTCTCATTCTTCTTTTGTAAAGCTGTGCGTGGAAATGTATGTCATCACAGGAAATAGTACATAGGTCATTGGTATCTTATACAGATTAGTTGCTGTGAACACTCAAACTAGTGAAGTATTTATTTTCCTAATGAGCTCATTAATAAATGAGAACATTATAGGCAATAACATATTTTTCCTTGTGCTGTTTATATTATGTGTTTATACTATTTACATTACAGATTTTAAGCTGTATTAAGAATGCAAGTTCAGGACTCCTGGTTTCCTAGTTTTAGTGAAAACAAAACAAAACAAAGCAACCCCCCAAATGGTTTATTTGTCTAAAAGCTTTCAGAATCTAATAAGCCAGTGATGAAGTAGCAGTATCTGGTACAGCTTGAATCGGGGCACCACTCAGCGTTCTTTCAATGGTATAGAGCTCACGTGCTTTGATGGATAAGTACTTCCAAGTGACCATTACAAAAGTCATCATGATGTCAGCTGAACTAAAAGAGCCTATACTAATAACCAGTAGTTTGGTTTTTCATCGTCTTTGTGACATGTTTGGCAGAGTATCTGCATTCTTTATGACTTGCTGCAGAAGAGAACTATTCTCTATATAACTTACAGGAAAATGAGAAAAAGTGTTTTATGACTTTGGGGAGTGATATAGGTTCTGGTGCCTGGAATTACTCACCCGTGGATAACCTCTCCCATTCATTTTCAATAGTGGGAAGTGAAGTTCAGGAACAACATTTATCCACTTCTTACATTTTTCGATTTTAAAGTTTGTCCTCAAATACACATTTTATTAGCCTGACTAAAAATTTGAGAGAGATATCTATTTGAGTTCTTTTAAAAAAATTCTCTAACAGTCTTCAATTTCTTTCATACAATTTTATCAAGAACAAAAAAGGCCAAACATTTCTGCTACAGTATTTCTCCTACAGAGTTTTATCAACGGCTGGTGAAAGGTGTCTTCTGAAAGGTATCTGCTGAAACTTTCCAATCTCCAACCATCTTACATTTTGTTTTAATATTTTAGCATTTTTAACCTTTTTGAAGTTTAATATTGAAACCAGTTTTTTCTTTCTCTTTATTACTAGTTGTTACTTTCTCTTGTTCCAAGGAGTGGGTTTTTTCTAGCATCTAATTAAATGTTGATAACTGAAAGTAGGTTGTATTAAGGACAAGATATAAAAGAACAAATGCAACCAAAAATAAAATTAGCAATTAATTGGTGGAGCTTTCTTTAATGCTTCTCCAGATCCCTCATAGCCTTCACTCACTCTGTTTATTGATTTTCTATGCTTCTAAACTTCCATCAATATTCATATGTTTTATGTCTCACTTCTGCATGAGATAACATGATAGCGTAGCCATCTCTAAGGTATTAGTATTGACAGCTACAGTTTTCCTCAAAGGCAACATATGGTTTGACAACTGCCTTTTATCCAGTCTAGAGCAGTAACAAACAGTGACAATTTTGGCACTGAGGCAAGAAAGTGACAAAGAGCTTTTTGCTGTAATTTGTAAGTTTTTTTTTGGGAGGGGGGTATGCATCAAACTACACCATGCGTATGGCTAAATATGGCACAGATTCTATCTGAAGTAGAGCATAATCTTTCATTAAGGTTATAATTTTTGCTCACTCTGCTAACAAAGCTTTTTTTTCCTGCAGAAGAATGTGTTTCTCATTGAGATACAAGCATGCCAAGTCTGAGATTTAAAATCCAAAACATACTATATTATCTAAGAGCAAATAAAGCTTTGGAAAAAATTATCTGATGGAAAATGACTAGATTGTTTTTTTCCCTTGTGCCCAAATATATTTCTTTTAAACATTTGTCAGCTAATCATTTTGTAGTTTTAGGGACATAAACATTTATTTGGGAAAACTTATAGAACATTAAAACCAGCAATGGCAGGGCTGATAACCTTGGAAGTTTATACTATATATCCATTAACACTGTCAGAAATGTTTGAATTTCTAAATCCATGTGATTTATTTAGCTCATTTTTTACACTGAGATATGTAATGGTTAAACATTAAAGTCATTGTATAATGTTAATCCTGGGCAAATTGCACCAGTTTGACAACTGGGTGGTTTGACGTGCAAAAGAATGGATTGTTGGATATGTCTAGGTTGTATTACATGTATATGGTTACATGGATTAGGGCACTATAGATGTGTTTTAGCCAAATGTTGTGTTAACTGGTTCCTACCTTTCATATCACTTCTCCTGTGACCTATGCTTGTCCTGAGGTATAACCAATTCATACACTCAGGACAGAAATGCCTTACCGAGAGTGAGAGCAGACAAAGCAGTGAGGATGTGTGGTGTGTTACATTCAAACAGCCAGACTCAGTTATGGGAGTCATTTAACTTCAGTGTCCTTAGCTGTGAAACTGGGATTATCATCAGCCTGACTATGACGATGAAATACATAAAGCAAGTAACACTTTTGCTTGGCAAACGGAAGTTGCGCAAGTAGTGCTACATTTTATATATATTTTAATCTTAGGGATTAAAATTGTCCAGCAGGTGCTGGAGGTTGAGGATATGGTGGCTGGGATTTTGCTAGACAGAATTAATGATAATAATTCCAGTTGTACTGACCTGAATTTCATCTATTTTTCTCTTTTCTTAGGCTGATGCATTCTTTTAGAAATGTTTTCTATTTTAGCAAGACCAAAATCAGTTATGATGATGTAGTGCAAGAGCAATGTGCTCTAGAATTGGGAGATATTATTTCTAGCTGTGGCTTTGCCACTTACTTGCTGGAAATGAGGGTGGTCTGCTGGGAGGTCTGAGACCACACCAGGTGTGGAATGGGGCAACTGCACTAATCAGATCATCTGCGCCGCTTCCCTTCCTCCCGTCTCCTGAACTCTATCCTCCAGAGTCAGGAAAGACAGTGGTATAACTCTGCAATTCAGGAAATTTAATCAGCTAGGCTCCCCGGTTAGAAACTCCCTACATTGATCATTGACCTTGTTTTAGAATAGATACTTTCTTGTTGTCATCTCTACAATAGTTGTAGGAAAGTTGTGGTCAGCTGCCCGTTGAGTACTGCAGAAGTGCCCTCCAGCCTTTTAAACCCCCAAAAATGTCACGCAACACTTTCCACTCTTTTTAAGGACCATTCTACTTTAACTCAGACACCGCAGCAGCCATTCAGAGTCAAAGACTAAGATATGATGCTGAAACTATGTGGTTCTCAAAAAGCAAAATGAAACAAAATTTAAAAAATAAACAAACTGCCTGCCCCATCACAAACAATTCTGAAAGCCATGTTAAAATATACTCCTGAAACCTTCTTATAAGCCTGAGCCCCTCAGGTCCCTCCCTCCAAGCAGAAGTCCGCTGGGGAGTCTGGGCTCAGCATCAGAAGGTTGTTATGTGTGCATAATTTCATTATCTCTTCTTCAAGGAGTGGGAATGCAATGTTGGTTTCAGGGTGCCTGCTTCATTTCTACTGCCGAATGCAAGACACCGGCTTCTCTCAAGTACCTCCCAGGGGTGTTTCCCACATCTCGGTACAGTGCATCCTAGCCTACCAAGGCTTTATCAGGGTGCCAGGTTGATATCTGGTTGTCTTCGATCTTTCCTGGGAATTTCATCATCCTCTCTAATTCTTCCTCTCCATCCACACTTTCTAAAGTGCGAAACAACTAATATTTTATGATTCATGATAATATTCTAATGGGGCTGATGATATTCACCTGATTTGGGGGAATGTGACCCTTTTGCCAGTGACCTTTTTGGGACACGCAATGCATTGCCTTTGCTTTCTAAATGCAGAGATGAGTACCCTTTCCCCTGCAGTCCACTATCTTTTTTCTTCAGGAAGGAAGGGAGGCAGAATGAAAAAGAGATGACGTAATGACATTTTATAGTCAAGTACTCGCCTATTAGAGCTGCTCTGCTATAGAAGCCATTTTATACCTTTTACTCTTTTGTATGATCATGAGATCTTTCGTGAGGATCAGTTAATTTTATAACAATTTCCAAGGCCATGACATGGCTTTTCATTCTAAAAGAAGATAAATGAATGAAGGGCTTGGGAGAGTATTACACTAATTTGAGAACACTCCCAGGGCAGTTCTGTTTACTAATACCTGGATTCCACAGTTGTGGTAAATTTATCATCCTGCTGGCCAGTCTGTCCTTGTTCCTAGCTTCCAAAGTCTGCTCCCAAACAGATGACACTCCCAAACAGATGTTCTGGCTCCACGCTCGGACTCCCACCTAGCAGCTTTTGGCTGCTACTCACTTATTTCTCATCACGAGTTTCTCCTGGGGCAGAGGAAGACCAGATCCCAACACCTGGGAGGGTCTTTGAATGACCTTGGCTCTTGTTATTTTCTACTTAATCACCATATAATTTACTTCTTTCCATTGCTGCCACCCCTGTTCCACCTCCCATTTCAGAGACAAGAGCCCGTCTTTTCTAGAAGGCATTTCTGCTACTACTCAGAATCATAGACCATATTTAATCAGACTTTAAATCCTCAGTGCACAATAGTAAGTAATACATAGTTCAATAAGCTAATAAAATTCCCAACATTGCTGAGGGTACATTTCAGAAACCACCCAGTTCTCTAAGAAGAAACGACAACAAAGAAAATAGGACTTTTATTAGTTCATTAATTTCCTTACTCCCATGTTCACTTTACACAGTTTACTTTTAGTCGTATTCTCTAATCATGAGAACATAAATCATAAATTCATTAATATGCAATCGAATCCCCAACCCATTTGACTTCGGAATGCATTCTGTGGTTACAGGCAGATTCATACGTCTAAAGCCTGGGAGAGACACTACCAATAAATCAAGAGGTCCGGACACCTCTCAGTTTGGGAGGAACTGGGAATATCTCCAATTCCCTCTTTTATTTTTCTCTGCCTCCCTTTCTCCATCCTATAGATAAACATCTTGGCCTCATTCTGAAGCAAATAATGAGCAGAAGTGCCCTTTCAGACTTTTACTGAAGAAGAGAGGCATTTAAATGTCTGGGGTTAAAGGACTTCTTTGCGTGGTATGTTCAAAATAATTAGACTCAAAACCCCTTAGACAAACATTGTATGTACTGAGCACACTACATTCCCAGGGAATTCAGGAGATAAAGACAGAGGTTGATTTTAAGATAGGGGATGCAAATCACTACGTACAGAAAAAATATTATATGCAGTACAGTAATAATAGCCATCTGCGTGACACAGACAATAAAAGTTCTGGGCCTTCAGAGGAAGGATAAATCCTTTCATCTGGGGGCAAAGAGGAGTGACCAATAGTTGGAGCAATTTTTACCTAGGCCTGCGATTATGGAATGAATGTATTGGTAGAATGGGTTAAAGGCATTCCAGTTTGAGGGAATGGCCTGAACGTAGAGGTAGAGGCAAAACATAGCCATTTGTGCCAAGAGAACAGGATAAATGTATGAAAATGGTGCCATATAAGAGAGCAGGAGAGCACAGTGGTTTCACAGTATGTTTATCATTGTTGAATGAGCGAGGGTATGACATGATAGGATTACTAAAATGGAAGCAGTTTATAGGAAAACTAGACAGCTGGGGTCAGAAAAGCTGGCTAGAAATTACTTTCAGTAAGAGAAAATACGTAGTAAAAAGTCTTTGAATAGGGTGGCAACCACGGCCAGCTTCCCAGACCTGGGCCCTGTGGAGTCCCACACAGGGTCCCGGTCTAGAGGGGTCTCATGCTTGATGTAATGCTCTGCTATGGCTGCCTTGAAATTCATAATTTTTAATCAAGGGGCTCCACATTTTCATTTTGCACTGGGCCCCACAGATTAAGTAGCTGATTCTGCTGCTCAACAATTGAGATTAATGAAGGGGCCGTGCCCAGGGGCACGAGGAAGGAAGAAGGGACGTGACCAGCGACCAGAGTGTAAAAACCCACAGGGTCGTACATTGGGAATCCTACAGCACTGGCAATGCAGGAAGAGTTGGGTTGGGCCCAGGGGGTTCCTCGGGGCAGGTGGTCTGTTGGGAACCACTGTGTTTAGTACTGAAAGCCAGAGGCATGTGATAGGACAAGGTGTGCATGAAACAATGGTGAAGAAAGTGGCAGTGGTGGGCAGAAAGAAGGAAGGCACGGATTCTAGAAATCAGGACAGAGAAGAATGGGGAGCTTGTAATTCAGCAACAGGACAGGTGATCTGTGAACAAAGAAGAAAAGGAGTAGACTTGAGAGGCCCCAGTGATGTTGACTCCTTAGGGTAGGGGTGCCCGGAAGGCAGGAAGAAAGTTTCCAGGTTAGTCGTGGTGGGAGAGGCTGATCCAAGGCAGGACCTAGAACGGGCCTCCTGCAGGGAGTGGAGGAGCCACTTCTCTTTCCAATCCTGTGCTTCTCAAAGTGGGTAAAGGTTTTTCTGGTTCTCAAAGCCACAGGAGAATGTACGCACATTCCTGAAGCATTGATTGTATGTGTAGATGTAGGGAAATTTTTACATTAAGACAAATATTACTGAATTATGAAGTTGGAAGAAACACTCACACAGATGTTTAAGGTAAACCCTGAAACGTTCAAAGACATTTCTGCTCTCAGCCACTGGCTTGCATCACTGTCTCCAGCTCACCAGGGACACGTTCAGGACTGACTGGCCAGGCTCGTGGCAGGAGGCGGGACCTTGAGCATCACTGGAGAGTTTTGAAAAATCTCCATTCCTGGAAACTGAGTTAGTATGATTTGTGTTTCTCAAGGATTTCACAGGTGATAGATACTTGACTGTTATAGGTCTTTTTTTCTCCTTTCTGCTCCTCTTCCCTCTCTCCCTCCTTCTACCCTTCTCTTCTCCCTCCCTTCCTTCTCTTTCTCCCCTACCCCCACTCTCTAATATGAAGGAATATAGCTCTGTTTGGGGACAATCCCAAATAGTGTCCATCAAATGAGGGCCTTCAACCTGAAGAGTAAGCTGTAGCTTTTAAATTAGGCCTAAGTCACTGAAAATATGCTTTTATTTCTGTGTATTTTTCCCTGTTATCTAAACCTTTAACAAAACGTTATTTAGAGCATTCTATCCAAGGCTCTAATGTATAGAGTGTTAAAGGAAGGGCTGTAGATCCCCTCGAGCCGGCTCATCTAAAAGTGAGCAGAGTTCTCCGGATGGGAATGAGAGAAAGGTCTCCAGGGAACCACTAGGGTGTCTGCGCTACAAAGTCCAGCACCCTCTCCACTCAGGAGCCTCCTCCCACAGATAACTTGGGAGGGTTTGAGAGTATTTTGTCTTATTTAATAAGCCAGCAGCTTTTCTTTTCTTTTCTTTTTCTTTCTTTCTTTCTTTCTTTCTTTCTTTCTTTCTTTCTTTCTTTCTTTCTTTCTTTCTTTCTTTCTTTCCTTCTTTCTTTCTTTCGTTCTTTCTTTCTTTCTTCTTTTTCTTTCTTTCTTCCTTTCTTTCTTTCTTTCTTTCTTTCTCTTGCTCTCTTTCTTTCTTTCCTTCTTTCTTTCTTTCTTTTCTTTCTTTCTTTCTTTCTTTCTTTCTTTCTTTCTTTCTTTCTTCTTTTTCTTTCTTTCTTTCTTCCTTTCTTTCTTTCTCTCTTTCTCTTTCTCTCTTTCTTTCCTTCTTTCTTTCTTTCTTTCTTTCTTTCTTTCTTTCTTTCTTTCTTTCTTTCTTTCTTTCTTTCTTTCTTTCTCTCTTTCCTTCTTTCCTTCTTTCCTTCCTTCTTTCTTTCTCTCTTTCTCTCTTTTCTTTCTTCTTTCTTTCTTTTTCCCCTCAGACACAAAGAGTTGCTGTGCAGCAGAACCTCTGAGGAGGCGGTGGGTGCCGAGGACGAAACGACATTTGATTTCGGAGGCTTACAATGGCTGACCGAGACGGCATGAGGAAGAGAAAAGTGACTGAGAAGAGTGGATGTCAAGCCTAGGCGGCTGTGTTTATTGTGGTTTCACACAGAAACGGATAAGGAGAGCGACCTTTGGTGGAGAGACAATGAGCACCTTGTAGTTGGCGGGACCGCAGGGCTCAGGGAGTGCGATGCAGGACGCACCTGGAGCTCGGAAGGAAGAGAGATGGGCGCTGGACTCACCTTGTGCCGCACGCTGTGCTTAGCGTCTTACATGCATTTAGTTACTTGTGGTAGGAAAGACGTCAGATGATACATGCCTTCTTATAGGCAAAGCTACTATCTCATAGAGAAGAAAGACCTTGAAAGCTAGACTTACAAGAAATCTTGTTTTATTTTGGTTCTGTATTTAAGTCCCATTGATTCAGAAGATATTTGCTTCAAGATATTACTTGCTCTTGTGTTTAAGATGTTCATTTGAGCCATTACTTTTTGTGTGTGTGATAATTGAAGTATCAAGATAATTGAGAGGAACAAGATATAGTGTAGTTGTCATTATACACTTTAGAAATAAATGAAAGAGATCACCTTCATTGGTACATTTGCTTCTAGGTTTCAGAAACTCGAGTTGGTTTAAGGACAGGTAAGTTGGTCGAAGTATACTAGTGTTTAGCAGATAATTTTCATTTGTGACCAACCAAAACTTTTGAGCATTTTCCCTGTATGTTTATAATTTATGACTCTTGGCTTCTCAAGGAAATTAGAAATCTCCATCTCCTTTATAGCTAGGAGTAATCCTGTGTTCTGGTGGGAGTCCCTGGGAGAGCTCTTTCTCAAATAAAATCTCGTGCCTGCTCTTCATCTTGCCTGAAATTCAGGTACATCACCTTGCAGAGTCTCATCAAACCTAAGAGGTGCCACAGCCTCTTGTACCATTGTGATAAATGCTCCAAGAGCGGTGGAGCTGGGAAGCTGCAGACAACGTGGATACTTAATGTCATCCTTAGTTCAGCTCTGCTTCCTGCAGTCTGAAAAAAAATTGAAGCCACTACTGATTGAGTTTTCTATTCCTTGTAGCGGAGTGGGTGATTTCTGGCTAATACGTGGGGTGTCTCAGAGAAGCAAGGGCAGTAATGTAATCAGTTCTCAGGAACAAGCAGAACACAAATGAAGCCAGGACTCTCCATTTCCACTTTTCTTTCTACTTTGGCTTCGTTCTTTACTTGCAGCAGAGTAGATTTTGTGGTGAAAACATGAACTCCTAGCTCCCAGCTTTAATCTTATAGCTCTGGCCACCAGGTCCACAAATCCTGAGGAATGGTTCCCTTGTCTTGGCTTAGGTCACAGTCCGTTTCTATATCAATCAATTTTGAAATTTTTTAAGAACTTAACGGTTCCCAGAAAAACCATATAGATGGAGAGAGTGCTGGGGGAGCTCTCAGAGGCATTGGCAGTGGGGCATTCTGGGAACATAAGTCAATAGCTCTCCGTTACAGTGTGCCCTGGTAACAGGAGCAAACTGTATTGTGTGTCTAATTACCCACTAGGAGCTATGTATTTATGCAGTTAGGGGTAAGAGCAGTTGTCTCATCCTTTTTTATTTTTAATTTTTGTACCCAGGCTTAATAAGCTTGAGCAAAATAGGAGATATCAGTTTTCCATGACATGATACATTTTGGTAATTTCAGAAAACAGAAAATACTGGAATCTTTTCAACCCAAGTGGTTCTTCTGAATATAGCAGTTCAATTTTTATGTTAACAAATTCTGCACTGCCTTCCCATAGGAACTGTAATAAACCTCACTGGCGTTTGAAGATGCAACTCTCACTTTTGTAACTGGTAACATAAGCTTCTATCTTTCCACATCCCTTTAGTGATTTCACTGTTTACTGTTAAGGCTGTACAGCAGCAGCTGTTTAATTGCTTGTGTATATAGTAGAATATTGGAATGTTCTCCTGAAATTAGAATTATTTGTGTTTCAAAATTTATATTCACTCATTATCTATGTAAAATTCTGCACAACTGTGTTTTTTTTTTTTTTGCTGTGGATACTGTATAAATAATATTTAAAATAAGAAGAAGGATGTTTCTCTTCTTTATATGTTTGCCACATTATTTACTCTAAGTCTACTGATATTAGTTAATGTTCTTTCCTAACAATGATGTGCTTTGATGTGTGACACATTCTTACTGGAATCCGGCCTAAGGCAGATTGTATTTTCTAAAAAGTGCCACACCAATGTAGATAGCCCATTCCGTGATCTTCTTACAATGTGACATGCCCCTCTCTAGCCTAAATTTGGAACGATGCACCCTTTCTTTGAATATGGGTTGATTTTTAAAATGCCTGGACCAATAGAAGGTGGCAGAAATGATGCCATGTGACTTCTGAGACTAGAGCATAAGACGTGCTATGGCTTCTTCCTTGCTCTCTCTTTCTCGGGATGTTTCCTTTGGGACCTCACTACCATGTTGTGAGGCAGCAACATAGAGAGGCCACATGCAGCTGTTCCAGGCTGCGGCTGCAGCGCAATTCCCAGCTGACAGCCAACATCCACTGTCAGACACGTGAGTAAATGAATCTTTATGTCATTTCAGAGCCCAGCCTTTTAAGTCCTCTTGCTGAGGCCCTAGGTTACTTTATGTTTTTAATTTGGGGGGGTAATTTTTTTACATAATCATAGAAATCCATTCTGTTTCTGAAAGACATTTAAGGGTAAAAACATTAAAAATAAATTAAGGTCTTTCTAATAATGCTACACTCCATATAACATAAGAATCCTTTATTTAAGGATCCAACTAGCTCTTCCAAGGGGATGTTTAGATATATCACCCTCTTTGGAATAACATCTGCTTACTAACTATTAAATTATAAAAATTATCTCAGGATGGTCATCTCCTACTGATTTGAAACAGTGGAATTTAAATAATTTAGAAAAAAGATATTTTGGAGAAGACCCAAGGGGATGTTCCTGTGATGAAATACTGGAATGACTACTGATGGAAGCAGGGTTATGTTCATCTCTAAAATTATTTGAAAGTAACTGCAGGTTTATCTAGCCTAATTTTATTTAGAGAATAAACAAAGATTGGAACAGTTTTGAGGTCTTGTATTGCTTTATTTTTATGGCTTTGTAAAGTCCTCAATTTATCAATTACTTTTGAAGAGAATATTATACATTAAAGACATAATGACTAAAGATTAATTTTGATTAACGCTCATGAAAAGGAAGTTATAGTCTTGCATGTCGTGGTTTCATCTCCTACACATGAAATAGAGCTCTATATTATGGCTTCCCAGTATTTTGAAAGATTTATTTAGATTGCTAATTTTAGATTTTCTAAAATTTATAAAATTTTGAATTTTATTTGTACTGCTTTTAGTTTGCTTTCTGAAGAATTTCTCAATGATCAATGCATGCTGGATATCACAGCTTTGTGTCCCTGAGATTAAAGCACATTTTTGCTTCTGCATTCTCACCCAGCCATATTTTTTTGGTTTGGACTGTGTTCATGTTAAGTTTTATCTCTTCAAATATTTGTTGCTACACGGTCAATTCTTTACCACACTTGGGACTCTAATAAACATAAAGAATTCAAACAAGCAATTTGACAATAGCATTATATTTAGCCAGAAACCACAAGCACCACCAACTAGAAGCTTGAACTTCTGGAACAAATTTCTGCACTGACAGCAAGATTTATAGCTGCTCCACTCCACAACTTACCTAACACTCACTTATTTATAAACTATGTACATATAGTTTTTTGATAGCTGTTCAATACTCAGGTTTCCTTGTTGCCGATTTGTCACTGGATGCTCAACTTCAGGATATAGAGAATCATGCAGGTAAGCTGTTCAAAACCTCTTCTTAACCTGTTTTCTTCTTTCTCTTTTAACAGACTGAACTGACATTCTCCCTGGTGCTTAGTGTGTCCCACAGGGAACTCATTTATTCCCCTCCTCAGAAACTGAAACTCTCTCCTTTCTGTATTTCCTATCTCAATTATGACCCAACCGAATATCCAAATGTCCAAGCCAAGGAGGTAAGGATAATCCTAGACCCTTACTCTTTCTCAGCCATCAAATGCCGTTCCTTTCCAAATCTTGCTGATCTATCTCTAGTCATTTCTCAAATCTGCCTCCTCCTCCTCTCTCTTTGTCACTGCCTCACCTCTGATCTGATACTTACAGCCTCCATCTATAGTCTGTCTCTCTGCTCTGCTCATGCCCTCTTAGGCACATCTCCACTAGGACATCAGAGCATCTACACAAAATGCAAATCAGATCCTGTCAATGTGCTGCTTGAAATCAATCAAAAGCTTTTCATAACCTACAAGATAAAATAAAATCTACTCATGTAGCATGCAGGAGCCTCTATAACTGTGTCTTTCAGTCTCTTTTTTTGTTTTTCTTTTTTTTCACCTAGTCCTCAGCATGGATATTAAACTTCCTGTGGTTTCCCCCAAACACCATGAGTTTTCTGTCTTTGTAACAAGACATTTTTGGTGGTTGCACTGGGATCTTTTTAGGAAGTGAAAAGAGCAACTTCTCGTTCCCCACAGCCTCTAGCCATTTGCATTCATTTAATCCACACTTAGTGGATTAAAACAACACACATTTATTATCATATAGTTCTGGAGGTTAGAAGTCTGAAATGGGGCAGCATGGCTCTGTTCCTTTTGGAGGCTCTAGGGGAGAATTGTTCCCTTGCCTTTTCCAGTTTCTAGCAGCTGCATAATTCCTTGGTTTGTGGCCAAGGAGATGCACCTTCACACCTTCTCTGACTCTGACTCTCCTCCTACCTCCCTCTTTTCTCTAATAAGGACCCTTGTAAATACATTCGGTGCCCCTGGATAGTTGGTAATGTTATCAAGAAAGGAGAATAGTTAGACAGATTGGTATAGCTCCTTTGGAAACCGGTGTGGCAATACCTTATAAAGTTGAAAATGTACGTACGCTATGGCCCAGAAATATCTTTCCTGGAGTATGCTCTTTAGAGATGCTATTGTATGTTTCTGCCAGAGGTCATACATGAGACCTTTCAGGTCAGCATTTCTCCAAAGAGTGAAAACCAGACACAATTTAATGTCCATCAGTCGAACAGGTGACAAACAAATTGTTGTGTATACATACAACAGAATGGTTTGCAACAGTGAAAATGAATTAACTGTAAGTACACACATCAACATGTCTGACTCTCAAAATCATGCAATGCTAAGCAAAAAATGTGACGGATGAATGCATATGAAATGATTCCATTTACGTACATGACAAAATGGGTAAAACTAAACAATAGTCAACCTAAGTATGTCTGTGTCTATGTGTGGTAAAATTTTTTAAAAGCCAAGGAAAGATAAAAATTGGGGATAGTAGTTTACCAATGATGGAGAGAGAGGGATCCCATCATATTAGGAATAGGAGACTTCAAATCTACACTGCTGATATTCTATTTCAAGCATGGTGCTGGAGGTGCATGGGTGCTTATTTGTTTCTAATATTATATGTCATACATATATGTTTATGCATGGAATATTTAACAATAAAAGAGTGATTTTTTTTTTAAAAAAGAAAGAGTACTGGTAAAAAGCCTTAGGAGCCCAGGTGCCAGTCTCAGCTACACTTCTAACAGGTGTTTACTTGGGCAAATACTTGAGTCTGAGCTTCCTCATCTATAAAGATAGGATTTGAAACAGACAATCTTGAAGAAGTCCAACAAATCAAGTTCTTGGTTGTTGTGAGATATTCAGCCTTTTTAATTTGGCTGTGACGATTTTGAAAGACAGAAGAATAAGATTCCTCTTGGGAAAAATACATTATATTCTAACGATCATAGGTAAACCCAATGAATTTGAAGGCCTCCCAGTGGTTCATCACATTTGGACTTGTCTCATTTACTCATATCTTACTCAGTATTTTCATATTGGGCCATAAGTCATTCACCATGACTTGCTGTTTTCTGATTCTGATTTCCCTGGGGCCCAAGAAGAAGTTAAATATCTATGCTTATTCTGACCATGGATTTATACTGATGCTACTTGGAGGTGGACTGAGGGTGATGGACATATGAATGTGGCCAAAGAGTATATTGGGTGGTTTACTTTGGGCATTAGAGGTATTGTGGGAAGGGATTCATATAATTAAGAAAAGGAATTAATAAGTTACAAAGGTCAGACGGTAGCTTCCATGTGTATATTCTGGGCAGGTTGTTGATAGGAGTAAGGCACAACCCTATGTATTTGTGTGTACGTATATAAAAAGATGCTTACTATATCTTTTGGTAGACCTCTCTATATTTGAGGGAGATTGCATCCAGTCTCTTTACTGCTTACTGCCAAAGCTGTACTCTGAGACATCTGTGATTTCTGATCCCTAGCATACCCTGTTCTTTACTTTTGATATTGATTGCAATAGAAAATGGATGCCTTTTTTTCTTTTCTTTTTTTGCTTTCAATTTTATATTTTTAACATCTTTATTGGAGTATAATTGCTTTACAATGGTGTGTTAGTTTCTGCTTTATAGCAAAGTGAATAAGCTATATGTATACGTATATCCCCGTATCCCCTCCCCCTTGCGTCTCCCTCCCAAACTCCCTACCCCACCCCTCTAGGTGGTCACAAAGCACCGAGCTGATCTCCCTGTGCTATGCGGCTGCTTCCCACCAGCTATCTATTTTACATTTGGTAGTGTATATAAGTCCATGCCACTCTCTCACTTTGTCCCAGCTTATACTTCCCCCTCCCCATGTCCCCAAGACCATTCTCTATGTCTGCGTCTTTATTCCTATCCTGCCCCTAGGTTCTTCAAAAACATTTCTTTTTTTTTAAATTTCCGTATATATGTGTTAGCATACGGTATTTGTTTTTCTCTTTCTGACTTACTTCACTCTGTATGACAGACTCTAGGTCCATCCACTTCACTACACATAACTGAATTTTGTTTCTTTTTATGGCTGAGTAATATTCCATTGTATATATGTGCCACATCTTCTTTATCCATTCATCTGTCGATGGACACTTAGGTTGCTTCCATGTCCTGGCTATTGTAAATAGTGTTGCACTGAACATTGTGATACATGACTCTTTTTGATTTATGGTTTTCTCAGGGTATATGCCCAGTAGTGGGATTGCTGAGTCATATGGTAGTTCTATTGTTAGTTTTTTAAGGAACCTCCATACTGTTCTCCATAGTGGCTGTATCAATTTACATTCCCACAAACAGTGAAAGAGTGTTCCCTTTTCTCCACACCCTCTACAGCGTTTATTGTTTGTAGACTTTTAATGATGGCCATTCTGACTGGTGAGAGGTGGTACCTCATTGTAGTTTTGATTTGCATTTCTCTAACATTAGTGATGTTGAGCAACCTATCATGTGTTTGTCGGCAATCTTTATATCGTCTTTGCAGAAATGTCTATTTAGGTCTTCTGCCCATTTTTGGATTGGGTTGTTTGTTTTTTTAATATTGAGCTGCATGAGCTGCTCGTACGTTTTGGAGATTAATCCTTTGTCAGTTGCTTCATTTGCAAATATTCTCTCCCATTCTGAGGGTTGTCTTTTCATCTTGTTTATGGTTTCCTTTGCTGTGCAAAAGCTTTTAAGTTCCATTAGGTGCCATTTGTTTATTTTTGCTTTTATTTCCATTTTTCTAGGAGGTAGGTCATAAAGAATCTTGTGATTTATGCCATAGAGTGTTCTGCCTATGTTTTCCTCTAACAGTTTTATAGTGTCTGGCCTTACATTTAGGTCTTTGATCCATTTTGAGTTTATTTTTGTGTATGCTGTTAGGGAGTGTTCTAATTTCATTCTTTGACATGTAGCTGTCCAGTTTTCCTAACACCACTTATTGAAGAGGCTGTCTTTTCTCCATTGTATATTCTTGCCTCCTTTATCAAAGATAAGGTGACCATATGTGCATGGGTTTATCTCTGGGCTTTCTATCCTGTTCCATTGATCTATATTTCTGTTTTTGTGCCAGGACCATACCATCTTGATTACTGTAGCTTTGTAGTATAGTCTGAAGTAAGGGAGCCTGATTCCTCCAGCTCTGTTTTTCTTTCTCAAGACTGCTTTGGCTCTTCAGAGTCTTTTGTGTTTCCATACAAATTGTGAAAATTTTTGTTCTAGTCCTGTGAAAAATGCCATTGGTAGTTTGATAGGGATTGCATTGAATCTGTAGATTGCTTTGGGTAGTAAAGTCATTTTCAGAATGTTGATTCTTCTAATCCAAGAAAATGGTATATCTCCCCATCTCTTTGTAGCATCTTTAATTTCTTTCATCAGTGTCTTATAATTTTCTGCATACAGGTCTTTTGTCGCCTTAGGTAGGTTTATTCCTAGGTATTTTATTTTTTGTTGCAATGGTAAATGGGAGTGTTTCCTTAATTTCTCTTTCAGATTTTTCATCGTTAGTGTATAGGAATGCAAGAGATTTCTGTGCATTAATTTTGTATCTAAATACTTTACCAAATTCGTTGATTAGCTCTAGTAGTTTTCTGGTAGCATCTTTAGGATTCTCTGTGTATAGAATCATGTCATCTGCAAACAGTGACAGTTTTACTTCTGTTCTGGTTTGGATTCCTTTTATTTCTTTTTCTTCTCTGATTGCTGTGGCTAACACTTCCAAAACTATGTTGAATAATAGTGGTGAGAGTGGGCAACCTTGTCTTGCTCCTGATCTTAGTGGAAATGGTTTCAGTTTTTCACCATTGAGAAGGATGTTGGCTGTCGGTTTGTCATATATGGCCTTTGTTATGTTGAGGTAAGTTCCCTCTATGCCTATTTCTGGAACGTTTTTATCATAAATGGGTGTTGAATTTTGTCGAAAGCTTATTCTGCTTCTATTGAGATGATCATAAGTTTTTTCTCCTTCAGTGTGTTAATATGGTTTAACACATTGATTGATTTGCATATATTGAAGAATCCTTGCATTCCTGGGATAAACCCCACTTGATCATGGTGTATGATCCTTATAATGTGGTGTCGGATTCTGTTTGCTAGTATTTTGTTGACGATTTTTGCATCTATGTTCATCAGTGATATTGGTCTGTAGTTTTCTTTTTTTGTGACATCTTGTCTGGTTTTGGTATCAGGGTGATGGTGGCCTCATAGAATGAGTTTGGGAGTGTTCCTCCCTCTGCAATATTCTGGAAGAGTTTGAGAAGGATGGGTGTTAGCTCTTCTCTAAATGATTGATAGAATTCGCCTGTGAAGCCATCTGGTCCTGGACTTTTGTTTGTTGGAAGATTTTTAATCACAGTTTCAATTTCAGTGCTTGTGATTGGTCTATTTATATTTTCTATTTCATCCTGGTTCAGTTTTGGAATGTTGTGCTTTTCTAAGAATTTGTCCATTTCTTCCAGGTTGCCCATTTTATTGCCAGATTACTGCTTGAAGTAATCTCTCATGATCTTTTGTATTTCTGTAGTGTCAGTTGTTACTTCTCCTTTTTCATTTCTAATTCTGTTGATATGAGTCTTCTCCCTTTTTTTCTTGATGAGTCTGGTTAATTGTTTATCAATTTCTTTACTTCTCAAAGAACCAGCTTTTAGTTTTATTGATCTTTGCTATTGTTTCCTTCATTTCTTTTTCATTTATGTCTGATCTGACCTTTATGATTTCTTTCCTTCTGCGAACTTTGGAGTTTTTTTGTTCTTCTTTCTCTAATTGTTTTTGTTGTAAGGTTAGGTTTTTTATTGGAAATGTTTCTTGTTTCTTCAGGTAGGATTGTATTGCTATAAGCTTCCCTCTTAGAACTGCTTTTGCTGCATCCCATAGGCTTTGGGTCGTTGTGTTTTCATTGTCATTTGTTTCCAGGTATTTTTTGTTTTCCTCTTTGATTTCTTCGATGATATCTTGGTTATTTAGTAGTGTGTTGTTTAGCCTCCATGTGTTTGTATTTTTTACAATTTTTTTCCTGTAAGTGATATCTAGTCTCATAGCTTTGTGGTGGGAAAGGATACTTGATATAATTTCAATTTTCTTAAATATACCACTGCTTGATTTGTGACCCAAGATATGATCTATTCTGGAGAATGTTCCATGAGCACTTGAGAGGAAAGTGTATTCTGTTGTTTTTGGATGGAATGTCCTATAAATATCAGTTAAGTCCATCTTGTTTAATGTCTCTCTTAAAGCTTGTGTTTCCTTATTTATTTTCATTTTGGATGACCTGTCCATTGGTGAAAGTAGGGTATTAAAGACCCCTACTATTATTGTGTTACTGTCAATTTCCCCTTTTATGGCTGTTAGCATCTGCCTTATGTACTGAGGCGCTCATATGTTGGGTGCATAAATATTTATAATTGTTATATCTTCTTCGTGGATTGATCCCATGATCATTATGTAGTGTCCTTCTTTGTCTCTTGTAATAGTCTTTATTTTAAAGTCTATTTTTTCTGATATGTGGATTGCTACTCCAGCTTTCTTTTGGTTTCCATTTGCTTGGAATATCTTTTTCCATCCCCTCACTTTCAATCTGTATGTTTCCATAGGTCTGAAGTGGTTCTCTTTTAGACAGCATATATATGGGTCTTGTTTTTGTATCCATTCAGCCAGTCTATGTCTTTTGGTTGGAGCATTTAATCCATTTACATTTAAGGTAATTATCAATATGTATTTTCCTGTATCATTTTCTTAATTTTGGGGGGTTTGCTTTGTAGGTCTTTTCCCTCTCTTGTGTTTCCTGCGTAGAGAAGTTCCTTTAGCATTTGTTGTAAAGGTGGTTTGGTGGTGCTGAATTTTCTTAGCTTTTGCTTGTCTGTAAAGGTTTTAATTTCTCCATAGAATCTGAATGAGACCCTTGCTGGGTAGATTAATTTTTTGTGTAGGGTTTTCCCTTTCATCACTTTAAATATGTCCTGCCACACCCTTCCTGCTTGCAGAGTTTCTGCTGAAAGATCAGCTGTTAACCTTACGGAAATTCCCTTGTATGTTAATTGTTGCTTTTCCCTTGCTGCTTTTAATATTTTTTCTTTGTATTTAAATTTTGATAGTTTGATTAATATGTGTCTTGGTGTGTTTCTCCTTGGATTTATCCTGTATGGGACTCTCTTCACTTCCTGGACTTGACTGACCATTTCCTTTCCCATATTAGGGAAGTTTTCAACTATAATCTCTTCAAATATTTTCTCAGTCCCTTTCTTTATCTCTTCTTTTTCTGGGACCACTATAATTCAAATGCTGGTGCCTTTAATGTTGTCCCGGAAGTCTGTGAAACTGTCCTCAATTCTTTTCATTCTTTTTTCTTTATTCTGCTCTGCGGTAGTTATTTCCACTCTTTTATCTTCCATGTTACTTATCCGTTTTTCTGCCTTAGTTATTCTGCTATTGATTCCTTCTAGAGAATTATTAATTTCATTTATTGTGTTGTTCATCATTGTTTGTTTGCCTTTTAGTTCTTCTAAGTCCTTGTTAAATGTTTCTTTTATTTTTTCCATTCTATTTCCAAGATTTTGGATCATCTTTACTATCATTACTCTGAATTCTTTTTCAGGTAGACTGCCTATTTCCTCTTCATTTATTTGGTCTGGTGGGGTCTTACCTTGCTACTTCTTCTGCTCTGTATTTCTCTGTCTTCTCATTTTGCTTAACTTACTGTGTTTGGGGTCTCCTTTCGCAGCCTGCAGGTTCATAGTTCCCATTGTTCTTGGTGTCTGCCCCCCATGGGTAAGTTTGATTCAGCGGGTTGTGTAGGCTTCCTGGTGGAGGGGACTAGTGCCTGCTTTCTGGTGGATGAGGCTGGATCTTGTCTTCCTGGTGGGCAGGACCACATCCGGTGGTGTGTTTTGGGGTGTCTGTGAACTTAATATGATTTTAGGCAGCCTCTTTGCTAATGGGTGGGGTTATATTCCTGTCTTAATAGTTGTTTGGCATGGGGTGTCCATCACTGGTGGTTGCTGATCGTTGAGTGGAGCTGGGTCTTAGCATTGAGACAGAGATCTCTGCAAGAGCTCTCACTGATTGACGTTACATGGGGCCAGGATGTCTCTGGTGGACCAATGTCCTGAACTCGGCTCTCCCACCTCAGAAGTTCAGGCCTGTCACCCTGCTGGAGCACCAAGACCCTGTCAGCCACACAGCTCAGGAGAAAAGGGAGAAAAAAAAGAAAGAAAAAAAAATAATAAAGTAAAATAAAGTTATTAAAATAAAAAAATTAAAAAATTATTGAAATAAAATTATAAAAATGATTTTAAAAAAAAGAAGAGAGCAACCAAACCAATAAACAATTCCACCAATGATAACAAGCTTTAAAAACTATACTAAAAAAAAGCAGACAGACTGGACGCTAGGACAAATGGTAAAAGTAAACCTATACAGACCAAATCACACAAAGAAGTATATACATAGACACTCACAAAAAGAGAAAAAGGAAAAAATATGTATATAAAATAAAAGGGAGCAACCAAATCAATAAACAAATCTACCAATGATAATAAGCTCTAAATACTAAACTAAGATAAACATAAAACCAGAAACAAATTAGATGCAGAAAGCAAACCCCAAGTCTACAGTTGCTCCCAAAGTCCACCACCTCAATTTTGGGATGATTTGTTGTGTATTCAGGTATACCACAGATGCAGGGTACATCAAGTTGATTGTGGAGATCTGATCCTCTGCTTCTGAGGCTGCATGGAGAAATTTCCCTTTCTCTTCTTTGTTTGCACAGCTCTTGGGGTTCAGCTTTGGATTTGGCCCTGCCTCTCCATGTAGGTTGCCTGTGGACGTCTGTTCTTCCCCCAGACATCATGGGGTTAAAGAAGTGGTTTATTAGGGGTCTCTGGCTTACTCAGGCTGGGGGGAGGGAGCGGTATGGAATGCAGGGCGAGCCTGTGGTGGCAGAGGCCAGCATGACGTTGCAACAGCCTGAGGCGTGCCGTGTGTTCTTCCGAGGAAGTTGTTCCTGGATCATGGAACCCTGGCAGTGGTGGGCTACACAGCCTCCTGGGAGGGGAGGTATGGATCGTGACCTGTGCTTGCACATATGTTTCTTGGTGGCTGCAGCAGCAGCCTTAGCGGTTCATGCTCATCTCTGGTGTCTGCATTGATAGCCATGGCTTGTGTCCATCTCTGAAGCTCACTTAGGCAGTGCTCTGCCTTCGTGGGCACACAGGGAAGGAATCCCCTCTCCTCGTGCACCACGAAACAATGTTCCCTTGCCTCTTAGGCAGTTCCAGACTTTCTCCCGGACTCCCTCAAGTTTAGCTGTGGCGCACTAGCCCCCTTCAGGCTGTGTTCACTCAGCTAACCCCAGTCCTTTCCTTGGGATCTGACCTATGAGGCCCGAGCCTCAGCTCCCACCCACACCCGCCCTGGCAGGTGAGCAGACAACCTCTCAGGCTGGTGAGAGCTGGTTGGCACTGATCCTCTGTGCGGGAGTCTCTCTGCTTTGCCCTCTGTACCCCTGTTGCTGTGCTCTCCTCCATGGCTCCAAAGATTCCCCCCACCCACTCCCCATCTCCACCAATAAAGGGGCTCCCCAGTGTGTGGAAACTTTTCCTCCTTCACAGCTCCCTCCCAGAGGTGCAGGTCCCGTCCCTATTCTTTTGTCTCTGTTTTTCTTTTTTCTTTTGCCCTACCCAGGTACGTGGGAAGTTTCTTGCCTTTTGGGAAGTCTGAGGTCTCCTGCCAGCATTCAGTAGGTGTTTTATAGGAGCTGTTCCACAGATAGATGTATTTTTGATGTATTTGTGGGGAGGAAGGTGATCTCCTTGTCTTACTCCTCCGCCATCTTGAAGGTCCTCTGAAAATGGATGCCTTTTGATTCAGCTCTTCACTGTGGCCCTGTTTCTTCTGGTTGTCTGGTTCGTGGTTAACTTCGTTTGACCACCCCAAATAGCTGTGGCATTCAGCTGTCATCTCTTGGTCACATACAACACAGTTCAGCTGAGTGACTGCAAGCTTTATTTCAGCACCAGCAACACTCCACAAGTCTGGTTTTATTCCTTGGGTAATGTTTTTTCTTGCTATTTGTTGTTGATGTGGTTTCTAGATGACCCTAATGAAAATGTCCAGGAAGTTTTGCATGATATTGTTGACAGTTCCAAGTCTAACAGCTGCTTATTAGGATAGATGTCTGACTTAATTTGGTGCCTGATGCTTTGTTGTGATTTAGTATTCCACTGACTGGATATTATTGTGGTATTCATAACAGATAGACAATTTGGTCTCTGCCTTCTGGGAACTAATGCCATCTAATTCACAGAGCTTGAAAGGGTGTAGGACCACCCTCAGAATGTCTGGTAAAGACAGTGAAATTTTCCTTAGCACTCTCAGCTTTTGAATCATTTCCTTCTTTTTCCTCTTTGGTGGCCTATACCCTAATCTCACACCTTTCATTCCTACTAAAAAGAATAGTGTTCCTCAAACAAGATAAAGGACTATCCCTACTGAAGTGAATTGAATTTTAACAGTGAGCTAATTTCAAACAAATAGGAATAAGTTGTAATATTTAAGTTTCAAATATCAATAACAGAGGAATAATTTTATCAATAACAGAGGAGTCTTCTCTTTATTACTTACAAGTGGCCCATGTGGCTATTGACATTGATATGATTTTCTAATAAAAAGGTTCACATTATGTTAATTTGTGTATATCCTTTTAAGTAATCCCTGTTAAAACAATTCGGTTTACTAAGAGTAGGGGCAGTTGTGAGCTGATCCCTCTGTGTATTAGTAATCATACTCAGGTGCCTAAGTAGACTAATATCAGAAGAACTTATCACAGCATCTGACTTGGGGTCAAGGATTATTTTTTCCAGCTTTATTGAGATATGATTGATATATAATATTGTGTAAGCTTAAGGTGAAAAATGTGATAATTTGATACACATATATTGTGAAATGATTAAGGTATGCTTTTGATTATTAGTATCTTTTGGGCATACATGGTATGTATATCTCAGGAAAGAATATATGGGTTTTTTAATTTACTTGAATGTTTTAAAATACCATATTGTATTGGTTATCAATTCCTATATAACAAATTACCCTGAAATTTAGTGACTTAGAACAAACACTTATTAAATCAGTTTCTGTGAGTCAGGGGTTTGAGAGCAGCTTAGCTGAGGTGCAGCATTTGTCATGAGTCTGAAGCCCAGCTGTCAGCTGGGGCTGCATCATCTGAAGGTTTGACTGTTGCTGGAGGATCCACTTCTAAGATGTCTCACTCACGTGGCTTTTTGTAGGAAGCCTTAGTTCCTTGCCACGTGGGATCCTTGAGTGTCCTTAAAACATGACAGCTGGCTTCCCTCAGAGCGACTGGTCCAAGAAGAAGAACAAGGAGGACCCTCATTGACTTTTATGACCTAGTTGTGGTGCATCAGTTCTGCCATATTCTATTTCTTTAGACATTAATCACTAAAGTTAGCCTATATGCCGAGAGAGGTGAATTAAGCTCCAGCTCTTGAAGAGAGGAGTATAAAGGAATTTGTGGACATATTTTAAAACCACCACAGAAATCGAAAAGACAGGAAGAGGGTGTTAAAGAAATCATCCAATATAACAGAGCCACTAAGGATCCAACTTTATTTTGAGAAGTTTCTTTATTTCTCCTATTACCTGGGAAATATCTTCTCTTGACTTCTGGAGTGACTGCTCTGTATCTGATTGCTATAGGTCTATTCTTAATAAAGTCTAAACTAATTTTTAGGTGAAGTGAACCCACAGAAATTATATGGTTATTCTTTCATTCTAGAGCCCCGTATGACCTTCCTGTTGGCACAGAGTTTCAGCAGAGGCTTCAAAGCTGGCAACAATGGATTTTAAGTGGTCTCTTGTTCTGAAGACCAGTACTGACATTTCTATAAGACTTGCTAAAAGGAAAATTAAAAATGATCTTATGACCCTTAGCCCATGTTACATGAGATGATAAAAGTAAAACAGAGGGATCTGATGGAGGAGGAAGATGCTTTGAAAATGATGGTTGTTCTAGCCAGGAGCGAGATGTTTTTCTCTGATTCAAGCTAACTGGGGTGGGTGCCTCCTTTGAGGCTGAGGGGAAACTGACCCCTTACCCCTGGCTGGTTGCTGTCTGACCTTCAGAAATGAGTCAGCCATGAGAATGGAGTGGATTAGCAAGTTCTTTGGTGATGTCGATCTGTTTACCCTGGTTTCAGTAGGCAGCAGGCATGTGTCTGATTTTCATCTAGAAAATGGGCTTGCTGCTGAAAATCCAGTGAGGAGAAAACTATAGTCAGAGCAACTAACTCCACCAGTGGGAGGGCAGGAGTTTGTTTTCTCGAGGCAGGGAGGGCACTGTGGAAGGAAGCAAACACAGAGCCCTGTAGAGACAATGTCTAGCAGGGGGGGAAGGTGAACCACAGTGGAGGGTGTAGGGGGTGCCATCAGGAATGTGAAGTTATCCAGAAAGAATATTGCCCACATTTTCAAACAGTGTAATGTTGAAGGTTTCTAAGGGGAGACCCCAAAAAACATCCCTTGTGTGAGGAAGCCAACATTTGGGCATCTTCCATGATAGAGGGTTTCTAATAACCGATACCACATAACCAATAACACAGGGCACCTACTAATTTAAAATAGATTTTTCCCTTTTAATGTTCATCTCCCTCCCCATCTCCAGTTTGGCCAAGCCGGAAGCAGCATAGTGCATCAGGGATGATGATGGAACAGCAATGTGGGGACATAATGAAAGATCAAGCCATGCCCTTGCTTCCAGCTGCCATGAAATCACAAATCAGGTTTCAGTGAAGGAGGAGAGGAGAAGTTTAAAAATTGGCTGAAAATGGATGTGTTGAGTTATATTAAACTGGAAAGGAGATAAGGAGATGGAAAAGGAGACTGTTCTAATGTCTGAAAGTAATCAGAAAGCTGTGGAATCTGCCTGAGATATGACCAAAGGGTAGGGAAGGAAAATATGACAGAATAGGTTTGAAGACAGCTATGTGAAAAAATAAAAATGTTTCCTACTTATAGTGTTCAGTCCATTCAATAAATTGGTTGCACAAGAGCTTGTTGAGCACAATATATTAAAATCAATGTCTTGTGGCATGCTGGATGCCTTCCCAGGTGTTCATCAAATGATGATAAATGGGAACAATGTATCTCTATTCCCACTGAGTTATCATCCTGTGAAGTCTGTGGGATGAAATGGTAAATTAAGAGGCTCATGCAAAGTGATACTGAGGGGCAAGCCGGCTATGAACAAGAGGGAAGAGGACTAGTATAACGCTGATTAACTGCCAATGAGAGGTTGCACACACACTGGAGTGTACTAAGTGTTGCTTCGCCAGTCAGAAGTGAACAGATCTGAGCTAATATGGCAATAAATGGTGACAAGTAAATAGACAACACCTTGAATACTTTTCTAGACACCATAATGACTAATAATTGCACTGTGGTTATTTCTGATTTGTCTTGGAATTACTTAGAATCTTTTAATCCCTTCAATTCTATTACCATAAACTCCTAGTATTTGAAAGTGCACCTGGAACCACTGTGGTAGATAACAAATGTCAAATGATGTCCAAAGTCAAGTGATGTCCAAAAGGAAAGTACAGTTAAAAAATGATGATGATGATGATAATCATAATTATAATAATAATAAATGCTGAACTTATTGTGATGCAAACTGCAATGCAAACTGACTAAAAACTGTTACTATTCAAGTTTTTTTAAAAAGTACCATATAGGCTCATTCCATAGGGAAAGATAGAACACTCTTTTCCCCTGCTTAGTACAGTTTTGCATGAAGAGCTTCTTTTACATATTTGAGAGAGACTCTTCACACAGAAGAGGTGTTGTTTAATTTGTCGTTTGTGACTCATTTGTTTCAATTAAACATTGTAATATCAGCGTTAAATGTGCTCTTAAATGACAGGGTTTTTGTTACCATATGTGGTAGTTTACCGTGCATACTAGCTATTTAAAACAGATGAAAGTTAAAAAAAAAAAAAAAAAAAGGGAACAGACGTAAGTAAAATAAGGTTTGTTTGAGGGAGGAATAGAGTTTCTCCAGAATAAAGAATACAGAGACCAAATGGAAACATACCTGCTTCACTGCCTGTGGCTTCTGTACTTGGCCCTATTGGCTTACCATTTTATGGTTACCAGATTTATATCCTTTAAAATTATGAACACTGGATCAAATTCTCATGTTGTAAAACACTTCAAGGTGACATTAAATGAATGTGTGATTTGAACTACTTACAATTTTCACACAGGTTTGGATTACCAAAGTAAAAATATTTCCCATAAAATGCTGTAAATTTGCTAAAATTTAATACAAACCCCCTATGGTGTAATAATACAAAGAAACTCTGTTTACTAAAAAAAGAAAAATTCTGAAATATCTTCTCTGGATTTTATTTTAAACAGTTTCTATGGAGAACCATCTCACAGATACAAAAGAAGTATGACATCTGTTCAATTCAAGGGGTTACTTTTAAACAAGAGGCTAACATGATACATTATCAGAGAAGGTTGTTATTAAGAAAACAGAATCTCAGAGTTGGAAGACTCTTAGATAATTTACATCCACTGTATAAGAAGACTTTTTCTCAGATTAGTCATAACTGATCCATCAAGCACAGCTATCAATTTGTAAGAATTTTCTATTTTTGTAGAACAGGGTATGACAAATTTAGTGCTTAAAACAACACCCATTTATTGTCTCACAGTTGTGTAGGTCAGAAGTCTGGTCACAGTGCAACTAGTATCTCTCAGGGTCTCACTGGGCTGAAATCAAAGTGTTGTTCAGGGCTGCTCTAGTTTGAGGCTTGGGATCTCTACCAAGTTCATTGGTTGCAGGCAGAATTCATTTCCTGTGGGTGTAGGACTGAGCTCCGTTGTCTGCTAGCTGTTAGTTGGGGATGACTATCAGCTTCTAGAGGCTAGTCTGAGGCCATGCTATGTGTATCCTCTATCTTCAAGTCAACAATGGTGCTTCAAATCTCTGACTTTCCCCTCTGCCACAAGTCGGAGAGAACTCTGTTTTTAAAAGGATCATGTGATTAGGTCATGCTCACCTGGATAATCTCCTTTGGCAGTATCATGTTAACATGATCACAGGAGTGATATCTCATCCCTTTCACAGGTTCTGTTCACAATCAAAGAGGAGTTAACTTAGAATTTTGCCTACCACACATCTATATATACACACCAGTGACTACAACTTTGCAATCTGCAGGACTATTTATGTCAGGAAATCTGCATTCTGGGAAGTGGTCAGGAGCTCTGACATCTTCAAGGTCCATGATGAGTGGACAGATTCTAGTTCCATAGTATTTAAAATAAAGTCCTTTCATTTTCTATTTATAAGGAGATTTTTGGTTTAGAAATTTGTATAGAAACACACTCAATTCATCCCCTTTCCTTTTTCTTGTAATGAAACAACAATATTTGTCCCTTGATCTTTTAGGTTTTGGAGAAGAGCACATATCTGACATTACCTGAGATGAGCTTGCTCAGCAAAGTACATACTCATTCCTTCTTGTTAACACCCCCTTATTTTAGTGGAAGGTAAATTTTTGTTTACATATAGGATTTGCTTCAATTTTTCACACACGTTTCTAAGAATGTGCATCTTGAGGTTGGTGGGGATTACTGTACATAAGGGGTTTATATTTATGCTCTTTTTTGGCCTATATTTATTGGAAAGACCAACTTGCCAAGGTTCTATGAGTTCAGACAAACACATCTGAATATTTTCCATCAGGCGGAAGGTAGAGGTTCAGGCATGAATTTTCTCTTTATAACACTTCGGATAAGAGGCTTTGGAGTAAAATTCATGTATTCCTTCTCCAACTTGGTAACCACAACATCTCTTTGTCTCCATTGGCTTTTGGCCATTGATCTACTGTCTCCTGTAGAAGACACCCACGATCCCTCATAAGGCCAAATGGTGATGAGAAACAAGCAGTTCTCAAGTGATTTTAGTCATGGAATGAGTCATAGCCAAGTCATGGCCTGGTTCCATCATTTAAAGTAATTGAAGAGGGGCTTAATTTTATGTTTTTCTCTGATTTGGGGGACTGAATTATTAATAGTAGCTATTTATTTAGAGGAGGAAAAAGTCAAGAGATTTAGATTGGAACCCAGCAAACACATTCCCTACTTATTCAATATAGTACAAGATGTGTAGATTTACTTTTTTGACTACAAGAACCACCGAAAGAAATTAGTTGGTTTTCATAAATTTAGGGAGTGAAAGTTTAACTTTATATTAAAAAAGCTTAATTTCCTATTAAAATTAATATAATATATATGTTTAAAGCAAACATTTTCAAAAATCAAAACACTATTTTTTCCAAGTTTTTAAAAAATGATTTTTCCATTACGTAACAACAATAGCTCATAACTTTGCCACAACATTATTGCTACTTCTAAAACTGTGATTTGCAACTGTTAGGCAAAACAATGAAAAGTTCAGGAGAGGACATTGCGTTCAAGATTAGTGGTGCCAGGATCTTCCAACAGCCTGGAGCCTCCAAGCTGTACTTTGATCAAGGATTCTTTTGGTGTTGGTACTTCTCGTTGGATTACTGCTTAGTTTTGCTTTGTCCTGGCTGACCACACCCTGTCCAGCTGTGATAGATCATTTAGCTGCTGCTTCTTCTCCCCCTTCCCCTTCCCGTCGTCCCTCTCCTCCTCCTCCCCTCCCCCTCCTGCTCCCCCTCCTCCTTCCCCCTCCTCCTCCCTCCCTCTCCTCCTCCCTCTCCCCCTCCTCCTCCTTCCTACTTCTTCTTCTTCCTCTTCTTTTGGTTTAACTGAAATTGTTTAAATTACCGTATAGAAAACATAAGCCAAGCCCCTTTAGAAGCAGGAAGACTTGGACTGGGAATCTAGGCTAGTGCTGCAAAACAGCTTCTCTCTAAGATCCTGATCAAAGCACTTTCCCTTAGATTTCTGAGCTGAGGTGCTCTGATCTGCATTTGCCTCTGCCTCCAGACTTAACATCTTCTCTGGTACATCTGCTGCTCATTCTGTGCACAAAATGATACCTTCTGCTACCCCTGTGTCTGCTGACACTTCCTAGTTTCTGGGTCATATCTCTTTTGTGATGATTCTCTCATATGACCTTGGTTTGTCTCTGGCCCAAATTGAGCCTCTTGAATTCTGCCCTCTTGAACTTTCTCCCAGCTGGAGCTGTATCTTATCACACTGTGCTAGAACAGAGGAAACCCAGAAGAACAAGATTGATGTGGCATCCAGCCTCAAGGAACCCTCAGACTAGTAGAAAAGGCAGGTCTTCATTAATTAATTACAGTATTAATCCCTCATGCTCTAATTCTAAATGGTCTAAAAGTGTGAAACTTTTTTTTTTTTTTCTGGCCAGCTTTCATGTTGGTTATTCCTAAATATTCCAGCACTCACTCATTTAAAGTAAGGCTGGTTCTTAACATGGCTGCTTCTCTGCTTTGGGGTGCTCACTAAATCCCCAACTTAGGAGTCAATGGTAAGAAATAAAACATTGAGTAGATGGATTTGATCTTAGGCTGCCCTTTGTCATGAAAGAGCCTTGGCCCCTGAGCTTTGACTGTCCGTCGTTCTTTACTCCATGAAAACTTTCATCCATATGAAATTGCCTCTATGTGACTCTGCATGCTGACTGAAGAGAAAATAGGAAGGAATAAATCTAAGTTGTTACAGAAGAGAATGTCCCAATATAGGGGCCTTTCTTCTTTCTGTTTAACCTTTATAATTTTGCCTGTAATATTTTCTGGAAAACATCTTAGAAGGTATGCAGAGTCTTAGCTATATTTATGGTAAATTCAAATATGATGAGATTAAAGGAATTGTCCAGGGATCTACACAAATGGAAGGCAGATCCCAGAACTCCACACTCATCCTCTTGTGTTCTAGCCTTTGGGATTCTTTCTTGGTCTCTCTTTGTTCTATATACCAAAGCATGATCAGAGCAGAAAACATCCTTAACCAATTTAGTCAAGCTCCCCATTTGGTGATTGCCTTGTTCTGAGAACATCTTTTGTATTACTACATTTGGAGCTCCAGTTGGAGCTTCATTCACATTTGGGGACAGCTTCTTTCAAAGAACTTACCTTCTGACTGAGCCGGGAGGAGCAGGGCTAAGATTTTTTTCAGCTGGAAGTTACATGTTACGTATTTAAAGTGTGTGGTCATTTCAGATCTGTATAAGGCAGGGGTGGGAAAAGCTATGCCTTACAAGGCTCCTGAGTATATCTCCAATCCTGTAAGTCCAACTTGGTTGCTACTAGATTTACTCTTATGTAAATCTTTATCTGACATCTTTGTACATCTGACTGTAGAAGAGTACCACTACAATATTTTAATGTTTATTAATTGAAAATCCAGGCCATTTTGATCTGATTATGTTTAGCTGTCACAGCAAAATCAATTTAATTATAGTGTTTAAAGATCCTAGATTGTCCAAGTATGGCAACTATGAAAATAAAACATTAGCCAAAAAGAAAAGTTTGTGTGTTAAGATACTAATCTTTCTCTCATACTTTTTTTTCTCTTTCTTGCTGTTTCTCTACTAATTAATATCTGTGAATCTCTCAGTCATCGTTTTTATCTAATTTACAAATTCACACATTTCTTATAACTCTGTGATGGCAAATGCCTGGTACTTATGTCACTCCCTCCCCTCTTATACCCATGTCAGATATCATTAAACAATGACAATACTCCCTCCTACTGAGCTGTGGATTTGGCTTCAGGGAATGTGTTTGCTGGGTTCCAATCAACACAGTAGTCTAAGCGCTATTAATCTTATAGAACTGGATCATAAACTTTAATCTGTTTGCTATTCCTGCTACTTCAACATTCTCAAACACTGTTAGAAGCAGAAGATAGAAACAAAAAATGAAAAATGGACTAAATTCAATAAAACCTGTTAACTTAGGTTATTATAGCCACTGATTGATGAAAAGGATTAAAATGCTTTAGGGAGAATATTTATATTGGGTGTTTGTACTAGACAACCTCTAACAGTAGGCCATTCTGCCTTTGTATGAATGTTTCCAAATACAATTAATTTACTTTTTGATGAAATAGCTTATTACATGATTGAAAACGCTGAAGTTTAGAAAGAGTTTCCTTATATTGCCCTGAAGTTGCTTTCCTTATAACTCCACCTATTTGCCTTGCATTCCTTCAGTGGAAAGAAGGTCAATGTTTTAAATGTTTTGTATTTTAATATTAAGATATAATTTACCGAAGATAAAATACATAGACCTTAAGTGTTCAATTTGATGAGTTTTGAAAATTGAGTAACCCATGTAACTATCACCTAATACAAGATATAGAACATTCCTATCACCCAGAAATCTTCCCCATGCCCACATTAATTCAACTCCTCGCCTCTCACCTACCAAAGAGAAACACTGTCTCATTTCTATCACCATAGATTAGTGTATTAGTCAGAGTTCTCCAGAGAAACAGAATTAATAAAATATATATAGATTTAGATAAGAGGAGACTTATTGTAGGAATTGGCTTACATGGTTACAGAGACCAAGAATTCCCAAGATCTGTTGTCTGCAAGGAAGGCTAGTGGTGTAATTCAGTTCAGTTTGGAAGGTCTGAGAATCAGACTTAGTGGAAGGTCTGAGAAGAATCAGACTGATTGGTATAAGTCCTGATATGAATCTAAAAGCCCAAGAACAAGGAACACCAATGCAGGAGAAGATGGCTGTCTCAGCTCTAGCAGAGAGAGTGAATTTGCCCTTCCTCCACCATTTTGTTCTATTCAGGCCCTAAACAGGTTGGCTCATGCCCACCCCCACCGGTGAGGGCAATCTTCTTTACTCAGTCTACTGATTCAAATTCTAATCTCTTCCAGAGGCACCTTACAGACACACCCAGAAATAATGTTTTACTAGCTATCTGGGTATCCTTTAGACCAGAGGTCCCCAACCCCCCGGGACCGCAGACTGGTACCAGCTATCTGCAGGACTCACTCTTTTATCTCTCAAGTATGTGCCCAGATGTCACCTTCTCAATGAGGCCTTTCCATGACCACTCTGCTTAAAATTGAAATTTGCCCCATCCCTTCCCCAGACCAGCACAATCCCTTCTTATCTTCTATCTTTATTTTCCTCCTTATAACACTAAACACCAACTGACTGTAAATTCATTTTTATTATTTATTGCCTGTGTATTCCCTTTGAGTGTAAGTGCCTTGATAATAAAAATTTTGTCTGCTCTGTTTATGGCTATAAACAGTTTTGGTTGCATAGTCATCTACTATACTCAATAAATATTTCCATATACATTTATTTGTATAGATTAATGAGTGAACTCTTGCTGTTTTATATCTTAAAGTTGGAAAGAAGTCCTAGAGGTCAATTGATACCATTTTCAATTAGGATTTCCTCACTGGTATGTGCAAATTTCTATATTCAAATGCTATATCTCCCCAAATATATTGTAAACTTTTGGGGAATAGAGGCCTTGTGTGTAATCTTTGTATTACCTACACTATTTTAGGGCAATAGGTTCTTAACACATATTTTTAGAATAAGTGAATAGGTATAAAGCAGATAGAAAGTGCCTTTAATGTGCTACAATTTCTATTTTTATGATTTTTTTCCTAACAATTTGTATTCAGTAGGATTTGAGAGCAGCATATACTTACAATTGTGTTTCTAAAAGTCAAAGTACAGTACATTTTCATACCTAGTTTCCATTAAATTTTATTAAAATGCTTTTGAAATGCTAATTCATACTCCCAATGATATTCTAAACAGATAAAAAATATAAAAATTCTTTTTTTTGATTTCAGCTTAAACAATAAGTATTCCATAACACAGATTTATATGTCTATATCATGATCTTAATCCTGTATTTTTTATGCCTTTAACTAATTTTAGAAAAGAGAAAGAACTTATACTCACACATGTACACATGCATGACACACATGGGAAAATAAGGGACTTTGAAACAAATGTTGAAAGGAGTTGAAGAATGCCAAATACTGTCCTAATTCACAACAGTACAATAAATTATACACTTAATTATTCCCCTAGTAAAATGAAAAGAACTTATGGGAAATTGCTAACAATGAAAATGAGATCTGTTCTGTGTCAAGTAAAAATTCTCCTCAATAAAGTTGAAATATGTGTGTATGAATGCACCTAAAATTAATTCAGCATTCTAAAATGGAATGACATTCTATCCACAAGATATACAAATTAGAATGAGTTTGAAAGTGAACCTGTGGATTTAGAGGTGAATAAAGCAAATGATTAGCCTCTGCATTTGCTCTTGAGCCCTTCTGTGTCGGGTGCACAGCCTGGATTCATGCATGGGGTGAGGGCAGTGATTCTGCCTTGGCTATTTCCAGCATTGTTTCTTGCACTACCAAATATCAGAAAGCATAAGTAAAATGAATAAATAAATCCAAAAAAAGAAAAGTTTAGAATATGTTGTCCAGAGGGATTGTGAGTTTTACAAGATCATACAGACATTTAGTGGACCTGCTGTAACTAACACCTAAACTCTCCTGATTTCACTGTCAAATAAAATTATTTTAGTTACATGAATAATAAAATGTTTTAGGTCAAGAGGTTATAAATTTTAATGTGTTTGGGAGTAAAATTTGTTCCTGATTATAGAGAAAATGCTTTTAGGTTTTCACCATTTTGAGTATGATGTTAGCTGTGTGCTTGTCATATATGTCCTTTATTTATGTTGAGGTATGTTCTCTCTATACCCACTTTGTGGAAAGATTTTATCATAAATGGATGTTAAATTTTGTCAGAAACTTCTGTGTCTGTTGCGATGATCATATGATTTTTATTTTTGATTAAAAATTTTTTTTCTTCAATATTTCTTTTACATTGGAGTACAGTTGCTTTACAATATTGTGTTAATTTATACTGCACAGCAAAGTGAATAAGCTATATGTATATCCCTTTTTTTGGATTTCCTTCTCATTTAGGTCACCACAGAGGATTGAGTAGAGTTCCCTGTACTATACAGTAGGTTCTCATTTGTTATCTATTTTATACATAGTACCAATAGTGTATATACGCAATCCCAATCTCCCAATTCATCCCACCCCATTTCCCCCTTGGTATCTATACATTTATTCTCTACATCTGTGTCTCTATTTCTGCTTTGTAAATAAGATCATCTGCACCATTTTTTTTCAGATTCCACATATATGCATTAATATACAATATTTGTTTTTCTCTTTCTGACATACTTCTCTCTGTATGACAGTTTCTAGGTCCATCCATGTCTCTACAAATGATCCAATTTCATTCCTTTTTATGGCTGAATAATATTTCATTGTATATCTGTACTATATCTTCTTTATACATTCCTCTGTTGATGCACATTTAGGTTGATTCCATGTCCTGGCTATTATAAATAGTGCTGCAATGAACATTGGGGTGTATGTGTCTTTTGAACCATGGTTTTCTCTGGGTATATGCCCAGGAGTGGAATTGCTGGGTCATATGGTAGTTCTATTTTGAGTTTTTTAAGGAACCTTCATACTGTTCTTCATGGTGGCTCTACCAATTCACATTCCCACCAACAGTGTAAGAGGGTTCCATTTTCTCCACACCCTCTCCACCATTTATTGTTTGTAGATTTTTTGATGATGGCCATTATGACCAATGTGATGTGATAGCTTATTGTATCAATAGTTTTGATTTGCATTTCACTAAAAATTAGTGATCTTGAGCAACTTTTCATGTGTTTTTTGGCCATCTGTATGTCTTCTTTGGAGAAATGTCTATTTAGATCTTCTGCCCATTTTCTGATATTTGTTTCTTTGATTGAGTTATTTGTTTTTTTGATATTGAGCTCCATGAGATGCTTGTATATTTTGGAGATTAATCCTTTGTCAGTTGCTTCATTTGCAAATATTTTCTCCCATTTTGAGGGTTGTCTTTTCGTCTTGTTTAGGGTTTACTTTGCTGTGCAAAAGCTTTTAAGTTTTATTAGGTCCCATTTGTTTATTTCTGTTTTTTATTCTCATTACTCTAGGAGGTGGGTCAAAAAATTTCTTGCTGCGATTTATGTCAAAGAGTGTTCTGCCTATGTTTTCCTCTAAGAGTTTTATAGTGTCTGGCCTTACATTCAGATCTTTAATCCATTTTGAGTTTACTTTTGTGTATGGTGTTAAGGAGTGTTCTAATTTCATTCTTTTACATGTGGCTATCCAGTTTTCCCAGCACCACTTATTGAAGAGGTTACCTTTGCTCCATTGTATATTCTGGCCTCCTCTATCATAGGTTAGGTGACCAAAAATGTGTGGGCTTATCTCTGGGCTTTCTATCCTATTCCATTAATTGATATTTCTGTTTTTGTGCCAGTACCATTCTGTCTTGATTACTGTAGCTTTGTAGTATAGTCTAAAGTCAGGAAGCATGATTCCTCTAGCTCCATTTTTTTCCCTCAAGATTGCTTTTGATATTTGAGGTCTTTCTGTTTCCATACAAATTGTAAAATTTTTTTGTTCTAGTTCTGTGAAAAATGTCATTGGTAATTTGATAGGGATTGCACTGAATCTGTAGATTGCTTTGGGTGGTATAGTCATTTTCACAACACTGACTCTTCCATCTGTTTGTGTCATCTTTGATTCTTTCATCAGTATCTTATAGTTTTCTATATACAGGTCTTTTGCCTCTCTAGGTAGGTTTATTCCTAGGTATCTTATTCTTTTTATTGCAGTGGTAAATGGGATTGTTTCCTTAATTTCTCTTTCTGATCATTTGTTGCTAGCATATAGAAATGCAAGAGATTTCTATGTACTAATTTTGTATCCTGCAACTTTACTAAATTCATTGATTAGCTCTAGAAGTTTTCTGGTGACATCTTTAGGATTTTCTATGTATAGTATCATGTCATTTGCAAAGAGTGACAGTTTTACTTCTTCTTTGCCAATTTGGATTCCTTTTATTTCTTTTTCTTCTCTGATTGCCATGGCTAGGACTTCCAAAACTATGTTGATAATAGTGTCAAGAGTGAGCACACTTGTATTCTTCCTGACCTTAGAGGAAGAGCTTTCAGTTTTTCACCATTGAGAATAATGTTTGCTGTGGGTTTGTTGCATATGGCCTTTATTATGTTGAGGTAGGTTCTCTCTATGCCCACTTTCTGGAGAGTTTTTATCATAAATGGGTGTTGAATTTTGTCAAAAGGCTTTTCTGCATCTATTGAGATGATCATATGGTTTTTATTCTTCAATTTGTTAATATGGTGTATCACATTGATTGATTTGCATATATTGGAGAGTCCTTGCATCCCTGGGATAAATCTCACTGATCATGGTGTATGATCCTTTTAATATGTTGTTGGATTCTGTTTGCTAATATATTTTTGAGAATTTTTGCGTCTATGTTCATCAGTGTTATTGGCCTGTAATTTTCTTTTATTGTGATATCTTTGTCTAGTTTGGTATCAGGGTGATGGTGGTCTCATAGAATGAGCTCTGGAGTGTTCCTTCTTCTGTAAATTTTTGGAAGAGTTTGAGAAGGATAGGTGTTATTTCTTCTCTAAAGGTTTGATAGAATTCGCCTGTGAAGCCATCTGGTCCTGGACTTTTGTTTGTTGGAATATTTTTAACAGTTTCAATTTCATTACTTGTGATTTTTCTGTTTATATTTTCTATTTCTTCCTGGTTCTGTCTTGGAAGGTTGTACTTTTCTAAGATTTTGTCCATTTCTTCCAGGTTGTCCATTTCATTGGCATAGAGTTGCTTGTAGTAGTCTCTTATGATCCTTTGTATTTCTGTGGTGTCATTTGTAACTTGTTTTTCACTTCTAATTTTATCTATTTGAGTCCTCTCCCTCTTTTTCTTGATGAGTCTGGCTAAAGTTTCATCAATTTTGTTTATCTTCTCAAAGAAATAGCTTTTAGTTTTATTGATCTTTGCTATTGGTTTTTTTTTTAAATTTCTATTTCACTTATTTCTGCCCTGATCTTTATGATTTATTTCCTTCTACTAACTTCGGGTTTTCTTTGTTCTTCTTTTCCAGTTGTTTTAGGTGTAACGTTAGCTTGTTTATTTGAGATTTTCTTGTTTCTTGAGGTAGGATTGTATTGCTATAAACATCCCTCTTAGGACTGCTTTTGCTTCATCCCATAGGCTTTGGGTTGTCGTGTTTTCATTGTCATTTGTTTCTAGGTATTTTTTGATTTCCTCTTTGATTTCTTCAGTGATCTCTTCGTTATTTAGTAGCATATTGTTTAGTCTCCATCTATTTGTGTTTTTTACAGTTTTCCCCCCTGTAATTGATTTCTAATCTCATAGCATTGTGGTCAGGAAAGTTGCTTGATACAATTCAATTTTCTTAAATTTACCTACGCTCACTTTGTGACCCAGCATGTGATCTATTCTGGAGAATGTTCCATGTGCACTTGAGAAGAAAGTGTATTCTGCCACTTTCGGATGGATTGTCGTACAAATATCAGTTAAGTCTACCTGGTCTTATGTGTCATTTAAGGCTTGTGTTTCCTTATTAATTTTCTGTCTGGACCGTCTATCCATTGGTGTAAGTGGGGTGTTAAAGTCCCGCACTATTTTTGTGTTACTGTTGATTTCCCCTTTTATGGTTGTTAGCATTTGCCTTGTGTCTTGAGGTGTTCCTATGTTGGGTGCATAAATATTTACAATTGTTATATCTTCTTCTTGGATTGATCCCTTGATCATTATGTAGTGTCCTCCCTTGTCTCTTGTGACAGTCTTTATTTTAAAGTCTATTTTGTCTGATATGAGTATTGCTACTCCAGCTTCCTTTTGATTTCCATTTTCATGGAATATCTTTCCATCCCCTCACTATCAGTCTGTATGTGTCCCAGGGTCTGAAGTGGGTCTCTTGTAGACAACATATGTATAGGTCTTGTTTTTGTATCTATTCAGCCAGTCTGTGTCTCTTGATTGGAGCATTTAATCCATTTACATTTAAGGTCTTTATTGATATGTATGTTCCTATTACCATTTTCTTAATTGTTTTGGGTTTGTTTTTATAGGTCTTTTTCTTCTCTTGTGTTTCCTGCCTAGAGAAGTTCTTTTAGAATTTGTAGTAAAGCTGGTCTGGTGGTGCTGAAATCTCATAGTTTTCACTTTTCTCTAAAGCTTTTGATTTCCTCATCAAATCTGAATGTGATCCTTGCTGGGTAGAGTAATCTTTGTTGTAGGTTTTCCCCTTTCACCACTTTAGATATATCCTGCCACTCCCTTCTGGCCTGCAGAGTTTCTGCTTAAAGTTCAGCTGATAACCTTATGGGGATTCCCTTGTATGTTATTTGTTGTTTTTCCCAAGCTGTTTTTAATATTTTTCCTTGTATTTAATTTTTGTTAGTTTGATTAATATGTGTCTTGGCATGTTTCTCCTTGGTTTTATCCTGTATGGGACTCTCTGTGCTTACTGTACTTGATTGACTATTTACTTTCCCATGTTGGGAAGTTTTCAACTATACTCTCTTCATGTATTCTTAGACCGTTTCTCTTTCTCTTCTTCTTCTGGGACCACTAAAATTCAAATGTTTGTGGGTTTAATATTGTTCCAGAAGTCTCTGAGACTGTCCTCAATTCTTTTCATTCTTTTTTCTTTATTCTGCTCCATGGCAGTTATTTCCACCATTCTATCTTCCAGTTCACTTATCCGTTCTTCTGCCTCAGTTATTCTGCTATTGATTTCTTATAGTGTATTTTTTATTTCAGTTATTGCATTGTTCATCACAGTTTGTTTTTTATTTAGTTATTCTAGGTCCTTTTTAAATTTTTCTTGTATTTTCTCCATTCTATTTCCAAGATTTTGGATCATCTTTACTGTCATTACTCTGAATTCTTTTTCGGGTAGTTTGCCTATTTCCTCTTCATTTATTAGATCTTGTGGGTTTTCATCTTGCTCCTTTGCCTGTGAGATATTTCTCTGTCTTCTCATTGTGTCTAACTTACTGTGTTTGAGGTCTCCTTTCTGCAGACTGCACAGTCATATTTCCTCTTGCTTCTGGTGTCTGCCCCCAGTGGGTGAGGTTGTTCCAGTGGCTTGTGTTGGCTTCCTGGTGGGAGGGATTGGTGCCTGCGTTCTGGTGGGTGGAGCTGGATCTTGTCCCTCTGATGGGCACAGCCACCTCAGGTGGTGTGTTTTAGGGTGTCTGTGGGCTTAGTACGACTTTAGGCAGCCTGTGGGTTTGTTTTCTTGTCTTGCTTGTTGTTTGGCATGGGGTGTTCAGTACTGGAGCCTGTAGGCAGTTGGGTGGAGCCAGGTCTTGGAGTTGAGATGGAGACCTCCAGGAAAGCTCTTGCTGTTTAATATTCCCTGGGACTGGGAATTCTCTGGCATTCCAGCATCCTGGACTCAGCGTTACCTCCCCAGAGGCTCAGGCCTGACACCCAGACTGGGAACCAAGACCCTGCAAACCACACGGCTTGGCAATAAAAGGGAAAAAAAGAGAAAAGACAGGAAAAAACCAAATGAAAACAAACAGACCAAAAATACCACACACACATACAAAAAAAGAAATACAAACAGAAACAGGGAAAACACAAAACAAGGGAACAACCAGCCCATCAAAAGAACCCCAAAATGAAATCAAAAGTTTAAAAATCAAATTGACAAAAACAACAACAAAAAAAGACAAAACAATAGCAGAATGCAAACTGAAGGAAAAAAGGAAGAAAACAAAACAAACACACAAAAATGATATAAAAAGATAAAACAAATAGAACAAAGGAAGAAAGATATAAACAAAATTTAATAAAGGAAAGAAAAAAGAAAACAAGGAAAAAATACAGAAGAACAAAAATGTAACATAGAAATAGAAATATAAAAAATATATTAAAAAAATGTAAAAAAAAGAAATGAAAATAAAAACAATATTAAAACAACAACAGAACAAAGCAAAACACAAAAAATAGTAATAACTATATTTTCCTGGTGTCTCAGCTGTCCATGTCCTTGCCCCTACTGTGAGTCCCAGCCAACTCCGCCTCCCAGGAGGCCCTCCAAAACCTCTAGGTAGGTCTCTGGTCCCCCTGTGGGCACTGTGGGGGCAGCTCAGACTCTGACCTGGCCCAACTCCTGGGTGTACGAGCTCCCAAAGTCCACAGCTGCTAGAGCTAGACTGGTTTCATTTGTGGGAAGACTTGTTGTCCATTCAGATAGTCCATAGGTGCAGGGTTTACCACACTGATCACGGGAATATAATCTGAGGTTGTGCAGCTGCACAGGAAGACTTTTGTTGCTCTTCCTTAGTGACCGTGACCCTGGGACTCAGCTGTGGTTTTAGCCTCACCTCTGCCTGTGAGCCACCAACAGGAGTCTGCTCCCAAGGTTGCCCTGGAGCACTTGGGTCTGCCCCAGTGAGAACAGGGTGAGGAGGTGGTATGGCCGCCTGGGTCATTGGGTCCCTCATGGTGACAAGTGCATGGAAAGCCAGAGGCCACAGGCACAATAGATCCAGCCCTAGCACCTGGCCTAGGGTCAGGTCAGCTCTGGAGGGGACTTTTCTTAGCTCTGGCTGCAGGTGCAAGGTCAGCCCTCTTGGGGCCTTTTCTTAGAGTCTGGCTGCAGGCACGAAAAGGTTAGCCCTGGAGAGGGCTTTTCATAGCACCTTGCGGGACAGGGGGCCGGCGCATGGAAAGAGAGGCTGCAATGGCGGCTCCACCCCTGCGCATCACTCAACAGTGGTGCCTTGCTTCTATTGCAGTCTGGGTTTTCCTCCACAAGCATTCCCGGTTGTGAATTTCCTCCCTCCCGTCCCCTCAGACTGTTTCCTTGCAGCCAACAGCAGTCCTCCCCGCTGGTTTGCTCCCCAATCAACATGTCCCAGCACCCAACCCCCATGTGCATTGGCAGACACACATCCCAGTCTGTAGCATGCAGGGCTGTGGCATGGACCGTCTGTGTAGGTCTCGCTCTGTCCTGTCTGTAACAGACTGGCCATTTCACCCTCCTCTGACAGCCTCAGATACTCTCCTTCTGTCCCAACTGATTTCCCCATCAGTGAGGGGGCTTCCCTGGATGCGGGAGCCTCTCCTCTGCTTCAGCTCCCTCCGAGAGGTACAGAGCTGATCCAACTTCCTCTCCTCTTCTTTTCCCCTTCTTTCTTTTGTCCTACCCAGTTATGTGGGGATCTTTCTTGTCCTTTCTGGTGTCCACGGTCTTCTGCTAGTGTTCAGCTGGTGTTCTGTGAGAATTGTTCCATCTGTAGATGTATTTTTGATGCATTTGTGGAGAGAGATGAGCTCCACGCCCTCCTACTCCTCCACCATCTTGGTGAGTCTCTTTAGTTTGTTAAAGTGGTGTATCACATTGGTTGATTTTCAAATATTGAACCCTGGGATCCCTGGGATTAAATCCCACTTGATCATCGTGTATGATCCTTTTCATGCATGGTTGAATTTCATGCATAGTTTGTTAATATTTTGTTGAGAATTTTTGCATCTATGTTCATAAGTGATATTGCCTGTACTTTCCTTTTTTTGTGATATCTTTTTCTGGTTTTGGTATCAGGGTGAGGCTGACCTCATATAATGAGTTTGGAAATGTTCTTTCCTCTGAAATTTTTTGAAATAGTTTGAGAATAGGTATTAACTCTCCCTTAAAAGTTTGGTGGAATTCACCTGTGAAGTTGTCTTGTCCTGGACTTTTGTTTGTTGGGAGTTTAAAAAAAATTACTCCTTCAATTTCAATAATGATAAATGGTCTGTTCATGTTTTCTATTTCTTCCTGATTCAGACTTGGAAGATTGAACCTTTCTAGGAATTTGTCCATTTCTTCTAAGTTGTCCATTTTATTGACATACAATTGTTTGTAGTAATCTATTATGATTCTTTGTATTTCTGTGGTGTTGGTTGTAACTTCTTTTTCATTTCTAATTTTATTTATTTGGGCCCTCTTTCTTTTTTTCTGATTAGTCTGGCTAAATGTTTATCAATTTTGTTTATCTTTTCAAAGAACCAGCTCTTGGTTTCATTATCTTTTCCATTTTTTTAGTCTGTATTTTACTTACTTCTGCTGTGATCTTTATGATTCCTTTCCTTCTATTAACTGAGTTTTGTTTATTCTTCTTTTTCTAATTCCTTTAGGTACAATGTTAGGTTGTTTATTTGAGATTTTTTTGTGTTTCCTGAGTTAAGTTTGTATTCCTATAAACTTCCCTCTTAGAATTGCTTTTGTTGAGTTCCATAAATTTTGGATATTTATGTTTTTGTTTTCATCAGTCTCCTGGTATTTTTTTTGATTTCCTCTTTGATTTCTTCATTGACACATTTGGTTGTTCAGTTGCATACTGTTTAGTCTCCACATGCTTGTGTTTTTTGCAGCTTTATTCTTGTAATTGATTTCTAGTTTCATAGTGTTGTGGTCAGAAAGGATGCTTGATATGATTTCAATCTTTTTAAATTTACTGAGATTTGTTTTGTGGCCCAGCCTGTGATCTCTCCTGGAGAATCCTTTATGTCCACATGAAAAGAATGTATATTCTGCTGCTCTTGGATGGAATGTTCTATATACCTCTAAGCCCATCAGGTCTAATGTGTCATTTAATGCCAGTGTTGCCTTATTAATTTTGTCTGGATGATCTGTCCATTAATATAAGTGGGGTTTTAAAGTCCCCTTCTATTATTGTGTTACTGTCAGTGTCTTCCTTTATGTTTGTTAATATATATATTTTTTGTATTTAGATGCTCTTATGTAGTGTGCATATGTATTTATAATTGTTATATCTTCTTGTTGGGTTGATCCCTTTATCATTATGTAATACCCGGCTTTGTCTCTTGTTACAGTCTTGTTTTAAAGTCTATTTTGTCTGGTATAAATATTTCTACTCCAGCTTTCTTTTCATTTCTATTTTCATGGAATACCTTTTTCCATCCTCTCACTTTCAGTCTGTGTGTGTCTTTTGATCTGAAGTGAGTCTCTTGTAGGCAGAATATATTGGGTCTTCTTTTTTTAGCCATTCAGCCACTCTATGTCTTTTGAATGGAACATTTAGCCCAGTTACATTTAAAGTAATTGTTGATATATACGGTCTTGTTGCCATTTTGTTGTTTTTGGGTTGTATTTGCAATTCTTTTTGTCCTCTTCTTTTGTTTTTTTCTGTTGTGATTTGATGACCATCTTTAGTGTTTTGTTTGAATTCCTTCCTCTTTTGTGTGTACCTATTATAGATTTTTGGTTTGGTTTATATATAGCAACATATATATATGTATGTATGTCATGATTATCTTAAGTTCAAATGCATTTTAAAAATCCTGCATTTTACTCTCCCTCCTCTCATGTTTAATATTTTTGACATTGTATTTTCCATATTTCTTGTGTGTATCCCTTGACTACCTATTGTGGATATAGATGATTTTACTACTTTTGTCTTTTAACCTTCCTACTATCTTTATTAGTGGTTGTTCTACTACCTTTATTGTGTATTTGCCTTTACTGATGAGATTTTTCCTTTAGTAATTTTTATATTTCTAGTTGTGGTCTTTTCTTTTCCACTCAGAGAAGTCCTTTTAACATTTCTTTTAAAGCTGGTTTAGTGGTGCTGAACTCTTTTAGCTTTTGCTTTTCTGTAAAACTCTATCTCCTCTTCAACACTGAATGATAGGCTTGCTGGATAGAGTATTCTTGGTTGTAGGTTTTTTCCTTTCATCAATTTAAACATATAGTGTCACTCTCTTCTGGCCTGCAGAGTTTCTGCTGAAAAGTCAGCATATATTCTCATGGGAGTTCCCTTGTACATTACTATTGTTTTTCCCTTGCTGCCTTTAATATTCTCTCTTTATCTAATTTTTGCCACTTTAATTACAATGTGTTTGGTGTGGTCCTCTTTGGGTAGGTCCTGTTTGGGACTCTGTGCTTCCTGGACCTGGAAGTCTGTTTCCTCTTCCAGGTTAGGGAAGTTTTCATCTATTATGTTTTCAAATATGTTCTCTGCCCCTTTCTCTCTTTCTTCTCCTTCTAGCACACCTGTAATGTGAACTTTAGTATGACTGATGTTGTTCCACAAGTCTCTTAAACTGTCTTCATTTTTTCTTCTATTCTTTTTTCTTCAGGTTGCATGATTTCCACTATTCTGTATTCCAATTAATTCGCTGATCCATTCCTCTTTATAATCTTATCTACTGTGGATTTCTTCTAGTGTATTTTTTAATTTAAGTTATTGTATGCTTCGGCTTAGTTTGGCTCCTCTTTGTATTTTCTAACTCTTTGTTAAACTTCTCACTCTGTTCATCTACTCTTCTCTCACATTCATTGAGTATCTTTATGGTCATTACCTTGAGCCCTTTATGGGTAATTGCTTATTTCCACTTCACTTAGCTCTTCTTCTGGGGTTTCATCTTGTTCCTTTGTTTCAAAAATATTCCTCTGTCACCTCATTTTTCCTGATTTTCTGTTTTTATTTCTATGTATCAGATAGGTCAGTTACATTTCTTGATCTTGGAGAAGCGGCCTTATGTAGAAGATGTTTTAAGGGGCCCAGCAGCACATTCCCCTCCTTCACCAGAGCTATGTGCCCTAGGGATCTTCACTATATGGCCTGTACAGATTCCTCTGTTGTGGCTTGGTTGGCTACTGTGGGCATACTGATAGGCTGGGCTGGCCCTTGGCCTAGTGGCTGCCAGGCCCTGGCTGGTATGGAGCCTGCTGGCCCAATGGTGGTTGGAGATGGGTCCCAACACAGATGGCTGCAGCCACAGGGGTCCTGAGGTTATTCCTGGCCCACTGGTGGGTTCTAGGGAGGCTGACTGAAGGGGTCTGGAGTGTCCTGGAGCTGGTGTCAGCCTGCAGATGGGCAGGGCCATGGCCATCTTCCTTGGGCTGTTGCCCACCTGCTAGTGCATGAGGCTGGGTCAAAGGGCTAGTGCTGGCCTACTGTTGGGCAGAGCTGGATACTGGGGCAGCTGGCTAAGGGACTGGGGTGTCCCAGTGCTAGTGTCAGCCTGCTCATGGATCAGGTGGGCTTGGGGATCCCAGGGCTGGTTTTGGCTCTCTGGTGGGTGAGCTGGGGAGGAATGGTGATCCTGGCACCATTGCCCTCCTGCTAATGGGTGAGGCTGGTCCTGGAGCCAGTGCTGGCCCACTGGTGTGCAGAGCTGGGTCATGAGGTGGCTGGCTGAAGGACCCCAGTGACCCAAATCTAGGATCCCAGAGCTGGTGTCTGATGCTGGTGGGTGGGGCCAGGGATCCTGGGGGTAGTGCCTTCCCATTGGTGGGCATGGCCTCATCCTGGGTATTCTTATGGGCAGGGCCAGGTTCTTACACCACTGGGGGACTCAAGGAGGCCTATGGCTGTTGATGGCATACTGGTGGGTGGAGCTGTGTCCCTGCACAACTGGCTTCTTGGTTGGGTTGGGCGCTCCAGGGCTCATGCAGGATGGCTGGAGTGTGGGCCAGGTCCTGGCCACTAATAAACTAGAAGAAAGAGTCCAAAAAGGCACTTTCCAAGCACCAGTGTCCTCATGGTAGAATGAGCGCCCCAAAATGGCTGTTGTCAGTGTCTGTCTCCAAGAGAGTTCCAGTTGTTTCTTGCCTTTCTGGGAGGCTCTTCCAGATCAGCAGGTGGGCCTGACCACAACTATTTTCATGTTACTTCTGCCCCGGGTCTCACAGTGTGTGAGATTTTGTGTACTACATTTAAGGGCAAAGTTTTTGATTCCCACAGCCCTCTGGATCTCCCAAAAGTAAGCCCCACTGGCCTTCAAAGTCAGATGTTCTAGGGGCTTGTCTTCCTGGTGCAGGATCCCCAGGCTGGGGAGCTATTGTAGGACTTAGACCCCTTGCTCCTTAGGGAGAACCTCTGCAATTGTGACTATCCTTTTATTTGTGGGTTGCCTACCTGGGTGTGTGGGTCTTGACTATATTATGCCTCTGCCCCTACTACCTATCTTGCTGTGGTTTCTTCTTTTTACCTTCAGTTGTAGAAGACCTTTTCTGCTAGTCTTCAGGTCATTCTCATCAATAGTTGCTCTGTAAATAGTTGTAATTCTGGTGTGCCCATGGAAGGAGATTAACTCAGGGTCTTCCTACTCCTCTCCCCTACCATCTTGGCTACTCCCCTCCCTCTGGGGGGTGTGAATTCTGACTAGAATACATCCCTGTTCCTCCTACCTATCTCAGTGTGGCCTTTTTTTTACATCCTTATTTGCAGAAAATACATTTTGCTAGTCTTCAGGTTGTTTTCAGAAATAGTTGTTCTATATAGTTTTAGTTTTGGTGTATTTGTGGGAGGCGGTAAGCTCAGGATCTTTCTACTCTGCCATCATGATCCAGCTTTCTAGTTCTGATGTATTTAAGAAATTCATTTTAAAACACATATAAATAATAATTTACGAAGTGCAAGATCTTGCTATTTTTACTGAATGTACATAAGAATTTTTAGATTAAAATATTTAAATTAAAATTTAAAAGTTATATTAAAATTTACATGTAATTTTAGTAGAAAAAATAAACTTTACCTTTCTTGGCTTTTGATACAAGTAATCTCTTTACAATGAATTTAATGTGAAGTATTTAGAAAGAAACAATCTTAAACAATTATACCAATTCAGTTTTAAAACTGATCATGTATGAATAAATCACTTTCCTCAATGTGAATTCCCTTTATTAGTTAAAGTTCCAATATAAATTTTAGAAAATAGTTGATATTAATTATTGAAAGACATTCTAATATGTGAAGTTTACATTGCAGAGTTTAATTTTATAACTTATTAATAAAGAATATCATAAAAATTATGTAACTGATTTTAGAAATTCAGTAATCCTTATGCCCTATGGGCATCTTTTTAAAATAAGACGTCTAATTCTATTCTTACAAAGTTCCTAGTTTTTACTACAGTAAATTTCTAAAACTGATTCCTTAACGTAATTTTCCCCATAGAGTCAGTATTATTACTGGAATTTTTGTTTCTGACTGTAGACATGCCATGAAATAATTTTTAAAAATGCATATTTATGATAGTCACATAGTGAAACAGAAAAGTGATGATATGTTTTTATATATTTAAAAGTTTCAAACTATGCGTCATTTTTGTTGGATGGTCATTAATGTATGTACATGTGGAAAGGGATATCAGTTACAGAGCTGCAAGAATTCTCACGGTATGTAGAGAAAAACTCTCTTCTAACCACATTTTCCCTGAAACTAATTTCTAGTAATAATAGCAATTAAACTTTTTTATAGCCAAAAATTTAATTTGCATTTTTTTGGAAATTAAAAGGAATGGGGTGTGATTGCGTGGAGATTTGGATATTTGAACATTGCAAGTCTTTATAAAGATGAGCAAAGGCTTTGAAATGATGCCATCTTCTTTTCTTGCTCTTTATTTCTCCCTAACCAATAGAGGCATTCTAAATAATTGTATTGGCTGTAAAGCTGCTTTACATTTCTGTATACATTAACACTTTGTCAACAAAGTGTCAAAACTTTCAGAACAATGGGCATTTCTCCACAAAGCCTTGGAAATGCTTACCACAACTTTGACATAGTCTTTTAAAGAAAAATTTCAGTTTCTTTTGCAGGATTGCTAAGAAGTACCTAGATTATATAAGCTCTTTTGCCTTCCTGACATTAATTAGAATTGTGGCAATTTATGTGTTAGCCAATGGATTTACTGGTAATGGTTACTTAGTAGAACCGTCCACAAACAGCCTCTGGAACAGGCTTGTCTCTCCTGAAGGTGCTTGGAATGTTTAGCTAATAGGTAGTCAGGAAGATGGCTTGCAGCACTTAGGATTTCAGTGAATGAACAGTGTCTTGATGTGAGGTCAATTGGGTTTCATCCTTACTCCTTGTATATATGCCCTGTGAAACAAGGGGAAAGCTAGGAGACTTTTTCCCAGATTTCCTTATCTAAAGTGTTCCAGTTAGATTCTGTTGATGGGAAGCACTAGGAAACAATTTGCAAGTCGAAAGTTAAGGAGAAATAATTATCTTCTAGCAGCAACTGTGAGTAGGTGTACAATCAACGGAAGTGAGGCTTGTGGCAGCTTCTTGGAGAGGCCTGTGATGGGGCATGTCTTAATTTCATGCACTCTATCAGCAGTTTCCTTGAATTTTGTTCCCCCAGTCCTTCCTGTAGTCTTATCACCCCCTTCCTACTTGATACTTACAGGTTTCATATTTTTCTGATAAAATCTTGGAGTGATAACCATAAAACTTTTAAAATCAGGCATTGTTTCAACAAATGAAATCAGAATTTGGCTAAAAAATACTTAGCAGTCTGTGTGATAGAGAGACTGCATTGATGCACATTCCTTTTCTCTCACCGTTGTCTTTGGTTGTGTTCCCCCAGGAGCACACTCTGAAACTAGGATTTAGTATAAGTAGTTTATTTGGAGGATAATTCCAGAAAACACTGGTAAGGGAATCAGGAAGTAACATTTAAGGGAAGGAAACTAATACAGGGTAAGTTTAATTAGCATGTTACTGTGGTTGGCTATTGTGGCTCAGTCATACTGGGGATCCCTATGTGTGGGTGTAGAGCATGCCTCAGAATTGTCCTACCCAAGGGGCAAGAAAGCTGGTGTATTAGTCACCAACTCCCATCTATCTTTGGTTGAGGGCTACTCCTGGGGGCATTAATTTCCCAGTATTTATGATCTGCTCTTCATGCTGATGTGTCAAGCAGGCTTCAGCAGCCAGAGATAGATCTCAAGTAGAGAGAATCCAGGTTCTTGCAGTAAGACACCATTGACACATATAAGAAATTGTGAGTGTTAAAGAGCTATGGATTCTGAAAAACTTCTGTTACAACCATTTTTATCTAAAAAACAAAAAAGCACATACATGGCTACATTTGAAAGCTCAAATAGAAATTATTGATAAATAAGAGTTTGTAAGTAATCCCTGAGAAACTAAAAGCAGACAGGATCCAATTAAAAAATGGAAGCCAAGAACCTATGCAGGAACTCTTGCAGGATAATATTGGGATAAAAAGGGGGTGATATTGTGGCTCTCTACCTACAGAGTTAGTGGTAGCAGAGAACAGGGGGTATCCCAGGAGAAAGCATCAGAGGAATTAAGTAGGAACCACTGTGTTCTTACCCCTGTGGATTCCTTTCCGATCCCCCAAGAACCAGGCATCAGTGATGGAGCTGTCTATCTTCAGGCAGAAGCAGTGTTTGAGGAAAGTAGACAGTGGTACCCAGTGTGGCTAGTGATGCCCAAGGGAACTGGAATCAGCCAAACTCAGAAGACTAGATAGAGAGGTACTCTGCCTGCTATAGAATTTCTACCTCCTGGAGGTGGCTGATTGTTTCCTTGGAGATAGTGTTTAGCTTGTTCTTCTATCCCCTATATTTTCTGTAAAGTAGAAATTAGATCTAAAGCCTTGACTAGATTCAAGTTAAACAGTTTTGACTAGGATCAATAATATCCCCAATCTTTTAAGAGCCTAACCCACATGAAAGAGACAAAAAAGTCAGCAAGGAACTTATACACACAAAAACTTACATACACCTCAGGGAAGAGTTAATAGAGAAACCAGAACACTAAAAAAAATGTATTTCATAGTCTCAGATACAAAAGGCAAAATATAGCATTTATGAAACAGGAAAAGAAGTTACAGAAATAAATTAATCATAGATTTAGGAAATAAAAATACCATTATTGACATAAAAACTAAAGATGTTCTGAAAAGCTGAATGAATACACCTGAAGACTGAATTAATGAGCTAGAAAATAGAGGCAAGGAATTCTTCAAAAGTAGAACAGAGAAATAAAGTTTTGAAAGGATAAACGGTATATCAAGTGATACAGAAATCCAAATCTGAAATTGCCAACTTTTTATTTATTTATTTCCATTACTCTAGGAGACAGATCCAAAAAAACTTGTTGCAATTTATGTCAGAATGTTCTGCCCATGTTTTCCTCTAGAAGTTTTATAGTATCCAGTCTTACATTTAAGTCATTAATCCATTCTGAGTTTATTTTTGTATATGGTATTAGAGAATTTTTAATTTCATTCTTTTACATGTAGCAGTCCAGCTTTCCAGGTCCACTTGTTGAAGAGACTGTCTTGTCTCCATTGTATATTCTTGCCTCTTTTGTTGTAGATTAATTCATCATAAGTGCATGGGTTTATTTCTGTGCTTACTATTCGGTTCCTTTGATCTATATTTCTTTTTTTGTGCCAGTACCATACTGTTTCAATGACTAGAGCTTTGAATTATAGTCTGAAGTCAGGGAGCCTGAGTCCTCCAGCTCCTTTTTTTTTTTTTTTCTCAAGATTGCTTTGGCTATTCGGGGTCTTTTGTGTCTCCATACAAATTTTAAGACTTTTTGTTCTAGTTCTGTGAAAAATGCCATTGGTAATTTGATAGGGATTGCATTGAATCTATAGATGGCCTTGGGTAGTACAGTCATTTTAACAATATTGATTCTTCCAATCCAAAAACACGATATATCTTTTCATTTGTTTGTGTCAACTTTGATTTATTTAATCAGTGTCTAAAGTTTTCAGAGTACAGTCTTTTGCCTCTTTAGGTAGGTTTATTCCTTGGTATTTTTTATTATTTTTGATGTGAAGGTAAATGGGATTGTTACCTTAATTTCTCTTTCTGGTCTTTTGTTAGTGTATAGGAATGTAAGAGATTTCTCTGTATTAATTTTGTATACCAAATTCATTGATGAGGTCTAGTAGTTTACTGGTAACATCTATAGGATTTTCTATGTATAGTATCATGTCATCTGCAAGCAGTGACAGTTTTACTTCTTCTTTTCCAATTTGGATTCCTTTTATTTCTTTTTCTTCTCTGATTGCTGTGGCTAGGACTACCAAAACTATGTTGAATAGAAGTGGCTAGAGTGGGCATCCTTGTCTTATTCCTGAGCTTACAAGAAATGCTTTCAGCTTTTTACCACCGAATATGATGAAACCATATAACTGACAAGGGATTAATTTCAAAACTATACAAACAGCTTATACAGCTCAATATCAAAAAAAAAAACCAAAACAAACAAACAAAACAAACAAATCAAAAAATGAGCAGGTGATCTAAATAAACATTTCCCCAAAGAAGACATACAGATGGCCAATAGGCACATGAAAAAATGCTCAACATCACTAACTATTAGAGAAATGTAAATAAAAACTCACTGGTCAGAATGGCCATCATCAAAGAGTCTACAAATAATAAATGCTGAAGGGGGTATGGAGAAAATGGAACCTTCCTTTACTGTTGGGAAGAATGTAAATTGGTACAGACACTATGGAGAACAGTATGGAGGTTCCTTAAAAAAACTACAAATAGAGTTACCATATGATCCATTGATCACACTCCTGGGCATATATCTAAAGAAAATGCTAATTTGAAAAGATAGATGCACCCCAGTGTTTATAGCAACATTATTTACAATAGCCAAGACATGTAAGCAGTCTGTGTCCATTGACAGATGAATGGCTAAAGAATATGTGGTATATATACACAGTGGAATATTACTCAGCCATGAGAAAGAATGAAATAATACCATTTGCAGCAACATGGATGAACCCAGAACTCATCATACTAAGTGAAGTAAGCCAGACAGAGGAAGACAAACTTATGATGTTGCTTATATGTGGAATCTAAAAAAATGATGCAAGTGAACTTATTTACAAAACAGAAATAGACTCACAGGTATAGAGAACAAACTTATGGTTATCAAAGGGGAGAAGAGGTGGAGGAATAAATTAGGAGTTTGGTATTAAATATTCACACTACTATATGTAAAAAACATAACCAATAAAGACCTACTGTATAACACAGGGAGCTATATTCAGTACCTTGTAACAACCTATAATGGCAAAAAATCTAAAAAAGTACACATATGTATATAAATTGAATCACTTTGCTGTACATCTGAAACTAACACAACATTGTAAATCAACTATATTCCAATAAAATTTAAAAAAAGGAAAAGTGAGTGAGTAGCACAACAGTAATGACTTGACCTTTTCATGAAGCCCTAGAAGAGGAATAGCTATTGAAAGACATAGAGAGATACTGACCCACATATAATGATAGCTGCAAATATACTCAATGATTAAAAAAAGAAAGTGTTCACATTCTCTCAGATCCAGGTGGACTTGGAAAGAGAACTAAACCATAAAGCTTACCATACCAGGTTAGTTTGACCTTATTATTGATTATTAGCTGCCATATATATATATATATATATATATATATATATATACATATATATATATTTATATATATATAAACTCTTATTTCACTTAATTCTTACATTTTTGCCACGCTGGCTGGCTGGTACATTTAACTAATCCAGCATATTCTCCAGTGGTCTTTGAAAGTTTGTCTTCTTACTTACTTTTTTTCAAAAAGGATGTTAAATAAGGTCTACACATTTTTTAAAACTACTAAGACAGTTGGTTCTAATAAAGACAAACAAACATTATAGTAAAAGATAGTGATTTGACATCATATACGTGTAAATTAAACACAAAATATACCAGCCCAAGAATCCCCAAAATATATGGGTTTGCACAGAGATGAGAAGCATAGCCTTAGCATGAGCCTTCCCTGGATTCCTACTATTGACCTGGAGCAAAAGAGTGTGGAGACGGGTTCTGGAGGAGCTGAGCACTTTGGGGTAATGGAGAGAAAGAAGTATATATCTGCTTTTAGATAGCTTTGCTCTGAATTTTGAGGATAGTTTGACCATTGCAATCCAAAGCAAAAATTAGTGAGATGAAGTTGTCAAAAGATTTGAAGAATAAAGCAACTTCCACTCAGTATTTGATTAGGTTTTTAAATATTTGGGATCAGAAAGGCAAAACTGTGCATATACTTGCATATGCTATCACCAAGTGTTGATCTTTTATTTAATAAACAACTTTGCCAAGAGATGAACTTTTCCTCATTATTCTCTCCTAAGACAAGGAGAAGTAGAAGGTGTGAAAATACATGCTGTTGAAGCCAACACAAACTATGTCATTACATATATATCTTTCAGGTTCTCAACAAGGAATAAATTGTGTTTTATTGTCCCACTTTTATAAAAGGGGACCATGTGGCTTAGAAATTTCTTTAGAAACTTGATTAAGATCATGCATCTAAAATATGGTAGAGTTAAGATTCAAATCCAGGTCTATATCACTGATTCATTCATCCAAAAGTATTTATTGACTATGTGCCAGGAACTGTGTTAGATGTTACAGACCCAAGAGTGAACAAAGCCAGGCATTGTCTCTGCCCCCAAGGAACTTACAGTCTGGTTGGGGAGATTAGCCTTAATCAAAGGATGACACAAATTATGTACATTGCTACGGTAATAAGTGTTCCAAAGGAAAGTTAAAGGATGCTGCAAGAGCTTATAATGGGGAGTTTGATTTCATCAGTGGGGGATAGGAAAGGCTGTTGTGAGGAAGTGGTGGCTGAGTTCACTCTGACAGTGAGTGCAGAGGCCAGTGAAGTCTGGTCCACGCAGATGCATCAACTTGCCCAGGGAAAGCTCTTGGGCTGAGGGAGCTTGAGGTTAAAGGAGAGGAGCCTTGTTGGCTTTTGGTCATTTGGTTAGGATTTTGGTCTTTATCTCAAGAGTAATTTTAGAAGCTATTGAAAGTTTCAAAGTTGATTTATGTTTTGAAAAGGTGCCTCTTTCTGCTTGTAAAACACTCAATTGGCCACATTTTCACTTACTTTTCAACTGGGAACTGTAGGCACGCTTGGGGAAAAAGAAGTTAGCTTACGTTTTTACCCCTCTCAATGTTTCTAATTTTCAGTTTGTAAGAAATAAAAAAAATGAATTATAAAATTTCACCTCAACTCTTGAAAGGGAGATTCCATAATTTCAGACCTTGGATGAGAAGACAAAACACTAACAACGCGATGTTGATCAAGATCTTTCTTTGGCATTTCCTGTCGGCCTCCACATAGTCGTCAGACATTTGATCCTAGTTTTCATACAATGGACATTACTAATTTCCTCTAGTTCCTCTATGTGCTTGCACGAAAGAGGAAAAACATGTCTGAAAGGCTAATAAAAAAATTAGTGAAACACATAGTTGAATGGTTAAAATATTAAATGTTTCAAAATGGTAAAATTTGAAACTCTGAGTAAGAGACTGAGTATGAATGATTTAAAAAAATGAAGACATTTCGATTTGTTTCTGAAAAAAAGAAATGGAAGCATTCTGCTTAAATATTTCATTGCTGAGTTATTTTTATTTTATTAGATAACATTTGATATTTCATTAACATTGAATATATTTTTTAAACATAAAATTTGTCTTTAAAAGAGTCTTCTGTGATACTGAAATGATGTAGCAATCAGTTGACCTTAAGTTCAAATGTAGACCAGAATATTAATTTTCAAGTTACAGAATTCCTAGCACAGAGGGGTGCGGTTATAGCTATGAAAACACTCCAAATATATGATAAACAGAAAGAAACAGTAAATATCAGCAGTAACAAGCTTATGAATTACTTTCATTCTATAGTTTTATGATCAAATTTCCTGTTTTCTAAGAGGACCAAAAATATGTTAAAACATGACACGAACAGAACATTTACTAGTTAGTGAAAGTTATAATTTATATTTTGTAGAATTGCACAAAGAAACATGAATGACAATGCAGACAAGCGGGTGATTTTTGGGAAATGATTAGACTTAGAATAAAGTGCTTGCAACACCGGGCTAACAGCATGAAGTTAGTTACTGTTAAAATACAAAAAAAAAAAAAAAAAAAAAAATTGCTTTCTTGAGGCTAGCTAAGTGACTAGAAGTGAGGAAACAGCTTGAGCCAAATCCAGATTAAAATCTTTGTGTCCAGACAATCTGAAAGCTTCCTTTTTCCTTTATTGCATATTTCATGAAAGAATAAGCTATATCATGTGTTAAAATATCTGCTATTCCCTCTTTAAGAAGTCAGATTCAAAACAATCCATTGTCCACTTCCACTCAGAAATATTTAAACATATTTAGTTCACACCATTGCTCAGGTTTGTGTTCAAAAGTAGGTAATGAAGAAGCAAGGAGAAAAGAGTTCACTTGAGTTGATAACTATCACTAAGAAAAATTTGAGATGTATTCAAATGTATATGTAAGTTTCATTAATTTTTATTTGAATTTTAAATGTAAAAAATTCTGCTATTCAAAAATATTTCACCTCTAGAGTAAATAACATTCAAAGATTAAAAAATATTTACACTTTGAACTCTACAAATATTAGTCCCTTGAAAGATTTTTTCAGTTACAAAATATTTCTGTTACTAGTATCAGATGTGCAGACTCTACAACAGTTGGGAACTCAGGAAATTAATTATTCGTGTACAAATTCCCCCTCATAAATTTTGGCTGCCTTCACGGAAGGCTTTCACCAAAGTGCTATCCAATTTTCATCTCTCCTCCATTCTCGTGCTCTCTTATGAAAACAAAAGGAAGAAGAAAAAATAAATCTAAGATTAAATGACTCTTCCACAAATTCACACTCAAAGTTAAAAAAGAACATTTGGGGACCCCACAATACACCTATCTTCCCCCAAAAAAGTATCGAGAAAATTGGAAACAATTATTGTTAAACATAAAAACATAGACTTAATTTCCTATACCCTTGCTGAAACACAACTGGTCTCTTAAGAGAGTGAAAATATAAGTGAAAAATACAGTATTTGTCTTTTTCTTATTTCACTAAGGAACATAAAACAAACCAGTGAATATAACAAACTCAAGCACACTCAGAGATACAGAGAACAAACTAGTGGTTACCAGTGGGGAGAGGGGTGAGAGAAGGGGCAGGATTAGGGAAGGGGATTAAGAGATACAGACTGCTAGGTATAAAATAAATAAGATACAAGGATGTAATGTACAGCACAAGGAATATTACCAATATTTTATAATAACTTTATATGGAATATAACCTATAAAAATATTGAATCACTGTGTTATACACCTGAAACTAATATAGTATTGTAAATCAATTATACTTCAATTGAGAAAAAAAAAGAGAGTGAAAATAAATAGTTTATATTATTACAGCCTTTTGGGGGAGCATCAAGCATCACCTGTGGTTTTGCTCTGGTAGCAAAATGAAATGTCAAGTTTTTATTAACGTATGTGGGACTCTCTCACCCCCTGCCAGAATGCTTCAATCACCCCTCCACTTGGCTGGTGGATATTTATGATCACATTGTGTGATTCTTCTGGTGAAGATTTCTGGAGGTTTGTGATGGAAAACGGAACATTGAGGGAGTTTTTACCATGTTCTTAGAGATGAACAGGTCAGTACAAAAACTAAAGTATTGTTGAGGAGAAAGTCCTTGCCTATAGAAACCAGTTGCAAAAGACCTAATCATTCATTTCCTTCATCTGTTGTTTTCAAACAGTTGTTTTACTTAACTAATAACATTGTTGTTGCAATGTTAATTTTAAAATTTCATGTTCAGCTTTCAACAAGATCAAAATAGCCTGGCAGAGTTCAGTGGAAGAAGAGAAATGCTATATGCATCACCAAGGCATTTATATGTTTAGAGCAAGTTACCAGCGACACATACAGTCACCACATCTAACAGGTGTTCCAAGGGGATGCTTTTACCTGCTGCATTTTATTTGTCCTATAGAACTTGCTTTGTGTTAACAGATTTAAGAAAATAGACGTCTAACGAAAACACAAGTAAATTTAGACCCCTTCTCTCTAGCGTGATTAAAATGTTTCCTTTACAACCGTAGGTTTTTACTTATTAGGACTATGACCGATATTCTTACTTTCTCCAGGAAGCTAGTTGAAAATGTTTAAATATCTAAAGTTAGAATAATAAAAAAATTATCTAAGTATAAAATAATACTTTAATGGATATATTATAGCAAAACAAATTACAGTCTCCAGTGAGATTGGATACCATGACCTGAAAAATTATATACTGCATTCTAACAGTGAGAAAAAATTTTAATTAAATATTCACATTTTAATAAAAATATATCAGGCTACTTCAAACCTTTTCCCCAGCAACACTTTAGTATGTATACTGAGCTGGTCATCTTAAGATCGTGGTAAGAAATCTTCTAATGCTCTGCTTTAATCACAGAAAGATTAAATAAATTTCACATCATTCATTTTTCTAATAAACTTAAATCAGAAAACAGAAAATTTCTTGAAAGTTTTTGTTATTTTTAAAATTATCTGATAATTCTTTCAAGTTACGACCTCTGTATCATTTATTTATTTATTTATTTATTTATTTATTTATTTATGGCTGTGTTGGGTCTTCGGTTCTGTGCGAGGGCTTTCTCTAGTTGCGGCGAGCGGGGGCCACTCTTCATCGCCGTGCGCGGGCCTCTCACTATCGCGGCCTCTCTTGTTGCGGAGCACAGGCTCCAGACGCGCAGGCTCAGTAGTCGTGGCTCACGGGCCTAGTTGCTTCAGCGGCATGTGGGATCTTCCCAGACCAGGGCTCGAACCTGTGTGCCCTGCATTGGCGGGCAGATTCTCAACCACTGCGCCACCAGGGAAGCCCCAAGACCTCTGTATCTTTAAATTTATTCTTCACTGGAATATTCTATGCTGTTCAAATTATTGCTTATGGGTCTCAGGTGCCTTAATAACATACAATTGTATAAGACAGAAGATTGTTGATCATGGTATCTCATAGTTTTAGAGGGAATTTATTTTAATTGAAAAATGTGTTTACCCAGAATTAACAAAATATAGGAAATTGAGCCCTGCCATCTACTGACTCTTTGATATGTTGTTTAATCTCTTTGATCTCCAAATTTCTCACCGAATGAGTGGAAATTGTAATAAGCAACATCATAAAGATGTTGTTAAAATTATGAGACTTATAAAGTACAATGTCTGCTACATGATTTATTATTGTAGTTGTTATTTTCACTTTTTGACAGTATAAATATAATATGGTATTTCATTTTGTTAATTTGCCTGACATATAAGAAACAAATAAATTTCCGGTACTATTTATAACCAAAATTTATGGAAAAACAGTTGTCTTGAAGTACATAAAGTTGAAAGACAGCCTTCATAACAAAACTGCATATTATCATTTCAGGAATAGTGAAAACACATGGCTGGCAATAGAACACTAAAAAATGTCTGGTATTGTCTCATTCAGAAATAGAGGTAATTTTTCATAGTTCTGAAAACATCAAAGAATGGATGGAGTTAGGAGTAATATAACATATGCATTTCTATTATGTGTAGTTATAGACCAGTAAAAGTGAGTCTATACGATGAGGCAATTACATGGACATTTAAAAAAAATAAAAACCTATTTAATACCAAGGTCTTCTCTTTTTTTATCTAGATATTTTGACTAAAAGACTACCTCAGCAATGAATTATCTAATGTAAGTACATTATTTATTCCATTTTCTTTGCTAATATAGTATTTACCTATTGTTTATTATGATTGTTGAGTTACTGTTGAGATAATAGACAATATATATACCTTGATGTATAATATATTTCAAAGAAAAATACAAAATATTGAAAAATTTTGTTTTCTTCATGTAGTTTCTTAATCATGTATTTTGACTATTCCCCAAAGGAAATAATAATTTTAAAAACACACCTCAGATTTTCAGTTTCTATTTTTCAGTTTTTCCTTTGCTTATTTAGAACTGACCCTGAGCAAAAAACAAAAAACAAAAAAACCCAAAAAACAAAAAACTGTGGAGTGGATTTGTTCTGTTTTCCTCCTAGTTTCCTTTCCCATATTTGACACTCTTTATCCACAGGCGCCGGAGCATGTCCTTTGAGTTGTTTTTCTGGTAGTGGTGATGGATTTACATTGATCCATCCACACTCTTTGGCTCAATCTCTTGCGGACACCATCCTGCCCCCGTTGGACACCAGGTCAACATCAGTGTTCTGGTTTTGCCTTGGAGCTGAGTAAAATGAACTGTCCCACATGTAGACTTCACTCAGCTCATCCCAGGTAAAACAAAAGTAGGGTTGCCCTTTTCCCAACCATCCTTCCTAACTCTTCTAACAAACTACCAATGTGCCTGAGCTCTAATGATTCTAGGGAAGTTGTCTGTATTTAATCGTGTTCTCTTCTTTACAGGTAGGACTTGGAGGCCAAAACTTACGAGAAAAACCTCCAAGTGATGTGCATTTTAAAAAGAAAGCCCAGAAATTACAACTCCATACAAGTGAGTAAGATATCTTTTTAATGTTCTCTAGGTAACTGTTTACTTCAGCTGTTCACTGTTCTACTAAAGGTAGTGATGTCTTCAGTGTTATGCAAGAGTCCCCCTCACCTCATGTTGCCTTGTGTCATTTGCCTTTAAGAAATTCATATTCTTGCGTTCAGTTGCTTAACTTTTACATTTCCAGACAACCTAGTCATTGGAGAACTCTTATATTTCTGAGTTCCTTGCTTAAACAATATTTAGCCGGCTGAAGGGTTCAATTATCAGACTTTATATTAGCTTTAGGTCAAGAATTCCTAAAACAATAGAAGTATTATCAAATAATTCACTTCCTGTCTCTACAAAAGATATTGATTGTCCTTCCTAAAATCATAGACTGTTGTAATGTGTTCATCTTTGTATTTTCCTAATGTTTACATGTAGCCCATTCTTCATTCCAGAAGATGAAATCTCTTGATTCCATGATTAGGAAATAAGTTTTTTCATTTTCCCCTGAGTACATTTTACACTGTGTATATTTAATGCTGCTTGTAGAAAAGAAAGACCTAATTTATTCTTCAGTTGGTAAAATAAAGAAAAAAATAGGTAATAATCTAAACACACTATGCTATCCCAGGCAAAATAATATAGGAATGCCACACTAGTCTAATCCATAGTTTGCCTAGCATAATGTTCAATTTCTTAGAGAGGAAATTTCTAACATAAATGAGTGACATAGATGCAATTGATCTTTTAATTTTACTTTTATTTACTTTACTGGTAACATTATAACAATATTAAGAATAATCAAAGTGGAGTACGCTTATCCAGGGTCTTTAATGCTAAATGATTAAAATGTATTTCACCTTTTACGTTTTAGTTGTTATATTTGCTAATCTTTTAGTTGACAAGTAAAATCATTTAAATTAGCCAAGGACAGAAAATTAAGAGAATTTTTGATGAAATTTTTGATGAATTTTTGATGAAAACATTTAAAGAAATTTGAAACAATCTCAAACTTACAGAAATTTGTAAGTATAATACAAAACTTTTTTTTTTTGTCCTGAATCATTTGAGAATTGGTTGCTGATATGATATTATATCACACCCCAAATACATTAGTGCAGCCATCCCCAACCTTTTTGGCACCAGAGACCAGTTTCGTGGAAGACAATTTTTCCACGGATGGGGCGGGTGTGGGGCGAGGTCCAGGCGGTAACACGAGCGATAGGGAGGATGGTTCAGGAGGTAATGAGAGCGACGGGGAATGATGGGGAACGGCAGGTGAAGCTTCGCTCGCTCGCCTGCTGTTCACCTCCTGCTCTGTGGCCTGGTTCCTAACAGGCTGCGGACTGGGGGTTGGGGACCCCTGCTTTAGTGTATATTTCCTACAAGTAGGGATATTCTCCTACACAACCACAATGCAGTCATCTAAGTCTAGACATTGACTTTGATAGTTTACTACCATCTAATCCTTAGACTTCACTCAAGTTTCCCAATTATCCCAATGTTCTTCATAGAAAAAAGACAGTTTACCAATACGTTGTATATTTAGTTGTGTCTCATATTATCCTTCAATTTGAAAGAATCTCCCAGTTGTTCTTTGTCTCTTATGACTTTGCTATGTTTGAATTTTGTTGTTACTTTGTAGAATGTCCCTCAACTCGGATTTAGCTAATGTTTCTTTCTGATTAGATTCCGCTTCTGTGCATTTGGCAGGAATATGGCAGAAGTTATGCTGTGTTCTTTTAATTGCCTCCTATAAGGTGGCACACATTTTTAAATTTTTCCTATTACTGGTAATATTTACTTTTATCACTGGAATGATGTGGTATCTGCTAGGCTGCTCCACTGTAAAATGACTCCTTTTCTCTTTGTATAAATAAATATTTTGTAGGAAGGTAGCATGTAACTATGTAATTATCCTGTTCTTTAGAAAACTTTCAATTTATTTAATTATATTAGTTGAATTCCTAGTTCCTATTTTGCTCAATGAGTTATAATCTATTACTCTAAATGTTTATTTTCATGCTCAAATTATCTCCAGTTTAGTCAATGGCTTCCATGAAATTTAGGCTTGCTTCTGGGTCCTTTTAAAAAAGTGCCCTTTGAGCCAAGAATGGTAAGTGAGGAAAAATAGTCTTTTCAATAAACAGTGTTGGGAAAACTGTATATTCACAAGCAAAAGAATGAAATTGGACTCCTATCTTACTAACTTCAAAAATTAACTTGAAATAGATTAAAGACTTAAATGAAAGTCTTGAAACCATAAAACTCCTAGAAGAAAACACAAGGAAAAAGTCTCTTGACAAGGGTCTTAGTAATGATTTCTTTGGATATGACATCAAAAGCACAAAGGGAAAAAAGCAAAAATAAATAAGTGGGGTTACATCAAACTAAAAAGCTTCTGTCCAGGAAAGGAACCAATCAATAAAATGAAGGGGCAACCTACAGAACAGAAGAAAATGTTTGAAAACCATACATAAGATAGTGGGTTAATATCCAAAATACATCATGTACTCTTACAACTCAATAACAAAAAAAATAAACAAAAACAAATCATCTGATTAAAAAATGGGCGGAGAACCTGAATAGACATTTTTCTAAAGAAGACATACAAATGACTGGCAGGTACATGAAAAGGTGCTCAACATCATTAATCATCAGGGAAATGCAAATCAAAACTACAGGGAGATATCACCTCACCCATGTTAGAATAGCTATTATCAAAAAGACAAGAGGATGTTGGGGAAGATATGGAGAAAAGGGAAACTTTGTGCACTGTTGGTGGGAATGTAAATTGGTACAGCCATATGAAAAACGGTATGGCGATTCTTCAAAAAATTAAAAATAGAACGACTATACGATCCAGCAATTCCACCTTTGGGTATATATCTGAAGGAAATAAAATCACTATCTCAAAGAGCTATCTATATCCCCATATTCATAGCAGCATTATTCACAGTAGCCAAGTTATGGAAGCAACCAAAGAGTCATCAACAGATGAATGGATAAAGAAAATATGAGAGAGAGAGAGAGAGACAGACACTGGAATATCATTCAACCATAAAAATAAGGAAACTCTGCTATTTGTCACACATGGAAGGACCTTGAGGACATTATGCTCAGTGAAATAACTCAGTTAGAAAAAGATAAATACTGTATGATCTCACTTGTATGTGGAATCTAAAAAAAGCTGAACCCATGGAAACAGAGTAGAAAGGGGGTTGCCAGGGGCTGGGGGTCAGGGGAAATAGGGTGATATTGGTCAAAGGATACAAACTTCCAGTTATAAGATGAATAAGTTCTCGAATCTAATGTACAGCATGGTGACTCTAGTTAACAATACTCTATTATATACTTGAAAGTTGCTAACAGAGTAGATCTTAAATGTTGCCGAAATATGCAGAAACAAAATTATAGTTATGTGAGGTGATGGTTGTGTTGACAAATCTTATTGTGGTAGTCATGTCACCATATGTATATGTATCAAATCATCATGTTGTATACCTTAAACTTACACAATGTTATAAGTTAATTATACCTCAATAAAGCTATAAAAAAATAAAAAGTCCTCTTCATTCTTTGGGTATTTTCTTATTTTCTACCACCACAAAATGTTCGTTCTTAAATTTTCTGGCACAACATGCTCCATTCTGTACTTTCCCTGCCCCAGCTGTCGAGTTGGCTATTTCTCCAATGCTCCTTTGGTTGAAGAATGACAATTAGAAGTAGCAATCTGAGGGTTACATTTGCCTACTGTTATTGGGTGTTGCTGCTCCCAGGCCATTTTGGGGGACAAAGCTATATTAACTTTGACATCTACCTATATAAGTATTGAAATGCATGAGCTTACATTGCAATATTCAATTTCAAACCAATGCTGCAGGGTCCGTCCTAGTTTTCTCACTTTCCATATTGTTCACCCACCATGAGAAATCTGACTACCATCAGCCTTAATGTATTGATTATTTAACCGGTCTCCTGCCTGTTAACCAACCTCCCCTTGCCAGTGCTTCCCCTCCCCTGCATAGATGCCCTCCCCACCTGCTCTGGGCTCCAACACAGCCAACATGGGCACTTTTCTCACCACACTGGGCCCCGACACCCACACTGGGCAGCCCTCCTTACCCTGCTCAGGCTTTGATACCCACCTCTGAAGCACTGCAGTTCCCCTGGCTTGCTTGATGCTCCCTGATGATTTGGGGTCTAAATTGCCTGTAAAAGAAAGGGAACAGGAAGAGGAAGAGGCATCTTTGTATTTTAAAAATCTAATTTAATAAAAGAACTTACTGTTTGACATTCTGTGGCACCCTTTGGGTTGCCTTGTTCATCTTGATCTCACTACTACTGGACAGCTTAAGCGTGTTTCCTCTTACTTCTCTCTTGAAACAATTTTCTCTCTTGTTTTGTAAGGCAACATCTTAGATAATTTTTCTTTATTATTATTGACCATTTTCCCCCAATCATCTGCATCTATTTCTTTTCTTGTACTCATTCATTAAATAACAATGTTCTCCAGAGTCCTGTCTTCAGGGTTTTTATCCATGGGAGAGCTACTTGATAGGATTCAGCCATGACCTATACTATTTAAGCGCAAAAACCTAATTGCAATAAAAAAAAAAAAAAAACAAACCTAATTACTGGGCCAGACTCATACACCTCATAGCCTGGAGCCCAGGTGAGGCTCCTACTTCAGCAGCATAGCCCCATAATAACATGCATGGCCCCTGAACACTGTGTGCCCTTGGAAAGTAAGCTGCAAGTTTATCAGTGGTACAATGAGGTAACCCAAGTTCTCATGAGCATTGTTGTGGGTCTCAAGTACAGGCATAAGGTCAGAGCAACACAAGGTTTTGGTAAGGTGTTGGCAAGGACTTAGTTGTATGGACACTGAGTTTCAAAGTTGGTAATGTGTAGCCTGTGAGATGAGATGGCTCTTACCATAGGTTACCTAGTTCTTTTCAGAATTGAGAGAGTGGGTAGTAATCAAAGTTGTGTGAAAAGGGTGTGAGACCCTGATCAGGAGAGCCAAAGACAAACTCGGGGGTGCTGGCTGGCACTAGGAGTGTCCGAGAGGTGCTAAGCAAGACGGTGCTGGAATCCTGGAAGACAAGGCATGAAGACAGGGCACGTATGAGTGCCAGGGGTCAGAAAAAGTGATTATTTCACCCAGGCTGGCAGTTTGAGGTAAGAATGCACTTTGCCATCATAAGCTGGTCCCTGTTTCTCTTTACTATTTGGTGATGTTCTCTTTGTCTATCTAAAAAGGAAAAAAAAAAAATTCCGAAGTAACTTTTAGAAATATTTGTGCAAAAGTTAAAATTGAGATGAAAGTAAGGAATTCCAGCAATATAACAAATTAATGTGTTAATCTCAACACAAATAAGAATATAACATTTCTATGTCTTGCATCAACTTTGTCATTGTTTTTGATGAATCAATTTTAGATTGTTTATTTACTCTCAAAGGAATAGCATTTGATCTATTTCTTTTTTATTTGTTGGTTTTAAGAAAATATGCTTATAGAACCACTTAGCAATTTCAGGGAAACAATTCTTCTTTTCACTATGAGGTAACTTATTTGTAGCTTTACAGCTACATTAATGGGACTAAATAGCATATTTTAAAAGAAGTTGAACCAATCAAAGAAGGGATTTGCAAATTATTCTGGTCTTGTCCTCATTTCTTCTCCCTTTGGATGTAATCTCATTGATAGTGGAGTAAGGACAGAGTAAAAAGCCGGATGTAGAGGAAATAATAAAAAGATAAACAAAAAAGGCTGAGCTCATCTTCAGCCTGGGCTGCATCTCATGCGTCTCAGCACTGGTCATGTTTATCAGAGCTCCCAAGTGTGGCAGTGACAAACCCTTTTTCCTGGCTTCTTGCCTTACACAGGATTAATAAGTAATGAGTTCATTATCTTAGGAAAGAGTGGTTCCATTATCGTATCTTTTTTAAATTATTTACTTTGGTTACTAGCCATTATTGATTCATATTTGAGACACACAATATTATGACAGATATCTATATTTACATCTATGAATCTCAAATCGAAGACAGCATGGCACAGCACACACATGCATAACGTATGTCTATGTATGTAAATATATTTTTATTATGCAAATGAATGATAATCATTTTCTAATGAGAGCTTACCATCTTATTCTTTAAAATATTTATTTGATTTCATTGCTTGATTTGAAAAAGACGCATTGTAGGAGGTCAACTGTAGAGGGTTTTTTAGAAAGTTAAGTTTTCTGATTTCTCACATCCAATAAGTAGAAAGCATCATGTATGCGATGGAGGCAGGGAAAGGAGTGGACAGAATGATGGAAGCTGAAAGCTGCTCATGGTCTGCTTGCCCTGAAAGGTAGCTCACAGAGAGGAACACTGGTTTCATAGCCATCTTTTCAAATCAGTCCTCCTCAGAGAACAACTGCCACCATTAAAAAATCTGCTATCTCTTTGCTGATTATCTGGGATAAAATCATCACAATTCTCTTCCTAATGAGCAGAATTTTTTTTTTTTTTAATGTCAAAGGAGCAGAATTAGCCACAGCATAGATGAAGGCATTTGTGTAATATCTGTTAAATATACCACCGTGCCCATAAATATTAAGTTCAGGACAACTTTCATCCAAAAGTGGGATTAGTTTGATCCAAACCAGATGAATGAAAAAAGCAGCTACTGTGAAAATAGTTCACTTGTTACTTTTCCAGATAGAAAACCAGCTAACTATAAATAATTTGGGGGCTATTTAAAAGGCTTTCATAGTTTTGTCAGGATAACATTAATTTTTGGAATCTTTAGAATGTAATATTTTCCAGAGGTAAACTCTACAGGGTTAGATGAGCATATAGACACATCAAAATATTTAAAGTGATACAACGGCAGATTTCTTCCCTACACGTTTTCAGTTTTAGTTGGGGACTGGTTTTTCTAGGTAATGTTTTTAAGACATTATGTTTAAACAGGTATAAAGAAGGTACTTTGTTCATAGACCTAGTGGACCATGACATGTCCATAACGGAAGAAGGAACGTCTTTGTGGTGTTTGCTTCAGACCACCATTCCCTGGCTATGTATCCATTGTCTACTTCAGCAAAAAGCAAGCAGTGATGTTTTCAGTGAAGAATGCCATTATGTAACCATCCACCAATATGTGAATGGTCAGAGTGCTCTATCAAGTCCTACTGCCTGCCTTTCCGCCCTTACCTTACCATTCCTTTACACCTGTGATGAGAAAGAGAAAAGAAAAGAAAGGAGCAGAGCAATGCTTTAGACAAAGCTTGAATCCCTTCCTCTCCAAAAAGAAAATTCATTTTGCAATTTGAATCCCAACGTCTCATTTTTCTTCTTCTTCCCATTTTTTTTTTTTTTTGTACTAACCCTCTTCTCTTTTAGGTTCAGAGCCTGTGCTGAATTTGCAACTCTCTCTACTTTCTCTTCCTGTCCTCCCTTGCATTCTGAAGGCTGAGATCCTTTCAGTAAATGATAGTTTGAATTAGTTCTGTTTTTTAATCTTGAATCTTCATATCCACATGCCTTGGGATCCACATGTTTTATTGAACATTAGAATGAGGTATTATCTTGAGACTAGGTTCTGTTTTATTTATTTGTATCCTTCCCTCTCTGATGAATGGAGCAGCTAGCACAGTGCTTGGCACATAATAAAAGGTGCTCAATAAATAATTGCTGGAAAAGGGAGTCACATACCTGAGTTCTAGTGCTGGCCCTCAGTAATTGAGCCACAGGGAACTTTAGTTTTTTCTGCTATAAAACTGGATGTGGACATTATGTAGTTGTTATCTTAACTAAATGAGATAACTTATCTGAAAAGTGACCTGAAGAGTTCCAAGGACACAGTAAGTCCTCAATAAATATTAGTTCCAGTCTCTGTAGGCTAGTCATTTAATTTTCATGAACTGTACTCTCCTCTTTTGCACAAGAGAATTATAGTATTTCCTGGAACTTCCTGACAGGCTTGTTCTGAGGATTAAATAAGTTTAGGTTTGTGGAACTCCTTTTGCAATATTAAAAAAAATGATATAATTTTTTATTAAGGTATTGAAAATGTTTATCAAACAGATTCAAAAACTGATGGATTAAGGAATTTAAGAACAAGACTGCTGTTGAGTGATTCTTCTCTTTCAAGGACAAATCAGTATTTATACTTTTTAAAAAGGTGTTTATGATTACTTGTGGTCCGTTTGTCTAAAATATATAATGTGGTGACCAATTGCAGAGTTGTGAGGCAGTTCTGCTTGGGTTTCAGTTCTGGCTTTAGCACTTTCCAGATATATAATCTTAGTCCACATCTCAATGCTTTAGTTTCCCCATTTGTGAGATGGTCACAGTAAGAGTGCTGACATTATGGAGTTGGGATGACTAAACGAGATAATGTGTAGAAATTGCTTTGAGCAGAGACTGAAGTGTACTAAGTACTCAGTATATGTCAGTTCTTGCTTTAAATAGAATCATCACTTTTTCTTATGTTTTCCTGTAACCCTGACAACTTTAAATTTTTGGTCAATTCCTTCATTTTATGCTCCAGCATGGAAGAAATATCACACTGTATTTTGATCCAAACTGAAGAAGCATAAATAAAAAAATACGGGGGCAAGGGGGATCTTTCACTTCAGTAAATTGACATTTTATATAAAAGATGAGATTTTGTAAAAAAAAAAAATTTAAGTGATTAAGACTCTCCATTTTAACTATCGATGATCCTAATAATATTGACGATCATTCTGCTGGGGAAAATAATTATGTCTTGGTCAATGTCCTCTTAGTTGAAATGAACAGGAACACACATCAAATTGTGTAAGCTACAAGGGGGCTTTTGTGGACAAATACTAGGTATTTCACAGAATCCAAGATCAGCTAGGCCGTGGGAGAACTTATTCCAGGAGTAGGTAGTACTCTCAGTTCTTTATTTCTACTTTTCTCTCTGTGCTCTGTAGTCATGTTTCCACTGAACTTGGTCCCCCTTGACGGGCCAGTACATGGTGTCAGGGAGGAAAGCATGGTTGCCGAGAGACCACCCTAACCCGCGGGGCAGAGCTTGGAGAGAAGGGCTGGCTGTGCGCTGAGCAACCCGGAAGGTCTCTACTGCAGATTTCCACCTAAAATAAATGTATACTATAATGTTGAACCAGGAAATCTTTCAGTGTCATACCTTTAAAAGAAAAGCACATTTTGATTTAAAAATATACCCAGAAGAGAAATAATAATGCTATCCTGCAATCCACTGCATATATTGTTCCCAAATGGGAAGGATTAATTTGTTTACTGACTGAAAATGTATGAGATTCAATGTGTTTCTGATAAGTCTGTTTTGAATGGAATGCTCAGTACTTTTTAATATTCATTTTTAAAGCCAAATAAAGTATAAAAATTATTTGAATTTTAACCGTGGGCCAGGAAAAGGTGAGTGGCAAAATTCCTATAAATTTATAAACCCTCTATATTTCAAGTTGATCATTTAGTCTTTCAAGTAGAATTTGTGCTCCTGGAATAGCTATAATAACTCACTCATGTAAATTACCATTTGGTCATATCTTTAACCTGCCCCCAAATTGTTTTTGGAGGCATCTTAATCTCTTCTGGCTTCATAGAAGTTGGCAGACAAGGCAGCAGGGAGCTATTGTGCATTTGTCTGTTGATATAAGGCCAGAGCTTCTGCTCCTGTCCTGAATTAGGTTCATTGACAATATTCCCCTCACCACCCCACTCTTTCCTAGACTTTATCTGAAGATTTTTAAGGTTCTGTTGGATGCAAAGAACAGAGATTTGGGAAATGAGTAGGAAAAGCAAGATCTGGGAGAATGAGTGAGAGGAAGACAAAGGAAAAGATTGTTAAAGTTTAGGACTTTAGATAAATTTTCATTGGCCTGATAACATCTTAGCACTTTAGTTCATAACTCAGAAATATGTATTATATGTATATATTTGGTAAAGATGTGTGTGTGTTCTATATATAATAAAACACATGGCATTATACCTTTGGTTTTTTTTAGTAACACTTATAGTTTGCAAAGAAATAATAATATACACTGTCTCTGGCTAAAATTACCAATATGAATTTAGCAATAATTATTAGAACATGCAGTCCTTTGGCAAGCACACCATTAAACAAATTAGCAGGCAGAGCCTCTACAATGGCTTATTTTCCATATTGATTTGATGGTTCATATCAAGTAGCACAAATAATTGATGATGTTGGTAAAATAAGCTGCCAGGGCCAAATTCATGAAGAATCTTTCATCAGGCATTTTAAAAGAGAGGTGATCATTTAGAAATATTTAGGCAGCCTTGGAGGAAACTTGCATTGGATAATTAGATCTGACACTCTTATTTATTTATTTGGTTGTGCCGTGTCTTAGTGGTAGCAGGCAGGCTCCTTAGTTGTTGCTTGCCAGCTCCTTAGTTGTGACACGTGGGTTCCTTAGTTGTGCCAGGCAGGCTCCTTTAGTTGTCGCTTGCGGGCTCCTTAGTTGTAGCATGCGAACTCTTGGTTGTGGCATGCGTGTGGGACTGACCTCACAATTCTGCCCAGGATTATAAAAAATAAATAAATAGTCATAACACAAAGCAGATATTTTTAATATTAAAGTTTAATTTCTTCTAACGTACATTAGTTTTACATTTTGCAAACAAAATGCCTATATGATGCTTCCTTAGTCTTTAAAAAAGCCCATTTTCCCATTTTGATTATTTCCTGTTAGAATCATTCAAAGTTTTCCAAAGATACAAATATCTTGTCAGAATAGAAGCTACTAGCCATTATATGTTTTATGGAGAAGTGCTCTAATTTCTTACATTTAAAATTACTATTTAGAAAGATTGTATGGTGGTTCCTAAACTCCAGAAAGATATTAAATTTAGAGAATAATAAGCTTAAATGACAAAGTTTCCAAGCTACTTTATAAATAGAACGATAACAAATACTTTCCTTGGCATCAACTCACTACTTTTGTAATAAATCAATTGTAAGTGAGTAAATCCATCGTTGGTTGGAAAGAAAGATTAGCATATCACTTTCTACAGTTCTTTTCAGTAAACAGGTGGATGGAAACAAAGAGGAAGGAATAGATGTGAGTGGGAGATAAGAAATGACAGTTCCTCCAGGATGAGAGAAGAGATATGGAGTATGTCCTTAGGTGCCCTGAAGACTTAGTTTGAACAGGTTCCTCCTCTCACAGCAGGCTCATACCTACACAACCCATCATCTTCCCAGGAGCTCAATAACCACCTGGGTCTCACTTGATGAGAAGGATGAAGAAGAGAATCCAGTTCCTGTGGAGACCATCAGCAGGATAATGGCTTGTCATTGAATTCATCAGTCAGAGAGTCGGGGCTCCACCTATGATCATCCATAAGATATTCCTTCATGACAGATGAGATGAGAATTCAGCACCTAAGACTCCAATCATAGCAAATTCTGTGGAGGGACACAGCATAACTCTTTTTTTCCATGCCACCCTCTGAGGCTAGATAGGAAATATCATTTGCTCTCTTAGCAGAAATCCACTTTAATTAAGAGTCTATCTTCCTCAAACAGTCTTCCCTTGGGTTTCATGACACCTCATTTTCTTCATTTTTCTCGTAGTGTTCTTTATGATTTATAAATACATTCATTATCTAGCTTATATTAATTTTTATTGCATATGGTTCAGTGGTCATTCATTAAGATACTTTTTTTCTCCATCAGATATTTGATGAACTTCGTTTATATTAAATTAATTCAAGGATACAGAAGACAATGGGATGAAGGAAATAAAACTAGTGTTGGGTGGGGCTGGGGGTCCAGAAGCGGTTCAAGTTGATGCTGATGAAAACTAAGTACTTCAATGAAATAAAAATTGAAGTTTCATTTGAGGCCTATGAAATCTTCCTTGATATAGTGCTGTCTGTTTTTGAAAGAGGAAAATGTTTCAAAGGGAAAACATTTAGACAGAAAACATTGTGTTTTCACATGCTGATGTCATCCTAGGAAAGTAAAATGCAAATGACTACAAAGGATTAAAATCTGAAGATCAGATACAGCATTTATCTGTTTGGACTAGGTAAACATGAGCCAAAGAGCAATATTTCTACACGATTTTGCCTGGGAGTGATTAAATTAGAGTGCTCTGTGACTTCTGAATTATGATTATTTTCGTGGTCTTTATTTTTGCCTGCAGAGGGCCAGGTTGTTACTCCCTTTCTTGGTGAATTACTCAAATACTCTGAGATCTTTCTAGACCTCTTTCTTGCTCCATAATAAAAACTGTTGTTCTTACACAAATTACAGCTTTAAGGAATAGATATATTGGAATAAAAGAGATGGACGTAGCTTGCGGAAGAGACTTATTAGATGGAGCAACCCTTAAATATTTGAATGGTTGTAATTTGAGAGATTTATAATCCAGTTAGCATTCATTATGTGGTTATTATGTGGCAGGTGTCGTGCTCAGGCCTCCACACAAATTGCCCCATTTAAATTCAAATCAATATTATGATGTAGACACTATTGATTATATTATCATATTATCTCTGTTTTTCAGATGGAGAAGTCCAGCACACAGCAGTTCAGTAATTTTCCTGAGGACACACAGATACTGAAACATGGGGCCAGGATATGAACCTGGTATTCTGACCCAGGGCACTGATGAAGACACTCCAGCTCATTACTTCTTTGCTTTGTATACCTTTGGCCAAGACAAGAAACACTGACCAATGGAAGCCACGGCAAGGCAGATGCAAGCTGAATAAAAAGAACTTTCTAATGATGAGATCTGTGCAAAGTAGAATGGAGTGCTTTGGAAATGATTGCTGCCTCCTTGGTTTTGTTTAACTGGAGATGGAATGAAGGCTTTGTGGCAATGGATATTTTTACTTCATGACAAAGTTAAACTATTTTTCATTTTTTTTTTCCTTCTTGTCCTAGAGTCTATGATACTATGAAAAAATTTCATGCGGATATGTCTATTCCTAACTTGCCAGCAAGAGAAGCTGTCTCTGTCTCTTAAGTTTCCTTTCACAGAATGCCTCCTCTGCTCACGTTGACTGGATCTTTTCCTCAATTTCCTCTACAAAGATCTGTATTAGATTAGAAATGGAGTCTGAGCATGGAAGAGGAATGCTAATGAAATTCAAAGTATGAAAAGAAGATGGAGAAAAAGAAGACCAAATGCAGAAAAATAAAAGAAAGAATGGCTAAGCCTCTCCTCTTTCTAAGTTAGTGGTTGAAAATTTCTTCTGAACTGCTTAATGGAAATGTGGTATGTAAGTACAGATACTCCTTAGTTTATAAACATATTAGCTTTCAAAAAGCTCTTTCTTAAGTCCGTTTTGTTTTTAAGCTCAAATGGACTTAAGGAACTGATTAAGTCAGGTTCAAGTCCAGAATATATTTTTATAAAATTGGATAGTAAATGAGTTCAAAGTTTTACAATTTGCATATTCCATCCCAATGATGTCTTTCTTGTTAGGGATCCTTTTACAAAACTGGTCATTATTTTCCTGCTAACAATAATCTACACACACTACTTGAACCCTTGATACCAGATGCCAATTATACCTGTGATAAAATTTTTATCAATGGTATTTTACCTGATCAGGCTTTAATTTCTCAAACTCCTATATTTCATCTGATTTAAGAGTAGGTTTTTCCTTTTGTGAATTGCTATCTCTTGCTCGTTATCAATTGCCTGGACACAATTTTTCATAAGTGATTTGATTTTCTTTATATCCTTTAGAAAGAGTCTTTCAGTTGAAACACTCAACCAACATGTCTGTAAAATAGTTTTCATTTCCTTATCACTTTCATTGAAAAATACGTCTATTTTTATTTTTATCATAATTATACATCACTTTTTACTGGCATTTTTAAGTCTCCCTTTTTTTTTTTTTTTTTTTTTTTTACTTTATTGGAAAAGATGGTGTATAAGTCAAGATAGTTTACGCTGAGGTAACCAAAAATACCAACATCTCAATGGCTTAACACAACTAAAGTTTATTTAGGTGCTTGCGTTGCGTGTCCATTTTGGGTCAGTGGTGGAGCTGGGCGTTCTGCCCCAGCAAGTCATTCCTCGCTATCCTGAAATGCTGGTGCCTTTTCAATGTGCTACTTCAGAGTTTTTGAAATGGAGCAGAATTCTATGGGGCCTTCCCAGGACAGACACCACACACACACCCCCCCCATTTCCTCTGCTTGCCTTTTATCTGTAGAGAAATTTTAGCTGAAGATCAAACTTAATCAGAGAAGTGAGAAAATGCAGAAGCAAAGGAAAACAGTCAAACAAGACCAAATAAATAACAGTTTAGTCATTAAACAAAGTCAAGAACCTTTAGTTCCTCCTCAAGGGCTATAGATAATATTCTGAGCCATATTGTTTTAGCTGTTTTGTAGATGCTGAAACCCTCACTGGGTGGAAGAAGTTAACTACATGATGACCAGAGTGTAACCATGCCATAAGCTGCCACAATTCTGAGAACTGGCCTCAAGGAAATGGGAACAAACTGACCCTGGAACTGAAGATTCACTGTATTTAAAACAAACAAGATGACACCGATCAGACCATAGCATGACCAATTTCAAGATGATTGTCAGAGTTGACTGTGCTGTTCTGCTTGTAGCCCCCTTCCTCCACCTATACACCCCTGAAACTCTGCTTTAAGAACTTTTGCCCACTGGTCAGCAGTGGGGAATTGACCTTTGGACACGAGTCCATCTTATCCCCTGGTTTCTGAATAAAGCAACCTTTCCTTTCTACCAACACTTACCTCTCGAGTATTGGCTTTTGAGCAGCAAGCAGCTGGACCTGAGTTCAGTAACATTTTCAGCTTCAGAGGAAAAGGGGCAAGAGCCAAGCATTGGAAATTAAATGCTTCCTCCCGAAATGGCATGAGTTACTTCCACTCACATTTTATTGGCCAAATCAGGGCACATCACCTCTCTTAACTTCCAGGAGGTGGGGAAGCACAACCTTTTGTGTACTTATAAATAAAGAAGAACAGGCTATTGGTGAACATTGGTGGTAGCCTACCATACACTGGGATTTTAGTTTTCTTAAGTACTCTTAAATCTAAATCATGTAACATATACCCTAACAGGTTTGTATGCAAGGCTACAGCTGAGATTAAAATGACCACCCTTGCAATCTGTCGATGTGGGCAGAGTTGAAGTACTTTGTTCTCGATGGAGACTTTGCGTATCTGTGAGGGTGCTTTAGTTGAAAATACATTGATTTCAGTAACACAAGGCTGGCATGAACTCCTCTGCCTGACCTTCAGGGGTTTCCTCTGATGCAGACCTCTTTCAGTAGAGCTGGTTGGGTCAGCAGTATTTCAGAGAAATTTCTGAGCTGCTGGCTGGGTTCCAAGGACTATGAATTGAGACCCCTCTGTAAAGGTGCTAGAGAAGCAATGAAGAAGATATTACTAACTTTACTAAGATAAAAATTATTTTTATAAAAGACATTAGCCCATGACATAATGCTACATTCTTGGCCATAGTCTCCACATTAAAAACAATCCAGAAATGGCACAATCTTACAAACCATTGTCCAGGGTTGGGTCAAAATGGTGTTTACAGAGCCTTCAAGGTCTCTGAAAACTTTCTCTAAATGAGTTTATTTCAGAAACCTAAATTTAGACATTAGTTATAGCCCTTCACCCTTTTCCCAAGAATTCAGATACTCTTTTTGTACAATTTCAAACCTCTAACTAGCTGAAGATTGTTAAAAGTGAACAAGTGTTGTCTTGGAGTCAAGATGGTGGTGTGGGAAGATGCAGAGTTTGTGTCTCCCCACAACTAATGCAACTGCCAGACACTGGTGGGAAACCCCAGTGCCCAAGGAGATGGGAAGAACCCCCAAGCGAACTGGTAGGAGGTGGGGGGATTGAGGGGGGAGGAGAAGTGGACACCAGACAGGACTGGCACCCCTGAGGGGTGGCTGAGAAGGGAGAGGGGTTCCCACACCTGGAGAGACCCTCGGGGGCTCAGATCAGGGGGGAGCAGACCCAGCGTTTCCCCTGCCCAATCGGACAGGGAAGTCTGCCCAGCTCTCAGGCTGGGTCCTATGCCATCAGAGGTCCCCTCTGGGCTGGGTTTGTCCTGGGGGTGAAGGAGGGAGGCCAGGAGAGAACAGGAGAGGCAGGCAGGAGGGGCCCTCCAGTACCAGAGGGGGGGGAAAGGAGCGGAGAGCGTTTGCCCTTCCCAATCGGGCACTGGGAGACTGCTGAGCTCGAAGGCTAGTCCCCTGCCCTCCAAAGCCCCCTACAGGCCACATGGGCCCTGAGGTCATAGGAGGGAGGCTGGGAAAATCAAGAGAGACAGGTGGGAGGGGACCTTCAGGACCAGAGGAGCAGGAGAGGAGCAGAGGGCATTTGCCCCACCCACTAGAGCCCAGAAAGCCTGCTGGGGTCCCAGGTGGGGTCCCCCGCCCTCTGAGACCAGAGGCAGAAGGCACACCTGGGCCCCTTCTGTTCTGTTGAGCCTAAACCCCACCCCCCACAACCCCCCGGCCTTTTCCAGCCCTGTGGATCCTGAGCATTGGCCCCGCCCACCACCCAAACATCACCCTTGCTTAGGTCCTGCCCTCCACAGCCACGGGCTTTTCCACCTTTTTTTTTTTCTCCTCCTCTTTTTTATTATCATGGTCTGTTTACCTTCTGGCTGTTGTTTCATCTATATTTTTATTTTTATATTTTTTCTAACATAGCTGTTAGTTTCCTAGTTTAATTTTATTTTTTACTTTACTATTGTTCTTTTTTTTTTTTTTTTTTTGGTTTTTGCCACTCTGCATGGCTTGCAGGATCTTGGTTCACGAGCCAGGGTTCAGGCCAAAGCTCCTGCAGTGGGAGCTCCAAGTCCAAACCACTGGACTAACAGAGAACCTCAGACCCCAGGGAATATTCATCAGAGTGAGGTCTCCCAGAGGTCCTCATCTCAGCACCAAGACCCAGGTCTACCCAACAGCTTACAAACTCCAGTGTTGGAAGTCTCAGGCCAAACAACCAGTAAGACAGGAACACAATCCCTAAAATAAAAAAAAATTTTTTAAATTGAGAGAGCAAAAAGATATGTCACAGATGAAGGAGCAAGGTAAAAACCGACAAGACCAAATATATGAAGAGGAAATAGATAATCTACCTGAAAAAGAATGCAGAGTAATGATAATAAAGTTGATCCAGAATCTCGGAAATAGAATGGAGGCACGTGTTGAGAAAATACAAGAAATGTTTAACAAAGATCTAGAAGAACTAAAGAACAAACAAACAGAGATGAACAACACAATAACTGAAATGAAAAATATACTAAAAGGAATCAATAACAGAGTAACTGAGGCAGAAGGACAAATAAGTGAGGTGGAAGACAAAATGGTGGAAATAACTGTTGAGGAGCAGAATAAAGAAAAAAGAATGAAGAGAATTGAAGACAATCTCAGAGATCTCTGGGACAACACTAAATGCATCAACATTTGAGTTATAGAGGTCCCAGAAGAATAAGAGAAAAAGAAAGGGTCTGAGAAAATATTTGAAGAAATTATAGTGGAAAACTTCCCTAACATGGGAAAGGAAATAGTCACCCAAGTTCAAGAAGATCAGGCTCCTATACAGGATAAAACCTAGGAGAAACACACCAAGACACATATTAATCAAACTAACAAAAATTAAATTTAAAGAAAAAATATTAAAAGCAGCAAGGGCAAAACAAAAAATAACATGCAAAGGAATCCCCATAAGGTTATCAGCTGATTTTTCAGCAGAAACTCTGCAGGCCGGAAGGGAGTGGCAGGATATAATTAAAGTGATGAAAGAGAAAGACCTACATCCAAGATTACTGTACCCAGCAAGGATCTCCTGTGGATTTGATGGAGAAATCGAAAGCTTTTAGACAAGCAAAAGCTAAGAGAATTCAGCACCACCAAACCAGCTCTACAACAAGTGCTAAAGGAACTTCTCTAGGTGGGAAACACACGAAGAAAATGACCCACAAAAACAAACCCAAAGCAATTAAGAAAATGGTAATAGGAACATACATATCAAAAATAACCTTGAATGTAAATGGATTAAATGCTCCAACCAAAAGACAGAGACTAGATGAATGGATACAAAACAAGACCCATATATATGCTGTCTACAAGAGACCCACTTCAGACCTAGGGACACATACAGACTGAAAGTGAAGGGATGGAAAAAGATGTTCCCTGAAAATGGAAATCAAAAGCTGGAGTAGCAACACTCATATCAGATAAAATAGAATTTAAAATAAAGACTGTTACAAGAGACAAGGAAGGACACTACATAATGATCAAAGGATCAATCCAAGAAGAAGATATAACAATTATAAATGTTTATGCACGCAACATAGGAGCACCTCAATACATAAGGCAAATGCTAACAACCATGAAAGGGGAAATCAACCGTAACACAAAAATAGGGGAATTTAACATCCCACTTACACCAATGGACAGATCACCCAAACAGAAGATAAATAAGGAAACACAAGCTTTAAATGACACAATAGACCAGATAGATTTAATTGATATTTATAGAACATTCCACACAAAAGTGGGAAAACACACTTTCTTCTCAAGTGCACACAGAACATTATCCAGGATAGATCACATCTTGGGTCACAAATCAAGCCCTGGAAAATTTAAGAAAATTGAAATCATAACAAACATCTTTTCTGACCACAACACTATGAGACTGGAAATCAGTTACAGGAAAAAAACTGTAAAAACCACAAGTAATGGAGGCTAAACAGTGCACTACTAAATAAGCAAGAGATCACTGAAGAAATCAAAGAAGAAATAAAAAAATACACAGAAACAAATGACAATGAAAACACAATGACCCCAAACCTATGGGACTCAGCAAAAATAATTCTAAGAGGAAAGTTTATAGCAATTCAACCTCACCTCAAGAAACATGAAAAATCTCAAATAAACAATCTAACCATACACCTAAAGCAACTAGAGAAAGAAGAACAAAGAAAACCAAAAGTCAGTAGAAGGAAAGAAATCATAAAGATCAGAGCAGAAATAAGTGAAATAGAAACAAAGAAAACAATAGCAAAGATCAATAAAACTAAAAGCTGGCTCTTTGAGAAGACAAACAAAATTGATAAACCCTTCACCAGACAGATCAAGAAAAAAAGGAAGAGGACACAAATCAATTAAATTAGAAATGAAAAAGGAGAAATCACAATTAACACCACAGAAATACAAAGGACTCTAAGAGACTACTACAAAACATTATATGCCAATTAAATGGACAACCACAAAGAAAAGGACAAATTCTTGGAAGGTACAATTTTCCAAGACTGAACAAGGAAGAATTAGAAAATATAAACAGACCTGTCGTAAGTAATGAAATTGAAACTGTTATTAAAAATCTTTCAACAAGCAAAAGTCCAGACAAGATGGCTTTACAGGCGAACACTATCAAACATTTAGAGAAGAGCTAACACTGATCCTTCTCAAATTCTTCCAAAAAATTGCAGAGGGAGGAACACTCCCAAATTCATTCTATGAAGCCACCATCACCCTGATACCAAAATCAGAAAAAGATATCACAAAAAAAGAAAATTATAGACCAATATCACTGATGAACATAGATGCAAAAATCCTAAACAAAACACTAACAAACAGAATCCAACAACATACTAAAAGGATCATACACCATGATCAAGTGGGATTTATCCCAGGGATGCAAGGATTCTTCAATATATGGAAATCAATCAATGTGATACACCATATTAACAAATTAAAGAATAAAAACCATATGATCATCTCAATAGATTCAGAAAAAGCTTTTGACAAAATTCAACACTGATTTATGATAAAAAACTCTCTAGAAAATGGACATAGAGGGAACATACCTCAACATGATAAAAGCCATATATGACAAACCCACAGCAAACATCATATTCAATGGTGAAAAACTGAAAGCATTTCCACTAAGATCAGGAACAAGACAAGGAGGTCCACTCTCACCACTCTTATTCAACATAGTTTTGGAAGTCCTAGCCACGGCAATCAGAGAAGAAAAAGAAATAAAAGCAATACAAATTGGAAAGGAAGACGTAAAACTGTCACTGTTTGCAGATGACATGATACTATACATAGAGAATCCTAAAGATGCCACCAGAAAACTACTAGAACTAATCAATTAATTTGGTAAGGTTGCAGGATACAAAATTAATGCACAGAAATCCCTGGCATTCCTATACACTAACAACTAAAATCAGAAAGAGATATTAAGTGAACAATCCCATTTACCATCACAACAAAAAGAATGAAATACCTAGGAACAAACCTACCTAAGGTGACCAAAGACTTGTACTCAGAAAATTATAAAACACTGATGAAAGAAATCAAAGGTGACATAAACACCTGGCGAGATATGCCATGTACTTGGATTGGAAGAATCAACATTGTGAAAATAACTATACTACCCAAAGCAATCTACAGATTCAACGCAATCCCCATCAAACTACCACTGGCATTCTTCACAGAATTAGAACAAAAAATTTCACAGTTCGTATGGCAACACAAGAGACCCTGAATAGCCAAAGCAATCTTGAGAAAGAAAAACGGAGCTGGAGGAATCAGGCTCCCTGGCTTCAGACTATACTACAAAGCTACAGTAATCAAGACAGTATGGTACTGGCACAAAAACAGAAATATAGATCAATGGTACAGGATAGAAAGCCCAGAGATAAACCCACGCACATACAGCCACCTAATTTGTGACAAAGGAGGCAAGAACGTATGATGGAGAAAAGACAGTCTCTTCAATAAGTGGTGCTGGGAAAACTGGACAGTACATGTAAAAGAATGAAATTAGAACACTCCCTAACACCATACACAAAAATAAACTCAAAATGGATTAAAGACCTCAATGTAAGATTGGACACTATAAAACTCCTCGAGAAAAACATAGAAAGAACACTCTTTGACATAATCACAGCAAGATCTCTTTTGACCCACCTGCTAGAGTAATGGAAATATAAACAAATGGGACCTAATGAAACTTAAAAGCTTTTGCACAGCAAAAGATACCATAAACAAGATGAAAAGACAGTCTTCAGAGTGGGAGAAAATATTTGCAAGTGAAACAAGGGACAAAGGATTAATCTCCAAAATATACAAACAAACAGCTCATGGAGCTCAATATCAAAAAAACCCAAACAATTCAATTAAAAAATGGCTGGAAGACCTAAATAGACATTTCTCCAAAGAAGACATACAGATGGCAAAGAGGCACATGAAAAGATGCTCAACATCACTAATATTAGAGAACTGAAAATCAAAACTACAATGAGGTATCACCTCACACCAGTCAGAATGGCCATTATCAAAAATTCTAGAAACAATAAATGCTGGAAAGGGTGTGGTGAAAAGGGAACTCTCCTGCACTGTTGGTGGGAATGTAAATTGATACAGCCACTATGGAGAACAGTATGGAGGTTCCTTAAAAAACTAAAAATAGAATTACCATATGACCCAGCAATCCCACTAGTGGGCTTGTACCCTGAGAAAACCATAATTCAAAAAGAGACATGTACCACAGTGTTCATTGCAGCACTATTTACAATAGCCAGGACATGGAACCAACTTAAATGTCCATCAACAGATGAATGGATAAAGAAGATGTGGCACATATATACAATGGAATATTACTCAGCCATAAAAAGAAACAAAACTGAGTTATTTGTAGTGAGGTGGATGGACCTAGAGTCTGTCATACAGAGTGAAATAAGTTAGAAAGAGAAAAACAAATACTGTATGCTAACACAAATATATGGAATCTAAAAAAAAAAAAAATGGTACTGGTGAACCTCGTGGCCAGGCAGGAATAAAGACATACACATAGAGAATAGACTTGAGGAGACGGGGGGAGGGGGAAGCTGGGGGGAAGTGAGAGTGGCATGGACATCTATACACTACCAAATGTAAAATAGGTAGTGGGAAGCAAGCGCATAGCACAGGGAGATGAGCTTGGTGACCAAGAGGGGTGGGATAGAGAGGGTGAGAGGGAGGCTCAAGACGGAGGGGATATGGGGACATGTGTATGCATATGGCTGATTCTCTTTGTTGTACAACAGAAACTAACACAGCATTGTGAAGGAATTATACTCAAATAAAGATCTATTAAAAAAAAAAGTCAACAAGTGTTGACCCTTAGAAAGAAGCTACCTGACTTTTATTTCTGCAGAGATTTGAATACTGTTTCCGAAGTCTTTAAACAACAACAGGGGTGACTAATCAGGATCAGCCTCGCCTCCTGTCTTCCCTCTCTTCCTTTTTCTCACTTCCTCTTTTTCTCCCTCTCATTTGCTTGCTCTCACTTTCTGCCTCTCTTTCCCTCAGGCGACCTTTCTCTCTCTTTTTATTTACGTTGTCTTCTCTTTATTTTTTCCTTCATTCTCTGAATTAAAAAGAGATAAATAGTTCTTTCTGAAATGTTTTGCTTAGCAGCCTAGCCCCTGGCCTGGTGTGATCTGACTAATCTCTTGGAGGATGGTTTAAGCAGTACAGAAGTATATGGAAGGCACTCAAATGAAACTGGTCCTGTCTTTAGATAATGATTAAATGTTTTGTAATTTGGAAAAAAGTGGAAATGTAAGCAATAATTCATTAACGTTCAATGTTTCTTTTTTCTTCCTTTAAAATTCCTTATTTCTTGGGAAGAATACAAGACATAATTTTGTACTGTTGAATAAATCCTGGTCGGAGGAACACTTAGAATGATGAGCAATCATCTATGTTAATCGGATGAAACTTTGTAAACTCCTCCAACCAGGTTATTGTGGCATCTTTTCTGACTTAGGGATCCCTTTCCTATGACATAACTTCATTCTCAACATAGCCCTCTAAACTTCCTAATCTTTCTGTCATAAAATAGATCTCACTGAAGCTTAACTATGTAATTTCCTAAAACATTTTTTTTTCTGAAGTCATAGAAATAATTTCTGTTCACTGACAGGAAGTAAGTACATTTTTAAAGAGAAAAGATGTACAGCTACTAAACGGCCCAACTGTATTCAAAATAATTCTAGCACTTTTCCACCAGATGGCACCCCCTTTTTGAACTTTGGCAAGAGATTCTGAAGGCTGAGGAAAGCCTCTCTCATTTTAGAAATGGGGTTGGTTCTGGAAAAGATTTTCAGTCAGCGAAATTGAATTAATAAAAAATAATACTTAGACTTTTCTAAGATGCTTCCAAATAAAATGCATGATTAAATAATATGTTTAATTTGGTAAAATTAAATCTATGTAAATAAAGCCAATCCCAGTTTAACCTGAACTCCCCAGGACTTAAGTTCCATTAAGTTTTAATTTTCATATGATCTTTCTAAATGACTCTCATTTTGAGTGCCTCCTTTAACTTGTAAAAAAGCACAGCAACTGAGTATATTTAGCAACTGAGTGTCCCAAATGAAGACTTGACTTAATTTATAAATCAACCATCCACCTGCCCGTCAAAATTCCTAGGTAAACACTTTAACATTTTGTTCAAAACCATGGGATTGGTAGTGGGATCTTCCAAGTTAAACAATATGGGGCCAAGTCTACTGGCTGCACACTTCTTCTCCATGTATGTGGCTTTGTCTGAATCTCTGACTAAAGTCTAACACTATCTTTGCTGCTCTTCTGTGGTGACCTTTTCAAGTGGATCAGGGCGTGAGATACCTTCCCAGATGTCACCCCAACACAATGTCAGTGGAAAAGCATCTTATTTCACAGTCTTGTATTCACTAAAGACATTACATTTTACTGAATAGGATCCAAATTGGATGATGTCCTTTGTTTTTATTGGAGTTTTGCTCATTGATGATAAACAATCCCGCTGAGAACTCAGGAACAGATCTTCGTCATTTAGAGGGAAAAAGAGCCAGTGGGAGAGATCTATCTAAAAATACACATCTGAGGCTTCAAGGCCAGGCTTCTTGTCCCTCTTGCTTCTCACATGTGTTACATAGCCTATGTCTTGAGGCTGGTAAATTCAGTAAAGTTAATGAAGACTGTCAGGGAGGTGAGAGGGGGCCCAGCACAAGATAGACTGACTTAGATGGAACTAGAAAGGATTATCAGAACTGGTTTCTACGTCACTGGCTTTATACTTGCTTTAAAATGAGACGTTCACATCTTCCCACACTCCCCTACATATGGATGCTCAGCTTGATAATAATATTTTTCTCATCTCTGAATTTGCTTAAGATCAAGGTAAAATTAGTACCTCACCTTATGAGATGAAATTTCAAAAAAGAGAAATGTTAGGTTTTTGTAGTGGTATTCTTTCACTAACTGTTAGGTTATTTATTTCTTCTAGTATAGTTCATATTTTAGACAAACGTCACATTATTTGATTTCTATAATGAAACTATCAATTGTAATATTTGATAGGTTCAGGGAAGATGCATTTTTGATAAGGTATCTAAAATAATTCTTTAGGAACTGTTATTTGCTTCTGACATGATTGAGCATCTTAATCTGTCCACATGGTTGCCAGATTTAACAAATAAAAGTACAAGATGCCCAGTTAAGTTTGAATTTCAAATAAATAATACATAAGTTTTTAGTATAAGTATACTTCATGCAATATTTGGGACATACTTATATCTTTAAAAACTGTAGTTTATCTGAAATTCAAATTAACTGTGAAATTCAAAATTTCCTATCTTTTGTGTGTCATCTCCACCTAGTAAGTGACTCTTCTAGTGCAGCCTTCCTCCACAGTTTCCACAGCAAGGACTGTGGAAAACCTTCCACATAGACCCACCCCTCAGGACCTCTCAACCTTTTTACCAGTATCTTACTTTCCAAGTATGGGCTCCTAGTTTTAAGAAATGAACCACTGCAGTTTGCTATTCTTGGGAAAATTCCATGCCAACTTCATATGAAATTGAAGAGCCAGTATGATAGAAAGTTGCCAGAGAGGTTCCTGGATTCTCTGAAGGGAGTCTCCTGAAGAAGAGCTTTGCTTGTAGTAGTTCTCCAAACTTCCCTTCACAGTGTTATATTAAACTACCCAGGAACCCCTGGGTTGTGAGTAACCAGAGTAACTTTCATTCTGACCATTCATGATCTAGCATGATGGGCATCATATTTTACCTTTGCCTTCTACACCCCATGCCTTGCAATGAGGAATGGCTGTGGAGAATATCAATTCATCATGCAAGTCACAGAGAGTTTGTCTGGGAAGAGTTCTGAAACCAACCCTGTATTGTTCCTTTTCCTCATTCATGGAGGCTGTAGCATGGGACTTAGGCGTGTATTCAAGGTACATCCTGGTTCTCACAATTGTTTATCTCACTCAGGGTCACCTATAAGCCTTTAAAGAAGTCTTAAAATATAAACCTTTCTTGAGAAACAAGAAAAGAAAACTTGCAGCATTAAAAACCTCCCATATAAGTATATAACTTTGCTTTAGTACATACTAAAAAAATCTGATAGTCAGTTAAGTGTATAGCATTATGTTAGCAGGTATAAATGGGTACACAAACACAGAAAATGAGAATTCTTACCTCACCGAAGTTATAATCTCACAGAGGAGGCTGATATAGGCATATGAATCAGTTAAGCAATGATGCAAAGTCGTATATGAACAAGTGCCAAAGTTGACCGAAGAAAGAACAAATGCACAGCAGTTCACTGAAGTGGGAGATCCATGTAGGCTTGAGTGGACCTTGAGGGATGGGTACCACGAGGATTAAGGAAGGAGGTTAGGAAACAGCATGAAGGAAGGCTGAAAAGGAGCAGGAGCACTTGAGGGCTGAGGAGAACCAGGTCTAGATGGAGGAGTGGATCCCTATGGAGGCAAATGTGGAGGTAAATTTACACGCAGAGAATGATGCAATATCAGAGCAGGATGTGGAGTTGGCACTTGGTCCCATAGGTGATGGGGAGCTACTGGAGATTTTTGAATCATGGAATGATATCGTGAAAGTGCTTTGGCAACAGTGTAAGCTGGAAAAGAGGGAAAAAATATGGATTTTACACAGTGTTGGTTTGAGGTGCTTGTGCACTTTACTCAACATTAGTCTAAAAGCGAACAAAAAGATTTCTTAATGCCTGTAAATCAGTAAAGGTAAAAACACAAATGTACACAGAGATGCATATAACATGCATGTAAAGTATAGTCTCTGCTCTCTGCTTCCCAAAGAATTACTCTTCTCTGTGGTACGCAATCCCCAGGAGAAGCTTTTTGAAAGTAGAGTGAATTTCTTTCATTACCTTTGTTCTTTGACTTGACTGCATGTAGGCTGAGTTGTACATTGTGTTCATTCTGTTTCTTGGTATTCTGTCATCACTATATTGCAAAGGGGGAGAGGTGGGGAACTATAGTCCTTCTTGTGTAGGAATAGTCTTTGATTTTTTTTTTGAAGATTCTTCAAGGCTTCATGATCATAGGTAAATTAAAACCAGAAAGAGTGGTGCCCTTTTGTCACATAATTAAAAATAGTCTTTCAAGTGACAAAATTAAATGGTAAAGGAAATTCTAGCCACAGGCAATTCCAGAAAAATTCCTAAAGACCTTAGAAATGCAAAACCCATTTGTTGTATGCAAATGGAAAACAAGTCATCTTTTTTTTAAAAAAATATGCATTTTAGAGAGAAACAAGTAAATCTAACATGGTGAGATGATTTCAACATAAAAAGGAAGTGTCCTGTAAATACCACACAGATTTAAAACTTGGTTCTAACTAGTTTTTCCTGTGTTGTAAGATATAGTTACAGAATCCTGGGAGAAAACAGAATGGGAATAATGTTACTCTTAAAAGGCTTTGATGTTCCAAAACAGATTTCCTGTTACTTTAGTACCTATAACCTGTTTTTATTACTGCTTGCAAGTTAATCTTGATTTTTATTGTCTAAATTCTAAAGTCCTTTGGGCTGTGTCTCCACATGAAATCAAAAGTAGAGGATGAAACTGGATTAATTCACATACTTGCCTCAAGTCTCTGATGGACTTTGCTTAATCAAGAAGTCAATCTCTGTATTAGACAGGGTTCTTCAGAGAAGCAGAACCAATAAGATATATTGGTACCAGGGAAACCAACAGTATAAGTCCCAGTCTGAATCCAAAAGCTGAGAGCCAGGAGCTTTGATGTTGGAGGGAACAGTATGGACATCTCAGCTCAGGCAGAGAGAGTGGAATTTGCTCTTTTTCTGCCTTTTTGTTCTATTTAGGTCCTCAAGGGATTGGGTGGCACCCACCTGCATTGGTGAGGACTATCTTCTTTACTCAGTCTATTGATTCAAATGCTAATCTCTTCTAGAAACACTCTCATGGACACACCCAGAGATAATGTTTTACCAGCTCTCTGGGCATCCCAGTCAAGTCAATACATAAAATTAACCATCACTATCTCTGTGGCCTTAGTGTGTAAGTAGCTAATTAAAATATGGCTCAAATGGTGACCTTTCAGGAGAAATTTAAACACCCCTTCTGCCCCCCAAAAGCATTCAGCTCTATTCAAGTTTATATTTGGAAGTGGTAAGGAAGACATTAAAGTGAATCAATTAGTCCAATTTTAATGTACTTACTACTATTCTGGTAAGTGCTATTGAGACAGGAGGTAGATGGGCTCCAGGCTAGGTATTTACAAGTGGCCTCCTGTTTACATTTCCTGAGACAGGAGGTAGGTGGGCTCCAGGTTAAGCCTTTACAACCAGCCTTCTGTTTGCACTTCGAAATAGAAATAACAACAGAAAGAGGATAAATAGCCAGGCTTTGTCTCCTGAGGACACTTTAAGATAACAGTCACAGTCACGGCAGGAACAGAGAGGGGCTAAACCCTGTTTGAGGAAAAGATAAGAGGTCATAGAGTTCCCATCCTTGGGGCAAGGGAGACATTGCACATGTGCGGAAAGGCTCCTGGGGGTCCAAAAGGAGGGGGCACCACCCCAGAATAGGTGATGGCAAGGCCCCCCTCATAGGACTCTGGGCTGGAATCCATCTTGGAAAAAAGTTGCACGTGCAAGTTGGGGAGGGCCCTAGGGCAGGTCAGGTGTGGGAAAAGAAACCAGATAATTGGCCAAAGGTAAACAAAGACCTGGAAGCACTGTCCTATATACAAGATCTAAGCACCTCTTTACTGCGCCCCTCCTCGTTAGGGAGGACGCCCACACCCTCCTCTCTGGGTGTGTATTTCTGCCTTGCTTCTGTCTTAAATAAACAAACTGCTTCTCTGTGCTCTCCCACTTGTTGTGTTGTGCCTCTAATAGTAAACGTTGTACCTGTTTTTACAGTCTTTGCCTCCTTGAAACATTCTTGCTTTCAAATGGGGGTAAGAGCCAGGGGAATTTTGCTTCTAGCCTCTAGCCCCTGGTGGTCTAGTGGCTAGGATTCCTGGTTTTCATCCGGGCTACCCAGGTCCAATTCCTGGGCAGGGAACTAAGATCTCACTTCAAGCCACCACTCACTGTTGCTGCCTCTCCGAGATCACTATGAAGGAAAATGGTAGCATGCTATTAGACAACCTAAATAGGAGAAAATATATATATGTTTGGGGATTCCCTGAGGAAGTGGTATTTAAGCTGAAACGGGAAGATGGTTAAGGGAAGGAAGATGAGCGAGCAGAAAAGAGAGTATCCCCACAGAGGAAAGTGCTTACTGGAGGACCTAAAAAGCAAGATAAAGATGGCACAGGAAGAGAAAGAATGACAGCCGAGTGTTGTGGGAGCTCAGAGTATGGTGAGTGATATATTTTTTCACAATTATTCATTCTCTATCTGCTCTTGGATGCCTCTTCCCCACTGACTTTGGAACTTGGCTATATGACATTCTTTGGGCAATGAGTATTTTTCACGTATAAGTTAAAGCTTTCAATGCACTGGTATGACTTAGCTGGACCTTTTTTTCCCCCCTTCTTTCTGCCTGGATAGATCAGCATGCACTGGATAGGAGCTGACTCCTTTGGCCTTCATCCCCAAACGTAAAGACAGGGGTGAGGATCACATTTCTCCCACAGCCCAGACCAGAAATTTAGATGGTCACATTGCAGGGCTCAAGAGACTTGCTGTTCTTACTTTTTAATGACACATACAATCCCTTTGTCTGTCTCTTTCCCCTGCTTGGCTGGAGTTAGGGTCACCTAATTGTCTTCTGCTGAGACACTTAAGCACAGTCTTCAAACAACATAAGGGCTGTGCAAAGAAAGCCAGAACCATGGTGCAGTCAGGCCAAAAGGAAATGGAGAATGGAGTAAGACTGATGTAGGAATGTCAGGAAAGAGATACAGTAAGTCCCCTACATACGAACCTTTGAAAGTTGCAAACTTTCAAAGATGCGAACGTGCATTCCATCATCTGGCATGAGTGAAATTGCAGCTTGCCCTCCTTCTCCTACTGCTGACGATCCTTCAGCTCTACCATCTCCCACCTCCTCTCCCTCCTCCAGTCAGTAAGTCTTCCTGCCTGTTCACTCGATGCCAGCCCCTGTATGCCAGCTGTTGTACTGTACTACTTTACTATTCAAGGTACTGTACTGTGAGATTAAAAATGTTTTCTTTATTTTTTGTGTTTGTTTTTTATGTATTATTTGTGTGAAAAGTATTGTAAACCTATTACAGTACAGTACTATATAGCTGATTGTGTTAGTTGGGTACCTAGGCTAACTTTGTTGGACTTAAGAACAAATTGGACTTACAAATGCACTCTCAGATGGAACTCATTCATATGTAGGGGACTTAACTCTAGTGATTTGTGTATCCTCTTCTGTCGGAGGTAAATATGTGTGGCTAAGGTGAAATATAAAATGTCCAGCAACCAGTGTGGTCTAGTTACCTACAATCAGAACAGAGGCATCACAAATTAGAACAGAAATCAAACACCAATCACCAAAAGGATATCATTCACAAATAGTCTTTAGGGCCTGCAGGTAACTGCTAGATGAACATCAGTCTTGGGAGTAATTGTCTAAGTGTGGTGAGCATGAGTTTTGTTTTGTTTTTAGATTTTTTATTTAATTTTAATTTAAGTTAATTTTATTTTTTTGGCCACCCATGTGGCATGTGTGATCTTAGTTTCCCTACCAGGGATCGAACCTGTGGCCCCTGCATTGGAAGCATGGAGTCTTAACCACTGGACTGCTAGGGAAGTCCCGAGCATGAATTTTCAGAAGGCTTGGGCTGCCTGTACTATATAAAATTATGTACTTATTTGTCTCTATAATGGAAAGCAATTGATTTGAAAAGGAATACAGTGGTATGTTTTGACAGTCAAATGTTTTACCTTCAATAAAAGTATTTATTAATAAAAATTAATATTTGCATTATCCCAAATAATGTGTGTATATTGTGTGTATTTTTTGTGTGTATTTGTGTATTTATTTATTGTGTGTATTTATTTAGTGCCCTGTGATTTATAAAGCACTTCCAAGTCTGCAGTCTCATGCCGTACTTATAAGACTCCTGAGAGGTGGATGGAGAAGGTGGGAGATGAATAGAGAAGTTAAATATTTGTCCAAGACCAGATGGCTAATATGTAGAGTAGTCATAATGAGACATGACTTTTAGAAACATGTGAAATTGTGAAAATTAACTATTGTATTTCTTATAAAAACATTGAATGGCTTCTGAACTGCCTAAGGAAGCTCAAAATTATACTGAAAATAAGTAGTAACTAATTTTTTCTTGGGAAATAGTGAAATAAGGTAAGTTCTGGCATTGTTGTGTTTGTGCTGATGAAAATAAATAGAAGAGCACATATTTGTTAGCCTCTCAAGACAATTGATCTTAATTCTGTGAAAAATCTATTTCTATCTATTGTCCAGCTGTTGATTTCTAAATATCGTTCTCCAGTAAAATGAACCACGTATCCTTGGAGAAATCACCTATCCTAGAGCTGAGACAGAAAAAATACAAGATCAGTCTGGGCCATTTCACAGTGCCAGAAAGAAAAGAATTGGGGGAAAAAACTCAGAAAACAACAACAATAAGAAAAACAAAAAACAGAAACAACAGGATGCGGGCATGTTCAAGGGACACCAGGAGCCAATCTGAAAGCGTTCCTAATGGCCAAAGCTGGAACAATTCAAGAAACAGAAGTAGAATTAGATTATAATAGAAAATAGAAAATAATATCCACTAGTCCATATTAAATAACCTATTATTGAATAAATAAATTAGGACAAAAAGACAAATCTTCCTTACATAAAAATTCCAAATAATATATGTGCATAATCCTCTCTCCAGGAGAAGGAATTTACCACCCTTCCCCGGTTTGAGTGTGGGCTAGAGTTATTGGCTTATTTCCAAAGAACAGTGTATGAAAAGGGGAAAAATAGTAAGTTTACAGTGAAGAAAACTGGCAAACACCATTTTAATCAAGTGATCAGGGTTAACCTCACTGGTGTTAAGCCATGTTCATATCATGCACCTCCCGATATGTTTTGATAAAAAAGCACTTTATCTTTGATTAAATCTTTCCAAAAACTTATAATCTCAGTCTAATTATGAGAAAAACATTATACAGACCCAAACTGAACTGCATTCTATAAACCATCTGACAGAACTCCTCAAAAATGTTGAGGTCATGAAAAGCAAAGATCAAGAATCTGTCGTAGACCACAGGAGCCTAACTTGAGACATGACAAATAAATGTAGTATGGGATCCTAGACTGGATCAGAACTGGAACAGAACTTGGACATTAAGGGAAAAACTGGTGAAACCTGTATACATTCTGAAGTTTAGATAATAATTTAAAAAATGTAAAAATGTTGGTTTCTTAGTTTTGCCAAATGTGCCATGGTAAAATAAGGTGATACATTAGGGGAAACTGAAACCCAGGCATATGGGAACTCTGTGCTATCTTTGCAACCCTTCCATAAATCTAAAATTATTCCAAAATAAAAAAAGCTTATTGAAAATAAACTACTCAGAACATCCTTGTGTACACGTGGGTCTACGTATGTGTCTGTATATGTAGGTACGCACAAATGTCAATCAGTAGAGCTGAGCACTTTACTGACAATTCTATAATATTGAGTAATAGTGACAACTATTTTTATCTTAACGCTTTGTTAAGCATTAAGTGTTACACTTTGCTATTTTTGGTATGTGTTCATAAGCCAACATGGCATGGCTTGCGTGTGCATGCTGTCATGTTCACACATATCTTTACGTATGTTTATTTTCATTCAGCTCTGAAATGAAAGTGTGGAAAACGACCAATTTTTTGAACATTAAGGAACCTTCTATCCAGGGACAAGAGCCAATGGGCAGCCAGAGCACATACTTGCTTTTATTTACTGTGATGATTAAAGGGATTCATTTTTCTAAAAGATCAGCCTCTGTATCCAGTGCTCATTCTGGTGGGAATCAAAAGTCTTCTGGGAGTCATAATGGATAGGACAGGATTACTGTCTTTCAGCAGCAGTGAAGCATCAGATCAAAGTTTTTACACTCCTCTAGAGCCCTCAAACCTCATCCAGTTTTGTCTCTGGTGATGGTCAAATAGTGAAGTCATTATAATGGCAAAGAGTATCTCTTGCTCAATGTAAAATAGCTTGGCATGTATCACCTTCCTGTAGTGATGTTAATGGGATGAATAAAAAAAAATTGTGAAAGTAGAACTGGCTATTTAGTGAAATAAGAAGAGAAATGTGGAAGACCAGTATTTTCTGCACAGCTTTGTTGTTCATCAAATTCAATTTGGTATCCTTGGAGGCAAGAGCAAGAAAGATGTACAGGTTTTCCCTGCTATCTGAAAGTAGAGCATTCCTATAAAGCCTTTTGTAAGCTGAGAAGGCATAAAGTGAAGAAGCAATTACCTTAACATACATCTTGCTAATGGACACACAGAATAAATCAAGATAAAGCACAGACGCTCACAGACACAGTTCAAAGCTCTGGCGGCTTGATGCTGAGATGCTGTATGTATTGATGGCTCCTGGGGAAGGAGCTTGGCGGTGCCATTCTGGCTACTGGGCTGTGTGCGGCTCAGTGCAGAGCAAACGATGAATGTGATTTTCCCTTTTCACCTTTTTTTTTTTTTGGTTTTACTTGTTTATTACTTTTATTATTTTTTTTAACGTTTTTATTGGAGTATAATTGCTTTACAATGGTGTGTTAGTTTCTGCTTTATAACAAAGTGAATCAGTTATACATATACATATGTTCCCATATCTCTTCCCTCTTGCATCTCCCTCCCTCCCACCATCCCTATCCCACCCCTCTAGCTGGTCACAAAGCACCGAGCTGATCTCCCTGTGCTATGTGACTGCTTCCCATTAGCTATCTATTTTACATTTGGTAGTGTATATATGTCCATGCCACTCTCTCACTTTGTCCCAGCTTACCCTTCCCCTTCCCCATGTCCTCAAGTCCATTCTCTAGTAGGTCTGCATCTTTATTCCCATCTTGCCCCTAGGTTCTTCATGACCATTTTTTTTTTTTTTTAGATTCCATATATATGTGTTAGCATATGGTATTTGTTTTTCTCTTTCTAACTTACTTCACTCTGTATGACAGAATCTAGGTCCATCCACCTCACTATAAATAACTCAATTTCGTTTCTTTTTATGGCTGAGTAATATTCCATTGTATATATGAGCCACATCTTCTTTATCCATTCATCTGTTGATGGACACTTAGGTTGCTTCCACAGCCACTATGAAGAACAGTATGGAGGTTCCTTAAAAAACTAAAAATAGAACTACTTTTTCACCTTTTTAAGTAAAAGTGAAAATCCTCTTCGGATTTCCTTTGGTTAGCGAAAACAGGTGCCATTGTAGGTTTTCATAAAAGTGAAGGGGCATAAAGCAAACTTTTGAAAACCAAAGGATACCTATATTCATTCCTTAATGTTGAACTTATCAGTTTGTTTTTTTTTTAAATATTTATTTATTTTCCTTTTTTTTTTTTTTTTTTTGGCCGCGTTTTTTTTGTCTTAGCTGAAGCACATGGGACCTTTGTTGAGGCATGCGGGATCTTTTCATTACAGCGCATGGTCCACTCGGGCTTCTCTCTAGTTGTGGCATGCAGGATTTCTCTCTCTCTAGTTATGGTGCGTGGGCTTAGTTATCCCGTGGCATGTGGGATCATAATTCCCCGACCAGGGATCGAACCCATGTCTCCTGCATTGGAAGGCGGATTTTTTACTGCTGAACCACCAGGGAAGTCCCTATCAGTTTATTAATAGCATCATCAGTGCAGGGCTTTTATAGCTCTACACTAAGCTGGCCTGATATGAGGAAGCTATTCATCCATTTTTCATGTATAAATAATTTCCAAATGACTTAATCTTTTGGTTTATATTCCCAGATTTTCTCAGTCAATTCCCCTGTCTTTCAGGCTGTGTTCCTAATATGCCAAATAAAATAGTAAATTCAGTGAAAAAAAAACACCAAAACTCCAACATATTCATCCTGTTGTTGGGTGTTGTTTTGACAATATGACTTGATGGATGATGGGTCTTATTCCAATCTGAGTAGTTGTGTAGACATAGCCTCTTATCCTGCCAAAAGACAGTTTGGGGAATTTTTTCTTGACTCAAATGATCTGCCAGTATCTGCAATGTAGATATAGACAACATCTTCATAATGCCAGGCTTCTAGATAACGATGGAAAAATCCACTCTAAGCATCCTAGAATTTGGAAATATCCTGACAGTAAGTTGCCTTTTTTCACTTTATATTCAATAATTTTGTATTGATTAAATGTTCACACATATTTATGTAAACTTTTAGGCAAAATAAAACTGTGAAATAAACTTACTTTCTTAAAATGGAATAACCAATGTTTTTAATATATAGAAATTAAAGTATTAAAATCCATCATCACGTCTAAAATACTTTTCAAGTGGTAAATCTATCCCTAAACCATGAAAGGATGTATTCCTAATTGTGAATTACTAGGTCTAAATAGGTTACTAACAAAAATATTAAGATTAGTAGCTTTTGATTTCTGGTTTTACATATTTTTACATATTTCCTCAAATTTTACAGTATTTTACATATTTGCTCAGAAAATTATAAAATCAAATACAATAAGATCTCTTCAATTTTTTAAGAAAAACTATTATTTGGTAAGAAATACCTTCTCTGAAGAATATTAACTTATTTCCTGAGGATATGTTAGGCAGTTCTTAGTGCTTTTTTCATTTCCTCCTGTTGGGCTATGGGCTTTCAAACCTGATCCTTGACCCTTGAAATTGAAAACCGTTTCTTATCCACGTTGCCTGAACTTAGTACCTGCTGAGATTTGTGGGACAATGTTTTAGTGAGGAAACTATGCACAGGTTGGGATCTTTGACACAGAACTCTGGGGAAAGTGCCCACTCTCCTTAGCTGAGTGGAACCACAGCAATAAACCTTCGGGGGTAAGAATAATGGAGAAGGGATAGAATGGAAATTTCCAAGACTTTGCTAGCAATAAAATGTTTTAACAAGGACGTTTTCCAGAGTTATCTGATTCTTGGGTGTAATAAATCCTCTGCTAGGAGTCTGTGGAAAATGGTCTACAGTAGTAAGGGTTTGCGTTAATGGGTTCTGGAACAGAGGCGACAAAATGTTCTCTCTGTCTCTCTCTCTCTTTTTTGTTTGTCCCAAGTGTAATCTTTGGTCAGAATTCCTGCTCCCAACTTCACCTCTGAGTCTGTTTTGAGAGTGGGCTTAGTAAAAAATGTAATTTTTTTTTTGGCTTGCCTTTTTGTCTGGTAGAGAGATCTTAAGGTGAATAATTTTTGGGCAGTTTCACTTGAGCAAGGTAATGTTTCTTTCACTTTCTTCAGGTATTATTCTTTACTACCTCAAAATCCATTGTGATTCTTTTTCTAGAAATTGTTTTTCAAAAATAAAAAGAGATCATGCCAAGAATCTTGTAAAGTCATGTCTGAGGAATTCAAATGCAAGTGTCTTGATTCCAGCTCCTTGGGAATACGAGTAAGAGGAAGAAAAAAGGATGAGTCAATTCTGCCACCCAAAAAACTGAAAACTACTGAATATTTTGCAAAACAGCAAACGTCATTAAAATTTCTGAGAATATGTAATAGAATTTACATGCTCTGATTTTCAAAGTAATATGCATTCATTATATTTATTTAGAAAATGATGGATAAGAAAAAGAAGAAACTATTCAATCAAAACCTCACAGAGATAAAAAATATTAATATGTTAGACCTTTAAAAAACTTTTTTTCCATGAAATTCTTTAATAGTTTCTTAAAATTCTTTTTCTTTTAGAAAATCTTTTGGTTTCTTTTGAACATTACATTAATTTTTTTTCACAAAATTCTTTCCATACTTAAATCTTTATAATCCTAGAAGAAAAATAATCTTAAGGTAATTTTATGTATTTTACTTTTTAAAAGTAAATCAAATGCTCTTTTTTTTTTCTTTTTGTACTGTTATCTTTGGTTTAGTGCTTCTTTGTGAGTGATACTTGATTTATTTCTCTTAAAGGTCAACTTCTTAAGGAGGAAGTCTACCTAAATTTTTCTAAATCATGCTATTTCTTTAGACATAGGATTTTAAATCTCAACACAATCTTTATAATCTCAACCCAATCTTTATAATAAACTCAGAGTTAAGAAGTCAGGATTCTGTGGCATTTGTCTTTTTAAAAGGGAGACAATGATGGATCAAGTTAACACTGATTAAAATAAAATGGGAACTCTGAATTCTGCACATTCTTAGTCAAGATTATTCCATGGGCTTCAGTATGTTTTGTAAAATCATCCTGAATCTTAGACTTAGTTGGAGTTTTTATCATCAATATGAAGAATCATTGATCGAAGACGTCTACTCACTTTTCTCTTGGGTAAGGGAAGGGGCAAAGTGCTCTTCAGTCCAGTGTTTTGGTCCAGTTATCATTAGTTTTTTCAGTGACCACATATTGAACTTCTAATTGCAGCCAACTCTCTCAAAATAGTTGTTTTGGGTTACAAAGGGAAATAAAATGAGGGTACATGAGTCATTCTACATTCTTTCAAATGACTAGCACAACAATTTTCCTAAAGAGGGGTAGTAGGGTCATGTTCATCTTGAAAGGATACACCTTAAATAATTGAATAATACAGTGAAACTACAATAAAAGATGATGCAGACATTTCCATTTAAACAGGGATTCTACCTGTGTCCTCTTTTATAGCTAAGATCCACCAGCCAAGTAGCAGAAGTTCTGGAGTTTACTGGACACCCCTGAGAAATACAGCTGTCATCAACAGCTTGAGGCTTCTGTACCTGAAATACAGCTGCTAGCTGTCACCTAGAAGCAGGAGTTTTTAGGGTGGAATTAGGTGAAAGAAGACAGTGCTTATGAAGAGGGCCAGAAAGAGGTTCCCCTTGAAAAAGATGTGAAAAATTTGGGTCCAGGAGTAATCAGATTTATTGGAAATGCTTTATTGAGGAGCCTGGTGAACCAAGCCATAGCCTGCCCCCTTCAAGTCTCTGAAGAACTAGCCCTTAAGGGAGAGGCAATCGTGAGCTCAAGAAGTTCTCTTTCTACACAGGCTCAAAATATGCTGTGCAGGGCAGCCAAAGGGTAGCTTCATATTAATAATTATCAGCCTCTGCTGATGTTGTTATTTATGTGAATTATAATTGGATATAGCAATTACAAAAGAGCAATAAAATTTCAGAGTCGTGAATTGATTAGAAAAAAGAAGTAAAAAAAAACAAAATAACGAAGCCCATTTTATATTGTTTCCGTACAAAAGAAATGCAATCAAAAGAAAGGAAGTGTGGTTGAAAAGTGCCTTGTTTAAGTATATACAGACTAGGTGTTTCCTATGTTAGATGAAAATAGGTGTATATTCCACTTTCTATCACCCGAGAAAAATCAGACACATCTTTTCCCAAAGAAAGAAAAGGTTAGACAATGGAATAGGCTAAAACCCATAGTATTATAAATTAGATTTTTATTTTGATATCAGTAATTTTTTTAAAAGGAAAAGGGAGAGCAATAGAGCTGATCTTTTCTCCTATGTATGAAATAAGCTTTCCCGTGCAATTCGTCATAGCTTTGAAAAGTTGAAAACTTTTTGTTTTTAAATATACTTGGCAAAATTCTGCTCAAACCTAATAATAATAAGAAACCATCTTTTTTCCTACTGGACAGCTGTTAGCCATTAAAATAATGGACTTTGAACTTTAATCTTTAAATCATGTGCAAATATTTATATATCTGCAAATTAGGAAAAATATTTTCCCAACACTGCTTAACAAAAACGTTTAATCTCTGCGTTATTCTTATATTATTGTAACATTTCAGGTGTCTCTTAAGAGACAGTTTAAGCTTCCAGCTTACAGTAATATTGACTGTGTCCAGCCAAAATCTGAAGTAGCTTAGTGGCTACCGATTACTTAGTCAAAGCTGAATACTATGTATTTAACTGTTCATCTTTTAGGGCATGTTCTTATTATAGCTTCATTTATTACCAAGTAATTATGAAATATTATATCATCAATTAAAAAAAGGGCATTTTAACTTGAAATAGGAATTTTTAAATCACCTAACAATCTTGATTTCACGAGACAGTCAAGAGAGATGGCCCATTAGAATTACATTTTGTATCAGCCGGTGCTTAGGGTCTATCACTTTACTCATTTATTACACATTCTGGAGCTTCCACAAGAGGCCAGACACTAGGTTAAGAGGTAAGGTTACAGAGAAAACATGAAATAGTCCTTGTCCCTAAGCAATTGAGAATAAATTATAGTAATATTGTATTATAAGTGCTATAATAAGTGTCTGCAGAGGACATCATTGGAATAAAGTAGGAGTCAGAACAAGGGGTATTTGGTGCTACCTGGTATAGAGGTAAGGACACAAGTCGAAGAAAAGGTGACATAATCTGATATTTGAAATCTGAGTGTAACAATTTGTTATGGCTAAAGGTCAAACTGAAGTTAATCTTCTCCATGCTGGAAGAGGCATTTACACGTGTGTTTTGTGTAGATCTGGGTGCCTGTCCTCCAGACTCACTCTCCTCATTGATAAGTCTTCCTGCTTACCTTTGATCATATAATTACCTAATTTCAAAATTGACAGGCCTCTTATTCGTCATCTATCCCAATGGTTCTCGAATTTGTTGTGCATCAGGATTACCTGGAGGGATTGTTAAAACATAGATTGCTGGGCCCTACTCAGTGTTTTTGACTCAGTAGGTCTGGGGTGGAGATCGGCAATTTGCATTTTTATGTTCCCAGATGACGCAGACACTGCTAAGCCATGGACCATACTTGTCCTATTATCAGAATCATCTGAGAATGTTTTAAAAATACATGGGGTCCATTTCTAGAGATTCAAATTTAGTCGAACTTGGGTGAGAACGAGGAATCTGTGTTTTTAATATATCTCCCCAGTTGATTCTGATCATCAGTGAAGTTTGGGATCCACTGACACAGTCCAGTTCTCTCATTTTACAAATGATAAAATTGAGATGTTGAAAAGTAATGACAATTCACCAAAACATACACAACTAACAAGGATCAGAGAAAGCTCTTGTCCCCACTGTACCTCCATTTCCTTTCCCTTCAAGAAATCATAATGAGAATTTGTTCTTTACTGAATCAAGTCAATACTCTTATTGTAATATTCAGTGATTTCCAAAATCTCTTCCTTTTAACTTATGGTCCCAATAGTTAGTCTTGGGTACAATTAGGCTGGCCCCAAATCAATGAGCAGGAAAAAAGTATCTACTGTATTCTATGGGAGGGGTTGGGGTGGGCTCAGATTAGAATATAACTCAGTCCCCTCTTTCAAGGAACTTCCAGATAAGTAGCAGACACCACATTCCCAAACATGCACAAATACACACCCTTGCATAATGGTAATAAAAGACAGATTTATAGTAAATACTATTGAAGAAGTACAATATATCAGAAGAGCCTCAGCATGATGAAACAAATATTTATAAAGATCTACTTGCCAGACACTATGCCAGCTTCTTAGGGTTGCAAAAAGTGTTAAGGCTTAGTTTTCTACCGAATGAAATCATAATAAAACTAGGCAAAACACAATTGACTCTATACTGAAACATAGTTAAACTATAAAAATGGCATGAGTAAAATGCTATCAGCAAATAGAAGTGGGAGTGATTAATTCAGCTGAAATATGTGGAAATGTCCACAGAAAGGGTTATAGAAAAGGCATTTACACGTTTTGTTTAGATTTGGGTACTTTTCCTTTAGTTTCTCCTCTTGATTCATTTTTACTTGGCCAGGTGAAGGAGAGGGCAGAGCAAAAGCACAAAGGTGAACTTGTAACATGGATTTTTTCAAAAATAGGTAATGGACAGAGAAGGCTAGAACACAAAGTATGTGGACACAGAATAATATTCATGAAGGTGAATTTAAGCTAGGCTTTGAAAGATGCATAGAATTTGGTAAATAATACTAATTTTTGCACACATTAATTATATTATTTTTTTAGAATTCGTCCTCATTTATTTCCAAACTACCAAAAGTTTTACCCATTCCCCAGGTTCAAATCAAGGCCCTTAAAAGTTACTACTTTGGTGCTTGTGAACCCTTTCTGAGAATCACAGTTACCTCTGATGTTTAAAAAAAATACAGAAGGTCTGGCTCCACTTGAGAGGTTTTGATCCTGAAGATTTCAATTCAGGGTGCCTGATGGTTGAACCCTGGTATTTCTAGTAGGTAGTTTTTTTAGCTAATTTTGATCTGAACCACTGGCTTACCGAATGCCAAAACCTAAGATGGGTTCAGTGGATAATTGCTAAACTGAATGTTTCTCTGCAATCTAAATGCTTAGATAAGTTCTCTTCACAATTTTATTATCTTTGTCCCAGGAAGATAGTTTTAAAGTATATACCCTGAGATCCTAAGAGGTCAAATCAGGGACGAATAAGCTACGCAAATATTTTGGGAATAAGGAAACTCAATATGTCTATTTATCTGCTCATGTTCACACACATGCTTCCATAAAGAAATACCATCCTGCTGGACTAGTTTGTTCTGTAACCAAACAAAGATTCTAAATGTACACGAATTTAAAGTCAAGAATATTCATACTTAACACTAAAATGAATTTTAATTCACTATCCAAATTGAACCAAATTGTTCAAATTGCATAAGTGTTACAGACAACCTCAGGAAATAAAAATGTCTAATTGATCCCTATTGGATATTGAAGAATTAGTCATCACTGAGTAGTGTTGCATTTCTAGAGTCTGCTTTCGATGCTCACTCCTATTAGTCATAGAGCCTTGTGTGGGTGGATATATTGTGGTTAGAGCAGTTGCTGATGACTTGTTTTTCTTAGACCATTTAGTAAGCATTTTTATTGAATAAGGTTTGAATTATTTGTATGTCCTCACAGGTCATAGTGAATGTGTCGCTTCAAAATACAAATAAAATATTTTTTATTTCTGAGACATGATGTTCTGAAGAGTCAAATCCCATAGCTGTCCATTTAATTAGATCTTGCTGGATTGGGATTTTATTATTAGGCATTCCATTAGCTCAATACTCAAGGTCAGTGTTGTTAGGACTAAAAAAATGTGTTTTCTCATGGACAAAGGATGTGACCTTGGAGGGCAAAGCAAAGATATTTAACATATGATGACATTGTAAAATATTTTATAATTTTTTTCTGAGTACTACAGATACTATACTCTCCCCCCCTCCAGTCCCTCAATGAGAGAAAATTTGAGCATATATGATACATAAGGACTTACATTTTGAGATTTATTTAAAAATAGTAAAAAAAATGCTATTCCAAAGTATAGTATTTGTAAGCTGTATCATATGTGATATCATTTCTTCTCTCTTCATAGTACGTAACTTTTCATCTGTGTGAAAAACTTATGTACATCAGGTATAATATTTCAATATCATGTTTTTTAAAATGAGATTTAGTATGGCATTTACATTTTAAAATCAACACGGGTACAAATTAGTAGAACCTAAGGTATTTTATAAAGTGACAGTAAAATAGGCAATACTGTTGCATGTAAACTTTAAATACTACTTGATATGTGTGTGGTGATGAGGACTGAAAAATAAAGGAAGAAGCCTGTTCTGACCCAGCGCAGGTAAGTTATTAGGAACAGCTAATTTGATATTTATCACCACTTTAAAGTAGATATTATTACACTACAAATGAAGAACTTGAAGTGAAGAGTTTAAGTAGTTTAACTCATAGTTGAATAAGTGGCAGAACTGATATTTGAACCTAGGTGATCTACTCCAGGATTTCTGATCTTAATCACTGCACTACACTGAGAGAAGAATTTGCATATATAACTCTTAACATTAGGATTCATGCTGGGAAGAAAGCCCCTTAAAAGGTGAAAGAGAAAAATTCAGCAGCTATGTAACACACAAATTATTTTTATACTCTGCCTGCTATATAAGAAACTTCATTTGCTAAAGTAGAAAAAAAAATGTTTAAAAATTTGAAAAGAAACAAAATATATTGCCCATGAATTTTTAATATAGTGGAGAGAACATTGGACTTAGAATTAGGGATTTTGAACTCTAGATTCATCCCTATCTTGGTCTAGACCCATGGTTCTCTAACTGCACCAAAGCACCGTGGGATACAGGCAGTGAACTCACAGAGTACCATGAGGTACTTTAACAGTGACACTTGACATATGTTGGGCACTGCACAAACTACTAGCTCAAGATAGTTCATGGTTTTGATATTATTTCACACTACAGTCCTTCAATTACATAATATTTTTGTGAAGCTCATGTTTCAACAATCACTGTGATAAAAAGCAAGTAGCACTTGAACATCGATATGGAACAGGAAAGGTGATGGCAATATACAACCTGATTCCAAGGCCTGAGAAATCAGGCAGTGCCTAGAGGGAGCATATATCCCATCAATAAGTAACTAACTGTGGTTAAGAATGAAGTAAAGGTGCTATTTTTTCTTTCAATTAGCATGCATGGTTTTGTTTAAATGGCTGCTGAGTTGTTAGAGTGCAAATAATTTATTAATTTGTTTGCATTAATTACTTAATAAATGGGACTGATAAGTATTTATTTTGTACTAAGAGCATCATAAAAAATTTGCTGGGGACCTAAGGGCGTCATGAACTAAGAGACTTTAAGAAACTCTGGAGTAGAAGTTTGGTATATTGAAGTTTTGTATGTTGAAGTTTTTGTTCTAGCTTCAGTTTGCTTTTCTGAAAAAGTCTCAAATTCTAGTCTAATTCTAAGCAATGATTCTATGGCAAGACAGAGGGTAATTTAGGCAACTCTGAGAATTCCATACCCATTCACCTACAGTACTTAAATACTACACTAAATTGGGAACATTTAATGATTTTCTAATGCATTTTAAACCAGATTTTTAAAAATACGTTAGCTGTTAGGTGTAAATGAGTTAATTATTTTACAAATTTATCTCACCTACCTCTTTAATCCATAAAGCTTGTGGTTTTGGGGTTTTTTTGTGTTTTGTTTTGTTTTGTTTTTTGGCATTCAGGTGTTTTCTCCATCTGTTAACACGTTGAATTAGAAAATTCCCAGATTAAGTGAAAATCTGTACTTTGTAAATATTAGAAAATCTAGTGTGTCTGAACTACCTAAGAAAATATTGTTGCATGAAAATTTCAAATCAAAAACAAGTAGCCCACTGTTTTCAATAAAAATTCTAGTTAATAACCACGCCAGAATTGCATTCTTTTATATTGCCAACTTACACAAGGAAATGCCCATTTAGAAAATATTTAAATATGTGTCTATAAAAAAATAATACTTTTGTTACATGGAAAAGTATTAATCTTATTAGGCTGATTGATTCTTTATTTGAGGTACAATAGGTTTGTATTTACTTGGTTGGTATTTTTGGGGGCTGTTTTTGGCTAAAAACATGGGCCAAAATAGGTATTATATTACAGCCAGACGATTAACACATTTGATTTTATTGGCAATACCTGAAAGAAAGAAAATTGCAAAATATTTGTGAGAGACTCGTATCTTTGGGTTAGTGAATTTAGAAATACAGAAAGAAATCTTCTATTTTGGACAACTGGGTAGTGACAGAATGGTTCTGTGAATGGAGTGTGAGCTCTTGGATAGTACTTGCTTAATGAGTGTTTATTGAATTAAAACAACCCCCTAATATGCCCTCAACTGCCACCCATTGTTTTAATTCTATAGTAAAGTACATATATGGAAACAAGTAACTCAAATCCTTTGTTGGTCATATGGCCACAAAGACAGTTCATAGTTAATTAGTCTGAATAAAGTTGTGGAATATTTCAACAAATATTGTCAGGGTTCATTTCCTTTTTTAATAGGAATAAAGATTTCCTCAACGAATGGATATAGAAAATGTAGTATACATATACAATAGAATATTATGTAGCCTTAAGAAAGAGGGAAATCCTTTCATTTTTGGCAACGTGGGTGAACCTGGAGGACATTATGTTAAGTGAAATAAGCCAGGCATAGAAGGAAAATACTGCTTGTATGAGGAGTCTAAAATAGTCAAATTCACAGAAGCAGAAAATAGAATGCTGGTTAGAAAGCAGAGAATAGGGGCTGGAGGGTGGAGGAAATGGGGAGGTATTAGTCAGAGGGTACAAATTGTGAGTCGTATAAGATGAATAAGTCCTAGAGAGCTACTGTATAGCTCAGTGCCTACAGTTAACAATATCATATTGTATGCTTAAAAATTTGCTAAGAAAGAAGATCTTATGTTAAAAGTGTTTGTATCACAAAATAAATAATAAAGAAGGCAGGAGAAAACTTTTCAAAGTGATGTATATGTTCACAGCAAAGATTGTGGTGACAGTTTCATTTATCTCCAAACTCATTAAGTTGTACACATATATACACCTTTTGGTATGTCAATCATACCTCAGTAGAGCGATTTATTTTTTCAAAGATTTCCTTTAAGTAGCAAAGAGAACACTTGGTGATTTAAAATAAAAATGAAGACTCATAAATATGTAAAACTTAGAGGTTATTTACTGTTTCCAAACAAAATTGAGATGCATTATAGGGTCTTGGTTGGATCACAATAAGGGTATCAATCTTGGAAACAAACCAGCAATTGTTATTTTTTTACACATGAACTGAAGTGGCAGTAACAGTTCTGCCCATTTTTGTGAGCAGCCTATTCAAGTGCTTCTATACATTTGTTTCAAATATTTCCTCTTGGTATATATTGATTTAATTAAGTGTATGCATTTCCTACTGCCGCTGTAACAAATTACCAAAAAGTGGCTTAAACAACACAGATTTATTATCTTCCAGTTTTGGAGGTCAAAATTCTAGTGGACTAATCTAAAAAAAAAATGGTACAAATGAACTTATTTACAAGACAGAAACAGAGTCACAGATGTAGAAAACAAACTTATGGTTACCAGGGTGGAAAGGGGAAGGATAAATTGGGAGATTGGGATTGACATATACACACTACTGTATATAAAATAGGTAATTAATAAGGATCTACTGTATAGCACAGGGAACTCTACCCAATATTCTGTAATGGCCTATATGGGAAAAGAATTTTTAAAAGAGTGGATATATGTATATGTATAACTGATTCACTTTGCTGTACACCTGAAACTAACACAACATTGTAAATCAACTACACTCCAATAAAAAAAATTCTAGTGGGCTAAAATGTAGGCGTCAGCAAGGCTGTGTTCCTTCTGAGGCACTAGGGGAGAATCTATTTCCTTGCCTTTTCCAGCTTCTAGAGACTGTTCTCATTCCTTGGCTTGTGGCCCTCTCCATCTTAAAAGTTTCACTCTGACCTCTGCCTCTGAAGTTACATCTTTGATTCTCCTGCCTCCCTCTTTCCCCTATAAGGACTCTTGTCATTACATTGGTCCCACCTGGATCTGTGCAGTCCCTTTTCCATGTAAGGTAACATCTTTGGTGGGAAGGAGAGGTAAGGGATGTTATTCTGCCTATCACATTAAGGTATGTTTTGCTTCATTCAACAAAGTATTTTAGGAGACAGTATGAATATTCTATGAAGGCTCTGAATTTAGTGGATTAACTCCCCTTATTTGACACATACAATTCAAGTTTACATTTGATAGAATAATTATAAATCAAAACCAATCAGCTACTAACACATATTTCATTAAATACAGTTATAAGTTATAGCAAAAACGTGAAATGATGAGACTTGTAGTATAAAATATTTTCTACAATTTGAAAACAGTTTTTAAATCTAAAATTTATATTAGGTTTCTGTTTACCTGAAATAAACCTAAAGAATGTTTACAAATATTTTTATAGTAAATGAGCAGGATAAATAAATGGCCCTGATTAGAAGTTAATTCTTATCTTTAACGATGGAGCACATCTTTCTTGTGTTCCCAGAAGAAAGCTCTTTCACACCAAAAAGGGCATAAAGTAATCCACCTTTTGGCTCCATCTATGTGGAGCTTGTTGATTTCACACAGAGATTTTGGCCGCCAAGAACACAGTACCATTTGAGAGAAACAGCTGTAAAATCATACAGCTATTTACTTGTACAAGAAAAGCAGGCAGCAAGCATTTTTTAAGACAGAGGTTCTCAAACCTTAATATGGATAAATATCACGTGGGGAATCTTATTACACTGTAGATTCCAGTTCAGATCTGGGGAGTCCAAAGATTCTGGGTTTGTTATGAGGTGCCAAGTGATGCTGATTGGTCTCTGAACGACATTTTGTATAGCAGGGTTGTAGAACATTCTGGGAAGGAGCAAATGCTACTATGGAAATCATCTTAGAAAAACATGGTTCTTAACACATTACCTTGAGTAAGCATTTAAGTGACAACAAAAAATTTTTTTGTGAGTACTAATAAGAAACAAGAAATGGACATCTCAGTAAAGGTTGGGTAGGATGTATGATTATCACCATTTCTTTAATGAGGAAGAACTAAAACTGTGTTTTAATTAGAATCCTCTGTATATACTTTCTAGTCAGTTGTGAGTAGGGACATGTGGTAAAAACATTGTTCATATTATAATGTATGAATTTACTTATTCTCACTAAATCAATTTTTTTCATTTAAGTAATACCTTATATTATTGTTAAATATATATATATACACACACACATATATATATATATATATATTTCTGATACTACTGTTTTTTTCTATTTCTGATATCAAGTTTTGTTGCTCAGAGTGGGAAAAACTGGGTGAGCCTTAAACTTTAACAATTTCATTCTTATTTTTGTAGGTTAGTATAGAGCTCTGTATTTAAACATATTTGCTTCCCTTACTTGAAAATAATCAGCTAATAAACAAGCAAACAAGTAAATAATACAATTTCAGATAGTTAAAATGGTGTAGAGTAAAAGAATGGAGGGTGAGAGACCTGTGGAACAGAGTCTGGATAAAGTCAGACAAAAGTGTGGAGTAAAGATTCTAGGTTGAGAGGAATAGCAAATGTAAAGACTTTGATCAACAGAACAGCTAGGCTCACTCAAGGAATGAGAAAGGCTGGAGTGAAGTGAGTGACAAAGAGCACAGAGAAAATGCCTTCAAGAGTTTGTTGGGGCAGAGCTCCCTTTGGGAGCTAGGGAGTTAAGACATTTGGATTTTATTGCAAGTGTGATACAATACACTTGCATCAGTAGAAGACAGACAGTGGTGAAAGGAACAGAATAATGACCACAAATCGACACTCTCCTGTGATTTAAGCTCCTCTTTTCCTGTTCCCCATCAGGGCACCCATCGCTCTATTTCTTATTTATTTATATAATGTCTGTCTTTCAATATGGAATGTAAGGTCCTTGAATTTTCACATTGCTCATCACTGTATCCCTGGGTTACATCGCCTGACTTGGGACAGTGTCTTAGTAATTTGTTGTTTTCCGAAGGTATGGGTGGGTAGGACTTCTTGGTTGATGAGTTTGAGGAGAACATACAAAAAGGAAGAGTCCAAGGTAATGGATATTTTTTCTTTTTCAGAGAAAATGGATACAAAAATGGCACAGTATATGACAGCTGAAAAAAATACTGAAATTAGAAAGATAAATTCAGTTTGGAAAGAAAGAAAAATTGAGTTTAACTCGAAATACATTATTATTTAGCTTGAAATACCGTTATCCTAATGGTGAGATGTTCAAGGTCAAAATGTTCTGTAGCAATTTGGAGAAGAGAGACTTCTGTAGTGATTCTCATTCCCACAGAACACCAGTTCCATGTGATTTAATAGGTGTTCTGCCAAAGAAAATTTACAAAGTTTGCATCCACCCACGGGATCCTTCTTTCATCTTTTTCTTGGCTTTGGTACTTCTCCAGGTCTTCATTTTAATCTGTTTAGCTGTTTTCAGTATGTCTCTATAGCTGATTTTCTTCATTATAATGATTATTTATTGTAACAATTATCTCAAAATTTATGTATTTCGTATTTATTTTTGTTAATTGTATGCATTTAAATTTAGCATGTTCTGTTAACTAATTTTCTAATTTTATTTAAAATTTGTATTTTAATACCATATGCTAATGCATATATATGGAATCTAAAAAAACAGTACTGATGAACCTAGGGGCAGGGCAGGAATAAAGATGCAGACGTAGAGAATGGCCTTGAGAACACAGGGGGAAGGGGAAGCTGGGACGAAATGAGAGAGTAGCATTGACATATACACACTACCAAGTGTAAAATGGATAGCTAGTGGGAAGCAGCCGCATAGCACAGGGAGATCAGCTCGGTGCTTTGTGTCCACCTAGAGGGGTGGGGTAGGGAGGGTGGGAGGGAGGCTCAAGAGGGAGGGGATATGGGGATATATGTATACATATAGCTGATTCACTTTGTCATACAGCAGAAACTAACACACCATTGTAAATCAACTATACTCCAATAAAGATGTAAAAAAAAATTTGTATTTTATCTTTTATTGTTGTTGTTCTAGAAAAAACAAGCATAGCATGTAGATGTGTGATAGGCATCTGAGAGGAACACCTGAGGAATTATCATGCCCTAAAAAACAGTGTTTTCATATTCAGTCTCCCATTCCTACTATTACTAATTAGAAAGCTTTCCTGGACTCTTAGTTTCAGTCCTGGTGAAATAAATGTGAATTAAAATAACAGTGCTCTTTTTTAGATCTCATGTTTTCTGTTCTAAATAATGCTGGACACTATAGACTCGATTTGTATCCCCTTCAAATATCTATGTTGAAGTCTTAACCCCCAATGTGGCTGGATTTGAAGATAGGGCCTTTAGGGAATAATTAAGGTTAAATGAGGTTTTAAGGTTAGGCCCTAATCCAATATGACTGATGTCTTTAGAAGAAGAGAAAGAGACACCAGGGAGGCACACACACAGAGCAAAGGCCATGTGAGGACAAAGGGAGAAGGAGACCATCTGCCAGCCATGGAGGGAGGCCTTAGGAGAAACCAAACCCACCAATACCTTTATCTTGGACTTCCAGCCTCTACAACCGTGAGAAAATAAACTTCCACTGTTTAAGCCACATGGTCTGTGGTATTTTGTTACAGCAGCCCTAGCAGAGTAGGCTAATACAGCAGGTTCTAAGCTATCACTGCTGTGTATCAAGCTGACAGAGACACACATAGCTTCCTCTCCTATTCCAATGGGCAGAACAAGACACATGGCTCTACCTCACATCAAGGGGCAAGAGTGAGGGGCGTGCACAAAGGAGAGCATATGTGCACCACACGCCCAGTTGTTGGTTGTTTCTCTGAACAGGTTACACTGATTTCTCACCCTCCTCATATCGCCTAAGACTCGGTGCTCCCATTGACTTGCACTCACATTTGATTTCACTTTTTCCAATTACAGAAAGTAAGTTGTTCATAACTGGCTATTCAGACCCATTATTACATAGGTGACCTGCTCTACGAAGCCTATTTCTCATCACAAGATGGCTCATATTCAGGAGATAAAAATTAAAATTACTTTAAGAACACATGCTTAATTAATAAAGATATAAGGAGCTACATTGTGTATATGTAGTATACACACATACATTTCTTGGTTACGACAACTGAGAGGGCCTAAAAGAAAAGACACTCCATAGCAACAAGCACACCTAGTGCTCAGGTCTTGGTTTCTAATACCATTCTTCAATAAAAGGAACCAGGGATCTTGAGAGAAATAGTTGATTATGGGACTGGGGCGGAATATATACAAGACGAATCTGGAGCAACTAACTTAAAAGAAAGAAATCCACAGTGATGGGGATGACGGGAATATGTCAGAAGAACATAGAAGTCAAGTGAAAGAGCTACCAATGGCCAAAACTGGAACATTTTGAGCAAAAAATAAATAGTATTAGATTATAACCTAAGGTATAAAATGAATATCCAACTACCTGAAGAAGAGAAAAGTCTCCTGTGTAGAATTCCAAATAAATTATGTAGTTACTCTTCCCTAATGGAAAGGGAGCATAAGTCTCCATTTCTTAAGTGTGGGGTGTACATAATGACTTTCTTACAAAGAGTACAATATGAAGAGGGGGGAAAAGAGTAATTTAATAATGGAGAAACCTGACAAACACGACTTCAGCCAAGGTCAACATCAACAGTCACAAATTATGTTGATAGCCGTAATATGATGTGATGAAATGATACTCTACCTCTACCTGTGTGACATTCCTCTCCCAAAACCCAGAACCCCAGGCTAATAGTGAGAAAAACATGATTTCTATAGAGAGGCATTCTACAATATACCTGACCAATACTTCTCAAAGCTGTCAAGGTCATCAAAAACAGTCATGTCTGAGAAACTGTCAGAGTCAAGAGGAATTGAAGGTAATATGACAACTAAATGTAATGTGGTACACTGGATGGGATCCCGGAACAGAAAAAGGGTATTACATAAAAACTAAGGAAATCTGAATAAATATGGATTTTAGTTGATAATAATATATCAATACTGGTTTATTAATTGGAACAAATATAGTAGCAGTAAGATGGTAATAAAAGGGGAAACATATTTTTACTACCTGTACAAATTTTCTGCAAGTCTAAAACTGCTCTTTAAAAAGTACACTACTAATAAAAAATGATTGGTGGAAAAAATTTCAATTACTGATTACATCCTATGTGCCTTTGTTAATCTTAGCTCAGGGAAACATCTGAATGAATACAGTACGGTCTTCTAAAATGTTGCTAGAGGAGACAGTTATGTTAGAAAACAAAATCCCACATGTTCAAACTTTAGAACCTTTTTTTCTCTTGCCATGCAGCAAACTGATGTTGGCATAGATAAGGATGGCTAAAATAACTTGGTCATATTTAATGTTAAAACTATGATTTTTAATTACCTGGAACATATAAGAGGAACTTTTTTTCATCTGATGCTGATTTAGCAAACTTCAAAATGAACATGGTATGTCATGGCAATTACGTTATTTCTGCCAGGGTGCATGCAAATTTTTTAGATATCTGGTCTCAATTTGACAGTCTTTTGAACTTTACATATCTGCTATGCACCATCAGCTAACATCATAATTTTAAGAGATCTGATAATCAGGTTGACAATGTTTCCACTATCTCACTCATAAAAATAAACCTCAACTAGGGATAAATGCATTCCCTGGGACCATTAATGAGGTACTGTGTAAATCAATTAGGAAAATAAAAACACCTGGCTAAATTAATTTATGAACAGAATCTACTAATGTTGAATGGCAGTCTAGCATTCCTCCTCAAAACACCAGTTCCATGTGATTTAATAGGCATTCTGCGAAAAACCGTTGTCATATAAGTTTGGGAAAAGCTAGGTTTAACTAAATTAGATAGGATATCTTTTCCAAGACTTCTCATAATATACTGGTATTTTATGATTCCTCAAATGTGCATAATTTCCCAAGATTTTTTGAAAAAAAAAAACCCACTTTCAAAGAAAACATGGTTATTCTAAGAAACCAGTTTCTATGGAGCTCCAGTTGGGAAAACTTGGTCTTGGTCAATGTTTTTCAAAACCTGGTTTTGGAATCAACAGCATCTGCATCAGCAGGGAAATTGTTAGAAATGTAAATTCTTGTGCACTACCTTACACATTCTGAATCAGAAACTGGTTGGTTGGAGCCTAGAACTCTGTGTTTTAACAGGCCTTCCAGGTGCTTCTGATGCATATTAAAATTTGAGCACAATTAACCTAGAAGAAACTTGCATCTTGAATTTACAGACCAATGTTGTTGATTGCTTAATATCTACAATATGGTTGTTCTCCTTCAAAGGATTGATGTCTTCAAATAGACTGAAAGCCATTACTTCATCTTGACTTTCAAAGGAGCTGTATATGACTTCTTAGTTCACAGAACTGGATCAGTGGGATGTATTAAGAAGTCTCAGATGAACCAAAAGAGTTCTTCGATTCTTACGTATCTGAATTCTGTTCAGTGTGGAATGAATGAATGAGGAGATCCTACTTCTTTTGGTAGGACTTGAAAGAAGGATGACATTATGGAAAAAGAGACATAAATACTTTATTGTGGACTATGAGAAACAGCTTTTATTTCAAGGTTCAATTACTCAGTAAAGGTAAAGAAAGTGAATTAGATTGGCAATGAAAAATCTGTGCAGTAAGGCATCACATATAGAGTAATTGAGAGCCTAGTCTCTGGGTCCAGATTGCTTGGGTTTAAAACCCAGCTCTACATTGGGCAAATAATTTAATCTCTATGCTTTAGTTTTCTTGTCTGTAAAATGGGGATAATAATAGTACTTATCTCATAGGATGCTAAAAAGATGAAATAAATGAGGTAATGTATTTTAGATGGTTTCTTTTTTTCCCAGTTTCCTTAATAAAACTTAACGTACTGGGCTTCCCTGGTGGCGCAGTGGTTGAGAATCTGCCTGCTAATGCAGGGGACACGGGTTCGAGCCCTGGTCTGGGAAGATCCCACGTGTCGCGGAGCAGCTGGGCCTGTGAGCCACAACTACTGAGCCTGCGCGTCTGGAGCCTGTGCCCCGCAACGGGAGGGGCCGCGATAGTGAGAGGCCCGCGCACCGCGATGAAGAGCGGTCCCCGCACCGCGAGGAAGAGTGGCCCCCGCTTGCCGCAACTAGAGAAAGCCCTCGCACGAACCGAAGACCCAACACAGTCAAAAATAAAATAAAAAATAAATAAATATATTAAAAAAAAAAAAAAACTTAATGTACCTTAATATGTGATTGACAAATAAAATTGTATATGTTTAAGTGTCTAATACAATGTTTTAATATACATATAAACTGTGAAATAGTTACCACAATCAACCAGTTAAAATATCCATCACCTCACCTGCTCACATAGTTACCTTGTGTGTGTGTGTGTGTGTGTGTGTGTGTGTGTGTGTGTGTGAGATGAGAACACTTGAGATCTACTCTCTCAGAAAATTTCAAGTATATAATATGTTATTATTAACTATAGTCATCATATTGTACATTAGGTCTCCAAAACTTATTCATCTTGTAACTAAAAGTATGTACCCATTGACAAGCATCTCCCTATTTTCCCCACCCCATGGCCCCTGGTAACCAACATTCTATTCTCTGTTACTATGAGTTCAACAATTTTTAGATTCCACATGTAAGTGAGAATAGGAAGTGCTTGCCTTTGTGTCTGGTTTATTTCACTTAGCATGATGTCCTCCAGATTCATCTGTGTTGTTGCAAAGAGCAGGGTTTCCTTCTTTTTTAAGGTTGAATTGTGTTCCATTGCATAATTATACCACAATTCTTTATCCATTCTTCCACTGACAATTAGGTTGTATATATCTCAACTACTTAATATTACAATAAACAAAGGAGTGCAGATATCTCTTTAAAATAGTGTTTTTGCCCTTTGGATAAATACCCAGAAGTGGAATTTCTGGGTCATATGGTAGTTCTATTTTTAATTTGGAGGGGGAGATCCTCCATCCTGTTTTCCATAGTGCTTGAATTAATTTACAGTCCCATGAACAATGCACAGAGTTCCCATTTTTCCACATCCTTGATTTTCTCGTCTTTTTGATAATAGCTGTTCTAACAGGAGTGAGGTAATATATCCTCGTGGGTTTGATTTGCATTTCCCTGATGATTAGTGATGTTGAACATATTTTCATGTACCTGTTGGCCATCTGTATGTTTTCTTTGGAAAAATGTCTATTCAGATTCTCTGCCCATTTTTAAATTGTATTTTGTTTTGCTATTGATTTGCATGAGTTCTTTATATATTTTGAATGTTAACCACTTATCAGATATATGATTTGCAAATATTTTCTCCCCTTCAGTATGTTGCTGAAAATGAAAAATTTTGTTGATGATTTCCTTTGATGTGCAGAAACTTTTTAGTTTGATATATTCCAATTTGTTTATATTTGCATTTGCTGCCTTTGCTTCTGGTGCCAAATCAAAAAATTATTGCTAAGACCAATGACAAGACTTCCCCCTACAATTGCCTCTGAGAGTTTTAGAGTTTTGGGTCTTACATTTAAGTTTTTTAAAATTAAATTTATTTGTTTATTTTTGGCTGCATTGGGCCTTCATTGCTGTGAGTGGAGGCTACTCTTCATTGCAGTGCATGGGCTTCTTATTGCGATGGCTTCTCTTGTTGCAGAGCAAGGGCCCTAGGCACATGGGCTCAGTAGTTGCAGCACATGGTCTCAGTAGTTGCGGCTCATGGGCTTCAGAGCATGGGCTCAGTAGTTGTGACGCATGGGCTTAGTTGCTCTGTGGCATGTGAGATGTTCCTGGACCAGGGATTGAACCTGTGTCCCCTGAATTGGCAGGTGGATTCTTAACCACTGGACCACCAGGGAAGTCCTACATTTCAGTTTCTAATCTCTTTTGAGTTGAACTTCTTGTGAAATAAATGTCCAATTTCATTCTAGTTTGTTCTTTATATTGTTTATTTGTTTATAATGTCGAGATAGTTCCCTTTTCTTTTGTGTTTCCTTCTAGGGGTGCAGGTCTTGACATTTTTGCTTCCCTTCCTTCCTGCCTGACTCCATGTGAATCTTTCTTTGTAGTCTTGGTTGTAGAAGAGTCTTTCTGCCCATGTCCAGTTTGTTTTCAGTGAGAATTACTCTGCATGTAGGTGTATTTTTGATGTGTTCAGGGCGGGAGGTGAGCTCAGCATCCTCCTACTTCACCATCTTCATCTCTTCCCTCTTTGTTCTTTACATAGGCACTTACTGCTATAAATTTCCCGCTTAGAATTTCATTTGCTGCATCCCATAAGTTTTTCTGATAAGTTTCCATTCTGTTGTTTCAAAATATTTTTTTTTTACCTTTTGATTTCTTCTTGAACTCATTGGTTTTTCAGGAGCATGATGTTTAATTTAACATATTTGTGAATTTTCTAATTTTTATCTTTTTACTGATTTCTACTCTTATTGTTTTCTTACCACCAAGAGATGTGAGAAATGTCCCCCTCTGCTTTACAAATTTTCAATCTTGACTTTTGACTTCCGTCTTTGTGCAGCTTCAAAATTTACTAAACATCCAACAGTGCACACCAGCTACATGCTTGAGACCCCAAGTTTTTTTTGTTGTTTATTTTAACATCTTTATTGGAGTATAATTGCTTTACAACGGTGTGTTACTTTCTGCTTTATAACAAAGTGAATCAGTTATACATATACATATCTCTTCCCTCTTGTGTCTCCCTCCCTCCCACTCTCCCTATCCCACCCCTCTAGGTGGTCACAAAGCACCAAGCTGATCTCCATGTGCTATGCGGCTGCTTCCCACTAGTTATCTATTTTACATTTTGTAGTGTATATATGTCCATGCCACTCTCTCACTTTGTCCCAGCTTAACCTTCTCCCTCCCCATATCCTCAAGTCCATTCTCTAGTAGGTCTGTGCCTTTATTCTCATCTTGCCCCTAGGTTTGTCATGACCATTTTTTTTTCTCTTAGATTCCATATATATGTGGTATCATATGGTATTTGTTTTTGTCTTTCTGACTTACTTCACTCTGTATGACAGAGTCTAGGTCCATCCACCTCACTACAAATAACTCAATTTCATTTCTTTTTATGGCTGAGTAATATTCCATTGTATATACATGCCACATCTTCTTTATCCAGTCATCTATTTTGTCTGATATGAGAGTTGCTCCTCCAGCTTTCTTCTGATTTCCATTTGCATGGAATATCTTTTTCCATCCCCTCACTTTCAGTCTGTTTGTGTACCTAGGTCTGAAGTGGGTCTCTTGTAGACAGCACATATACGGGTCTTGTTTTTGTATCCATTCAGCCAGTGTATGTCTTTTGGTTGGAGCATTTAATCCATTTACATTTAAGGTGATTTTCGATATTTATGTTCCTATTACCATTTTCTTAATTGTTTTGGGTTTGTTATTGTAGGTCTTTTCCTTCTCTTGTGTTTCCTGCCTAGAGAAGTTCCTTTAGCATTTGTTGTAAAGCTGGTTTGGTGCTGCTGAATTCTCTTAGCTTTTGCTTGCCTGTAAAGGTTTTAATTTCTCCATCAAATCTGAATGAGCATCTTGCTGGATAGAGTAATCTTCATTGTAGGTTTTTCTCCTTCATCACTTTAAATATGTCCTGCCACTCCCTTCTGGCTTGGAGAGTTTCTGCTGAAAGATCAGCTCTTAACCTTATGGGGATTCCCTTGTATGTTATTTGTTGTTTTTCCCTTGCTGCTTTTAATAGTTTTTCTTTGTATTTAATTTTTGAGAGTTTGATTAATATGCGTCTTGGTGTGTTTCTCCTTGGATTTATCCTGTATGGGACTCTCTGTGCTTCCTGGAATTGATTAACTATTTCCTTTCCCATATTAGGGAAGTTTTCAACTATAATCTCTTCAAATATTTTCTCAGACCCTTTCTTTTTCTCTTCTTCTTCTGGGACCCCTATAATTCGAATGTTGGTGAGTTTAATGTTGTCCCAGAGGTCTCTGAGCCTGTCCTCAATTCTTTTCCTTTTTTTTCCCCTTTATTCTGCTCTGCCATAGTTATTTCCACTATTTTTCCTTCCAGGTCACTTATCCATTCTTTGGCCTCAGTTATTCTCCTATTGATCCCTTTTAGAGAATTTTTAATTTCATTTATTGTGTTGTTCATCAGTGTTTGTTTGCTCTTTAGTTCTTCTAGTTCCTTGTTAAGCATTTCTTGTATTTTCTCCATTCTATTTCCAAGATTTTGGGTCATCTTTACTATCATTATTCTGAATTCTTTTTCAGGTAGACTGCCTATTTCCTCTTCATTTGTTAGGTCTGGTGTGTTTTGACCCTGCTCCTTCATCTGCTGTGTGTTTTTCTGTCTTCTCATTTTGCTTATCTTACTGTGTTTGGGGTTTCCTTTTCACAGGCTGCAGGTTTGTAGTTCCCGTTGTTTTTGGTATCTGTCCCCAGTGGCTAAGGTTGGTTCAGTGGGTTGGGTAGGCTTCCTGGTGGAGGGGACTAGTGCCTGTGTGCTGGTGGATGAGGCTGGATCTTGTCTGGTCGGCAGGTCCACGTCTGGTGGTGTGTTTTAGGGTTTCTGTGGCTTTATTATGATTTTAGGCAGCCTCTCTGCTAATGGGTGGGGTTGTGTTCCTGTCTTGCTAGTTGTTTGGCATAGGGTGTCCAGCACTGGAGCTTGCTGGTCATTGAGTGGAGCTGGGTCTTGGCGTTGAAATGGAGATCTCTGGGAGATTTTTGCAGTTTGATATTACGTGGAGATGGGAGATCTCTTGTGGACCAGTGTCCTGAACTTGGTTCTCCCACCTCAGGGGCACAGTCCTGATGCCTGGTTGGAGCACCAAGAGCCTTTCATTCACACAGATCAGAATAAAAGGGAGGAAAAAAAAGAAAGAAAGAAAGAAGAAGATAAAATAAAATAAAGTTATTAAAATAAAAAATAATTATTAAAAAAAATTTTTTAAGTAATAAAAAAAAAAGAAAGAAAGAAGAGGGCAACCAAACCAAAAAGCAAATCCACCAATGACAACAAGTGCTAAAAACTATACTAAAAAAAACCAAAAAGCAAAAAAACAGACGGACAGAACCCTAGGACAAATGGTGAAAGCAAACCTATACAGACAAAATCACACAGAGAAGCATACACATACACACTCACAAAAAAAGAAAAGGGGAAAAAATATATATATATCATTGCTCCCAAAGTCCACCTCCTCAATTTGGGATAATTCGTTGTCTCTTCAGGTAATCCAGAGATGCAGTGTACATCAAATTGATTGTGGACATTTAATTCGCTGCTCCTGAGGCTGCTGGGAGAGATTTCCCTTTCTCTTTGTTCGCACAGCTCCCAGGGTTCAGCTTTGGATTTGGACCCGCCTCTGCGTGTAGGTCGCCTGAGGGCGTCTGTTCCCGCCCAGACAGGGCGGGGTTAAAGAAGCAGCTGCTTCAGGGGCTCTGGCTCACTCAGGCCGGGGGGAGGGAGCGGTACGGAGGAGGCGGGGCGAGCCTGCGCGGCAGAGGCGTCGTGACGTTGCAGCAGCCTGAGGCGCGCCGTGCGTTCTCCCGGGGAAGTTGTCCCTGGATCACGGGTCCCTGGCGGTGGCGGGCTGCACCGGCTCCCAGGAGGGGCGGTGTGGAGAGTGACCTGTGCTCGCACACAGGCTTCTTGGTGGCGGCAGCAGCCTTAGCGTCTCACGCCCGTCTCTGGGGTCCGCGCTGATCGCCGTGGCTCGCTCCCGTCTCTGGAGCTCGTTTAGGCGGCGCTCTGAATCCCCTCTCCTTGCGCACCAGGAAACAAAGAGGCAAGAAAAAGTCTCTTGCCTCTTCGGCGGCTGCAGACTTTTTCCCGGACTCCCTCCCGGCTAGCTGTGGCGCACTAGCCCCCTTCAGGCTGTGTTCACGCCGCCAACCCCAGTCCTCTCCCTGCGATCCGACCGAAGCCCGAGCCTCAGCTCCCAGCCCCGCCTGCCCCGGCGGGGGAGCAGACAAGCCTCTCGGGCTGCTGAGTGCTGCTCGGCGCCGAGCCTCCGTGCGGGAATCTCTCCGCTTTGCCCTCCGCACCCCTGTTGCTGCGCTCTCCTCCGTGGCTCCAAAGATCCCCCCCTCCGCCACCCGCAGTCTCCGCCCGCGAAGGGGCTCCTAGTGTGTGGACACCTTTCCTCCTTCACGGCTCCCTCCCACTGGTGCAGGTCCCATCCCTGGTCTTTTGTCTCTGTTGTTTCTTTTTTCTTTTTCCCTACCCAGGTACGTGGGGGAGTTTCTTGCCTTTTGGGAGGTCTGAGGTCTTCTGCCAGCGTTCAGTAGGTGTTCTATAGGAGCAGTTCCACGTGTAGATGTATTTTTGATGTATTTGTGGGGAGGAAGGTGATCTTCATGTCTTACTCTTCTGCCATCTTGAAGCTCCTCCAAGACCTCTGGTGTTGTTACAACCATCCCCATGACTCACAAATGTGTGTTGGTTTCCCTATACCTCACAGCAACCTCCTCCCAGGGGTCAAGCCTTGATTCTCAGAGTCTAGCTACAGCCAGAGTCTGCAAGTAACCCAAGAAGAAAACTGGATGCAGTTGTCAGCGGACTATCCGCCACCCACCCCCTCCATCCAGTACTTTTACATTTCTCTTGCTCTTTTCATAGGGGCTTCTTCTCATGGAGGGTCTTTGTCTCTTCAGAATGAAAAGACTCCTGTAGTTTCTGCTTTGATTTTCAGAAGTTTTGCCTTAGCTTTTTATCTTCCATCTTGAACAGCTTCAACTCTGACAAATATTTTGAGGGGGAAACTGCCTTTGCGTGGAGACCCATCAAGCCTCTAATTTTATCACTCTGGCACTGTGGGAGCACAAAAATTCTACTGGTTTCCTTATTCCCCATCTAAAGTGCTCTACCAGGGGTTAAATTTAAATTCTCAGAGAACATCTTTGCCCCATATTGCCATATGCTTCCTCTCTGAATTTTTAGTTCCCCCAGTCTTCAGTTCTTCCACAGCTCTCAGGTAGCTTTAAACACACTTATTTCACCCAGGCTTTAATTGTTGTCTGTTGCGAGTGTTGGTCGGCCACAAACTACTCCATATAACTTAGCAGTAGAATTTTTCTTTATTGGACTGTTATCTCCTCCGAGGCAGAAACAAGAAAACAAATTATCTGCTCCCAAAGTACAATAGTGGGACAGGCATAAGATAACAGCTAAAGCCATTCACATCAAAAAAAGGAAGAAAGTAGAATGAAAAAAGAGAGTCATATTCCTAAGAAATCTCAAAATCCACTGGGGAAAACTCCATTAGGCTGTCAGGCATGGGAATAACACTCTGTGGCCCACTTTTCTATCTGTTGGGCCCATGGCTCTGTCCACTGGGTCTGCAGCTCTACCTTCAGATTATCTTTCCTTTTTCAAGAAGGGCAATATCTTTTGGCCGCTGAGTAGTTTTATCAGCCTGTTTCCTGCCTATAGAATTTGGGAGGTTAACAGCCTTTTTCAATTTTGTCCTTTCTCGATCCTTTTCAGTCTCACGTGGCACTGTTTCTGCTGATATATCTTCTCAAGAATCTTGTAGATCTCCCATGTATATTACAGGGATTTACTCATTAGACAAAGTGATCCTCCTCAGATGTTTCCTGAGTAATCTCATCTTTACTCTTTGATTCTTCTTAGATAGCTGAGGAGGTCCATGGGTCACATGTCTAATCTCTTCATGGAGTCTTCTGTAAGAATGAATATTCTGATCTTTTGACCCTTTTGAAGTCCTGGTAAAAGGGTTCACAGTCTTAGGTTTCTCTTCAGAGGACACTTTCCTAACAATGAATCTCATAATTTTAACATGTTTTGCAATCTGGATAGGCTGAAGATTCCCCAAATTATTAAATTCATATTCCTTTTTGCTTAACAGTTTTTCCCTCAATTTATTTCTTTTCTCTCACATTATATTACAAGCAACAAGGAGAAAGTGTGCTGGACCTTCAATACTTTGCTTGTAACTCTTCTCAGCTAAATATACATGTTCATCCATTACAAGTTTTGCTTTCTGTATAACTGTCAGACATAATTTAACTAAACTTTCTGTCCCTATGTAACAAGGGCCCCCTTCCAGACAGTTTTAAATAACATGTTCATTTCCTTCTGAGCCTTTACCAGCACACTTTTAAAGTTTATATTTCTGACAACAGACTGTCAGTGATGATTTGAGTATTCACTAAGATGATATAGGATTTCTCTACATGCTCCTTACTTCATTCTGAACCCTCACCAGCAGTTCCCAGTTCCTTTAACCATATTTCTACCAACAGTGTGTTCAAGGCAATCTAGAGTTTTTCTGTTATGCTCCTCAAAATTCTCCCAGCTTCTACCCAAAACCCAATTTCAAAACTATTCTACACATTTAAGTGTTTGCTCCAGCAGTACCTCACTCTCAGTACCAAAATCTGTATTACTTATTTCTCTTGTAACAAATTACCACAAATTAAACAATACAAGGCTTAGAACAATATAAGTTAATTATCTGGAGGTGAGAAGTGCAAAACAGATTGGCAGGGCCACAATCCTTTTGGAGACTCTAGGGAAGAATCTCCTTGTCTTTTCCAGCTTCTAGAGGCTGCCTGCATTCCTTGGCTCGTGGTGCAATCTTCCATCTTCAAAGCCAAAAACATAATATTTTTCTAGCTCTGGGCCTCTGTTCCATCATAACACCTCTTCTGACTCTAATCCTCCTGCATCCTTAATCGCAAGGGCTCTTGTGATTACACTGTGTCCATCAGGATGATACAGGATAATCTTCCTTTCTCAAAATCCTTAGCAGAGTCATATTTGCCTTTTGACATGTGAGGTAACATATTCAGTTTCTCAAGATTAGAAGGTTGATGTCTTTGGGTGGCCTCTGCTCTGATTAACACATGCACCTAATTTGGGGGCATAAATTTCAAGCCCTGAGTCCTACAGGATTTTGAATTTTTAAATTTAAAACTTTCTTTTCCCCGCTTAAGCTATTGTTTATTTCTGAGATGGTAAATCCCAGACTGACCATTTTTCTTAGTATTTCTGCTGCGACCTTCCTTCCTTTAGGCAGAAAAGGCAGAATGCCTTAGCTTCTTGAAGAGCCATGGAGTACAATGGGAATGGGAATTGGACACAACTCTTGATACCTCCACTGTAATTCCATTTTTTTTTTTCATGCTGTAATCTCCTAATCTTCTCTCCAAACGTCCATTCTTCACCATATATAAAGAGAAGTAGAAGTACTTCTCCAGGACAGTGTTAATTAAACTAACAGAATCATAGAGCAGGAGACTTCTGTTACGTATTAAACAAAATGAAGAGAAAGAATGCTTTCCTCAAAGGGTGACATCTGGGGTACAGTATCTGAGAAGAATAAACCTGAAGGGCAACCAAACCTCATTATCTAGCTTTTTCTGATAACATCCTTAAACAACTTTATGTTTGAAGCATAACTTTGATAGTTGATGTTCCTACTGATTTGCAGTACTACTGGTTAACAGACTCTTGCTTATGCTTTAGCATGCACAGCTGGTTAAGATGCAATGATTCTTATAATTAATCTAACAAGTATATCTGTAATTCTCCTTTTTAGTGTAAAAGTCACTCTCTGGAAGAATTTTCTTTTTCTTTTTTTTAGTAAAACAAGCTCTTTTGTGCAAAAGTGAAAATAAAAATTTGACACCTTTGCATAATCAAATAATCTACAAAGATTGCTTTCGAATGCCTTTGGGGGAAATCAACTGTGTAAGACTGTATAGAAAAGACATATTTTAAGCCTGCTGGAGATTGTTGAATTTGGCACAAAGACAGAGAAGTGTAAAGTCGGTGGTTTATTATCCTGTAATCCTTGGAGCTCTGAGGATTTCATGGAAGGGCCCCAGAGACTGCTGCAAAGTGTAAAAGGGCCAAAGAGGCAAGTCTTCAGCCAGAGTGCTCTGTTTTATCTGATTTATGTGTTGGTTCTGGATACCTTTTGATTGAACAAAGGCCTTTATTTGGCTAAACAATTGGATACGAATTGCATCAAATAACAAACATGACCTAAGTCCTGGTCAGTAGGAAGCAGGGCCAGGACTAAATCCTACTCATTTCATTCTTTCACTTAAGTCCCTTCAGTGGCTCCCTGTCAACTTCAAGATAAAATATATACTCTTTCACCATGGTATTCATATTCTTACTGACCTGACTCTTGTCTATTTCTTTAGTCTATTTCTTGCTTTGCAGTCTTCTAAATCCCTTAAAGACTCTCCACAAGTTATGTTTTATACCTAGAGTGTCCTAATACCTGGCAATCTTCATAATCTTTGAGATTCTTTACTTCCTACTTCCTTGATTACCACAGTAAGGTTTAGGGCCCTCTTCTATGCTCCCATAGAACGCTTTACATACTCTGTTATGGGGCTTAAATAATGTATTTCAATTGTCGGTTTGTTTTTCTCACCCAACCAAACTGTTCATAGTATGCTTTCTAAAGATTTCGTCTCTCGATGTCTAGTGCGTGGCGTAGGTATTGGGCCACTTTGATGATTAAATAGGCAAATCTCAATTTCTTTCTTTCTCCTCTATACCATGCTATGCAGAAATATTCCTGGGGCATGAGGAATTAGGATGGTTACCTGAGCCAGCACCTAGAGATACCCCGCAGGACTGACAGCTGGATTCAGGATCCAGGGAGGAAAGAAATGATTCCAGCCGGCATTAAATAGACTCTATAAAGATATGTATTTAATTAATTAAATAATTAAGCTCATATCTGTTAAGCACCTTCTATATGGCCCCAGGCACTATTCTAAGTGAAGTACTGTGGATACAGCAGTGAAACATAGAGACAAAATATTTCCCTGGAAGCTTCCATTCCAGTGAGGGTGAGATAGGTAATCAGCAATCACATAAGATGTCAGGGAGTAATAAAACTTCCGAAGGAAATTAAAGCAGGCTGAGGGGAATCGAGAGTAAATAAGAAAGGAAATTACTCTTTTATAGAGCAATATTTTAAAACAAGGCCTCCCAAAGAGGTGAGGGGTGAGAACTGAATAAGTTCAGAGGAAAGTAAGATTGAGCCATGCTGGTATTTGTGGGAAGATGCTCCAACCAGGAGGAGGTCAAGTTCAAAGGCCCTGAGGCAGAAGCATCCTTCTTGTGTTGAAGAAGAGGAAGGAAACAGGGTCAGTGCGGCTGCAACATAGTAGAGAAACGAAGCAGGGAGGAGATGAGTTCAGACAGGCCATAGAATTGATCTGATAAGTCAGGGTAAGAATTTTAGTTCTTATTCTGGGTGTGGTGGAAAAATCATTGTATCATTCTGTCTAGAGTTTCGATCTCATCTGATTTGAGTGTTTAGGGGATCTCTGTGTGAGAGTAGAATACAGGGAAGCAGAGGTAAGAAGCCATTGGAATAATGCCGGTAAGAGATGTTGGTGATCGAAATCAGAGTAGGAGTCACGGAGGCAGCGAGAAGTGGTTGAATTCTAAGTACATTTAGAAGGTATAGCTGACTTGAGGTTGCATTGGATGTAGAGTACGAGAGAAGGGAGGAGACAAGTATGACCCTTGACCAATTGGAAGAATGGGTCATAATTTCCAATACTAAAGTGAGGGAGAGTTTTAGAGGAGCAGATTTTGGGAGGAAATCAAGATATTCTAGATACGTTGTTTGAGATGAGTATTAGAAATCCAAGTGGAGATGTGAAAAAGGCAGTTGAATATTTAACACTTGGATTTAGAGGCACATTCAAGCAGGAGTGATAAAGTTGGAAGTCATCAGAGTATAGAGAGCATTTACTGCCATGACTGGATGAGATCACTCTAAGAGTAAGTGTCAAAAGAAGTTCCAAGGCCTGAGCCCTGGAGGCACTTTATTGTTCAGGAGTCAGGAAGATGAAGAGGAATCAGCAAAAGAGATTGAGAAGAGGCCAGTGGGAAAAACCAGAAACAGTAATGTCCCAGATGGGAAATGAAATACAATTTCTAGAAGGAGGAAGTTGATCAACCATGTTAAAAGTTGTTACATCACATAAAATGAGAACTGAGAATTATTCACTGGGTTTGGCAACTTGAGGTTAATTGGTGAGATAGTAGGGAAAAAGCTTCACTGGAGTGGATTCAAGAGAGAGTTGAAAAGAAATTAGATCCTGAGAAGTTTTTCTATAAAATGTGGTGACTTGAGGGGAACATGGGGTAAAGGGATTTATTTTATTTTATTTTTTTGTAATTTAAGTCAAGAGATACTGTAGCAGATATTTAACTCAGTCTACAGATCCTAATAGGCTGCTGGCTGAAGTCTTTGGAACTGTTAACTGGATCTTTGAGGACATAAGATACTGGATAGCTTTCTAAAGATGCCAACCATTGGCACATGTAAACAACATGCCAAGCTGGGCCAGCAGCAGCTGTAGGTGTTATTGAGGCAGTCCTCAGTACCTGCCACTTTTCAAGAACACCATCAAGCAGGTAATCAGTTTCAATCAATGTCGACGAACACTGGACTCAAAAATTAAATCCCACAGACCTTAAATACAGCACACTGGCAGTCTTTGTAGGATTACCTGATATCTTTGGGATTTCTGTTTTTAATAGAAGATTTAAAAGATGATAGTTTGCTTTTTAAAATTAAGCTTAGTGTCCAAAAACCTTTTTGAAAAGAAAAGTGTGAAGATTCAACCTTTCCTCTTGGTGAGGAGCACCCGAGGAGAGCCTCCTCATTTTAAATGTAGAAAATGGTCAATTCCTGATGTGTCCCTTTGGGCAAATTTTAATTGTAGTCTCAGAGACTTCTTTTTTCAGTTTATTTTTTATTGAGGTAACATTGGTTGACAACGTTGTACAAGTTTCATGAGTACAACATTATATTTCTACTTCTGTGTACACTATAGTGTGCTCATCACAAAGAATTTAGTTTCCATCCATCACCATAGAGTTGATCCCCTTTACCCATTTTGCCTTCCCCCTGCCTCTTCCCCTCCGGTAATCACTACTCTGTCCTCTGTTTCTAAGGGTTTGTTTTTGTTTGGTTTGGTTTGTTCTTTTCTCTTGATTGTTTTTTTGTTTGTTTATTCTACTTGTGAGTTAAATCATAAGTTCTTTCTCCATCTGAATTATTTCACTTAGCATAATACCCTTCAGGTCCATCCATGTTGTCACAAAGGGCAAGATTTTTTTTTTTTTTTTTTTTATGGCTGGGGAGTATTTTAATTTGTATGTGTGTGTGTGTGTGTGTGTGTGTGTGTGTGTACCACCTTTTCTTTCTCCATTTATCTGTTAATGGGCACTTAGGTGGTTTCCATATCTTGGTTATTGTAAATAATGCTGAGATAAACATAGAAGATCATGTATCTTTTTGAATTAGTGTTTTCGTATTTTTAGGACAGATACCCAGAAATGGGATAGATATCTATCATGAATCATATGGTAGATCTTTTCTTAGTTTTTGAGGAATCTCTGTACTATTTCCCATAGTGGCTGCACCAATTGACACGTCCAACAACAGTGCATGAGGGTTCCCTTTTCTCCACATCCTCACTAATACTTAGTATTCCTTGCCTTTTTGATAACAGCCATTTTAATGTGTGTAAAGTGATATATCATTGTGATTTTGATTTGCATTTCCTAATAATTAGTGATTTTGAGCATGTTTTCATGTGCCTGTTGGCCATCTGCATATCTTCTTTGGAAAAATGTCTATTTAGGTTCTCTGCCTACTTTTTAATTGGGCTTTTTGTTTTTTTGTTGTTGAATTGTATGAGTTCTTCATATACTTTGGATATTAAACCCTTATTGGATATATCATTTGCAAATATCTTCTCCCATTCAGTAGGTTGTCTTTTCATTTTGTTGACAGTTTCCTTTGTTGTGCAGAAGCTTTTTAGTTTGATGCAGTCCCATTTGTTTATTTTTGCTTTTGTTTCCCTTGCCTGAGGAGGCAGATCTGAAAGACATTGCTAAGACCAAAGTCAAAGAGCATACTACCTAAGTTTCCTTCTAGGAGTTTTATGGCTTCAGGTCTTGCATTTAAGTCTTTAATGCATTTTGAGTTGATTTTTGTGTATGTTGTGAGATAGGCGTCTGATTTCTTTTCTTTTCTTCTTTTCCTTTCTTTCCTTTCCTTTCCTTTTCTTTTCTTATGTGCCAGTCCAGTTTTCTCAGCACCATTTACTGAAGAGACTATCCTTTCTCCATTGTATGTTCTTTGCTTCTTTGTCATAAATTAATTGTCCATATATGCATGAGTTTATTTCTGGGCTCTCTATTCTGTTCCATTGATCTACGTATCTGTTTTTCTGCCAATATCATGCTGTTTTGATTACTATGGCTTTTAATTAATTAATTTATTTATGGCTGTGTTGGGTCTTCATTGCTGTTCATGGGCTTTCTCTAGTTGTGGCGAGCAGGGGCTACTCTTCATTACTGTGCACGGGTTTCTCATTGCAGTGGCTTCTCTTGTTGTGGAGCACAGGCTCTAGGTGCGAAGGCTTCAGTAGTTGTGGTGCATGGGCTTAGTTGCTCTGCAGCATGTGGGATCTTCCCAGACCAGGGCTTGAACCCATGTCCCCTGCTTTGGCAGGTGGATTCTTAACCACTGCGCCACCAGGGAAGCCCTTAATGTATTGTTGTACTCAGTTTGCTAACATTTTGTTGAAGATTTTTGGGTTTATGTTAATTAGAGATATTGGCCTGTAATTTTCTTTTTTTGTGTTCTCTTTGTCTGGTTTTAGTATTAGGGTGATGTTGGCCTTGTAAAATGAGTTAGGAAGCATTCCCTCCTCTTCAGTATTTTTGGAAGAGTTTGAGAAGAACAGGTATTAAACTTTATTTGAATGTTTGGTAGAATTCACCTATGAAGCTGTCTTGCCCTGGACCTTTTTGGAGGGGGGAGGTTTTTGGTTACCATTTCAACCTCTGTACCAGTGATTGGTTTATTCAGGTTTTTTTATTTCTTCATGATTCAGTCTTGGAAGGTTTTATGATTCTAAGAATTTGTCGATTTCTTCCAGGTTATCCAAATAGTTGGCATATAACTGTTCATAATATTCTCTTATAATCCCTTGTATTTCTGTGGTATCCATTATTATTTCTCTTCTTTTGTTTCTGATTTTATCAGAAATATGTCTCTTTTTTTCTGAGTCTAGTGAAAGGTTTATCAATTTTGTTTGTCTTTTCAAAGAACCAGCTTTTAGTTTCATTGATCTTTCCTATTGTCTTTTAGTTTCTATTTTATTTACTTCTACTCTGATCTTTATTATTTCCTTCTTTCTGCTAACTGTAGGCTTCATTTGTTCTTTTTCTAGTTCTTTTAGATGTAAGGTTAGATTGCTTTTTTGAGAATTTTCTTTTTTTCTTGAATTGGGGCTGTATAACTATAATCTTCCTTCTTAGTAAATCTTTTGCTGACTCCCACAGATTTTGGCATGTCGTATTTTCACTTTCATTTGTCTTCAAGTAAGCTGTGATCTCTCCTTTGATTTCTTCACTGACCTAATAGTTGTTCATTAGCATGTTGTTCAGTCTCCACATTTTTGTGATTTTTCAGCTTTCTTCAAATAGTTTATTTCTAGTTTCATACCATTGTGACCAGAAAAGATGCTTGATATGATTTCAATCTTCTAAAATTTATTGGGACTTGTTTTTTTCCCAACAGATGGTCTATCCTTGAGAAAGTTCCATGTGCACTTGAGAAGAATGCGTATCCTGTTGCATTTGGATGGAATGTTCTGTACAAATCTATCAAATCCTTCTGGTCTAATATTTTATTTAAGGCCACTCTTTCCTTGTTGACTTTCTGTCTGAATGACCTCTCTGTTAATGTAAATGAGGTGCTAAATTCCCCTACTATTATTTTGTTGTTGTAAATTTCTCCCTTTTGTCCTGTCAGTAATTGTTTACATATTTTGGTGTTCCTATGTGAGGTGCTCCTATGTATATTAATAATTGTTATGTCTTCTTGATTAATTGTCCCCTTTATCATTATATACTGTCCATCTTCGCCTCTTTTACTTTTTTGGCTTCAAGTCTATTTTGTCTGATATGAGTATGGCTACACCCTCTTTATTTTGGCTGCCATTTTCTTGGAGTATTATCTTCCATCCCTTCACTCTGAGCTTATGTTTGTTTTTAGAGCTGAGGTGAGTGTCCTGAAGTCAGAATATAGTTGGGTCTTATTTTTAAATCCATCCAGCCACTCTGTGTCTTTTGATTGATGAATTACATTTATTTAAATTTAGGGTGATTATTGATAAATGAGGACTTAGTATTGCTATTTTATCTTTTGTTTTCTGGTTGCTCTGTGTCTCTCCATTGTTTCTTTTTCCCTGTGTTTCTGTCTACCGTTTTGGGTGGTTTTCTATGATGTTTTTCTCAGTTTCCTCTTTTTCTATGTTTCACGTCTCTGCTCTAGATTTATGTTTTGTGGTTACCGTTAGGTTTGAAAATAACTTCTCATAGGTAAAATAGTCTTTTTTTCTGCTGATTGTATCTTATCTTCGTTTACCTATATGGATTCCATCCTTTTTCTCTTTCCCTTTTGTGTTTTTATTGTCCCAAATGATGCATTTTTATGTTTGAGGTCATTACCAAATTGAAGTAGCTATAGTTATTTTTTCTGTTTTTTTTCCCCTTTAACCTTTATGTTATAATAAAGTATTTAAAACCTACTCTAATACGGAATTTCAATTTTCTTATTCTGTCTGTCTATTTATCACCTTAAAGTTTTGTGTACTTTTGCCTTTTTGTGTTTGGTAGAAGAACTCCTTTCAACATTTCTTGTAAGTCAAGTCTGGTGGTGATGAACTCTCTCATGCTTTGTTTGTCTGGGAAAGTCTTTATGTCTCCTTCATATCTGAATGATAATTTTGTTGGATAGAGTGTTCTTGGGTGACAGTTTTTCTCTCAGTATTTTGAGAATGTCTTTCCACTCTCTCCTGGCCTATAGAATTTCTGCTGGGAAATCTGCTGATAGCCTAATGGGAATTCTTTTGTAGGTTACCATCCTTTTTTCCCTGCTGCCTTTAAAATTCTTTGTCATTGACTTTTGACAATTCTAATATAATCTGTCTCAGAGAAGGTCTTTTTGCATCGAGGTAATTAGGTGTTCCCTTAGCTTCATGAATTTGTATATCCAGTTCCTTCTCCAGGTTTGGGAAGTTCTCAGCTATTATTCATTTAAATAAACTCTTTTTTCCCTTCTCCCTCTCTTTTCCCCTAAGATACCCATTACTCAAATGTTGCCCTTCTTAAAAGAGCTGAATAGCTCTCATAGAATTTCCTCACTTTTCTATGTCTTGATTCTGTTTACTCTTCTACTTGTATTATTTCTATTTTTCTATCTTTGATCTTGCTAATTCTCTCTTCTATGAGGTCTTCTCTCTTTAAAATGCTTTCTAATGTATTATTGTCTAAGTTATTGAGTTCTTCAGTTCCAGAATTTCTTTTTTTTAAATAAATTTATTATTTTATTTATTTATTTTTGGCTGCTTTGGGTCTTCATTGCTGCACATGGGCTTTCTTCAGTTGTGGTAAGCAGGGGCTACTCTTTGTTGTGGTGCACAGGCTTCTCATTGCATTGGCTTCTCTCGTTGCAGAGAATGGGCTCTAGGTGAGCGGGCTTCAGTAGTTGTGGCACACGGGCTTAGTTGCTTCCCAGACCAGGGCTCAAACCTGTGTCCCCTGCGTTGGCAGGCAGATTCTTAACCACTGCGCACCAGGAAAGCCCCAGAATTTCTGTTTCGTTCTTTTTTAGAGTTTCATTCTCTTTGGTAAAGTATTCCTTCTGTTTATTAATTTTATTCCTGAGCTCATTGAATTGCCTTTTTGACTTTTCTTGTAGCTCATTGTTTCTTTATGACAGCTATTTTGAATTCTCTAGCAGTTAGATTTCAATATTCTGTGACTTTAACTTTTGTTTCTGGAGAATAGTCATTTTCTTTTTGTGGTACAGAGTTACTAAGTTTCTTTATGGTGCTTGGTAAGTTGTTTCACTGCTGGCTAACTTGATGTAATGGTCACCTTTCTAATGATTTAATGTTAGAAATTAGAGGCATTTCATTTGTTTTACTCTAGGTGGCGCTGTATCACAAGGTTTTTGGTTTCTCTTGCTTAAGCTGCCTCTGGTTATATTTGAGAGTCAGCACTTTCCACTCTCCGCTGCCTCTGTCAAAGCTGTTGCCCTGTGGTTTCTTGTGCCTCTGGGGTCACTGATGCCTTGCTACTGCCAGTGTTGCTCGATCATCACCTGGGGCACTGGTACGCTGAGCTCTTCCTGTGCATCCAGGATCCCCTGAATCGCAAGCTCCACCCCTGGAGGGAGGGAGTAGGTGAGGGGGGAGCTGTGGATGCCCCAGCTCTTCTGCAGTGGCCTATGTTGTAAGGTTTTCAGGCTCCACCACTGAGAGTGGGGTGGGGGCAGGGACCCCAGAGTCATGGGCACCTCAGTGGCTGGAGAGATGGGGTCCCAGGCCCCATTGCTATTGCTGCCCAGTTACCCGTGGCTATGGGTGCTGCTGTGTCTGGAAGGCTGGAGTCATGTGCGTCATCTCTCTGCTGCGACCAGGTTCTCTGGGGCTGTGGACTCAGCTGCCATAGCTGGAGGCTGGGATCAAAGGAACTGCTTCCACTGTTCCCCTGGTTCTACCTCTTTTACGTTCTCCAGGCCACCCACCTTTACATGTACAGATTTATAGAATTCTCTGGCATCCTGGTGTGTTGGGCAGGAGCACCTTTGACACTTTGCTGGTTGTAGGTAGAAGGGGAGAGACAAAGCAAGTGTCTCACTTTGCCGTGCTACTGACATCACTCGCTCAGAGACTTCTATGCCTGCCTGCCTTCTCTTGTTCTTTTCATCTTTCCACTGTACTGTTATTTTGGCCTCTTTCTCTCTGTTACACCAACACCTTATTCTTCCCTTTTGCCTGTGTGATTCACCTGTTTGACACCTCACCCAGCTCTCCCTGCTCTTAACTCACATTGACTCTCTGATTTCCTTCTCTAAACCAAGTGGGAACCTGGGGTGCCAGTCTTGGTTTTGGAGTGTGAATCTTGAACTCCTAATAACTTCTTTGGGATTTCTGAGTTGGTCATGCAGTCCAGATCCAGGAGATAAAGACACGACAATGCAAAAGGGCCCAGAGACATGGAGACAGGATGTGGGAAGTAGGAAGACAATACTCTAAGGAACTTCCTGATCCCACAGGGCTACAGAGCAACTCTTCTGAACATGGCTCCCAAAGCCTGCTCTTAGGGTTTAAAAGAACATGTCCTATATATCAGACTGCCGATTTAATATCTCTACTTGAATGTCCAATGATCACCTCAACTCATAATTTCCAAAACCAAACTGGTCTCTTTTTACTCTACAAACCTACTTCACCTGAAGCCTCTCTCATTTCATTTAATAGCACTACATACTTCTAGTTTAGGCAAATACTGTGGAGTTATATTTGAGTGCTAATTCTCACCCTACATTCAATATGTCAGGAAATTCTCATTGAATTTATCATCAGAATATATCCAGAATTTGTCTACATCTACCACCTCCACTACAACCACGAAGGTGAGAACCACCATCATCTCCTGCTTGGATTACTGCAGAAAAGCTCTATTGTGTCTTCTTGATTTTACTATGGGCCACTTAGAATCTATTCTCAATAGAGCAGCCAGAGTGATTGCTTGAAAATATAACTTAATTTTTGTCAGTTCTTCTACATAAAATTCTGCAAAGTTTCTCATTTTTAGTAGAGAGCAATTCTGTAAATATATATTTGGGCTACTGAATCATCTGGGCTAGTTGTTCAAATGAAAATTACTGGGTCATACCCAGCAATCTCCCAAAGGTTTTCTATGCATAAGAAGAAAAACCTAGGAAAATTTCAAGGAGGAGATAGGACTTAGATGATGGACTGAATCTGCATCAGGAAAAAAATGGAAGAGGATGAAGAGCTTCTGCACTTTAGAGGAAACCAACGGGCTGTTGTTTATAACTTTCCTACAGGTACCAGCAGGTAGATATGTATGTGCTGGGCAGTCCCAATCTATCCACCATAAGGTTGGATTTGAGACCCCATAATGGCTGTGGATTTGTCAAACCAGACTGTCAGCAAAACTGTACCTCCACGACATTGACAAGTGCTATCCATGATGCAGGCCATCAGTATACCTGTAGTTCCATGAAGGCATTCTTGCTCAGTCCCATGCAGGGGCAAAGCACACTGCTAAGGTTGTGGTCCCCTTGGCTTTGAGGACTTGGAGGCCCAATACGGTCCCTGCTCCAACAAGCCCACTGACTTGTCACTTCACATTTTATTATCAACTGAATAAGAACCAAAGCCCATTTATCCTCCTCCTGTTATAATTTCAAGAAAAAAATGTTTTATAAACACGTGGTATTTATAGGTAGCATACCATATATGATTTAAATTGTACAATTTGTAAATGATAGATGTTGCAATATGGTGTATATAGTTAAACTATTGGGTAGACTTGATATTATTTTTATTTCCTTAGCATTAGAGAATATAGAGATCAGAAATGTTATGAAATTTTCTTCCCTTCCTTCTATTTCTTTTCCAAATTTTTTTAAAGAAAATGAAAACTATTAAATTTTTGGCTATTACACATTCTCTAGTTTTATTTAGATTTCCCACCACCATAATTCACATGAGCAGCACACGTTGCTCTGAATGTCAGAGAAATGAAACTTCTGAATGTGGTTCATAAAGTAGTTGAAGGTCTTTTGACAAGAGACACCCCTCAGAGAAAATTGTGTGCTCCTTTCCCTTGAAAATGACTCCCAAAGAATGCTGACATTAATGTACACTAAGACCCATTAACAAGGTTCCCACCTGCGGATTCTTTAGCGTAAACCTAGTTAACATATGGGGAGCGGCTGGATGTAGAAATTGTCACTATTAAATAAATGTAGGTAGAAACAATTTTTCTTGGATACTTTTTGAAATGATTTCCAAATGATTAACTTAAGGAGAAATTTGTTTCATCAGTAGAACAATTCTATAAAGGAATACTTCAAACATTTAACTTGTAAGTTAATAAGTTCCTAAAGTTTTAATGGCTACATATTATTATAATGTTACAGTAAATAAGGAAAATGTATGTCATAGTAAGGCCTCATGTAGAATGTTGGTTGTGTATTGAGGAATATCCTTCCCAGTGCTATTTGAAATACTTAGCTTAATTCTATTACTATTTATTCAACAGTATTTCATTTAATATAATTTTTTTGTGAATTAGAGAATTTTAAAAAAATTCTAAACTAAATTAGTAGTATAATATAAGCATTTTTTTCTAAATAAAGTTTGCACTCAGTGAATTAAATAATACCTAATTTGTTTTTCTGTGACTCTGTACATAAGGAATATTCCAAATAACTAGAGATTGTCTTGATTTCTCTGTAGATTCTGGAAGCTTACTTTACTTGAGAGTTTTCTCTCCACTCACTGTAAAAGCTTTTACTTTGGAGGGAAAGGACCTTTTTTACTGTAAACTATAAGATATACCAATATATTAAAAAGGAATGTTATTATAGATTTACGAGGGTAGGTCAGATGCAAAAAATTAAAAGTCATAGTAGTCTAATGATTACTCATAAAACCAAAGCAGGTTATTCACCTATTCTTCATCTTGTCTTCACAACTGATTGAGTATCAGCTACCTAGAAATAGTGGTTCTGCCTCATAATGAATAATGATCTTAACCAACAACGTGTTAACTCCAGTGGATCAAGGGCAGATGGATAGATACAATCACCTTGCTTTCTAGGATCAGACTCTGGGTGGAACATCTTAAAGAAAGACCAACGTCAAAACAAGGGCATTTCACTTCCTTCCTCATCTGACTTTACAGAGCAGTATGACTTCTTATTCCCATGGCTATGTCACATTCTGAAATCTATTAAAACCATAACAATAAACTCCTAAAATTTCATGTCAGAAGCATAGCATCTAAGGCTTAGTGATGAAAATTTAAAAGGGGTGGCTTGTGTGTTAAAATAACAATAACAAAACTTGGCTTCACTTCTCACTCCTTCTTGTAGGAACTGTTTCAAAGAAATTCTTGTTTAAAGGAAATGCACATTGTAGAAGCTAAATAATAAATGTGGTATGAATAAATAGGATTAAGGTTAATTAGGACTGGGGAAGTTTTCTGAGCATAAAAACAACTGTGAAGAGAAGAACGTAGTTTTGAGTGCCAGGAGATCTAGGCCCTAGCTAACTAACCAGCCCTGCCTTACTAACCTGCTGTGTGTCCTAGAGATTCTCACATCAATCTCTGGGCCGAGATGGCTTAAAAAGTTCTTTCTAAGTGTATTATTTTGGCGATTCTAAATTTTTTAGAAAACAATTTTCATATCTAGCAAGATATTTGTATGTACAAACAAATAAGGTTTATAGATGTTTAGCTTTTCCCTGCATCAAATGATTTTTTTCAGTTATAATCATGGAGAAGGGGGAACCCAATCACCAAAGATTTGCTAAAGTGACTGCCCATGAAGCAATTTTGCAAATGCCTGAATGATATATTGCATAAAAGACCTATAAGCAATTAATAGAGAACTTATTAAAGAGTGAATTTTTAAGTTCAAACACCAAAATATTCCTTTAAAATAAACATATGTGCATGTAATAGAAAAAAAGCTGCTTGATGTTACTATGTCAAATTAGCTTTCAGTACTAACTAATTGGAAGAAAGCATGGAAATCATCCTTGGGAAAGATGCAAAAAGCTAACTCATTTACTGGAACTGAGAAAAAGTTCTTGATAATATTTATTTTCAGATAAACAATTGAATAGTTGTTTAAGAATTCATATGTTATTTAAAAATCCACAGGCTATTTGCCAAATCATCAACATTTTTCCAACTTTCTGTCTTTTATACTTCCATTTTCTGCTGTAATTTCTAAACCTGATGGCATGAAGTATGATTTAATAGAAGAGTAGATGAAGCACAGTGTAGTCCGGACCATGATTCTGAGGAGAAACGTAGTCCTGAATATATAGAGAACACTATTTGTTGCTACTAAGAGAGAGAGAATTACTAAAACATAATATCCATTTGCCTCTGTTATGTATTTTTATTTTTTAATTATTATTTTCTTCTTATGAAATTAATTAGCAATCGGTAACAAATATAAACATCTTAGAAATATTTATCGTAAAAAGTGAGAAGCCCCTATAATCTCAACTCCTGGAGCAATCTAGCAGATTAGCAGCCTTCTGTACTTGCCTCCTAGAACTTTCCCCTATGAATATATTAACGTATGCAGTATATTACTTGATCATTTATATGTTGGGCCATGGGGAGAGGTGACAGATAATTGTGCTGGGTAGCTGAACAAATCTGAGTAGTTCTTAAAATTCAGTGCGTATAACATCAGCAGAAAACAGGTAATTATAGGTTATGTTTAAAGTACTTTAATGTTAATAATAACGTGCTCTAAATGGTGCAAGATGTGGACTGATTTGGAAGGTCTAAGATAGTCTCACGTCAGTTCAAATCAATAGCATAAATTCTTTCTAAATGTGGGACATGAATGCTTTACACCATAGCATCTTAGAATTGGAAGACACCCTAGTGCTCTTCTAAAGCTTAGGCCAACAGGTTTGATTCACTGACCAGGCCAGAGAGCAGGTTCAGCACAGCTCAGGCCAGTTCAGTGGATTGTCCTGTGAAAAATGAGATTCTAGAAATTGAACATATAAAGATGATACAAACTCTATCCTTTCCCTTGATAAGAGACAGGCATATTAACCGTTAAATGAAAAGCAAAATAGAGTTATGATGAAAGCAGGAAAGGCTTGTTGTGGGATTAAGGAATTAAAACCTGGCTCTAGCTTTGGGATACAAGGAGCTGATGCTCAGGAAAGATCCCTTAGTGATACAGGAAGGAAGGGGGCAGAGCACAACCACTCAAAGAATGGCACAACCATTAAGAAGAACAGGATACCACAAAATCCGGTTAGAACTTACTAGGCCCAAGACGGTGGATGAGTTGACTTCCAGTTGACCTTGAGCCTCATTATATGCTCATCAGCATCTAAATGACACACCCACAGGTGCCAGGACAGTTCTGATGACGTCGACCATAAAAGGCCAATAATTGGGCAGTGGCCCAATCCCTGGAAAGCCCCACCCCTTCTCCAAGATAGTTGGAATACCCCTCCTACTCATTAGCCTATGAAATTACCCAGCTCATAAAAACTAACCACCGGCACACCTCCTGTCATTCCCACTTTTCTAGATATGACCCCATGCCCTCTGGCCTCTCACCTTCTGAGACGGCCTACACTCTGCCTATGGAATGTGCATCTCTATAAATAAACCTGCGTTCACTTTACTGTGGCTCGCTCTTGAATCCTTTCCTGCCTGAAGCCAAGGACCCTCACTTGGCGGCCCATCCCAGGGACTCACTCAAGACCTGGGACGTGACCATCTTCTCTCGCCCCTTTTTTCCTACAACATTAGGAGAACTGGCACCTGCGTTGGATCCTGAAGTATTAACAGGAAGTGCAGAAGCCAGGGAGGGAAGGACAGACAGTGAATATGGGCCACAGGAAGGCCTGAAACAGAGTCATGCATTGGGGAAGCTCCAGGCAATTCCGTGTATCTGAACTGTGAAATGCAAAGTAAAGAGGTGGGACAGTGGACTTGAGTAGCAGCAAGGGCTGTGGCCGGCCAGCCTACCATGCTGATGGGCCTGGATGAGGCTCTGTGGTGACAGGGAAGCCTTGGAGGGCTTTCGTCTTGCAGATTTATACTTCAGGTATCTTACTTGGGGGGCAATAAATAGAAAGTACCCCATGCTTAAAGTTTTCCTTCAGTCTGTGTCCTCTGCAGTAGTTTCCCTTCTCCCTGGGTGCAGTCCATGAAAGGTGCCCAGCATGAAGGGGACTTAGGCTGCTTTCTGACAAAGTGCTAATTCCTGTCCTTGAAGAGGTGCGGTGTTTTTGTTAGGTGCTTTTATTTGTCTTTGTGCAAGTGGAAATTCTTTCATATCACCAAACTGTCTTTCTTTTTTTCAAAGTTGCTTTTATTCTTTACTGATATAATGACACACAGAAGGCAGATAGATGAAGGAGTAAATACTGTTTCCTAATCAACTATCTCAGGACAACAGTGCAGCTATGACATCAGTGTTGGGAATGAAAAATCTCCTTAATCAGGAAAACAGAGTGACCTTTTCTGTTTTTATGATGGTAATGTCTGAAAGGCATCGTGTTTCTTTTTCAAAACTCTAATTTCTAGATTCTTTTCCAAAAGTGAAGTCTGTTTTTTTTCTGTCTTTGTTTTTTTAGTTTTGAAATTTAAAAAATATCATCAAAGCATTGTTAGTATTTCATGAATGTGTGTGTGTCTCTGTGTGTGTGTGTGTGTGTGTGTGTGTGTTAGAGACAGGGGACTTTCTTTTAACAACACCAACATGACAATATTGTTGGTTGAACATTGAGTACTATATATGTGGAAAGAAATTACGATATTAATGCCATTTGCTGGCAGTGACTTGTAAATGTGAGAGAAAGCAAACTTTAAAATAAAGATATCATTGTATATCTATCATCTTGAAATACACACTCAGGATGTGCATTCTAAGTCATAGTCATCTTATAGGTGAAGAGGTAGAATGGGGAATTGGAATCTTTATCTCCCTAATATGAGGAGAGAAATAAGATAAAAAAATAATGTGTTCACTCTCTTCTGAAGTACCTACTCATTTAAGAACGCCTAATCTATTTTCTACCAAGTAGAGGGCAGTAAAAGCCCATGATGCTCTCATAAAATCTACACCTCAGAATCACAGGCACATGACTGTTGGTACTCTTATCCGGGTTCTAGCTGAGTAAGGGCCGTCTAGGACACTGGCCTCGTGTACTTTCCTATATGTCACATTCCTTCTCATACTTGTTCTTAATATTAAGTAATTTATATGGATGTTTATTTGGATACAAATGAAGACATGGGTCAAGCTTGTGGTCAATTAGCATGCTTTAAAGATCTGTAGGTATACAAAGTATGGTGTTGGAAGAAGTTGTAGATACAGGGTAAACTCACAGCATGAAGGTAGGATAAACTTAGGATTCCTGAAAGAATACCCTAAGTGCCACTAGTTAGGCAAGCCTCATAATTACCAGCAACTAATATGTGACATTCTTATGGCAATATTAGTGAAATACAGGGATTTTGACTGGTAGACAAACTGAGGAAAAATTAAACTAAAATCACCAACAGAAGGTGTTGTGAAGGATACGTATGTGGGGTTCACCAGACCCCATCTTTGTTACCTTTCCCTTGTTCTTTCAGTGTTTCCAGAGGGGATTAAAATATGGAGGGATGCTATCTAGTTATACAGATAGAAAGTACATCTTATCATCTTTTTTTTCTTAGTTATCTGTGGTTTTGATTTGTACTGTAAAAAACCTTTGAGTGTAGACATTTTGGGCTTTTCAGATGTGTGTTCCCAGAAAACAGTTCTGAAGGAGATATTTTTGAAAATGCAGATACTGTAGTAGTTTCTGTTTAGCCTCATTGACAGAAACCAATATGCAATTGACTAAGTAACTGAGTAAGTAACTGGAAATAAAGAATTAGATGTATTAGGAAAGTGTCAGAATAAAGACTTTTAGTATATATATATATTTTTTTTCTGGGCACTGAAAAATATGTTCATCTTTTCTTTTTAGAAAAATAATGTGCACCAAGGGTAGATTGAGAGAGTACGTTAAAACGTTGTCTACATTTATGCATCAATGACATTATTGATTCATCATCAATAAGGCGTAGAATTTAAGGTGGTTTTTTCCCAGTAGTGGTGCTGTCACAAGATGCTACATTCTTTGATGTGGCCATCCTTACAACCACAGTCATACACTTTAATTGGTAGACAAGAGTCAGGTGTGCAATTTGTGGCAGTGGAGCAGACTGGAACTAACTACCCAACATGTGGTAAGCTTGAATGTCACCCTGATCAGCTCTACTCTTGCCAGCTGAGCTAGTGAATCACAGCAACCATTGTTAAGAATGACTTAATCACCACTAGTAACAACTTCTTGTACTTTCTTCCAAAGTGTAAGCATCTATTGAGGTTCAAAGTTTTGTCACTGAGGAATTAACAATGTTTGAACTTGGCTATAATGTTTTTCTCAACATGTCAATATTCCTCAACAAATGAAATAAGTACTATTTTTTGAGTAAGCCTGCATCTTTTTCCATCTATTATGAGATTTACTAAAAATTTCATTTCAGTGGTCAGTATGTATTAATTAAAAACAATTTTACTTTTTAAAATTATAATTTAGTCTTACCCTAGGTTGATTAGTAACCAAATAGTTTTATTTTAGAAAAACAATACAGAGATACACACTATCATGTCTCTTTGTGTTTACACTTGAATGAGACAATGTAGTATAGCCAGAAGAACTTGGACTTCAGAGTTTGGAGATTCTGATCCTAATCCTGTAATCTAAAGTCCTATGCTCTTAATACACCATGCTTTGCTCTGCACGAATAAGAAACTGTGGTCAGTATGTGTAGAAATAGGGCAAATTGGATCCTAAGTATCAGTGGAGACAAGGGGTGGCTTTGGTGACTTTTAGCTCTTCGTCATCCCCATCATTTCCATTAGCCCTTCAACCTACTCTTTGATTTAGATAATGAATATTTTTGCCTGGCTTTGTTTAAAATGCTATACACATGAAGCCTTAAAATAAGTCCTCTAGCCCCTCCTTCCAATCAGATAACTGCTCTAAGCCATTTCTACAGAGACATAATTCTGAGGATAAAAGTGATGATAGAGTTCAAGAGGCAAGGCCATGTTCCAAACCTCAGTTGTGGTTTAGAGTCAAGCTCTAGGGGCCACCATCCCATCTCAGAAGAGGAGGAATGTATGGTCCTGATGTGAAATGACATGGATCTAGGCCAAGTGGGAGCTCTGGGACAGAGATAAGGACTAAAGCCAAAAGACATTTCAAGGAGGCAGCCTGGGTGGATCCAGTGCATATAAGGACATGCAGCACAGTGAGAAGAAAGCATGAAAAGTGATTGCACATTTTCTAGTGTGTGAAGGGGACCGTTTTGTGGAGGAGGAAAATGAATCCAACTGTCAATGTGTTGAGGCTTGAGTGGTCCCATGGTATCTTAGGATGTTCTTTATACATCTCCAGACATGGGTTGAAGTGCAGGTCAGAGATCAAACTGGAGACATAGATTTAAGTGTAGATGAAGCATAATGCTGCTCATCTTTATCTTTTCTCTTACTACCGTACTTACGACTCTCTTTGCTCCTTCGACAGAAATGGGGGTTGGGATTTTGCAATTACTTTCAGTTCAGTCTATTGCAGTGTTTCCACAGTTGACAATGTTTTCTATAATGTAGGTCTCCTACACTTGAACATGCATATGCCCACAGATGATTCAAGGAGGTGTGTTTCCATCACTTTAGAGCAGGCTGTGCTATTCATTCTGCCCTCAGAAGTTAATGCAAAGCTTTATGGCATGTCTGGCTGGTATTGGAAATTTGATGGAAATAAAAGCTAAAAAAAAAACTAAACAAATCTCTTTTACATATTATATAGGCAAAGCAACCAGATAAAAGAAAGGATTTTTAAAATTTCCCAGTAGCAATTTTTGCCACCATCCAGGTGTGATTATATTTAATCTCCTCTGGGAGTTTATATTTTGCATTTAAATGGTTTGAATAGTTTGTTTATTCTTTCCAGAAAATATATGAGGAGCTCTACTATGTTCCAGGCAGTATTCTAGGAGCTAAGGATACAGTGGCGAATAAGACAGGTAATACTCCAATTTACATACCAAGGAGGTAGACAGGCAAAATACATGTGAACCAATATATAGAAGGTGATTTTAGATAGAGTTAAGGCTATGAAGAGTATGAAATGGGGTATTGTAATAGAGGGTTAGAAGCATGTTGGGTTTCACTTGGAATGGGCAATCAATGAAGAGGTATGTTTTGCATTCAGAGTTGAAAGGCAAGAATGTATTAGCAATGTGAGGACATGGGGTCAGCATTCCAGGGAGAGTGAAGAGAAAGTGCAATGACTCCAAGGCAGGGAAAAAGTTGGCCACTGAAGGACTTAAGGAAGGACAATGTGGCTGAAGTGTGATGGGAGAAGAAGAGAGGCCAGAGATATGGCTGGGGAGGTAGTTGGAGACAGGTCAAGCGGGGCTTTGTGGGTCACGGAAGAGTATTTGGATTTTATTCCTAGCGCATGGGAATTTATGCAGAAGGGTGAGATGTTGTACTTAATCACACTCTTTGTAGTATTGGATTGGCCAGAAAGTTCATTTGGGTTTTTCCGTAACATCTTACGGAAAAACCCAAACAAACTTTTTGGCCAGCCCAGTAATACTGCTGTTTTTCAGCATTTGTGCATCTACATTTCCATTTTAATGAAAAGTTAAGCAGTTTCTAGGTTCTAGAATTTTTATGTTAGAGTATCCCAACAATAAGGTAGAAATGTACATATTCTAGTGTGTTAAAAAGGTATGCAGGAAATATAATAGACCCAGTGTCCTCATAGTCAATATACACTTGTACTTGAAGGCAGGTTTGTTAGCCCAGTGAGTCTGTGTGGGAGACAGTACACCTTTGCTGGGCAGATTAGTATCACTGTCATAAAGGCAGAGACAGGTCAAGGTAAACATGTTTTCAGCGTATCATGCTGCTGACCAGTGTCTCTCAAACACCCAAAGCCATTAAATGGATGTTTTGAAAACTATCATCTGAACCTGAATATGAATTAAAATGTTTCTTAAAGCTGGCTCTTGAAATGTGTAGGACTATCTCAAATGTTAGGAAAACATTATTTCAGTATTTTCATTTCACTTCCTTTAGATGGACTGTAATATGATTCCCACACATGGTCTGACAATATCTTCCCCTTGAAAAACAACAACAAAAAACCACCCTGCCCTTAGCAAAACATTTTTTTTTTTTTTCTTTTGTGTTGTGTTGGAGCCAACACCTTACAATTTGAATTTGGAGAATTATGCCTTCCATTTGAAAACAAACAGTGCTGAGGGTGTATCCTCTTTTTTGGAAACATTGAGAGGATTTTACATGTTCATGACTATGATGAGGGTGTATGATGGGTTTCCTGGATCTTGAGGAATCTGCTTGGTGGCCTCCTTGAGAAGAAAGAGTCTTTGTGAGGGCCATCCTCTGACCTCCTTCAAAAACAAGATGGGGATCAGATCCTGGGGGTTGTGTTTATGGAAAGTTCTTTACTTGTATTCTCAAGAACCTAGAGGTGAAAGGACGAAGGGAAGAAAACGACTCTTCCTTAAGCTCTCTATCCCCTGAAATGATCTCAGAACAGCCCTGCATGGAAGCCTAAAGGTAGAGAGTACAGTCAGACGAGATTTATACCATGAATAGTATCTCTTAGATTTCATATGCTGAGTTAGAGGTTGTGTTTTATATATATGCTTGTGTTTGCGTATATACCTGTATGTATATTTGACTCTCATTATTCCCAGTGGTTATGTTCTCTGGAATTGCTGTGGACATGGAATTAGTGAATCCTGAACCAACCATTGCTCCTAGGGGAAATACAGGGTTAGGGTCCCATGAGCTTCTGGTTACAATTTTTGTCAACTGATGAGTATGTAACTTTTTAATGTGTTTTTCTGTTTAGACACCTTATAAAATATGTTATTGGTTCATTTACACTGAATGACATTAAAACTCATGCCTTGAGTGAAGTTTGCCGACACACATATTGTTCTCATAAGGTACATACATCACAATCTTTCTGCACTTAGCAACACTAGACAGCACTTCGGCACTACTCTTGGTGTCCATTTTAAACAACGAAATCACCAACAAAAGCACAAAAATGTTCTGGCAGAAGAGCCAAGTGTACGGATTTTGCCATTACAAATAAATTTTAGAGAGGAGGAGGTGAATTTGCAAATATGGGATTCTTGAATAATAAGGATTATAAATATATAATTTTTACTATTGCATTCAATTTTTCCATTAGTGCTACACAGGGAAAAGTTCTTTTTGTTTTGACACTTTCTCTGCATCATTTTCCAAGAGTAATACTGATAATGATTGTTGTAAACACATAGTCTGAGTGAAGCTTTTCATCTTTACTTTGAAATTGACATTTCATTTTTTCCAAAGTGAAAAGTGTCAATCAATCAGTGAAAGAATAGCCAGAAAGTGTCAGTTCCCATCAGCGAATGCATAAAGCATGCTAGTGTGTTTTTTCTCAGAACCTGAGAGAGAAATTCAGAAATATCTTAAGTAGATTTTTCTAGCAGAAAATGGGAGCATATTGATTTTTAAATTCCCACCTATAACTATTGAGAATATAATGCAACCGGAGACAACTTGCTTTTTAACTTGGTGGTTATTTTTTCTCTTGAAATACAAATATGATTTCATCCTCTATAAATCAATAAAAGCTTGAGTTGGTCATATTTTCTAAACTTTGTAAAAAGGAAATTGCATCATAATAGCAGTCTTCAGATAAATAAGAAAAGCTCATTCCCTAATGTCAGCATTTAAACGACAAATTGAATATCAAGACCTTAAATTCTTGTTTTCATTTCATTGTAAAGTTATGAAAAAAATTCAGAATGATTCAAACCAAAAAAAATATAAAAACAAACCCAGAAAACTACATATTCGATTGTTTTTATCAGGACAATACATGGAAAAATTCTTAGTAAGAAATAAGTTGATGGAAACATGTAATCTTGACTTACACACTTGAAAATTAAAAGAGCATAATAGCAAAATATAATTCATTTTAGTTAGAAATGACCATCACTTTGAGTAGAAAGCTTGTACCTGAAGCCTGGTGTATGGGAAAGACCATTGATCACCTTTAGGAGAGTGGAATTCCCAGACCCGACTCTGCTACCAATTAGAGGCACGCACTTGGGTTGAACATTTAGCACCTCAGGTTTTTGCTTCTTAGCACTAAAATGTGGAATTTCGCCTACAAGTTCTCCATTATCTCTCTCTCCGCCCTGAAACTTTCTGGGGCTCTAGTATCAATACAAAACACCTATAGTAGACATTTACTTGAATTTCAGAAAATTGCTCAAGAATTGATTATGAATAAAAAGGAGTAAAGAGTAATTCTAAAAAGCACTATGACTATGTCAATCATATAATTTACCATAAAGCCAGAGCATTTTTGAGAGGGATGCTAAAATAATTTAAAATACATACGCTTTTGAGATATTTATTTATTAACAAATTGTTTTTATTATATTTGTGGACCAATAAAACAGTTCTTTTCAAAAAGTGCTTGAAAACAAAATTCTTTTAAAAAGTAATATTTTATACATAAAAACAATATAAAACAATTATTCATATTGCTTATTTTAATTTTAAAAATTGCATTAGTAGAGTATTTATTCAAGAACTTTAATCAATATTAAAAAAAAAAACCCATATCTATCTCTAATATAACTGGTATTTTCCCAATGAATGTAGTTTTTATACTACATGGGCTTATTTTTTATACATTTATACTACATGGGCTTATTACCTTTTATTCATGAAATCGCATGTAATCTTGCTCAAAGTTATATTTATGGTTAATAAATCTGAAAAGCTTTTTTATTTTAGACATTTCTCTGTATAACCTTAATTGAGAAAATATTTTCTCTACAGATATTAAATTACCTGGAAAGTTCAGAGCAAATTCTTGCTAAATATAGGCTATTCTCATTTCCAATTATTTAATTGAAATATGTAAATATTTCAGTCCAAATACTGATACTGTTTTTTATTTTAAACTTTTATTTAGGTACCTCAACAAATATTTTTATAAGAAAATCAAAGTAAATGTCTCTATTTATAATCCTTTTGACTTTTGCCAAATTCAGATGCTGCAAAATCATAAGCATATACTTGTATCCAGTGGAATATGGGAACTGTATCAAAAGATTTCTCCAAAGAGAAATTATAAAATTTCAAAATTAAATTTTGTGTACCTTTGATTGTCATCATTTAATTGATTCAATTCCTCCTGTGTTTTAAAGGGATACATTTTGATGCCTTCTCAATTGCAAGCTTGATTTCCAAGAAAAGCAATTCACTAAAATCTTTAAATACTATTTTGTTGGTACTTCATTTTTTGAATAATTTAATTAGAGATTTCCAGCTAATTTTGAACACAGTAGAAATATAAAGGACTCATTTGTAAAACGTTTCACATGAATTGTAAGATATGTTGACTTACAGAACAATTCTTTAAAATTCCAACCATTTAAAACTCTGATTGGTAGCAAGTAACAGAAAGTAAAAGTACTCTTTGGCATGTTAAACAAATTTTTTTTTGTATTCAACACCTGCTTTGCAACAGAATTTTGAGGTAATAGTTGCTCTGTAAAAATATATAGAAATGTAAATTTTGACTACGGTTTCCATTTAAATTGACAGAGTCTTGTTTGAGCACAACTGTGAATTGTGTATGTGCCACAATCAGTTCTAGGTGTATTTCTGATGTTTGTGTTTCTTAGGAAAAGAATAGTATTTGTACCATTTTGCTCTGCTCCCCAAAAATTAATATTTGTATTATTACTGCAAAATATTATCTTCTGCGTAAACTTTAAAAAGAAAGATCTGTTAAGTCTCTGCATACTTCATGTGTGTCTCAGACACAAATAGGTAAGAGGTACCTTGGCAGAAGTTAGAACTATCAAGTGCAGTAGCATCAAACCCATGAAAGCTTATTTTAATGTAAGTGTTAATAATCAAATCTGGTTAAATTTTTTTTTTTTTTAATCTGGAACAAATTCCTAATCAGATAAGACTTTAGGAAAGTAAACATAAATCAGAAAAACTGGCATGTCTCGTTATCCTGAAAATGACTAAACTTATAGGAACTTGACCTTATCGGAAGTTTTGGGAACTATGGCAATTCTTAAAAGCAGTTCTTTAACATTTTGCTTTTTGTTTCCATGTTTTCGTGTGATCCTTGAGCATAGTCATGGGCAGACAAATGAAACAAATGACAGAGTTGTGTTCTTACAAGACTGACATAAGAATATATTTGTAGGAAATTAGGAGTTTCTTATGCCTATAGGGTTTTAAATAAATGTTATTTACTTTTAAAACTTTTATCTTGCTGGCTAGTTTTCTTAAATTGCTAGCAATTGATTCATTTATCCAAATCACATTAGAGGGATATTTAGGATATTTATATTTTTTTTTTATATCTTTATAACCTAAATATAACACAGTAGACAGCATAACAGGCAAGACCAAAATTAACCATGGACCTTACCTTCAAGAAACTTACATGGTGGAAGGAAAGATAAAACATCTGTTTTATATTTATACATGAGTCCACGCACACACACTCTAGTACCAGCCTTATTGATATTCTTTTTATCACTGCTCATGTCATCATTCTTGCTGTTGGCTTCCTCCTTTATGGTCTACTTGATATTTTGTTCACTCCACACTTAACTTCCTCACTCCACTGGTGTTATTTTCTCTCACCCCACCTCAGCACCCCACTCCCAAGGTCTTTTCTGTAACTCTGTATCAGTAACGACTATGTAAACTCCAAAATCTGTGTCAGGATCTTGATCTCTGGCTACTCCCCTCTATCCACCTGGCTTACTTAAATTGTACCAGTACTGAGTCCAAGCTAGTACTGCTCACTGCACAACAGACCACTAAATCTAAAGATGAGTCACTGGGGCAAGAAATAGTGACTTTATTCAGAAAGCCAGCAGACTGAGAAGAGGGTGGACTATTGTCCCAAAGAACCATCTTACCTGAGTTAGAATCTGGACTTCTTTTATACTTAAAAAGGGAGGGGCTATGGCTGGTTGCTGCAAACTTCTTGGTGCTGGAATCCTTTGTTCTTGCAGCTGTCTATGTAGATCTGGTCACAATGGTCCTATAAACCTCCAGCAAGACTATTGTTATTTCCAGTTTTGCAACTTTTATCTCTATATGAATGGGAAAATGTTATGCCTTTAACAGTCAGAACCTTGAGGATGGGCTATCATGCATATTTCAGGCTAGAGATAACATTCTTTTACAGAAGGTGCAGAGCCAGCATGACTAAGCACAGGCAACACAGCACAGGGTTAGAGCTAAAGGAATAGATCTGATACGGAGTCAGGTTTTTTCTTCTCTGTTCCAGTACTCCTACACCCACAATTCTCCGATCCCTCTTTGAACCCCATCACTTTGGTTCTCCTTTTCACTATACAGCATCCTCTTTATAGTTCAATTTCCTCCTTACTCACTGTGAAGTCCTTGGCTCCATGGTCCACTACTATAATCACTTTCTTGTAAACAGTCTTTCTCCTGTTTCACTTTATTGTAGGTAAGGCCTCAGATTTAGACCTAGCTCCCTGGGGAAAAAAACCTCAATGTTCTCATATTAAATTAATGATCACAAATCCCAGATGGTCTCCAGTTTTGGCTAATAGTTCTCCATTCTTCTACTAAATTTCCATCCCCACATTCTAAGAAAGTTATTCTACACCTTTTCTTCTTCACAACACTCCCAACTCTGACATATGACCTCAGACCAGATACCACTGATAAGCTGTAAACCCACTGACAAGACCTACCTCACCTCACCACCACGTCTTCAGACCAGCCTTCATCTGTTCCAAGATTCTTTGCTTCACCTCTTGTTAAGAAGAGTCTGTGATCTTACTGAGGACAAAGACCCTACCCTTGTCTCCTCAAGAACTTTACTCATGTAATAATTGTGTCTTGCTCTTTTTTGCAACTTCAATTTCACTTACATTGGATGGTTTCTAATGGCATATAAAAAAGCCTTAATATCTTTTATCTAAGAAAAAAACCACACATTTAAAATCCTTCTCTCATCCCATATCTCTATACTTCATAGAAAAACTTCTCAAAAAGATTGATTACTCTTGTATTTTCCCTTTCTTCCCTCTCTATTCTTTCCTTATTCTATTCCAATCAAGCTTTCTTCACCGCTCCAAAAAATAACCCATTTTCAAGGTAACCAATGGCTTCTACCTATCCCGGCAAGTCCACTGGTCGTGCTGTGTCCTCCTCTTACATGATCGTTCAGCGATTTTTGACAAAATGGAGCCACCTCTCCTTCTTGAAACGTTTCCTTGTCTTGACTGACATCAGAGTCTCCCGGTTCCTTTCTACTCCACTGACTGCTCCTTTTCATTTGCCTATGCTGGTTCCTTGTTCTCAGTCAGACCTCAAATGCAGAAGTACCCTTTCAGCTCAATTCTGAGTCCTCTCTCTTTTCTGTGTCTCAGAGACGGTTTTGACCTTGCTTCAGAATCACCTGAACATTGATCAAAACACAGAGTGCTGGGTCTCACTCTCAGAGTTTCTGATTTGGTAGGTCTGGAGTAGGGTCTAAGAATTTGCATTTATAACAAATTTCCAGGTGATGGCTTGTGCTGCTGGTCTAGGGACCACTCTCTGAGAACCCCTGGTTTAGTGACTCAATTACACCAAATGGTTTAGAACCGGCCTGACTTTCAATTATACTTCCATCTTTTCTTATCTGTGCAAAACTGGGCAAATTATTTAACCTTTATGTTCCTCAGTCTGATTGTAAAATAAAGATAATACAAGTTGCTATCTCAGGTGTTGGGAGAATTAAATGGAATAATCACATGACTATAATACTTTTTTTTAAAAAACTGTTCTTCCTACTTATACTCTTACCTCTCTAAAATCTGTTTTCTGAAAAGTAGCAGAGATGTAGTTTTAAAGCTGTATGTTAGGTAAGAATCACACTCCCTCCCCAGTCTTGTCATTCAAGGGAACCCGGAACAAAATGTCTGGTCCCCTTCCAGATCACGAGCTCCTTGATGCATCATGCACCTACCATATTGGTCTTTTTCTGTTCTAGAAACTGTTCCAGTTACTCTTCACTGCATAACAAACTTCTCCAAAATTTAGTGGCTTAAAACAACAACCATCTTATCATTTCTCACATGTTTGTGAGTCAGGAATTCCAATAGAGCTTGGCTGGGTGATGCTTCTATTCTTCACGGTGCATTCAAACGGCCGCCGGCCTGGAGAGGTCAAAAATAGCTTCTGTCATGTGTCTGGAGCCATGAATGAGTAGCCAGGAAGGCTGCACTCAACAGGACCCCTCTCCATCTGCCCCTGCTTTTAGTCATGTCCTCTTCCTGGGGTCTCTCCAGGAGGGTTGCTAGAGCTACCTATCTGCTAAGGGCTCTGAGAAACCAGGTGGAAGTTTCCAGTTCTCTGAGAGACTGGCCTGAAATAAGTACAGCCTCACTTCTAACACTCTTTGGGTCAAAGCAGTTGGAAGCCTGCCTAAATTCAAGGAGAGGGAGAAAAGATGCCACCTTGCAATGGGAAAAAAAGCGTCTAAGAATTTGCCACCTTTAATCTACCAGGGGAGTACCCCGAGATCATTCCTGCTAAATGCCTTTCATACCTGTTCCTTCCTCCGGGAATTCTGCTTCCAAATCCTTCCATGACTGACTCCTTCAAGTCTCAGCTCAGCCATCACCTCTTCATTACAGAAGAGTTCTTCTGACTGCCTTATATAAATGTACTTCCTCCCATCGTCATGTACTCCATCAACCGTTTATTTTCTTCTGAAATTACTGTATTTATGACCTGCTGTCTCCCACTGTAATGTCAAATCCACAAGCGTAGAAACCCTGTCTTGCTCGTCAACACTATGGTTCTAGAACTCAGAATGATGCTTGACACATAGAATTTTCTCAATAAATATTTTCTGAAAGAATGAAGTAGTGACGACTATATAATTCATTCATAGAAATGTAAAGAAAATTTATAATTACCATAAAACCAGTTTTAGTATTACTATCTGTACCTGAATTTTCTGAGTGTAAGGTATTTATGTGTATAAAAGACTTTTTTTTTCTCTAAATTGATTCCTTTTGATCATAGATAAAACTGACCTATCAAGTGAGAAGATGGTATTTTTGCAGTTCCATAATGGTACCGTTTTCTTCATTACATTTTTGAGACGCGTTCATTTGAATGACACTTTTACCTAGAATTACTTTTGCTTATCCAAGAGATCTTCAAGGAAATTAAACAGATTTCTACTGACTTACTAAAAACAATGTCATAAATGTCAAACCAAGTAAAACTTAACATTAAGAGCCATCTATACCTACTATGTTTTCAAGTTTCTTCTTACTGTGTTAAAGAAAACATTAGTTTCAGTAAAGAAACTCAGTCTCTCAGTATAGTAAGTAGTTCTTAAAAAGCAGTAGGAATTAAATGAAAGAGATTGGAAAATGACTTCATGTTTTTTCAGTATAACCAAGCATTTGATGTTTTCTGAGAAAATAAATTTAGATTTTATAGAACCAAAAATGTTTGGAAAACATTTTAAGTTGCTTAGTCCAACATGCATCTGATTTCACCTTTTTCTCTAGTACATCCAACATTTTCAAGATTATCTAAACAACCAAGTAATAAATTTGAGAGTAAATTTATAAATAGGAATTTTTTTTAAGTTCAAGACCAAACATTGGTAAACAGAGAGATAAACCATTTTTTACTTTGTTATACAGCCAAAGTCATGGCAAAACACTAACCTTTTGTTAAGTTTGTTAAAGAAATAGATTCAAGGGCTTTTTTTTTTAATGGCTCCTCTAGTGGATTCTGCCTTCCCATCTTCAATCGTTACTCGAATATAAGTGCTCATAATACTCTGCTTTACATATGGGAGTCTGATATGCACTTAGTCAAGACTCAGTACATATTCATTCCAGTGAATAATTATATTATAAAAGTACCTACAAAAACTTCAATGCATTTATAGCAAAACTTACATATATGCTTTTACAAATAATAGCTAATGTAGCATTAAAATATGTCTATTTTCTTTATTTTCCCCCAACTTTTTCCAGTCTTTATTCAGGAAAGGATAATGAAGTAAAAAGTATGGAAGCACAAAGTATAGAAACAAAACGTAGAATAAAGGAAGAGAAAAGTTAAAGCTAAGTGGAATAAAAGAAAGCGGGTGATGGGCCTCAGTAGTAAAATGTGTATGCCAGATTATTCCATTCCCTCTAAGATTTACTATTTTCTATATTTGTGTTTATGATTTCCTATAAGGCAAATGAAGCAACTGAGGTAAGTATTTTTAAAATATTTTTCTGCCTGGTATACTCATGTCATGATTTCTGAGTGTGCTGGTCCTAACTGCTGCAGGGTTTTAAGGCCCTCAAGAAGAGAATGACACTGCAGTCATTGTGGACACATCATGTTAATTGTGGTTCCTTTATTAACGATAAATGGGCTAACTAGCTTATGCTAAGTACTGTATTCAGTTCTCCAGGAAAAGCAAAATAAATATAATGGCCTCTGTCTCAAAGAGTTGGCAGTCTAGTGAGGAAGTAAAATTTTTTATAGATCTGGGATAAAATGTGTTGAGATAATAAGTAATTGACTTGGAATTTAGATCTAAAATTAAAATCTGATCACAAATTACAGGTATGCATTTTTTTTAAAGAACATGTATAATACCTTCTCCGATATGTTAGACCTTCCTGTCTCCACTGAATCTTCTATTGCTTTGAGTGATTTTTAGGTAAAGAAAGTCGTTGATGTTTATAATTTATCTCAGGATGTGTCCGAATATGAACAAATTAAAAAAACAAAAAACAAAAAACAAAAAAACACAGACCTTTCTGGTTCACATTTTTTTAAAAAAAGGTTTATGTTGGGTTCTTGAAATGACATACCTGGATTACAGTCATAGGTACATTTACATTAACATAGTCAGAGCTTGGATTACCTCTATCTCTAATTTTGTGAGACAACTAAACGTTCAATATTTAACTAATTTTCTTCTGACTCATTTCACTTTTCTCTTGAGCTCCTCAGTCTACATTTTTTCCTCTTCTGTTTTCCCCTTTTAACCTCCTTTAAAATGTGTCTTTCTTTACTAAGTTACCTTGATGTTTAGCTTTAGGTTTAACATTAAATCTTCATTTTTAGCGAGTCTTTGAGATGGATCTGAAACATGACATAGATACTTCAGAAAAAGATGAGCTCATTAACGTTCATTTAAGTAAATGCTAGACGTGTAATCGGTCAACAGCTTCTTCTGGCTTAATAAGAAAAACAACCTGGAGTTTTTGTTTTAAGTTAAGTAAAATTTGCAGGATTACATCCCCATAAAATGTTGTACTAGTTGGCCAAGGAAAATATAGTATAATTTACAACATTTCTTTTTGTTAGATATCTATTGGAAAAATGCTTTTGCAATTAGAAAGAAGTAAATGGACTCATTCTTCCCTCGTTAAGTTGGCAAACACTTTATTAAACTATTGAAACTAAAAATGGTCACTTCTAGTGAAATCATAAGGTTCAAATGAAAAGCGCCACAACAATGGTGCAATATTCTTATATTCTGGGAAAGAAGAACGAGAATTAATATTTTTGAACACATACTATAAGCCATCCCTGAGCCGGGAAATTTCTACTACATTCATAATATTATATTTTTACAACATTCTTGTAATCAGTAGCCCATATTTCATGTAAAGAGATGTGAAGTAATTTGTCTAAACCCGAGATATAGCATATGGCCAAGCTTCAGTCTGCCTTGTTCCAAAGCCAGACCTCTTTCCATAAATCAAGTTATCTCCAATTTACTTCATAAATAATAAATCTTTTTTATTATTCTTGTGCATGATAATCTACACAATTATTTATCAGTAAAGGTAATGCCAAAAATTCAGACAATTTCCATAAAAAATGAATGACAGATAATTTTAATGCAGATGTAACAATGTTCTTGAAAGTTATTTTTATAATGTTCAGAAATTACAGCAAAATTTATAATAAAAAAGTATTTAAAAAGCTGCATAAAAATGAAAATAAATTACAGTGCAAAAATGATCAATTTGTATGTAATAACATTCTATATACAAACTGAAATTATTTTCTAAACTGAATGAAAATATTTCTCTCAGTACCAAAAACTAACTTATGTCATGCCTAAGTAGCACTTACTAACTGGAGAATTTAGTACAAGAATATTTAAGCAAATGATAGGATTCTGCAGTGGCTACTGAGGCTAGTTCATTTGCAGAAGAGGTTCTTTGAGCCAAAGCTGGCTTTTTTCTAAGTGCTGGACCAGCCAAGTTTTAGACAAGTTTTTCTGTCCTTGAGTTAATTGATATGATGTAATTGATTTCTGAGCCAGAAACCAAGATTATTTCCAAGACAAGGGAAAGAATCATGATCTCTTTCAAACTGATTTATAAGTCAGGGCTATAACTTTCTCAGTAGACTAAGGATTGAGAGCTTTGAGTTTCTATAGCAGGTTTGAGTTTCTATAGTAGGTTTGTTTCTTCACAAACAAACCTAAAAGACATTTTACCTGTATCTCAGTATTTTCATCTTTAAAATGGGCATATTTCTCTAAGGAAGTCCTCTGATCTTTGAAACTATTGAATGTAGAATTGCTGAGGAAGCCATTTGGGATAAATGCTTAGAGATGAAAAATAAGAAGGGAAGTAAGTGGGCAGAGAGAGACAGCAAGAGAGAGAGAGAGAGAAAGAGAAGTAACAGGTGAATTTCAAAAGGAATTTATCTATGGAAATAAGAATTTCTCTATCAAAACAGAGACTTGCACATTTCACTTAAATGTTATCTTTTCAGGAAATTAAAGCATTTTGCTGTTTTCAGAAGCTACCACTAGAACACTAAATAATTAGAAAAGGTGGCTTAAAATTTATGAAAAGTGTTTATAGGGACAGGAGGCAGGTAATATAGAGGTCAATTTTAGGAGTAATATAGCAGATTAATCAACACTCTGACTTTCTTTAACTCAACTTCACAGATAAGTCCAAGATGATCCTTGTTCTTCTTGATAAGGCTGAACCTTAATGGTGAAAACTCCTTAAATCCAGTCTCAACAAGAAGGGCACAATCAGGGCCTTGAAGGGCACTCTGTAAGCACAAAGGCATAAAGTGTTTGAAACATCAGAACCACAAATTACTTGAATCTAATTTTCAGGTGTGCAAGAGGCCATTGTAACATGAGCGCTACAAGAAATGGAAAAAGTGAGATGTACTGCAGAACTTTGGATGGACTTAAAGCATGTGATGGATGAATGGAGAAGGGCGGCCAAGGAGCTGTGAAGTGAGGGCTGAAGCCCGAGCCAGAATCTTGGCAGCCAACAAGTGAAGACATCAGCAGATTCTGAAAAGATTAAACAGATCACAATGAGAGGATACTCTGGTGATAAGTTTTCCCCGATAACTGGTGATAAACAGGATTTCTCAGATTATGAATGTCTAAACAAAGAGCAGGGAGACTATCAGCAAATCGCTTATTGTTATTATTATTTGTTTGCTTTTGTTGTTGTCATTTTGTAATGAATGGAGACCTGATCGTTTCTCTGCTAAGAATCATTTTTCTTGGCTCTCCTGTTTACTAAATTAAAATGAACTTCTTAGCATGCAGTTATAAGCCCTCCATGATCTGGCTGGCTCTGACCTGCCTTCCCAACTCTTGACCTGACTACCGCCTCACCCATTCTCCATTACCCTCTGCAACGTTGACCTGGTCAGTGCTCGCTGGAAAAGTTCTCTCACTGACCACCTCTAGGCACTTCTGTCTCAGAGCATTTCTTTCATTTTCTTATGCCTTCTTCTGCTTTTTTTCCCCTAATTTCTAATGACCATTTGAAACCTCTGGCATGAAATCTTCCTTGATTCTTCCCCAAAGAAATTATCCTACATCTTTCGTTCCATTGTGAGACTTTGGTTTCTGATTATAGCACCTTAGAGATGATCCCCATATATTTCCTTCTGACAGACTTTGTGCAGCTGTCAGTCTCTCCACATGGGCTGTGTTTTGCTTAAGGCATGACTTGCCTTGTTTGTCTCTCCATCCCCAAACGCATGATAAACATGTCTGCCTGATTTTTGCTTCAATTGGTATGGAAGACTTTTGGTTTAGGAGATGACAACTTAAACTGGAAGAGCAAGAAGCTATGGTTACTATTATGGCTTTGATTTGTCATGCTGTAATCGCAGCATGTGGCAAAATATTAAGCACGCAAGGTGACATCAATGTTTCCAAACCCTTAGAAAACAGACCAGGGTGTATGCATGTGTGTGCAATTGAAAAAATTGAACTAATACTTTTTATTGACGTTTTCTACAATAAAAATTGTTGTTTAAAACATAAAATGAACTGAACAAAACAGATTGACAGAGTATTATTCCTGTGCCTATTTCTACCCTGACGACGTGAATTTAGGGCAAGCTATCAGCCTTTTTGAGATTTACTTTCTTCTGTTATGGAATAAAGGTGTTGCAGCAAAGGTGATCTCCAAGCTACAGCTCAGCTTTATAGCTCCATGATTCTGTTATACCCCATACTAACAGAAGTAGCAACTTATGACTTATTTTCATCTTCTTGGTTTGTGTATCATATAAACGCTCATGTCTATCATTCCTGATTAGAGGGGTTTGGTTAGGAAGAGTAATGGGCTGGGCATGTGGATGATGACAGCCAGCCCCCACCTAATAGTCCTCGGGAGAATGAGGGTCATCCCTGAGTATTCAAGGCATTGACTGAAAGAGACATTTAGGGTGTCCAAGCTGGATGAGGGAAAGTGCTCTCGTCTGGCACTAGGCCTGTTCTGTCTTAGTTCAGGCTGCTAGAACAAAATGTAACATACCGAGTGGCTTAAACAATGAGACATATATTTCTTACAGTTATGGAGGCTGGGAAGTCCAAGATCAAGGTGCTGGCAGATTTCATTCCTGGTGAGAGCTCTCTTTCTGATTTACAAATGGCCCCTTCCTGCAGTGTCTCTTTTGGTAGAGAGATAGATAGAGACAGAGATAGAGAGAGAGAGAGAGAGAGAGAGAGCTGGTCTCTCTTCCTCTTCTTGTAAGGGCACCAATCCCATCATTGGGGCCCCACCATCGTAACCTCATTTAAACTAATTACCTTCCAAAGGTCAGATTTCCATGTGTCATCACGTTGGGGGGTTAGGGCTTCAACATATGCATTTTGGGGGGACACAAGCATTCAGTGCATAACATTCCATGATCATTTCCTTTGGATTAATCAGAGTGCCAGGGCTAGGGGGTTGTAATTAAAACAGAGGAAAACCAGGTAACTGAGGAGGTTTGGTGGGACGTCAAGAGCCCAGGGTGAAGCTGCTGTATCTCACCCACAGATGGCAGTAAGGCTGTCTGCAGCAGATTCTCTAACGGGTGAGCCCCATACAATATTGAGATTGGTTGCTTTAGGGCAATGACCAGTGAATCAAGAGGCCAAGTAGGAATGTGGAGGCATTCTAGTTCTGAGACTTTGCATTCACCTTCCCCACTGAGCCAGAGACTCAGCAAGAAAGAGGTTCAACTTTCCAACAAATGGGCAGCACCAGAGAGCAAAGCAAAAGGAAAATCAATGTTATTTTTGATCAACTTTTTAATCAACTCTTTTGATTTTTTTCCTGCTCTATTATTCATCTGTGCTGGTAGCACTTAGGGCAAAGGATGATAAAACATTTATATGGATGATTTTATGGTTGCTTTCAGCTCTAATTTTCTATATCTTTACATACAAATAGAGTTTAATAGAAGAGTAGAGGAGTTGTGCTTTTGGCAGCATAATTAAATTTACTGGAGCTGTGAAATTTGGTCTTTACAAGTGGGACAGAATAATGAGGGAGGTGAGTTAAAATAAGGCTGAATATAAGAGAGTTGCCTTGTATACACCACACTCTAAAACCTGATAGCTCTTTACTTCTATATGAAGCAAAATGCACTTATTCAGAACATGAGTTTTAAAAGTTTTTTTAAAGAAATCTCTTATTTATGTCCTTGAAACATAAAAAGACCTCGCTTTGGAGGAAAAAAAAACTGAGTAATATTTTGTGCTTATGGTGTGTATGTTTATAAAACTTAAAAAAAATAAACCTATTCCAAGAGATTAAAGACTTAAGAAAACTTCAGCCCCTTCCATAACAATGCAGTGTCGTATTTTTATTCTTGGTCCCATGTCTGACTTGATTTGTGAATTACCGTTTGTTAAAGACTTCAGATATCCTGGACACCCAGAAGTTGTTTCCATGTTCTATAGTCAGCATGTGAAATGTTATTTAAAGCCCACAATTTTCTTTTAAATATTACCCCGTGGTTTCAATTCTACAGAGGTCGAATTTCAACCCAACTCCTTGGACTTCCAGGCCTGGAAACCTTTTAGCACACTCTGTCTCTGTTTCCATCTCCTGAAAATGTTGTCTCTGCAGACAGAGGTTTGGCATCTGCATACTTCCCTCACATATTATATATGACTTATGGAACCTGGGGAAACCAAAAAGCCTCATGGATGGAAAACATGGAATGTATAAGAATCCCCGGATATCTGCATTCAGTTGTTTAGTATTTCTTCATTAATGAAGTTAGAATTTAGAAATTAAAACTCAAAATCAGATGTTTTAAAGAGGGTTAGAACATAACACATTTATTTATTTATTTATTTATTTTTATTGGAATATAATTGACATACAATATTATATTAGTTTTAATTGTGTTGTACAGTGATTTGACACTTACATTATGAAATGATCACCACGATAACTCTAGTAACCATCTGTCTCTATACAAAGTTATTACATTGTTATCGACCATATTCCTTATGCTCTATGTTACATCCCAGTGGGTTATTTATTTTAGAACTGGAGGTTTGTACTTCTTAATCCCCTCCACTTATTTCACCCATCTCCCCACCTCACTCTCCTCTGGCAAGCACCCATTTGTTTTCTGTTTCTATGAGTCTGTTTTTGTGTTGGTTTGTTTGTTGGTTTGTTTTGTTTTCTAAATTCCACATATAAGTGAGATCATATGGCGTTTGTCTTTCTGATTTATTTCACTTAGCATAATATCCTCTAGATCCATCCATTTGTCTTAAATGGCAAGATTTTACTTTTTAATGGCTGAGTATTATTCCATTATATTTCCAAGCAATAACATTTCTTCTTTATCCATTCATCTACTGATGGTCACTCAAGTTGTTTCTATCTCCTGGCCACTGTATATAATGCTGCAGTGAACATCAGAGTGCATATATCTTTTCAAATTTTTGTTTTTGTTTTCTTCAGGTGAACTCATACAATGCAACATCAAAAAAATCAAACAAGCTGATTAAAAAATGGGCTGAGAACATGAAAAGACATTTTTCCAGAGAAGACATATAGATGGCCAACAGGCATAGGAAAAGATGCTCAACATCACTAATCATCAGGGAAATGCAAAGGAAAACCACACTGCTGTATCACCTCATACCAAGTCAGAATAGCTATCATCAAAAAAAACAAAGACAAGTGTTGGCAGGAATGTGAAGAAGAGGGAACACTCATGCGCTGTTGGTTGGATTGTAAATTTGTGCAGCCTCTATGGAAAACAGGATGAAGATTCCCCAAAAACTTAAAAATAAAACTGCCATAGGATCCAGCAGTTTCACAACAAAATGTACTTAAAAAGCTAGGGAATTCATTGTGGAATTATGGGACAAATCTTGAAACCTGTGCTACAGTGTATGTCAAAGCATGTTTTCTGAATGATCAGATTTTTTTTTCTGGTCATCCCAAGTCAGTTCTAGATTTGATATAGTCCTATATTTTTGCCACATTAGGTGAAAACTCAGTTTATTATTGCTGTTTTGGCTCCGTAGTGGTAAAATACTGGATACAAAACCCCCAGAGTCCAGATCTACTCATGGTTGAATAAGCAATTCAGTGTGTGGCAGATTCTATTCAGCATGTTACATAGCAAGGTTTGGTAACCTGAGAGTAAGCACTGAAAAAGTCAATTGTGTTTATGATTGGAAATGGAAGTACAGTAGTATTTTCAATTATCTCAAAGGTTATATTCAATATTTTAAAGTGCATAATTCCATTTGCTGACTTTATTAAGTTTTATGACATAGTTTTTTTTTTACTTAGGGACAACTGATGATAAAACATTATTGGAATGATTTTGAAGCTTCTTCCAGCACTAATACAATATATTAAAAAATAAGAGAATTGCCTTGTATATAGGACACTCTAAAACCTGATAGTACTTTACTTCTATATTAACCAAAATATACTTATTTGGAACATGATTTCGAAATTCCTTCTATTCATTACTTCTTTTCTTATATTTTCTGTTTTATATGTTATATATGTGTATATATATATATACTTATCTCCTAGATATATTATCTAGCTCCTAGCATTTTTAATAACAAAAACACTTAAGGCTATGAATTTGCTTTTGGGAAAATCTTTGACCATATATTCTGTTTCTTATATAAATTGTTTTTTAAAAATTATTTTCTAAATATCCTATAATTGCAGCATAATTTCCTATTTCTTCCAAAAACTCTTTATGTAAGATTTTCTTATTTTTGAAAATTTAATTTCCAGGGCTTCCCTGGTGGCACAGTGGTTGAGAATCTGCCTGCTAATGCAGGGGACACAGGTTCGAGCCCTGGTCTGGGAAGATCCCACATGCCGCGGAGCAGCTAGGCCCGTGAGCCACAACTACTGAGCCTGCGCGTCCGGAGCCTGTGCTCCGCAACGAGAGGCCGCGATAGTGAGAGGCCCGCGCACCGCAATGAAGAGTGGCCCCCGCTTGCCACAACTAGAGAAAGCCCTCGCACAGAAACGAAGACCCAATACAGCCAAAAATAAATAAATTAATTAAAATGAATAATGCTAAAAAAAAATTTAATTTCCATATAATTAGTCTTTTATATTCTAATTTATTTTTACCTACTTGTTCTGTGTACTGCTACATCGTTTCCACTGTATTTTTTGTATTTCTAAATATTTAAAAATTTTTGTTGTTCAATTTTAATGCTACATTATCCATAATATTTGATCACTGTTGTAGACATAGTTATAGATTTTATATAAAATAATATAAAAAATAAAAAAAACTTATCCTTGCTTATTTCACCTGAATCCTACTTGACCAGCTACTCCTTTTGAGATTCCTACTTTATTTTGTATTTTCTTCAAATATATTTTCAGAATATTTTACTTTGAAACATTCCAAAAAACTTATTTTAGATTGTCTGTTTTACAAAACACATGGTTAGAGAATTTTTTTTTGTTGGGGAGCTCAATCTAAGAGTCCTCGTCTTTTGATAGAGGAATTAAAACATTTGTATATATTGTGGTAACAGATATATCAATTTTTACTGAAATCAATTTATTCATAATTTTTATACTCCTTTTTTGTTCCCTGTGTTTTGTCTCTTTTATGTTATAAGCTAAGTTTTTTCTTTCTCTTTTGAAGTTTTCCAATAGTAATGTAAAAGAAATTGTCCTGTTTCTATTCTTTGTTACCCTTAAGTGTTTGAAAAAAGTATTGTACTAATCTTTCAATTATTAGCTGATTCTGATTTCATTTATCACTTGAGAATGTTATCACTTGCATTTCTCATTTGTTTTTCCTGCTCTTGTTTGTATAATCCCACATCCGAAATGAGGTTTTTAATTATTGGGTTTTGCAATTTATGTCTTCTCTTACAATTTTTCAAAAACATTTGAATAATTTTATAATTATATTCACAGAAACAATTTAGTTTTAATTTCATAATTAAGCAGTTTTAGTGTTCAGTATATATTTAAGAAACATCTTCAACTTGGGCCCACTGGTAGAATATTTCTTTAATTCTTATATATCTGAGAATGCTTATCATTTTCTTCAAAAATTAGAAAAACACAATTTCTGGGTTAAAAAAATACTGGTTTATAAACATTTTTACTCAAAACTCCTCAGTCATTCATCTATCTGTTTCAATTTTTTATGTAATAAGAAGTAAATAAGAAGCAGCTTTTTTTTTTCCAACTAATATTTTGTATTTTTCTGGCTTGGATGCCTATATTTATTTTCCTTGAAATAATACAAAAATACTTAGATTAAGAATGGGATACTGAATAGACTATAAAACCTTTACACTATGAAAAGGAATCAAATTCTCATCCAAGTTGTGGAATCTTATATTAAGAAAATAAAGTCAAAAAGGAGGAAAATGTATAATTAAGCAGAATTGCATTTAGCCAGTTGACCTTAATTACAAGCCTGAAAATGTGTTAAATGAGTCCAAGAGAAGTGATTCCTGGAAAGAACAATGAAGAAAAAACATCTGAGTTTTCTTCCTTTATTTATGTACTCTGGAGTGCAACAGGTATGGGATCCCACGTGCTAGGCTGTGTGCCAGGTGCTTGTTTTGTGTTCTTTTCCTCAGAAAGTTAATACCATAATAGAGGGAGACACGTCTTTAAACAAGTGTGAAAAAAAAAATGAAAATATTGTCAATGTGATAATAAAAGCCTATCAGGGATAGTATTAGACCCAAAGGAAAGAGCACAGTCAATTCTGAGCTAGCAGGTCATAGATCTCAGGGAAACTAGTGACTATGCCTGAGGTTCCTGCCCCATCCCATTTCCTTAAGAGAAATGTTGCTCCTGATGATGCCCAATGCTTCAAAAATGAAACCAGGGTTGTCTGTGCTCCATGGATTTAATCAACACGATACCATGGTTGAGGGATTGGGTGACACAATTCGGGAAAACATGTTTGTTTTGGTTTGATTTTTTGCTTTATTTTGTTTTGTTTTATTCTGTTATTGGAAACAAATTGTATCCACATTTCTAAAGGCAGAGAGGACAAAGGAAGGGAGGACTCGTGATCCATATGAAACCACAAATAAAATAATTTTAAAACGTTTGTTTTGCACTTTTTGCTTTGTTTTTTATTGTAAAAATCTGCCAGTATTAAGAAAACATTTATTGGAATTAGTGAGAGGAGAAAATGTCTCATTGAAGTGTTCATTGGAAGAATTCAACTGAATGTTAACTGGACGAGCTCACATAAGTCAAAAGGTGGGAGAACTGATTGACTTATTCTGTCCCCAAACATAGGTAGAAGTATACAAATTATGGTATAATCATTTAAAATTTGAAATAATCCTTTTTGTTTTCATAAACATTATGCCCAGTTAACTAACCCAAAAGTTAAACCACATGTAAGCAACTATTCCTTTGCTGTAACCTGTCTGTTCTAACCCTTTCTCAAACCAGGTCTATGATTTGGCACTTCCATATCATCAATGGTCTTCTGTTCTGGCTCTGTGTTCCCAAGACCTGGGAAGCTTTGTAAACAGCAGAGCCTGCTCCCCCACCCACTTCCAAAAAGAAAACAAAAAAAAAAGATTCTAATTTAACAGGTCTGCTCAGAGACCTGATAAGGGTATTAAAAAATTCCTCCTATTTATGAGGCTGTAAGGCACAGCCACTGACCTACTGAGAACCACTAACATTTAGAAAGGGAATGAATACCTCCAAGAAAAAGGAAAGAGAAGGATGGTGATATGATGTAATTTTACTATTGTTTTTAGCATCTGGCTATTCCTATTATTACTACCAGTCTATAATTAATATTAGTATTTCTTTTGTACTTAGAGACTGTGAAGGTATATTAAATTATATAAAATATAGTGGGACTTTTTTTTTTTAAAGTTTTCTTCAAGGAGCTTATATCTATCAAGGAATAAATGTAAGAAATTCTATTCTATTCTATTCTATTCTATTCTATTCTATTCTATTCTATTCTATTCTATTCTATTCTATTCTATTCTATTCATGTTGAGAGTAGAATGTATGAAGTGCCATTGTTCTACAGTAGTTAATTTAGTTCACGGGGTAGAGGTGAGGTTGAACGAATGCTACAGAAACAAAAGGGAGCATTTCAGTCAGACTTTATTGGTTAGAATTTTCTATGTAGGAAAAGGAGGAATTGGGAAGAGGTTTAATACTGGCATCCAGATGAAGAAAGCAACACAGGTGTTTGTTTGATCCATTATAGTGAGGGGGGAAATTGAGACTTAGACTAATCAGATGGCTTACCAAAGACAGTATTTGCTGTCAGAGCCAATATTCCCCTCCTCCTTTTTTTAAAAAGAAATTTCCTGTTTTAGTGGTCTTTTCACTGAACTATGTCACTAAGGACTGGGAACCACCCAAGTCTCAAGAACCTTTTCTCCACTTGCTAAGTTTTCTAGCCTTTTAAAAAAATGTATTTTAAGGAAATACAGAGAAATAGATGGCATTTTATGAAGATATATTGGTCTTGTTAAGACGTTCAGTTTAAACAACAATTCAATAATTAATCAATACTATTGTTATTTTGAGAAAATACAAGCTCATTTTGGGAAATAACTTGCAATTGGGAAGCTGTAGATTACTTGATGTTGTTTAAAATTGTGCTTATACTAGAAAATATATAATGTACTTAAAATCTTCATGTAGGCAAATAACTCTTTAAATTCCCTTTTCTGTATTACTTTTTATTCAATGAAATAATTTTATTTAGGTCTCTGTATCAACTGTATGAAAAGTTGATCTAGAACTGATTTTAGTGCCAGATTCTACAATGAACTTATTGACAAGGAATAATATTTTGAATTTAGTTTTTGAATTTTAAAAATTTGCCCAGTGTTTTTTTGAAGTAGATTTGTCCTTTGAAGAAACAAAGGCATCCATATACTTGAGATGAGAAAAAGAATTATGCAATAGAAATGATTACTCTTACAGAATGAATTGTGGAATATTTAAAATGAAGTGTATGTACTTTGGATAAGTATATTGTGAAGAGTGAGTTTTGTAGCTGATCTTTCAAAGGTATTTGGGTTTAAATCCCAGATTCATCACTCTATGTGAACCTGGATTAGCATTTAAAATTTCTAAGCCTATCTCCTCAACCTTAATAAGAATTACATATGGTTATTTTGAGGATTTAAATCCATGCCTGGTACATAGTTAGAGCTTAAGAAAGATCAACGATCTGTTTCTCTTCTCCTTTGTTTTGTCTTCTGGAAGAAGGTTCTGATATCAGTTTCTGTTACAACTTGTGGTTATGAAGGGAAAGGTATAGTAACGACTCCTTTTCTGTGACCCACCAAGTTGGTATTCACAGTCAGCTGGCAAAACTATCACTGTGTTTGTTTGCACCATTGGAAGTATTGCTAATGCACCAGTTTTAAACATCTGTCAGCTCTGGGCACCAACAGCATGGCTACAGTTGTTAAGTCTTGGTCAAGTTCAAACATGCATTTAAAGCAATGTCTGAATGAGTGAGTTAATACAACTCTTTATAAATACAACAGAATACATTCATTAGAAATGGCTGACTGAGAAAGGCAAATATTGCATGGTATCACTTATATGTGGAACCTAAAAAAGCTGAACTAATAGATATGAGACTGGAATGGTGGTTACCAGGGGATGGAAGGTGGGGAAAAAGGGTAATTGTTGGTCAGAATACAAACTTCCAGGTATAAGCTGAATAAGTTCTGGGGATCTAATGTACAGCATAGTGATTATAATTAATAATACTGTATTGTGTTCTTGAAAGTTGCTAAGACAGCAATTATTAATATAATTTAATATTCTCACCACAAAAGGGAACGGTAGTTATATGATGTGATGTAAATATTAACTAATGCTATGGTGGTAATTATTTTGCAATATATATGTGTATCAAGTCAACACGTTGTACATCTTAAACTCACAATACTGTATGTCAATTATATCTCAATACAGCTGGAAAAGAAAAAAAAAGAAAAAAGAAATGGCTGATCCACTTCGTAGATGAATAACTATATGTTAATTACCATAGTGTTTTAAGCATAATTACAAATAGCAAAACACATTTTAAAAACCTGATGGTGGGGTTCTGATATGAATTTATAATTCATCCTCTAGAAATTGGTAAAACTTCTATTTCAATATAAAGCTGAGGTGTTTGTTTTGTTTTGTTTCCTGGAATGACTGCAACTTTGCTGCTTCTTTACTCTTCTTAGTTTGGATGATTCCCTGCTCTGTGTCTCACCCTATTTTTCCTCTTCCCGGACTGTGCTAAAGTCACTTTCTTATACTCATTTATTCACTAAATTTTTACCAAGTCCCTATTATGTATCAAGCACTACTCTAGGCATTGGAATGCAATGCAAAAGGAATGACAAAACCCCTGTACCCATAGGAATTTATAGAGCAGGAGACAGAAAACAAAATCCATACATAGTTGTTTCAGGCAGTGCTCTGTGCTGCATAGAGAAACAAGTACTGTAAGGAGTTGGGCAGAGAGAGTGAGGTTGTTGTGGTTTAGTGGGATATTTGGAGGTCTCTGTGAGAGGACACTCCTTGACTAGAGACCTGCTATAAAGTCTGGGTGTTGAAGGAAAACTACAGAGAACTTTTATTCTCTATCTGCAATTGCCTTAGATTTCAAAGAGTCTTTATCAAATATCAGATCAAAAAACTGCTTTCTAAAATATATTATGGGGGACTTCCCTGATGGCGCAGTGGTTAAGAGTCCACCTGCCAATGCAGGGGACACAGGTTCGAGCCCTGGTCTGGGAAGATCCCACATGCCGTGGAGCAACGAAGTCCATGCGTCACAACTACTGAGCCTGTGCTCTAGAGCCTGCGAGCCACAACTGCTGAGCCCACGTGCCACAACTACTGAAGCCCACGCACCTAGAGCCCCTGCTCCACAACAAGAGAAGCCACCACAATGAGAAGCCTGTGCACTGCAATGAAGAGTAACCCTCACTCGCCGCAACTAGAGAAAACCCGCACGCAGCAATGAAGACCCAACGCAGCCAAAACTAACTAAATAAATTAATTAATTAAGAATAAAATAAAATATAAGGTGTAAAGCTTGATAGCAAGTACTTACTACTGGACATGGCTTCACACTCTGTATTTGCCCCCCACCCCTTTTCTCACTCTGTCTCTTCCTCATCCTCTCTCTTCCCCTCTCTCCCTCCTTTCCCTCCCTTTTTTCCTTCCCTTTCTTTCCCTTCCCCTCTCCTTATATTTCTCTGGCTTCTGTAGACTTGGAATTCATTGATTATCCATTTCATAACTCCTGTTTATAGGATTCGCCATCAGTAAAGGAAGGATTTTAAAGGTGTGGTGGAAAAGACTGAAATATTTTTTTCAGAAGTGACCAATATAGAAATAAATATAATTGACATGATTATCTAATTATAAATCTTTTAACTGGTCATTGTTTTGATACATTTTGGATTAAACTCAAATAAAATTTTAGTTTTGAAATTATAGGAACGATCTAGGGAAAAGAAAAATAAAAGCAAATTTCTGCACAAAGTCTAGTATTTTTAAAGGTTATCTACAGAAGCTCTAGATATGTGTTTTCCTACAACATAAATAAAATAGGTTTATCTTTTCTACCCACCATGACTATTTAATAAATATAGTGAAGAAAAAAGCTTATATATTAAAAAAAAAATTATTTTTCTATACTGACTCTATCAAGCCTATCCCAACTGTGTTTATTTGGAGGAAAAATAACTACATGAAATATGAAAAGTTCAGTAGGTAATTTAAGATTACCCAAGGTAGAGAAATGTTAACATTTATTGTATATCTGACACACACACAATAACATTTCTGTAATATTTATTTTTTAAACCAACCTAAGAGGTTATCCATGCCACTACTTTACAGATAAGGAGTTTCACAGGGTAACTTTCCCAAGGTTAGTTACATATCAGCCCCCTCAAAAGTCGGGATTTCTAAGGTCTTTCTAGATTGTAAAAAGCGTGCTCTATTCCCTGTAATATGTATCCTCCCTAGAAAAACAATCAGGCATGGATGGGGTGCTCAGAGAAGATAGGAGTAGACATGAAATATTGAATCAGCCAACTGCTATTTTTCCTAGAATTGACCCCAGATGTAGATAAAGATTCAGAGTTTCCATCAAAGTAGTATTTTAAATTTAGATGGTGAAACTTCATGCAAAATCAAGTCAGTTATATTGATTTCCATTTTCTACAAATTAAGATAAAGGCATTTTTGCTTTTTTTACACTCCTTTCATGATCTACTAAAGACATTAAGAACACAATATTGAAATTTACTGTGGACTATTCCATTTTCACAATGACATCAATTCTTTAGCCTAATATTTAAATGCCAGATCAGTCCCTAGTAATGGAATTGTTGACTGATATAAGAAATTGCTTAATTAATTTTACTCAAATTACTTTTATTTTCCATTGCAATATAAGTTAATAAAACGAAAAGGATGACATATTTAAACTCACTGTTCATTACGCAGGTGATAATGATCTTATATACAGAAAATTCTAAAGACTCAACCGAAAAACTGTTGGAACTAACCTATGAATTCAGTAAAGCTGCAGGCTATAAAATCAACATACAGAAATCAGTTGTGTTTTTATACATCAACAGCTAAATATCTGAAAAAGGAATAAAGAAAACAATTCCGTTCACAATAGTATCAAAAGCCATAAAACAATTAGGAAAAAATTTAACTAAAGAAGTGAAAGATTTGTACAATGAAAACTACAATACTTTGATGAAAGAAACTGAATAAGATACAAATGGAAAGATATCCCTTGTTTATGGATCAGAAGAATTTATATTAATAAAATGTTCATACTACACAAAGCCATCTATAGATTCAATGTCATCCCTATCAAAATTCCAATGGCATTTTTCACAGAAATAGAAAAAAAACCTTTAAATTTGTGTGAAGCCACAAAAGCTCTCAAATAACCAAAGCAATCTTGAGAAAGAAGAATGATGCTGAAGGCATCACACTTCCTGATTTTAAATGTGCTACAAAGTTATAGTGAGCAAACAGTATGGTACTGGCATAATAACAGATACATAGATCAATGAGACAGAATAGAGAATCCATAAAACCCCCTGCATATAAGGTCAGTTGATATTTAATAAGGGAGCCAAGAATACTCAGTGGGGAAAGGATAGTCTCTTCATAAATGGTGTTGGGAAAACTGGATAACCACATACAGAAAAATGAAACTGGATCCCTATCTTACACCACTCACAAAAATTAACTCAAAATATTTTAAACTCTTAAAAATAAGACCAGAAACCATAAAAGTTTCAGAAGAAAACATATGGGGAAAGCCTATTAATCTTGGTAATATTTTTGAGGGTATGACACCATAAGCACAAGCAACAAAATACAAAAAGCAACAAGTGGGACTACATCAAACTAAAAAAGTTTCTGCACAGCAAAAAAAACCCCAGAAACAATCAGCAGTGTGAAAAGGCAACCTATGGAATGGAAGAACATATTTGCAAACCATATATTGTATAAAGAGTTAATTTCCAAAATATATAAAGACTCATCAGTTGATGAGGTTGACGAAGATGAAGATGACGATGATGAAGATGATGAGAATGACGAAGATAAATCTGAAGAAGAAGCTATGGAGACTGCACCAGCCAAAGGAAAGAAAGCTCCAGCAAAGGCTGCTCCTGCGAAGGCAAAGGGCACTGCTGAAGATGAAGAGGAGGATGACGAGGATGACGAGGATGACGAGGAGGAGGAAGAAGAACCTGTCAAAGAAGCACCTGGAAAACGAAAGAAGGAAATGACCAAACAAAAACAGCTCCTGAAGCCAAGAAACAGAAAGTGGAAGCCACAGAACCAACTACATCTTTCAATCTCTTTGTTGGAAACCTGAACTTCAGTACATCTTCTCCTGAATTGAAAACGGGTATCAGTGACCTTTTTGCTAAAAATGATCTTGCAGTTGTTGATGTCAGAATTGGTGTGTCTAGGAAGTTTGGCTATGTGGATTTTGAATCTGCTGAAGACCTGGGAAAAGCCTTGGAACTCACTGGTTTGAAAGTCTTTGGCAATGAAATTAAACTTGAAAAACCAAAGGGAAAATGCAATAAGAAAGATCGAGATGCGAGAACACTTTTGGCTAAAATCTGCCTTATAAAATTACTCAGGAAGAATTAAAAGAAGTGTTTGAAGATGCTGTAGAGATCAGATTAGTCAGCGAGGATGGGAAGAGTAAAGGGATTGCTTATATTGAATTTAAGACAGAAACTGATTCAGAGAAAAACTTGGAAGAAAAGCAGGGAACAGAGATAGATGGGCGATCCATTTCCCTGTACTATACCAGAGAGAAAGGTCAAAGTCAAGACTATAGAGGTGGAGAGAATAGCACTTGGAGTGGTGAATCAAAAACCCTGGTTTTGAGCAACCTCTCCTATAGTGCAACAGAAGAAACTCTTCAGGAAGCATTTGAGAAGGCAACGTTTATCAAAGTGCCCCAGAACCAAAATGGCAAATCTAAAGGCTATGCATTTATAGAATTTGCTTCATTTGAAGATGCTAAAGAAGCTTTAAATTCATGTAATAAAAATGGAAATTGAGGGCAGAGCAATCAGGCTGGAATTGCAAGAACCCAGGGGATCACCTAATGCAAGAAGCCAGCCATCCAAAACTCTGTTTGTCAAAGGTCTGTCTGAGGATACTACAGAAGAGACACTAAAGGAGTCATTTGATGGCTCCATTCATGCAAGTATAGTCACTAAACGGGAGACTGGATCCTCCAAGGGGCTTGGTTTTATAGACTTCAACAGCGAGGAAGATGCCAAAGCTGCCAAGGAGACCATGGAAGATGGTGAAATTGATGGAAACAAAGTTAATCTGGACTGGGCCAAGCCTAAGGGTGAAGGTGGCTTTGGAGGCCAAGGTGGTGGCAGAGGTGGCCAAGGTGGATCTGGTGGCAGAGGCTGGGGAGGCTTTGGAGGGTGAGGAGGCTTCCAAGGAGGCAGAGGAGGAGGAGGAGACCACAAGCCACAAGGAAAGAAGTTTCTTCTATCCCTGTCTTTCCCTCTTCCAGTTGAAAGAAAAGACTCTGGGGTGTTTACTCTGTTACCTGCTCAGTGACAGAGCCTTCTGAGGACATACCAAGAGAGTATACAGCCCTGTGGTCTACTTGGAAATCCGTATAGATAACATTTCAAGGGAGATAATCCGGTTGGTGTTCACTAGGTATTCGTATAAACTTTTTAAAGAGATGAGTGATAGAGCTAACCCTTATCTGTAAGTTTTGAATTTATATTGTTTCCTCCCATGTACAAAACCATTTTTTTCCTACGGAATTTTTTGGTTTTGGTTTTTTTGTTTGTTTGTTTTTGGGTTTTTTTTTTTTTTTGCATTGGGGGGTTATAAAGGAAAGCAGAATGTTTTATCATGATTTTTGCTTTAGCAACTTTGGGACAAATTAAAAGTCCCAAAACTCATACAACTCATACAATAACAGAAAACCAATCTAACTGAAAAGTGGGCAGAGGAACTGAATAGGAAGTTCTTCGGATAAAACATGCAAATGGTCAACAGGTACATGAAAAGATGCTTGACATCACTAATTATCAGGGAAATGCAAATCAAAACCATAATGAGATATCACCTCACACCTGTTAGAACGGCTATTATGAAGAAGAGAAGAGATTAAAAAATGTTGGCAAGGATGTAAAAACAAAACAAAACAAAATAAAACAAAACAAAAAACAAACCCAAAAGCCTTTTGTACTGTTGGTGGGAATGTAAATTGTTTTGACCACTATGGAAAACAGTATGAAATTTCCTCAAAAATTTAAAATAGAACTACCATATGATCCAGCAATTCCACTTCTGGGCATATATCCAAAAAAATGAAAACAGGAAATCAAAAAAGAATCTGCACCCCCATGTTTATTGCAGCATTATTCACTATAGTCAAAATATGAAAGCAACATAAGTCAACAGATGAATGAATAAAGAAAACATGGTATACACACATATATATGTGTGTGCGTGTATATATACATATACATATATATATATATATATATATATATATATATACACGCACACACATATATGTACAATGGAATATTATTCAGCCAGGGGAAAGAAGAAAAGCCTGCTATTTTCGACAACGTGGATGGACCCTGAGGGCATTACATTAAGTAAGATAAGTCAGACAGAGAAAGGGTTGTATGATGTTACTTATATGTAGAATCTAAAAAAAGCTGAATTTACAGAAACAGAAAGTAGAATGGAGGATACCAGGAGCTGAGGGTAGGGGGGCAGGAATTGGGACGATGTTGGTCAGAGGGTACAAACTATATATTTTCATAGTTTGTTGTAATTAATTAATTATTGATAATATTAATCTGTGCTATACATTTTCTTCTGTTGTTAATAAATAAAAATCCAAGAGCCAGCCATTATTTTATTTTCAGATGTTATATAATGCAGGAAAAAAATAAGGAAAAGTAATCATCCCATTAGAGGTTTTCCTCAAGATTATTTTTTATTAATGTGCCTAATAGACATCATTAACTATGATTTCTGGCATTTTAAGGTTAACAAAAGATATGTGAGACTCTGGATATGATGATAACCAATAAAATTTTTTAAATGTAACTTTTTAGATAAACTAGAACCAAACAAAATATCCCGTCATTTTAAAACAAATTTTGCCTGGCACCATCATCTGTTAATGATGCCACTATAAACAAAGATGGTTGCCTGGGTACCAAAAATAGGAGACCTGGTTTGGTTAGGATGACAGCACAGTCACTCATGGAAAGCATATGGTCACTTTGAAGAAATATTCAACCCCCCCCCAAATAAACAAACTGGGGCAAGAAAACAAAAGAATGTTTTTAGGAAAATGAAAGTAATCTGGTAGTAAAGAGGATAAAGCTTCATTTAGTACAAGACATAATTGAAGTGTTAAAACATTAATATTGAGCAGAAAGATGTGTACCTTGTGAAAAAGTTAGCTGCCAATTATAAATGTTTACCTGTGCAAGTACTATTTTAAATACTTTACCTTTAAGCCTCATCACAATTCTATGAGCTAGCTACTATTATCTCCCCACTTTACAGACAAGGAAACTGAGGCACAAACGGTAAGTATCTTCCTCAGTCTTCCATGGCTAATAGATGATAGAGTTGGGAGTTGAACCCATGCAAAGAGGTTCTGGAATCCATGCACTTAAACAAAGTATTGTGAGATACTGAGGTTTGAGAGGAAATTAAGGTTCAATGATAGCGTACCATTTCAATGATATTTGACACTAAGTTGTGCTTGGGTTATGCCACATTTGCTGTGAAGCTAGACCTCATTTGAATTTATTTAGCACAAGTTGTGGCCATCCATAGGACCACTGATGCTACACAATAAATACTCATTACTATTATCATTAAGAAAAAAAAACGTATTGGAAAACTTTTGGTCTCCACATCTTCAATTAAAAGAAGGACACAAGTAAGTTCCAATCATACATCTCATCCAGAAAGGACTGGCAAGCTTTAACCACCAAAATTAGAGTCCACCCAGAATTTATAAGATTGGCATTTGGAAGAAAATGCAAATGTTCCACTGTTTTATGCCACTCCCTTTGGCAAAATGCAACTTTTATTCTTGAAAATAATTATCTTTGCCAATGCTGCTTGCAAAAGTCATGTAGAAGTTAATAGAAATGACAGACAACATAGTTCACATAACTGAAGTGACTGTGGGATAATAGCAAAAGGTTATTAACAAGCATATTTTTAAAAATTTAGACAACATTCAAAGCAGCTAGATTTTTTTGGTTTATCCATTCGTGCCTTTAAATTTAAACCTCATTTCACAAAAATCTACAAAGCAGTAAAACTGAATTAGAAGTAGTTTATTAAAGGGAATTTAGTATCATCAAACTATAGATATGCTCTTTATATGTACTATGAATATAGTAAAGAAAGATTATTTTTAAAAGCAAATTTAAAAGTCTACTGGGTAAGAATTTATTTTTATAATATTTTTTATTGTCAAAAATTATACCTTGTATAATACTGACCATTTTAACCATTTATAAATGTATTATTCAGTGGCATTAAATACATTCTCAAACTTGTATAACCATCACCACTACCTACACCTAAAACTTTTTCATCACCCCCACCAAAACCTCTGTACCCATTAAACGATAAATTTCCCCTCCTCTTCCCCCCAGTCCCCCTGGGATCTCTATTGTACTTTGTGTCTCTATGAATTTTACTGTTCTAGGTACTTCATATAAATGGAATAATATAATATTTGTCCTTTGTGTCTGGCTTATTTCACTAAGCATAATTTTTTTTTAGTTTAAGTATAGCTTACTTTCAATGTTATATCAGTTTCAGGTGTACAAAATAGTGATTCAATAATTTTTAGATTATACTCCCTTTAAAGTTATTATAAAATATTGGCAATATTTCCTGTGTTGTACATTACACCCTTGGTTCTTATTTATTTTATACCTAGTAGTTTGTACCTCTTAATCCCTTCCTCTATCTTTCCCTCCCCCCATGACTTTCCCATCTGGTAACCACTAGTTTGTTCTCTGTATCTATAAGTCTGTTTTGGCTGTATTATATTCATTCTTTTGTTGTATTTTTTAGATTCCACATATAAGTGAAAACATACAGTATTTGTCTTTCTCTGTCTGATTTACTTCACTTAGCATAACACACTCCAGGTCCATTCATGCTGCCACAAATAGCAAAAGTTCCTTCTTTTTTATGGATGAGTAATATTCCACTATGTATATATGTACTTCCATATCTTAGCTATTGTAAATAATGAGGCTATGAACGTTGGAGTGTTAAGGTGCATATATCTTTTTGAACTAGTGTTTTCATATTCTTCACTCATATACCCAGGAGTGGAATTGCTGGATATGATAGTTTTATTTTTAAGTTTTTGAGGAATCTTTATACTGTTTTCCAAAGTGGCTGTACCAACTTACATTTCCACCAACAGTGAACTATAGTTCCCTTTTTCCCTCATCCTTGCCAAATTTATTATTTGCTGTATTTTTGATGATAACCATTCTGTCAGGTGTTAGGTGATAACTCATTTCAGTTTTGATTCACATTTCCTTAATGATTAGTGATGTTGAGGATCATTTCATGTGCCTGTGTTTTCTTTGGAAAAATGTCTATTCAGGTCTTCTGGTCATTTTTTAATTGGATTGCTTGTTTTTTTCATGTTGAATTGTTCATATGAGCTCTTTATATATTTTGGATATTAACCCTTTATCAAACATATCATTTACAAATATCTTCTCCTATTTAGTAAGTTGTCTTTTCATTTTATTGACGGTTTTCTTGGCTGTTCAAAAGCTTTTATACACAACATTGTAAATCAACTATACTATAACATAAAATAAAAATTAAATTTAAAAAAAGCTTTTAAGTTTAATTAGGTCCCATTTTTTAATATTTGCCTTTGTTTCCCTTGTCTGAGGAGACAGAAGCAAAAAAAGTATTGCGTAGATCTATGTTAAAGAGTCTACTGCTGGGCTTCCCTGGTGGCACAGTGGTTAAGAATCCACCTGCCAAGGCAGGGGACACAGGTTTGAGCCCTGGTCTGGGAAGATCCCACATGCCACGGAGCAACTAAGCCCATGTGCCACGACTACTGAGTCTGTGCTCTAGAGCCCATGAGCAACAACTACTGAGCCCACGTGCCACAACTACTGAAGCCTGTGTGCCTAAAGCCCATGTTCTGCAACAAGAGAAGCCACTGCAATGAGAAGCCCGCGCACCGCAACGAAGAATAGCCCACATTCGTTGCAACTAGAGAAAGCCTGTGCACAGCAACAGAGACCCAACACAGCCAAAAATAAATAAATAAAATTTTAAAAAAGTAAAAATAAAAACGAGTCTACTGCTTATGTTTTCTTCTAGGAGTTTATGGTTTCATGTCTTATGCTTAGGTGTTTAATTTATTTTGAGTTTATTTCTGGTATGAGAAAATGTTCCAATTTCATTCTTTTGTGTGTAACTGTCCAATTTTCCCAGCATCACTTACTGAAGAGACTATCTTTTCCCCATTGATATTTTTGCCTCCTTTGTCATACATTAATTGACAATAGATGTGAGGGTTTGTTTCTGGGCTCTCTGTTCTGTTCTATTGATTTATGTGCTTGTTTTGGTGCCAATGACATACTGTTTTGATTACTATGGTTTTGTAGTGTAGTGTCAAGTCAGGAAGCATGATACATCCAACTTTGTTCTTTTTTCTCAAGATTGCTTTGGCTTTTTGAGGTCTTTTGTGGTTCTATAGAAATTTTAAAATTATTTCTTCTAGTTTTGTGAAAAATGTCATTGGTATTTTGATGGATTGAGTTGAATCTCTAGGTTGCTCTACGTAGTATGGACATTTTAACAATATGAATTCTTCTAATCCATGAACAAGGGATGTCATTCCATTTATTTGTATTGTTTTCAATTTCTTTCATCAATGTCTTATAGTTTTCAGAGTATAGGTCTTTCACCTCCTTAAGTTTACTCCTATGCATTTTACTCTTTTTGATCCATTTGTAAATGGGATTTTTTTTGCTTTCTCTTTGATATTTCATTGTTGTATAGAAAATCAACAGGTTTCTATATATTAATCTTGTACCCTGCAACTTTACTGAATTATTAATTCTAATTCTTTTTTGGTGGAGACCTTAAGGTTTTCTATATGTAGTATCATGCCATTTGCAAGTTGTGACAGTTTTACCTCTTGTCTTCCAATGTGGATGCTATTTAATTCTTTTTCTTGTCTGATTGCTGTGACTAGGACTTCCAATACAATGTTAACTACAAATGGTGAGAATGGGCATCCTTGTTCCTAATTTTAGAAGAAAAGTTTTCAGTTTTTCACCATTGAGTGTAATGTAAGCTGTTGGTTTGTCATAGATAACCTTTATCATGTGGAGACATATCCCCTCTATACAAATTTTGTTGAGAGTTTTTATCCCAAATGGGTATTGAATTTTGTCAGATGCTTTTTGTGTGTCTATTGAAATGTTCATGTTATTTTTATCCTTCCTTTTGTTAATGTGGTGCATCACATTAATTGATTTGGGGTATTGAACCATCCTTGAATCCCTGGAATAAATCCCTCTTTATCATGAATATGATCCTTTTTATGTATTGTTGAATTTCATTTGCTAATATTTTGTTGAGGATTTTTGCATCTATATTCATTAAGAATATTGGACTGTAATTTTTTTATAGTATCTTTATCTGGTTTTGCTATCAGGGTAATGATGACCTCAGAATGAATTTGGGAGTGTTCCCTCTTAAATATTTTGGAATAGTTTAAGAAGGATAGATATTAACTCTTCTTTTATATGTTTGGTAGAATTACGCTTTGGTGGGAGGTAGGGCTGGAGTAGGAGGGGCTAGAGTCAGAGTCAGGTGCAAGCTGAGGCTTCTCCTATGCTCAGTGGTGTCACTGTCCTGGTGCACTCTCATCAGCAATAGCAGCCTTCACCCTAGTGGAGAGCAGTGCTGGAGCAAGGGGGGCTGGAACAAGCGCCTGGTGCAGGCTGGGGAGCATGTTGGGGTGATCTTGGAAAGCTAGACAAAGCTTCAAGCAGTTTTCAATCTGCTGCCTCTGCACTGTGATTGGGAGTGGGAAAATCCATGTACACTCTTCAAGAACGAAGTCTTAGTTTCTTACAGCCCTCTGGTAAGCCCCCAGCTAAGGGGGCTTGTCTTCTCAGTGTCAGATCCCAGGGCTGAGGTAGCTAATATGTGTCTTGAACCCTTTGCTCCCCAGGGAGGATCCTGGAGCCTATGATATCCCCTTCCTCTTCTGTGTTCCCTGCTAGAGGTGTGGATTCTGACCAGATTGCTTCTCCTCCCTTCCTACCCGACTCCATGTGGTTCTTTCTTTACAGCCTTGGTTGTAGTAGAGCTGTTCTGCTAGTCCCCAGGTAGATTTCAGTGAGTCACTCTATATATAGTTTTAGTTTTGATGTGTTTTTGAGGGGAGGGGACCACAGCATCCTCCTACTCTGACAACTTTATCTCTTCTCTCAGCATAATGTTTTCAAGATCCATCCATATTGTAGCAAAAATAAAAATTTCATTCCTTTTTATGACTGAATAATATTTCAGTGTGTGTGTGTGTGCATGTGTGTATCACATTTTGCTCATTCATTCTTCAGTTGATGGACCCATGGGCTATTGTTAATAATGTTGGTATGAATACTGGTATATAAATATCTGTTTGAATCCTTACTTTCAATTCTTTTTGATTTATTGCTTGGAATGGGATTGTTAACTTTGTATAGTTTGAGGAACCATATATATGGCTCTAGGAACCACCATACTATTTTCTACAGTGGCTGCACAATTTTACATTGCCATCAGTAAAGCCCAAGTGTTCCAATTTCTCCAAATTCTAATCAACACTGTTACTTTCCATTTTTAAACAATTATCACCTTCCTAGTAGGTGGGAAATGCTATTTCTTTCTGGTTTCGATTTGTATTCATCTAATTACTAATGATGTTAAGTATCTTTTTATGTCCTTATTGCCTATTTGTATATCTTTGAAGAAACGTCTCTTCAAGGCCATTCAACCGGGTTTGTTGTTGTTGTTGAGTTGTAAGATTCTTTACTTATTCTGAATTTTAATCTCTTACCACATATATAATTTGCAAATATTTTCTCCAATTCAGTAAGTTGTCTTTTTGCTTTCTTGATAGTATCCTTTGATGCACGAAAATGTTCTTAATTTTGATGAAGTCCAGTTTATCTAGTTTTCTTTTGTTGCCTGTTCTTTTGGTGTTTCTATCCATGAACATGAGCTATATTTCCATTTATTTAGTTCTTCTTTAATTCTTGCAACAATAATTTGTAGTTTACAGTGTACAAGATTTTCACCACTATGGTTAGACTTACTCCTAAGTATTTGATTTTTTTAGGTACTATTATAAACATAATTGCTTTCCCAAATTCCTTTTTGAATTATTCATTGCTGAAGTAAAGAGCCACAGATGATTTTTTGTGTTCATCTTGCACCATGCAACTTTGATGAATTTGTTTATCACCTCTAAGTGTTTTTTTGTGGATTCTTTAGGATTGTCTGTAGGTGAGGTCTTACTCCTTGTAATCTGATCTTTACACCAACACTGTAATTTCATCATTCCAAGAATGTCATATAAATGGAATCACACAGTATACAATCCTTTGATATTGGCTTTTTAAATTTAGCATAATGCCCTTGAAATCCATACAAGTTTTTGTGTATATTGATAGTTAATTTAATTAATGAATATTTTTTCATTGTATGATTATATTACAGTTTGTTTCTCTATTCATCTTTTGAAAAATATTTGTGCTATTTTCAGTGTTTGGCTATTACTGATAAAGCTGCAATGCACATTCATGTACAGATTTTCATGTGAACATAACTTTTCATTTCTTTAAGATATATACCTGAAAGTGCAATTTCTGTGTCTTATGGTAAGTGTATATTTAGTTTCATAAGAAACTTAACTGTTTTCTAGAGTGCTGTATCATTTTATATTATCACTAGCAATTGTAAAATATCTGGTTGTTCCTCAACAGAACTTGATATTGCTAGTATTTTTATTTTAGCTACTGTAGTTGGAGTATATATCATAGTGGTTTTTATTTACAATTCTCTAATAGCTAATGAAGTTGAACATCTTTTCACGTGCTTATTGCCATTGGTATGTCTTCTTTGATGAAGGGTCTGTACAAGTCTTTTTAAATTTTATAATTGGATTTTTTTGTTTTTCTACTATTAAGTTTAAAGAGTTCTTCATATACTGTGATACAATTCTTTGTCAGACATATGATTTATAAATATTTTCCTCCAGTCCATGGCTTGTCTTTAAATCATTTTTACAGGTTACTTTATAGAGAAAAGTTTTTAATTCTTTAATATGAATGATATCTATTTTTTTTAATGTATAGTGATTTAGACGTCTAAGTATAGTGATAGTCCTAAGAATTCTTTGCCTAGTCCCTGGTCACAAAGATTCTTTCCTGTTTTGTTTTTTTTTTCTAAAAGTTTTGTAGTTATACACTTTTCTGTGAGATCTATGATCCATTTTGAGTTACTGTTTTACAAGATGTGAGGTTTAGGTCTAGATTTATATTTTTGCCTGTGGAATCCCAATTGTTTCAACACGATTTGTTGAACAAAATCTTTTTTCTATTGAATTATTTTTGGAAAAAGTCAAAAGCAGACCTACTTGTGTAGATCTCTTTCTGGACTTTATTCTGTTCAATTGATGTGTGTGTCTATTCTTTACCAATTCCACATTTCTTTGTTTTTATAGCAGAATAATAAGTCTTAACATTATGATTCCTCCAAACACATTCTCTTTTTCAATATTGTTTTAGCTTTTCTAGTCCCTTCATCCTTCCATATAAATTTTTGAAACTGCTTGTCTATATCTCCAAAAAAGTTTGCTGGAATTTTGATAGGCATTGTTTGCACCTGTAAATCAATTTAGTGAAAATTCACATCTTACTATGGTGAGTCTTCTAATCAATGAACACTGTGTCTTTCCATTTATTTATAAACTATTTGAATTATTTCAGAACTGTTTTGTAGTTTTCAGCATACAGACTATGCACATGTTTTAATAGGCTTATATCTAAGTATTTCTTTTTTGTTAAGCTATTATAGATGATATTGTATTTTAAATTTGGGTTTCCAGTTATTCATTTCTATTGTAGAGAAATATACAGTCTTTGTAGATTGACCTTTGTTTCCTGTGACCTTGCTACATTCACTTGTTACTTTTAGGAATTTTTTTGTTTTGGTTTGTTTTGGTTTTTGGTAGATTCCTTGAGACTTTCTACATAGGCAATTATCATCTGCAAATAGGGCAGTTTTATTTCTTCCTTTCCAATCTATATGTCTTCTATTTCCTTTGTTGCTTTAATGAACTAAGACATCTATTACTATGTTGGTTGAACTGCAGTAGACAAAGTGGAATCCCTACTTTTTTCCAGATTTTAGGGAAATTATTCAGTTTTATAGCATTAAGTATGATATTAGCTGTATGTTATTTTATGGATGCTCTTTATCAGGTTGAAAAAGTTTTCTTTTATTCCTAGTTTGTTGATAGTTTTATTGTAAATGGGTAATGTGAATTTTGTCAAATGATTTTTCTATATCAATTGATATGATACTGTGGCTTTTATCCTATAGACTGTTTATATGGTGATTATATTGATTGATTTTTAAGTAACTCTTGCATTCCTGGAGTAATCCCCATTTGGTCATGTTGTATTTTTTGTTTCATATATTGGACGATATGATTTACTAGTGTTTGTTGAGGATTTTCTGTCTATGTTCATGAGAGATATTGTTTATAGTTTTCTCTACTTGTTCTATCTTTGTCTAGTTTGGGAATTAGGGTAATGCGAGCCACATAAGATGATTTGGAAAGTGTTCTCTCCTATTTTTCGGGAAGAGACTGTGTAGAATTGATTTTATTTCTTCCCTAAAAGTTTTGTAGAATTCACCAGTAAAATCATATGGAACTGGAATCTCTCTTTTTGAATATTTTAACTAAAAATTTAGTGTATTTGATAGATATAGGACTATTAAAGCTATCTTTTTTTTTTTTTCCTTAAGTGTGTTTTGGTGGTTTGCATCTCAAGAAATTTATTCATTTCATCTAAGTTGTTGAATTTATGGGTTTCGAGTTGTTTGCAGTATTTTCTTATTATCACCCCACATGATTCTCAGGTCCCTATTCTCAGGAGAGGAGGGAGAGTTGACTCTGCTCACAGTACTGGAGGTCCGGGTTGACTGACAGGCTCCATCCCACAGTCTCTACAATTCCTAGTGGAGAGTGGGAAAGTAGACATAGGTGAAAAGTTCCATTATACAGATTTAACTTCTTCCTGGTTCTTGTTTTATGTGTGTTTCTGTTAAAAGACAACTTATTTAATATGTATTATTGATTCATTAACATTGAAGGCATGGCCCATGGCACTATAACTCATACCTAAACAAAGCTTACCTCAAGACACGTTCTCTCCTTAAGGCACATTGCAGTATTCTTGTGCTTATAAACTCTAGAAAATACTTCAGCAACATGCTTGGCGGGGAGCCTTTTAAACAGCAAAACCACCAACAGAAAGTATGAAAATATGAAAAATATGGCATTAAATAGACTGAAAAGGACACACTTGTTTACAGTATGAGATCTGAAACAAGAGGGCAGAACAATGCTTAGTTTGATCTTGGCTGATAAAGTGTGTGGTGGGTGACTCAAGATTTTTGCAAGTCTGCACATGTCCGTGAATGACCTTGAAACCACTGCCAGTATAGATTTGGGGGTTACAAAGAAATTTTAGGAAGTAGGCAAATTGGAAAATAAAAAATGGATGAATAATAAGGATTGTATTTGAGCTCTAAACCTAGGATCCTAAATACCATGAGAAATAAAGACGCCCACTGACAAGTTACTTAAGAAAAGCATATAATTTGACAGTCATCCTTGACATGTATGAACATACTTAGGTAACAAATATTACAATAATTTCAGGTATTAGGAACTTGAAAGATTCCTGTAAAGACCCCAGCTTCAGAAGTCTTTAGCTTCTTCAGTAACTTTTAATGGAAAAGAATCCTAGGAATCCACATGCAAGGTGGAGATGCCATTTCTCACACTCCCGTGTAAGAAAAAATATTCTTAAGAACAGTGGTGTCAGGGTGGGAGTTTTTTCCTTATTTTAGATTTCTACTGGATAATTGTTATCAATCAATGTCAATTTAAAAGTAAAGTTAGTGAAGACAGATTTTTTTCTTTCAAAAGTAAAGTGAAATAATTTGTAAATAAAAAATAAAATGCAAATAAAAAAAGAACAAGTGTCCAGGAAGAAACTGCACAGAACAATAATATAAGTCTGTGGTCATTACAGAAAAAAGAGACAAAGGTCACAATTTCTGATTGCATAAATTAACAAAAAGAGGCTCTGTCTGCTAATGATGAGAGAGCTTGGCATTCAATGTTAAATGTCATAAACTTTGTTTCTCCTTTTATTTTCCTTTTTGGTGCTGGCTTCCATTGGTACAGCATGTCATCTGTAAGAAATGTCAATGCATTTCACTGAAAATAGGACTCTGAAAAATGTTTTCTCTTGAATATAAATTTAAAAACAGCCAGTCATTTAGAAAACAAAAATCAAGTTCTCTCTGGCAGGACTTACATTCAGTAAAATTTCCTACACAATCTCTTGGAATTAAATGCTAATTTTTAAATTACTTATAATTATTGCAAAAATGAGTCTGCTGTGAAGAAGAAAGCCCCCAGAACTACATAAAATGAATCAAAAGACTATTTGTCTAATCTAGACCAAATCACTTAGCTTCATCTAAAAAGTAAGGGAGGAAATAATGAATGATAGTGTTTATTGAGTAATTACAAAGCACTAGACACTGTTCCAGTCCCTATGAGATAGACACTGTCATCATTACCATTTACAGATCAAGAAACGAAGCCTCTGAGAGATTAAGCATCTTGTCATGTCTTACAACAAGTAGGTGGCCGAGTTGGGATGGAAAGCCAGGCCATCTGATTCCAAGACCAAAGCACTTGATGCTGCCTCCATATAATGAGAAATGTTGCTTCTATGAGAAGAAGAAAAATGAATATGAAAGTACTTTTTATTTTTACTTTTTAAATTATTATTATTTTTTAAAATTTTTGTTGAAATATAGTTGATTTACAATGTTGTACCAGCTTCAGGTGTACAGCAAAGTGGCTCAATTATACATATATATATATGTCTATATACCACATATATATATATTCTTTTTTTTACATTCCATTATAGCTTGTTACAAGATATTGAGTATAGTTCCCTGTGCCATACAATAGGCCCTTGTTGCTTATTATATAGAATAATTTTTTAAATGATGAAGTAATACACACAAGTTAGGAAACATGATGATAATTGTGGGCTTTATTGAATTTGATGTGACTGTGGAGACCTGAAAGATGAATACTGACCAGCCAGGTGAAGTGTGTGCATGTGTGTGAGTGTGTGTGTTATTCCTGGCAAAGAAAACCACTTGTGAAAATATCCTGGAATTGAAAGGAACTGAAAGGAAGCCAGTGTGACTGTATTTTAGTGTGCAAGTCTAGGGACAGTGGTCAATACAAAGAGGCAAAGTGTATCTAAACTATAGATATTTTACCCATACATTGATTTATTTGTTCCAGTAAAACACTAATACACAGTGTAGGGGTCTCTTTTTGTCATTGGTTGATTGATTGTTTTTGATTGGTTTCCAGGTTAGAGATGGGCACGTTCAGTGACTCTGGGTGCATGAATGCTGTTACCTTTTTATTTCTAAAACAAGCGCTTAAAGAGACTCCGCACACTGTAATTTTCAAGTGTTTTGGGCTCAAATCCCCAGTGAAATAAACTGAATGATGTTTGAGTCTCAAAATAAATAAATAGATAGATAGATAGATAAATAAATAAATAAAAGGGATTTAGCCCATTCAGTTGGATGCTGGCTGAGTGGTCTCCTTTTGTAACAGAGAACAAACCTGCCTCCATAGTGGATCTACTACTTTAGCTCTAACGTCTGTGCTCTGCTGCCTGTGCTTAGTCACTCTGGCTCTGCAATTTTTGCAAAAGAATGTTTCCTCTAGCCTGAAATATACAGGATAGCACATTCTCAAGGCCCTGACCTTTAAGAGTATAACACTTTTCTATTCCTATAGAGACACAAAGTTGCAGAAGAGAGAATAACATGTGTCTTGCTGGAGGTTCACAGGAACATGTGACCAGACCTACGTGGACAGCTGCCAGAACAAAGGATTCCAGCACCAAGAAATTTGCAGCAACCAACCACCACCGTGTCCCCTTTTAGTGTAAAAAGAAGCCTGAATTCTAACTCAGGTAAAATGGTTCTTTGGGACACTAGTCCACCATCTTCTTGGTCTACTGGCTTTCTGAATAAAGTCACTATTCCTTGCCTCAACACTCCGTCTCTTGATTTACTGGCCTGTTGTACAGTGAGCAGTACAAGTTTGGACTCGGTAACATTTTGACCCTTTCCCCTGGATCTATGCTTTTCAAATTGTGGTACTTATATTCCCTGGGTAAGAGAAATTATACCGGGGACACAAAAACATTTAGGGAAAGAAGTTTAAAATTTTTTTACACTTAAAATATTGCTTCAACTCCATTCAGAAGGAAAATTGGAAGAATTCATATTAACCAATCTCACATTTACTTGTAAATGTCCAGATAACAAATAAATTTTATTTTATGTTTAACGAGTAATTAGAAGATTTATTATTTTGTTAGTGGGAGATCTTATAGCTTTAACCCAGTAGTCATCTTGTTTACCATTGTTTACCATTGTAATATGAAAAGATTATGCTTAAAGCATCAGAAATGCATGAAAAGGGCTTGCTGATGAGAGCAGACAATAGCTACATGCATGAGTTCAGAGAGGATTATACAGCTGTTTTTGAAAAACAAGTCTGTCATTAAAAAAATCAGAGATTTTTTCTTTTTAATTTTGATTATATAAACACATATTTTCTCCTAAAATTAGGTCAATTTCCAGCCACAATTTTCTTCATCAGCATGTTTATAAACAAGTTGAAAATACTGGGAGTTTCTTGATGAGATAAAAATTAAAATTCTGAGTACTTTCTGCGTGTGATTTTGGATTGCTGTTTACTGATAGTTTTAAGATGTTGTCTTTATAAATTTATGGTTTCAATTGGGAACATGGCTCCGTAGCTAAAAACAGGAGGTTTGTACTTGACTTTGAAATCAGAAAAATATTCAAGTTAAGTAAAGGATCAACTGAATCATGGAGGGCTGCGGCAGGAAGGGAATGCTGTGATAGTGAGCTTCCCAAAGTGAATTCAAAGACTGTGCTTCTCCAGCCATAACTGATAAGTTGGTAGTGAGCAGCAAAAGTCAATGTAAAGGTATAAAACATATGCAAATGCTTATTTGTTTATTTTATGCTAGTGTAGAGATACAGGTGTTTCTTAATTTTAGTGACCTGCTTGAGGAAACATGGACAATAATACATGAAACCATCACTCTTTCAAATGACCCTAAAAAATCATCCATGCAAATTTGAAGGGAACTCAGCAGGAATCTTTAAAAGGAAAAGAGAGGTAGTGTCAAGTGGTAAGAAATAAGATAAAAAGTAAAATCGAATAATAAAATAAAGATGTTTGAAACTTCTTTTGAAGTCATTTTAGTTTGCAGTTATCTTGGATGGAGAAGATCAAGAAAGAATAAAAAAATTGACAAAGACATGGGGTACAAATGTGAGTAAATTTGTTTTTAACAAATGATATATTTAACCTATTTAGAAGACATGATTTAAAAACCACTTAAGAGGTTGAATTATTTCTCTCAAGTATAAACCGTTTATTATTTTTATTAAAAAATTGTAACATTCCATATAAAAATAAAAATAATACTGAATACAACAAACCGCTGAAAAATAAACAGTGTTATTATTTTGTGTTCATCTTCCAATTCAACTTTGTGTGCTATACACAGAAAGATACATATGTAAATATGTGCTAGATAAGTACACAGAACCATAATTATTATTCAAATAAATTAAATTATGTGTAGTAGAAATTAATAGATGAAAAGAAACCCATCAAAAGAACTGGGCAAAATCTGATAAAATTTCCTTACTCAAGTTATATTTGCCCTCGTAAGATTTAACTAGCATTAAGAAAATTAAAAATAGCTAGTAGGTTGTTATTTATTTTAAAATATTTTTTGTAAATAAACATTTTAACGAAAGTAGAACACATGGAAAAATAAACAAATTATAAGTGAACAAATTATACACAAATCATAAGCAATGTATTTTCACAGGTGAACACATCCAGATCACCTCTTCCCAAGGAGATAAATAATAAATGCTTGCTAATATCTCAGAAGATTCCTTCATACTGCCTCATAGGACTTCTTTTTCTCAGAGGCAACATGATTCTCACTTCTAACACCATTGAAACCAAAGGCTAGTTTTATCTGTTTTAGAACTTTTACAATGAAATCACGTCATATGCACTCCTGTATTTGATCTTTAACATTATTTTTGAGAAATTAATCCATGTTCCTGGAGTAGTATTAGCTTTGTTGATGTACACCATCCCATTATATGAATATACCGTATTTTTTAAAACTCTATTTTACTCTTTCCAGTTTTTCCTATTACAAAAATCACTACTATATTTCTGTATGTATCCTTAAATAAACCTATGTGTTTCTCTGGGAAAATTGCTTTGTCATACATTTGTTCACCTTTAGGAGATTCTGACAAATGGTTTTCTAAATTGTACCAATTTAGACATTCACCAGCAGCATATAACTGTTCCAGTTGCTTCACATCTTCATCATTGTTTAATGTTGTTAGTGTTTTTAATTTTAGATATTTTTGTGGATGTTTGCTGGAATCCTACATTTACTTGATGATTAATGGGGCCAATGTGTTTATTGTCCATTTTGATATCCTCTTCTATGAATTGCCTTTTAAAGTCTCTTCCTCATTTTTGAAATTGGTTAACTAATTTTTCATTATTGATATGTAAGAATTCTTCACATACTCTGGATATGAGGCCTGTCTTAGTTCATTTGGACTGCTATAACAGAAAAACACAGATTAGTTAACTTATAAACAGCAGAAATTTATTCCTTAAAGTTCCAGAGACTGGGAAGTCCAAGATAAAGACACCAGAATGCTTGGGTGAAGGCCCTCTTCCTGGTTCATAGCCAGCAACTTCTGGGTCCTCACATGGTGGAAGGGGCAAGGGTTATCTGTGGGGTCTTTTTTATAAGAACACTAGTCCCATTCATGAGGGTTCCATTCTCATTACTTAAGCACCTCCCAAAGGCCCCACTTTCAAGTACCATCACCTTTGGGGGTTAGGATTCAGTATATGAATTTTGGGAAGACACATTCGATCCATAGCAAGGTCTTTTACGCATTAAAAATTGCTAACATCTCCCACTCTGTGGTTTGCCTTTTACTCCTGTAATGGTAGATTTTTATGAATAGAAAGTCTTCACTTTATGAACAGAAAGTCTTCATATTTTCCTTTATGGCTTGTGCATTTATTGACCATTTAAGAAATCCATGCACACTCCAATGACATGATGATATTATTCTAGATATATTCTATAAGCTACATTGTTTTACTTTTTACACAGAGATGTACAATCAGTCTAGAATTGGTTGTTGCAATTAGGTAGAGGGCTCAGGATTCATTTATTTTCCTTCATGTGCATATCCAGCTGAGCTGTGGTTGTTTAAGAGAGGCATTATTTTTCTCTGTGCAGTGTAAATTTTGTCAAAGCATGTGTCTATGTATATGTAAGTCTGTTTCTTGATTCCTTTTGATGTTTTATTGTCTATTCTTGTTCCAACACTACATAATTTTAGTTATTGTAAGTTTAAAATAATTCTTGATATCTGTTTGTGTAAGTTTTCTAACTTCGTTCATCTTCAAGGTTGCTTTGGCTGTCCTTAACTCTTTAAATTTCCGTATCAATTTTGGAAATAGCCTGTTAATTGAAAAATTTCTGGGATTTTGAGTTGGATTTCATTGAATCACTATTGCTCTGGGGATAACTGACACCTTTACAACATTAAGCTTTTAAATCTATGAACATGGCATACCTTTCCATTTATTTAGGTGTTCAGAAATAGATTCATTGGAACCCAATCAAATCCTCTTGCCCTCACCTCTGAGTGCACATCACCAGCCCAGCTTCTAAATGCCAACAACCACATTTTGTTGTTGTTGCTGAAAACATTCTCAGTCCCCTGGAGACTCTTTGCTGCCAGCAGCAGCAAATCAGAATTTTGAAGGAATTAACTCTGTTAGGAGAACACAACCAATGACTGATAGGAGTTGTTGTATAGCCCAGTTCCTTTGCTAATCAGTTAGATACCTCTGAAGTTTGTATTTTACACCAGCTCTCAGAGTACCCCCTTGGAATTAAACTTCATTTACCCAGAGTAGTAACTTTAGTAGATACCCTTATTCGGATTAGGAAATTATATTTTTTCTTTGCTATGTTTATGTTTTAATCATGAGTGAACAGTGAATTTTGTCACCTGTTTTTGACTTATTGAGATAATCATAAGATTTTTTTCCCTTTTATTCAACAATATAGTATTTATATTGATTGTTTTCTAATGGTAGACAATGGCATTCTTGGAATAATAATTTAAAAAACCCTCAGTTATGGTGTGTTATCTTTCTTATGTATTGCTAGATTTATTTTGTTCATATTTTGATTATTTAAGTTTGCATCTATGATTATGAGAGTGATCTATAATTTTCCTTTGTTATAATGTCCTTGTCATGGTTTGAAATCAGAGTTATGCTGGTCTCATACGTGAGTCAGGAAGTGTTTTCTCTTTTCCAATTCTCTAATTTCAAAAAAAATTGTGTAAGACTGTTGCTTCTTTTCCTAAAATGTTTGGAAGAATTTACTAGTAAAGCATTCTGTGACTAAAGTTTTCTTTGTGGGAGGATATTTAATTAATTTCTTTGATGTATGACTACTAAGTTTTTCAATTTCTTCTTCTTCTGTCAGTTTTTATTGGTTATGCTTTTCTCAGAACTTGTCCATCTCATCAAAATATCTTTTTTAATATTGATAGGATCTTAAAGTTGCATACCTTTTCATTGCTGGAGTTGGTAATTTATACACCTCTCTTTTTACATAATCAGTTTTAAAAGGGATTATTAGATTTTTTTTGTTGAAATGAACCAAGTTTTAGCTTTGTATATTCACTTTGTTGTACATTTGTTTTCCATTTCATCAATTTGGCTCTCTATTTTTTAAAAAGATTTTTTGTTTGATGTGGACGATTTTTAAAGTCTTTATTGAATTTTTTACAATATTCCTTCCGTTTTGTGTTTTGGTTTTTTGGCCACTAGGCATATGGGATCTTAGCTCCCTGACCAGGGCTTGAACCCACACCCCCTGCATTGGAAGGGAAAGTCTTAACCACTGGACTGCCAGGGAAGTCCCTGGCTCTCTTCTTTTTTTCTTATCATTCTATCCTTCCACTTTCTCTGTGTTTAATTTGCTGCTTTAAAATTTTTTTAACACAAAAATATTTAGATCATTGATTTCCACTGAGTCTTTTCTTTTTTCTAATATATGCATCTAAGACTACATCCCTCTTTCAGTACTGCTTTAGCTACATATCACAAGGTTTAATATATTGTATTTGCATTATCCTTCACTTAAAATATTTTCTATTTTAAAATTTTTGTATCTTTTTTGATCTATGGGTCAGTAAAAACTTATTATTCAATTTCTACATATTTTGGGACTTAGAAATAATTTAAATATTGATTTCTAGCTTGGTGTCCTTATAATATAAAATCAAATTCTCTATGATTTTAATCTTTTGAATATTGTTGAGATTTAATTGTGCCCAAAATATGATCAGTTTTGGGAAATGTTCGTGCGCTCTTGGGTAGAATATGTATTCTGTGGTTGTTAGATTCGATGTTACATATATGTTAGTTTGGCCAAGTTTGTTAATCATGGTGTTTAAATCCCCTATATATATTGTTTGTTTGCTTATTCTATCAGTTACTGAGAGAAGTGTATTAAAATCTTGCCCTAAGCTTGTGTGCTTTTCTATTTGTCTATGTAACCCTTTAACTCACCTGATGTATTTAGAGTCTATATTATTAAGTGCATATATATTTAGAATTTGTTTTACTGACAATTGATTCTTCTATCATTATGAAATATCCCACTTTGTTTATGTTGTTTCTTGCCTTCATGTCCACTTGACATACATCTGTATTTTTTAGCTTCACGAGTTTTCTTTAGTTTGTGTCTTGTGCACTTGTGATTTTTTAATCTGAAAATATTTGTCTTTTAGCTTTTAAAAATTGAATCTGACATTTTTACCTTATAACTGAATTTAATTTTAATACAATGGAATTCAAATACAGGTATATTTGTATTGAAATCTACTGTCTTGCTCTTTGTTCTCTGTCTGACTTGTTTTACACTCTTTTCTTTCTCTCCTTTCTTACATTTTGGGGATTTATTAAATACTTTTATTATTCTATTTCTCCTTTCAATTAACTTCTTAGCTGTAAATTTTAAACTATTATCGATGATTAACCTAAAATTACAATCTACATTTTACTTCATCAACGTCTAATATAAGTACTTTTGCCAATTCCTGAACAATGAATGGACCTTAGAACACTTTAATTCTATTTGCATACCCATCTTTTATAATGTTTGTTGTATATTATAATTTTGTGTATATTTTAAGCCTCTCATTATTGTTTTATACAATCAGTGTCATTTTAGATTTGCTCACATATTTATTCTTTCTGTTGCTCTTTATTCCTTACTATATACCTGTGTTTCTATCTGGAATTATTTCCTTCTCTCTAAATAATTCCCTTTATTAATTTTTTTTTTTCTGCTGATCCTCTTCATGATTCTTTCCATTTTTGTTACCTACAAAGTCATTTTGAAAGAATATTTTTGCTCTATATAGTATTGTATGTTGGCAGTAATTTTCTTTTCTTTATTTGCTTTTAAGACTAATTGTCTTCTGGCTACCATATCTTCTTTTGAAAGTACACTGGCAATGAGACATCACCTCATATAGTTCAGATTGGCTAGCAAAAAAAGAACACAAATAACAAATTTTGGTGAGGATGTGAAGAAAAGGAAACCCTTGTACACGGTTGGTGTGAATGTAAACTGGTGCAACACCTGTGGAAAACAGTGTGGAGGTTTCTCACAAAACTAAAAATATAACTACCATATGACACAGCATTTTTACTCCTGGGTATATATTTTTTAAAAAAACACTCCAAAACTTTAATTTGAAAAGATACATGCACCCCACTGTTCATAGCAGAATTATTTACAACTGCCAAGATATGGAAGCAACCTAAGTTTCCATCAACAGATAAATGGGTAAAGAAGATGTAGTATATATATTCAATGGAATACTTCTCAGCTGTAAAATGAATGAAGTTTTTCCATTTGCAACAACATGGGTGGACCTTAGGGGTATTATTCTTAGTGAAATAAGTCAGATAGAGAAAGACAAATACTGTATGTTATCACTTATATGTGGAATCTAAGAAATACAACAAAATAGTTAATATAACAAAAAAGAAGCAGAATCACATATATATAGAGCAAAGTAGTTGTTACCAGGGGGAGAGGGAAGGGAGGAGGGGCAAAATAGGAGTCGGTGATTAAGAGGTACAAAGTATTATGCATAAAATAAGCTACAAGGATATATTATTGTACAACACAGGGAATATAGCCAATATTTTATAATAACTATAAATGGAATATAACCTTTAAAAATTATGAATCACTACATTGTATACCTGTAACATATAATATTGTACACCAATTATACTTTAATTAAAAAATTTTAAAGATGGACTTTCAAGACAGCGGAGGAGTAAGATGTGTAGATCACCTTCCTCCGCACAAATACATCAAAAATACATCTACATGTGGAACAACTTCTACAGAACACCTACTGAATGCTGGCAGAAGACCTCAGACTTCCCAAAAGGCAAGAAACTCCCCAAGTACCTGGGTAGGGCAAAGGATAAAAGAAAAAACAGAGACAAAAGAATAGGGATGGGACCTGCACCTCTGGGAGGGAGCTGTGAAGAAGGAAAAGTTTCCACACACTAGGAAGCCCCTTCACTGGTGGAGATGGAGGGTGGGTGGGGGGGAAGCTTCAGAGCCACAGAGGAGAGCACAGTAACAGGAGTGCAGAGGGCAAAGTGGAGAGATTCCCGCACAGGGGATCAGTACCGACCAGCATTCACCAGCCTGAGAGGCTTGTCCGCTCACCTGCCGGGACAGGTGGGGGCTGGGAGCTGAAGCTTGGGCTTCGGAGATCAGGTCCCAGGGAGAGGACTGGGGTAGGCTGCGTGAACACAGCCTGAAGGGGGCTAGTGAGCCACAGCTAGCTGGAAGGGACTCCAGGAAAAAGTCTGGAACTGCCTAAGAGTCAAGAGACCATTGTTTCAGGGTGCATGAGGAGAGGGGATTCCTTCCCTGTGTGCCCACAGAAGACAGAGCACCACCTAAGTGAGCTCCAGAGCCAGGCGTGAGCCACAGCTATCAGTGCAGACACCAGAGACAGGCATGAAACGCTAAGGCTGCTGCTGCAGCCGCCAAGAATTCTGTGTGCAAGCACAGGTCACTATCCACACCTCCCCTCCCGGGAGCCTGTGCAGCCAGCCACTACCAGGGTCCCATGATCCAGGGACAACTTCCCGGGGAGAACACAGGGCATGCCCCAGGCTATTGCAATGTTATGCTGGCCTCTGATACCGTGGGCTCACCCCGTATTCCGTACCCCTCCATACCCCCAGCCTGAGTGAGCCAGAGCCCCCGAATCAGCTGCTCCTTTAACCCCGTCCTGTCTGGGTGGGGAACAGACACCCCCAGGTGACCTACACACAGAGGCGGGGCCAAAACCAAAGCTGAACCCCAGGAGCTGTGTGAACAAAGAAGAGAAAGGGAAATCTCTCCCAGCAGCCTCAGGAGCAGCGGATTAAATCTCCACGATCAACTTGATGTACCCTGCATCTGTTGAATACCTGAATAGACAATGAATCATCCCAAAATTGAGGCAGTGGACATGGGGAGCAACTGTAGACTTGGGGTTTGCTGTCTGCAACTGACTTCTTTCTGGTTTTATGTTTATCTTAGTTCAGTATTTAGAGATTATTATCACTGGTAGATTTGTTGATTTGGTTGCTCTCTTCCTTTTTTAAAAATATATATGTAGGGTTTCCCTGGTGGCGCAGTGGTTGAGAATCTGCCTGCCAATGCAGGGGACACGGGTTCGAGCGCCGGTCTGGGAAGATCCCATATGCCGCGGAGCAACTAGGCCCGTGAGCCACAATTACTGAGCCTGTGTGCCTGGAGCCTGTGCTCTGCAACAAGAGAGGCCGCAATAATGAGAGGCCCATGCACCACGATGAAGAGTGGCCCCTGCTTGCCACAACTAGAGAAAGCCCTCACACAGAAACGAAGACCCAACACACCCATAAATAATAAATAAATAAATTAAAAAAAAAAAGTAGAGGAATTTAAACAAAAACTCCTAAAGAAACTCAACATTTAAAAAAAAAAATATATATATATATATATGTATTTTTCTCCTTTTTCTCTTTTTGTGAGTCTGTATGTGTATGAGACTTTGTGTGATTTTGTCGGTATAGCTTTGCTTTTACCATTTGTCCTAGGGTTCTGTCTATCTGTTTTTTGTTTTGTTTTGTTTTGTTTTGTATACTTTTCAGTATTTGTTATCATTGGTGGATTTGTTTTTTGGTTTGGTTGCTCTATTTTTTCTTTTTTTAAAATTACTTTTAAATTTTTTTACTTCTAATAATATTTTTTTATTTTTTATTTTAATAACTTTATTTTAATTTATACTATTTTTTCTTTCTTTCTTTCTTTCTTTTCTCCCTTTTCTTCTGAGCGAAGTGACTGACAGGGTCTTGGTGCTCTGGCCGGGTGTCAGGCCTGAGCCTCTGAGGTGAGAGAGACGAATTCAGGACATTGGTCCACCAGAGAACTCCTGGCCCCACGTAATATGAAACAGCGAAAGTGCTCCCAGAGATCTCCATCTTAAGGCGAAGACCCAGCTCCATTCAATGACCAGCAAGCTATAGTGCTGGACACCCTATGCCAAACAATTGACAGGACAGGAACGCAAACCCATCCATTAGCAGAGAGGCTGCCTAAAATCATAATAAGTTCACAGACATCCCAAAATACACCACCAGACACAGTCCTGCCCACCAGAAAGACAAGATCCAGCCTCATCCACCAGAACAGAGGCACCAGTCCCCTCCACCAGGGAGCCTACACAAGCCACTGAACCAACCTTACCCACCAGGGGCAGACACCAAAAACAATGGGAACTATGAACCTGCAGCCTGCAAAAAGGAGACCCCAAACACAGTAAGTTAAACAAAATGCGAAGACAGAGAACTACACAGCAGATGAAGGAGTGAGGAAAAAACCCACCAGACCAAACAAATAAAGAGGAAATAGGTAGCCTACCTGAAAAAGAATTCAGAGTAATGATAGTAAAGATGATCCAAAATCTTGGAAATAGAATGGAGAAAATACAAGAAAGGTTAAACAAAGACCTAGAAAAACAAAGAGCAAACAAACAATGATGAGCAACACAATAAGTGAAATTAAAAATTCTCTAGAAGGAAACAATAGCAGAATAACTGAGGCAAAAGAACGGATACGTGACCTGCAAGATAAAATAGTGGAAATAACTACCGCAGAGCAGAATAAAGAAAAATGAATGAAAAGTATTGAGGACAGTCTCAGAGACCTCTGGGACAACATTAAATGCACCAATATTCGAATTATAGGGGTCCCAGAAGAAGAAGAGAAAAAAAAAAAAGGACTGAGAAAATATTTGAAAAGATTATAGTTGAAAAATTCCCTAATATGGGAAACGAAATAGTCAATCAACTCCGAGAAGCACAGATAGTCCCATACAGGATAAATCCAAGGAGAAACACGTCAAGACATATTAATCAAACTATCAAAAATTAAATATAAAGAACAAATATTAAAAGCAGCAAGAGTAAAACAACAAATAACATACAAGGGAATCCCCATAAGGTTAACAGCTGATCTTTCAGCAGAAACTCTGCAACTCAGAAGGGAGTGGCAGGACATATTTAAAGTCATGAAAGGGAAAAACCTACAACCAAGATTACTCTACCCAACAAGGATCTCATTCAGATTCAATGAAGAAATTAAAACCTTTACAGAAAACCAAAAGCTAAGAGAATTCAGTGCCACAAAACCAGCTTTACAACAAATTCTAAAGGAACTTCCCTAGGCAGAAAACACAAGAGAAGGAAAAGACCTAAAAAAACAAACCCAAAACAATTAAGAAAATGGTAATAAGAACATACATATGGATAACTACCTTAAATGTAAATGGATTAAATGCTCCAACCAAAGGCATAGACTGGCTGAATGAATACAAAAACAAGACCCGTATATATGCTGTCTACAAGAGACCCATTTCAGACCTAGGGACACATACAGACTGAAAGTGAGTGGACAGAAAACGTTATTCCATGTAAATGGAAATCAAAAGAAAGCTGGAGTAGCAATTCTCATATCAGACAAAATGGACTTTAAAATAAAGACTATTACAAGAGACAAAGAAGGACACTACATAATGATCAAGTGATCAATCCAAGAAGAAGATGTAACAATTGTAAATATTTATGCACCCAACATAGGGGCACCTCAATACATAAGGCAAATGCTAACAGCCATAACAGGGGAAATCAACAGTAATACAATCATAGTAGGGGACGTTAACACCCCACTTTCATCAATAGACAGATCATCCAAAATAAAAATAAGGACACACAAACTTTAACTGATACAACAAACAAGATGGACTTAATTGATAGTTATAGGACATTCCATCCAAAAACAACAGAATATTTTCTTCTCAAGTGCACATGGAACATTCCCCAGGGAAGATCATACCTTGGGTCACAAAGCAAGCCATGGTAAATTTAAGAAATGAAATCCTGTCAAGTATCTCTTTTGACCACAATGCTATGAGACTAGGTATCAATTACAGGAAAAAATCTGTAAAAAATACAAACACATGTAGGTTAAAAATATGCTACTAAATAAGAGATCACTGAAAAAATCAAAGAGGAAATCAAATATACCTAGGAACAAATGACAATGAAAACATGATGACCCAAAACCTATGGGATGCAGCAAAAGCAGTCCTAAGAGGGAAGTTTATAGCAATACAATCCCACCTCAAGAAACAAGAAATATCTCAAATAAACAACTTTACATCTAAAGCAATTAGAGGAAGAAGAACAAAAAAATCCCGAAATTAGCAGAAGGAAAGAAATCATAAAGATCAGATCAGAAATAAATGAAGAAGAAATGAAAGAAATGATAGCAAAGATCAATAAAACTAAAAGCTGATTCTTTGAGAAGATAAACAAAATTGATAAACCATTCGCCAGACTCATCAAGAAAAAAGGGAGGAGACTCAAATCAGTAGAATTAGAAGTGAAAAAGGAGAAGTAACAACTGACACTGCAGAAATACAAAGGATCATGAGAGATTACTATAAGCAACTATATGCCAATAAAATGGGCAAATTGGAAGAAATTGACAAATTCTTAGAAAAGCACAACCTTCTGAGACTGAACCAGGAAGAAATAGAAAATATAAACAGACCAATCACAAGCACTGAAATTGAAACTGTGATTAAAAATCTTCCAACAAACAAAAGCCCAGGAACAGATGGCTTCACAGGCGAATTCTATCAAACATTTAGAGAAGAGCTAACTTATCCTTCTGAAACTCTTCCAAAATATAGCAGAGGGAGGAACACTCCCAAACGCATTCAACGAGGCCACCATCACCCTGATACCAAAACCAGACAAAGATGTCACAAAGAAAGAAGACTACAGGCCAATATCACTGATGAACGTAAATGCAAAAATCCTCAGCAAAATACTAGCAAACAGAATCCAACAGCACATTAAAAGGATCATTCATCATGATCAAGTGGGGTTTATTCCAGGAATGCAAGGATTCTTCAATATACGCAAATCAATCAGTGTGATACATCATATTAACAAATTAAAGGATAAAAACCATATGATAATCTCAAGAGATGCAGAAAAAGCTTTTGACATAATTCAACATCCATTTATGATAAAAACCCTCCATAAGTAGGCATAGAGGGAACTTACTTCAACATAATAAAGGCCGTATATGACAAACCCGCAGCCAGCATCATTCTCAATGGTGACAAACTGAAACCATTTCCTCTGAGATCAGGAACAAGACAAGGTTGCCCACTCTCACCACTATTATTCAACATAGTTTTGGAAGTTTTAGCCACAGCAATCGGAGAAGAAAAAGAAATAAAATGAATCGAAATAGGAAAAGTGAAGTAAAGCTGTCACTGTTTTCAGATGACATGATACTATACATAAAGAATCCTAAAGATGCTACCAGAAAAGTACTAGAGCTAATCAACGAATTTGGTAAAGTAGTAGGATATAAAATTTATGCACAGAAATCTCTTGCAATCCTGTACACTAATGATGAAAAATCTGAAAGGGAAATGAAGGAAAAATTCCCATTTACCATTGTAACAAAAAGAATAAAATACCTAAGAGTTAACCTACCTAAAGAGACAAAAGACCTCTATGCAGAAAACTATAAGACACTGATGAAAGAAATTAAAGATGATATAAATAGATAGAGAGATATACCATGTTCTTGGATTGGAAGAATCAACCTTGTGAAAATTATACTACCCAAAGCAATCTACAGATTCAATGCAATCCCTGTTAAACTACCAATGGCATTGTTCACAGAACTAGAACAAAAAAGTTCACAATTTGTATGGAAACACAGAAGACCGTGAATAGCCAAAGCAGTCTTGAGAAAGAAAAACGGAGCTGGAGGAATCAGGCTCCCTGACTTCAGACTATACTACGAAGCTACAATAATCAAGACAGAATGGTACTGGCATAAAAACAGAAATATAGATCAATGGAACAGGATAGAAAGCCCAGAGATAAACCCACACACATATGGTCACCTTATCTTTGATAAAGGAGGCAAGAATATACAATGGAGAAAAGACAGCTGCTTCAATAAGTGGTGCTGGGAAAACTGGACAGCTACATGTCAAAGAATGAAATTAGAACACTCCCTAACACCACACACAAAAATAAACTCAAAATGGATTAAAGACCCAAATGTAAGGCCAGACACTATAAAACTCTTAGAGGAAAACATAACAAGAACTCTCTTTGACATAAATCACAGAAAGACCCCTTTTGACCCAACTCCTAGAGTAATGGAAATAAAAACAAAAATAAACAAATGAGACCTAATGAAACTTAAAAGCTTTTGCACAGCAAAGGAAATCGTAAACTAGACAGAAAGACAACCCTCAGAATGGGAAAAAATATTTGCAAATGAATCAACTGACAAAGGATTAATCTCCAAAATATATAAGCAGGTCATGCAGCTCAATTTAAAAAAACGAACAACCCAATCCAAAAATGGGCAGAAGACCTAAATAGACATTTCTCCAAAGAAGACATACAGATGGCCATGAAGCACATGAAAAGATGCTCAACATCACTAATTATTAGAGAAATGCAAATCAAAACTACAATGAGGTATCACCTCACACCAGTCAGAATGGCCATCATCAAAAAGTCTACAAACAACAAATGCTGGAGAGGGTGTGGAGAAAAGGGAACCCTCTTGCACTGTTGGTGGGAATGCAAATTGATACAGCCACTATGGAGAACAGTATGGAGGTTCCTTAAAAAACTAAAACTAGGAGCTTCCCTGGTGGCTCAGTGGTTGAGAATCTGCCTGCCAGTGCAGGGGACACGGGTTCGAGCCCTGGTCTGGGAGGGTCCCACATGCCGCGGAGCAACTGGGCCCGTGAGCCACAATTACTGAGCCTGCGCGTCTGGAGCCTGTGCTCCGCAACAAGAGAGGCCGCAATAATGAAAGGCCCGCGCACCACGATGAAGAGTGGCCCCCACTTGCTGCAACTAGAGAAAGCCCTCGCACAGAAACGAAGACCCAACACAGCCATAAATAAATAAATAAATAAATAAAAATTGTATAACTTTAAAAAAAAAAAAACTAAAACTAGAACTACCATATAACCCAACAATCCCACTACTGGGCATATACCCTGAGAAAACCATAATTCAAAAAGAGACATGTACCACAATATTCATTGCAGCTCTATTTACAATAGCCAGGACATGGAAGCAACCTAAGTGTCCATCAACAGATGAATGGATAGACAAGATGTGGCACATACATACAATGGAATATTACTCAGCCATAAAAAGAAACGAAATTGAGTTATTTGTAGTGAGGTGGATAGACCTAGAGACTGTCATACAGAGTGAAGTCAGTCAGAAAGGGAAAAACAAATACCATATGCTAACACATATATATGGAATCTAAAAAAAAGGTTCTTAAGAACCTAGGGGCAGGATAGGAGTAAGACACAGATGTAGAGAATAGACTTGAGGACAGGGAGAGGGTGAAGGGTAAGCTGGGACGAAGTGAAAGTGTGGCATGGACACATACACACTACCAAAGGTAAAATAGCTAGTGGGAAGCAGCCACATAGCACAGGGAGATCAGCTTTGTGACCACCTATAGGGGTGGTATAGGGAGGGTGGAAGGGAGATGCAGGAGAGAGGAGAAATGGAGATACATGTATATGTATAGCTGATTCACTTTGTTATACAGCAGAAACACACCACTGTAAAGCAATTATACTCCAATATAGATGAAAAAAAATTTTTTTAATAAAAAGGAAAGAAAAAAATATACACTGAGATTCATATTATTGCTCCTTTGAAAGTTATGTGTCTTTTATTCTCTGGCTGCCTATAACATATGTCCTATTTCTCTTTGAATTTCAGCAAATTTATCATTTTTGTCTAAGTGTAGTTTTCTTTGCTACACATCTTAAATCTGAGGCTTTTGGAAAATTATCAGCCATTATCTTTTCAAATATTGTTTCTGCCGATTTTCTGTTATTTCTTCTTCTGGCTGCGTTGGGTCTTCATTGCTGCACGCGGACTTTCTCTAGTTGCGGTGAACGGGGGCTACTCTTCCTTGCTGTGCGCGGGCTTCTCATTGCGGTGGATTCTCTTGTTGTGGAGCATGGGCTGTAGGTGTGTGGGCTTCAGCAGTTGTGGCACGAGGGCTCAGTAGTTGTCCTCATGGGCTATAGAGTGCAGGCTCAGTAGTTGCGGCACATGGGCTTAGCTGCTCCGCGGCATGTGGGATCTTCCCGGACCAGGGCTCAAACCTGTGTCCCTTGCATTGGCAGGTGGATTCTTAACCACTGTGCCACCAGAGAAGTCCAGAGGTGGTGTTTTTATTTAAACAAATAATAGTTACACTTATTTCTTTAATTACTCCAATGGTATAACTTACCTTCATCTTTGAAAATCTCTTTCTTTCTCAAAGACAAAGAGAGAAATCTGAAAACAACCAGAGTGATGGTACAGATTATATAAAGAGGAATGAGACCAAGAAGTTTTTGGAACAATAAAAATAGATCAAAAGATGGTTCACTAGTGTTCCAGTTACTATGGCTGCATAACCAGTTACCGTAAAACTTAGTGTCTTAAAACAACACTTTTATTGTGCTCACAGAGTCTGTGAGCCAGGAATTTGGACAGGGCATAGAGCCAAGGTCTTGTTCCTGTTCCAAAATGTCTGAATTCTTAGCTGGGACAACAAGACAGCTGGGGTTACTCAGCAGCTGGGGAATGGAGTCGTTTAGAGGAGTCTTCACTCATGTGTGTGTTGGCTGATTCTGCTTGTTAACTGGGACCATACCTGAGGCTGTGACTAGAGCATCTGGCCTACATTTCCCCAGGTGGCCTCAGGATAGTGAGACTTCCTAAATGGCCACTCAGAGCTCAAAAGTAATGTCTGTGAAAAAGATAGAAGTTGCATAAACCTTTTTGAATTTGCATGTAAGTTATACAGTCTCATTTTTGCCAGAGTCTACTGGTTACAAGGGAGTCAAAAAACTGCCAGATTTGGTGTTGGGAGGAGGGTAGCATAGATTCCCACCACTCGATGTGGGAAAATCAAGGTCATATTGTAGAAGAACTTATAAGGTGGGAGACATTTTTATGTCAAGCTTTGGAAGATATAGTTGGTCACAAGAAATATTTCTACAGGGCAGAAGTGTAACAAGTGCAACCTAAAATTAAAAAAAAAAACTCTTAAGTCTCAAAAGTCAATATAAAGGTACCTTCATTCAAACAAAATCTGAGAGTTGACCATGAGCAGACCTATACTGAAGCATCTTTAACAAGATATACTTCAGGAAACTGAATCCAATGTGAAGTGAGTTGGCAAGAAGCAATTATGAACAAAGAAATTTGTGACTATATCAGACAGCCTAAAAATACAGAATGTGAAAGCCAATAATAATTATAGGAAATAATGGGGGAGGGTAAAAACAATGTGGAACTAAAATATTGGACAGCAATAAGTTAAGGGAAAGATGTTAACCAGAGTTAAAATGTTCTCGCCATTATTCATGAGGAGAGAAGGGATATAGATTCTCCCTAAATTAAACATGTTAAAGAAGCAAAGGAAAAAGACGGCATATAGAAAGCATAATATTGCATGGCAGAAAAATGCAAAATATCTGTATTTAATTTGTATTTATTTATTTTGGCCATGCTACGTGGCATGTGGGATCTCAGTTCCCCGACCACAGATCGAACCCATGCCCCTTGCAGTGGGAGTGGGGAGTCTTAAGCCCTGGACTGCCAGGGAAGTCTCAAAATATTAGTATTTAAAGCAAATGTAAAGAGATTAATTTTACTGGTTAAAATAAAAAATTAAATTACAAAATAAAAGTTATTAGTGACATTATCTGAATGTTAATGACAAAAAAAATTTTAAAACAAATGGAAAGATGGAAGAGATAAACTACATAAATACCAACCAAAGAAAAGTTTTATTGTATTATCAGAAGAAACTTGATAAGAGCAATAACTTTACTCTCAAACACTTGAGAGTAAAGCAGTTTTGAACCTTGTACATTTAATGATATAAGTTTAAAATACATTAAAGGAGAAACTGACAGAAGTAAAAGGAAAACTGAAAAACTTCAGTCATAGAGGGAATTTTTGCACATCTCTTTTGAGAAAGAGTGTAGAGGAAGTGTTGATGAATTGAGACATCCAAAATAAGTGAGAACAGAGAGAATATAGCCAGTCTCTTATAATGTTGATGTATGGGCAAAAACATGGATATTAAAAACATGTTGAGTGAAAAATGCTAGCTGTGGAAAGGGTATGAATGGTATGACTTGAACTGCTTTTGAGAATAAGAGTGCTATTAGTACTTATGTTAGAACAATGAATGTAAACCAGACTATCCTAAGTAAACTGGAATGTAAATTCTCATTAAATATAATATCATTGAAAAATTTAAATACACAAAACAATACTATAAAAACACATATTTCAAAAATATGTTGAAAAACAGTAAAAAAATATTCTAGGAGTGAAGAGGGAGAGAGAGATGAGGCAATTGGTGTTGACCATATCTGAGAGACAGAATAATGCTCTAACCCCCAACTACAATGTCCACATCCTAATCCCTGGAACCTGTGAATACGTCAGGTTATGCTGCAAATGGGGATTAAGCTTGCAAGTGGAATTAAGGTTGCTGATTGGCTGACTTTACGATAGGGAGATCATCTTGGATTTCTGGGTAGACCCAGTGTACTCATAAACGTCCTTAAAGGGGGAAGAAGGAGGCAGAAGAGGAGGGCACAGTGCTGTGATGTGAGAAGGACTAGACCCTCTGATATGTCTTTGAAGAGGGAGGAAGGAGACTGTGAACCAAGGATGCAGTCAGCCTCTAGAAACTGGAAAAGGGAAAGGGGTATTCTCTCCTAAGAACCTATGAAAGTAATTCATCCCTGCCAACACCTTGATTTTAGCCCAGTAAGACCCATGTCAGATTTCTAATCTCTAGAAAAATAAACAATGTGTGTTGTTTCAGTCACTGTTTGTGGTAACTTATGATGATAGTGGTAGAAACTAATTCATGTTTTATTTCATTACATAAGGTGGAAATATAAAGCCTGTGTGGTGGGCACGTAAGTATCTGTACTTTTATAGATATTCAAATAATCCATACTTTAAAATTCAATAAAATATATAATATACATAATATGTTTTGCATACATATAATCTAAATGTAATAGATATAATACAATTTTGGCTTAGTCTTCATGAAGTGTTGATTCAAAGAAACAGCAATTTAGCAAGAAAAAAATGCACGTCTATATATTTAAATATATCCGTATGTAATTGATATATTCATTTTTTACAAACATTTAAAGTTGGAAGGATGTTTGTATGCATGGGTTGGAGGTTTGGGGGAGCACTTTTTGGGTACACAAACAGCTTAAAATTCCTCTTCTTCAGTCACTGTCTGACTCGCCGTCCTTTACAGTAGCCCCTTGCTAACACCTTTCTCTCACGTACTCTTAACTCTCAACCAGGAAGTTTTCCTTTCATTCATCCTATATACGTTCTTGTCCTTAATCCTTATCCGTTTTCTTTCTATCTCAGTTATTCCTTTTCTTGGTGATTTCTGCTCCTAATTCCCCAGTGTTGCCAGCTGTACATCTTAAAATTACATACGTAGCTGGAATTCTCCTTAAATTGGTCATACTGGTGGGTGTTTTAGTTTGCTAGGGCTGTGGGAACAAAGACCCCAAACTGAGTGGCTTCAACAACAGAAATATATTGTCTCTCAGTCTGGAGGCTGGAAGCCTGAGATCAAGTTGTCAGCAGGAATGGTTTCTTCTGAGGGCTGTGAGGGAGAATCTGTTCCGTGAGTTTTGCCTACCTTTCTGTGGTTTGCTGGCAATCTTTGGCATTCCTTGGCTTATAGAAACATCACTCTAATTTCTTCCTTTATTTCTAAGTGGTGTTCTCCCTGTGTGTGTGTCTGTGCCCAAAGTTTCCTTTTTATAAAGGTTCCAGACATACTGGATTAGGGGTCCAACTTTCTCCATTATGATCTCATCTTAATTAATTAATTAAGTATATGCAAATACTCTGTATTTTCAAATTAGGTTACCTTCTGAGGTACTGGAGGTTAAGGACCTCGATATACAAATCTGTTTTTGAAAGGGGCAGAATTCAACCTGTAACAGTGGCTGAGAAATGAGGAAGCCTGTGGAAATCACTCTTTGCCATTACTTTTTGAATTTCAATTTTTAAACAGATTATTTAGCAGATATTTTTTCCAGGGAAAAATGCTTATCAAAAATACATTTTAGGGGCTTCCCTGGTGGCGCAGTGGTTGAGAATCTGCCTGCCAATGCAGGGCACACGGGTTCGAGTCCTGGTCTGGGAAGATCCCACATGCCACGGAGCAACTGGGCCCGTGAGCCACAATTACTGAGCCTGCACGTCTGGAGCCTGTGCTCCGCAACAAGAGAGGCCGCGACAGTGAGAGGCCCGCGCACCGCGATGAAGAGTGGCCCCCACTTGCCACAACTGGAGAAAGCCCTCGCACAGAAACGAAGACCCAACACAGCCATAAATAAAATAAATAAATAAAAAATTTGAAAAAAGAAAATGCTCCCTATTAAAAAAAAAAATGCATTTTAAAATACTTTTATTGCACTCATTATATATTTGCAAAGAAAATAAAACTGAGTTGAAAAATGATAGCTCTTTTTCTGGAACTCATTGTCTGGAACTCAATATGGTGACAGTGATGGATGAAAGACCGCATTTTCAGTCATCTCCCATCGTTGGATAAAGTCTTTTGACAAAAATCTCTGTGATAATAAAGAGATTTACAGTCCATCAGAGGATCTTTCAATGCATTGTATGATCAGTGATTTGACCTCTCATCAAGTAGACCTACTAACTGAAATTCTTATTAAGAAGTCCTTAAGAAACAAGCGCTATCCTGTTCCTTTTGGCGCACATTTCTCTGGCAGGTTGTTTTTTGTGGGAGGGGCATATTTGCTGTCCCAGTTGAGGAGCAGTCAGACGGCAGTGTGTTTTCTCTTTTATTCCATATTATTTGTAGAACTTTAGCAATTTTCTTAAGAACTACAAACATCAGTTTCCTCATCTAAAATATTATGGCACCAATAATTTCTATTCTGAACTCCTAATAGGCTTACTGGGAAGTTCTAATAAAACAATGTTTGTCAAAGCATATTGAAATTATATATATTATAAAAATATAAAGTTTTGTTATGAAAATAATTAATATCTACCTACTTAATAGCAACGAAATGTAAGTTGACATAGAGGATAAGGCTTAGGGAGAAAGGGCCTGGGGTTACTCAGAGTAGAGGTGGAGGAGAGTAAATAACACCAAAAAGATTCATATATATTATATCATGATAAATATTTGCTATTTAAGAACTTTTGTTTTTGCCCCTTGGATGTACTTCATGGTTTAAAAGTTAAAGATATTTGTTTTCGATAGTCTAAGTGATGTGGTTCCTTTCCCCACAATAGATGGAATGTCCCTGTTATTATCTGTCAACAATCACTGAAGATGTTGAAGCCACTGTGTAGAGATGGGAGTGCAGAGAATTTGTTTCTTTAAGGTCTTACTGTGCTCACCCCAACTTTATAAATATTAGAACTTATCAAAGTGATCCCAAAGTGTTAGAAAGCATTAAGGACAAGAAGAATCAAGAAGCAATCAGTCACAAACAGTATATAATTCTAACCAGATTGATAAATTGGCTGGATATGTCATGGATTTATGGCTCTAGAAGAGTGAACGGCAGTTCCTCCCTCTCAACCAGAAAATTAAGCTTTTAGAAGAAATTTCTGATTACAGTTCATTCTTTTGCTAATTAAAAGATGATAGAACCTCATCTTAACCCCACTTTGCAGGAATATTCTTGGGTAGATCTTGTATTCGTCCTTTGGATCCTGACTTGTATTTATTAGCTTCTTGACACAGGTATTGCTCTTGACTCATGAAAGAAAAGTCTAACTTCCTTCTAGGAACTTTGTTCTCCTTGACTCCAACCACTCTAAATAAATCCTATTTCCTCACGTGTGGTTCGCAAATATTCAATCAGCCAACAATATTTTACTTTTAATTTTTTTCTAATTGCTGCTGACAAGTATTCTCTTCCCACAACAAAATTTATGTAAACAGTGGAGATGTTTACCACATTGCAATTGTCTCAGTAATATTTTTAAATGTTAGCACCAAATACTGACAGCTTAAAATCATTTGTGTTCTTTGGCTAGGTTTTATTTTTCTCTAGCGTGTTTATTTTTTCCCCATAAGCAGTGTTTCTCTTCTTCATCATATTCAGTATAAAGAATGCCTTTTAGGTGTATATTACCTTTTAAGATGATTATTTTAATAGATAATATATGCACATAATCCATATTCAAAACTAATAAAATGGAATTCAGTGAGAGGTAAGTCTCTTGCCCACTCTGTACACTAGTTGATATTTAATCCTATCTCACAGGCAAACTGTATTACCAATTTCTTACGTAAGCTCCCAGAGATATTGTATTTATTTATGAGTGTATATGCACTTATAACTGCAGGCAACTGTATATCTTACATACTTTTATAAAACCTAGTTTTTTTCTTTTGATAATGTATCTCATTGGGTATTCTATATAGGTCAAACTGGAGCTGCCTTTTGCTTTTTAACTTCTGAATATCTTTCCATTGTACTCACCTACCTTCATTTATTAAATAGCCTTATGTTGGTGGACATTTGGGTTGTTTTCAATCTTTTGCTCTTACAGAACAATGCTGCAGTAAATATATTTGTACATAAATCTCTGCAAAATTTTTGAAATACAGTTGCAGGATAAATTCCTAAAAATGAATTTCTCAGTAGAAGAATAGGTATATTTGTAAGAGATAGATGATAAATAGATCAATATTGCCAAATTGTACTCTGTAGTGATTGATGACATCAATTTTTAAAGAAAAATATTTTCCTTTAGGAGCCAAAGAGCTAAATATTAATAATATATTATGCTCAAGTATATCAGTTACCTCAATGACAAAAATGGGACTACCATATACTTTTAAAGTGACTCTGTAATTGTAACCAAGAGAGGTTAATTCCAGAATCTTACTTTGGGGAGGAGAAGGCAGAGAGTTCCTTGTGGTATTTGGCTTAGGGATTTTTGGTTGGGTCATTTAAAAATGAAATCAAAATAAAGTTTGTAACCCATGCATGAGGGTTTGGTTTGGCTTAAAAAACCTAATTTATATAGAAGAGGGAAGAAAAAGGAGCCTGTGGCTAGATTTTTTCCATAGTAGTTTGCTTATATTTCATTATAACTTGAAAGATATAGAAAACATCATTACAGTCTGACTCATACAGCAATTTGAACTTTAAGTCTGTAAGAAGGATATGTTTATTTTACTCACTTTCTAATAGTGAAAAAGAGGGAGTGGAAGACACATTCTTTCTTTTGTTTGGAAATTTGGTATTTTCAAGCTTTATGCCTCATGCATTTTCCTAGTATAGCTTTCTGGAAAAACAAATGCTCATATATTTCCTCGAGCTTTCCTTAATACCCCAAATGCCTTAGAGCATATTTAAATATTCACTGGAGTGGAAACACTCCTTGAAGAATATATTTATGCATTAAATAAAAATCTTAAACTCTGATTGCCTACAGCATAATATGGGTATTAACCACACTTTTAAAAGAAAGAATTCCTTAAGAAAAATGTTGCAGAATTCTAATAAAGAGATTTCTATAAAAATCCACAGTAATTTTCCATCTCATAAATGTCTTTTTAAGTACTTTAGAAACATTTTTTTTTTCTTTTAGCTGCTCCCAGGGCCCTAGTCCATCCAATATATTTTCATCATTTTCCAATTTTCAATCAACCACAAAATACTGCAAAATTCTTGTACATCTTCAGAAAATAACCAATTCTCAAGTATGTATGAGGAAGTTAATAAGTCTAAATTCCAGAAAGGAAACTATCAGACCCATTAGACCAAGTCATAAGAACTAATCAATTCTTGTTTGTTACTTATGCCATGAAATAGCCAAAATTACTAATTGCAAAGGAATACACACACATACACACAGTTTTTGATTAACTCACTTTCTTTTGTTTTGTTTTGTCAAACACCTGGTGAATTAAACATTGTACATAGTTAGACCTCCATTTCGATCAGTTTCGTTTGCTATAACAAGTCTCACATCTACCTTACATTAAATTTTTTAAAGTTCTAATGCATGTAAACATATATAAATGTAGCATATTTAATGTTTATGTCCATAATAGATACAAACTTTAATTGTATTTGTAGAACATTATACATTTTTTTAGTGAAAATAGGAGAGTAGAAAGTCCCCTGTCCCTCATTTGACTGATGGTGATCTATGAGGTGACCTGCCCAAAGTCAAACACTGAATTCTTTCAACTACCTTATATATGCAGCATCTGTAGAATGGGTTAGTAACACTGAGCTTATAATACTGAGAAGAATGGGTCTGTAGTAGTAATACTGGTGTAATATGAGGGCTAAGATTTTTTGGGTTTTTTTTTGATGCATAGATATTATCACAGCACCATCTGTTGAAAAGACATCTTTTCCTCCCATTGAATCCATCGAATTGTGTTTGCTCCTTTATTGAATATCAATTTTCCATACATATGTAGAATATTTCTGGACTTTTAATTCTTCTCCATTGATCTATGTCTGATCCTACACCAATACCTCATTGCCTTGTTTATTCTAGCTCTATAATATAAAGTCTTGATGCCAGGTAATGGAAGTCTTTTGACTTCATTCTGCTTTGCCAAAATTGTTCCGGTTATTCTAGGCCCTTTGCATTTTCATAAAAACTCTTAGAATCAGCTTGTGTATGTCACAACAACAACAACAAAACAAACCTAGGTTTTTTTTTTTTTTAGGCTTTTAATAAGGCTATAAATCAACTTGGGAAAACCTGACATTTCATAATTCTGAGTCTTCCCATTCATGAGCCTGGGATGTCTCTCAATTTAGTTAGGTCTTTAATTTCTCTCAGCAGTGTTTTGTCATTTCTAGGGTACAGGCTTCCCAAGTATTTTATTAAACGTGTCCATAATCATCTCATATTTTTATGCTATTATAAATTATGTTTTTATTTTTAAACATCAATTTCCAATTTTTCATTATAAGTATATAGAAAGTGTTGATTTTTTTACATGGAATTTTTAATTATGACTTTGCTAAAGATAATTATTTATTCTAGGACTGCATAGATGGCCACTCACTTGCCTGTGTGCAGAGCCAATTCTGGCCACAACATGTAAGAACGACAGTAAAGTGGAAGTGGAAACCTGCTTCAGTAGCTTCTATCATTTGCTCCAGGTCACTGTTCACTTTTGTGAATTTTGGAAAGTTTGATCTGCTTCCCATCTTGATTAGATGTGGAGGCCTTGGGACTGGCTTGGCATATCTACACAGGTCCGCTATCTAGGTCTTTCATGGCCAAGCCCCAGTGGACTTCGTGTGTGACTAGAAATGTGCTCTTTTTAACACAAGGCAAAGAGAAATGAACCACAAAGAGTGGCAGGATCTAAAACAGTAAAATAAACACTTGTGGATACACAAAATAAATATACTATACATCTTTATAAGTTAGATACACACCCTGGGATGTAACACTGTTGTTTGTAAGGCGGTATGAGGACATCTTTAAATATACAGATAACAAGCTGTAAAATTTCTGCCCATCACCATTACAAAAAAAAATGTGTTTCTATATACACATGTATATGTATGCATATCCTTCAATAAAATCTAAATAATGGACATTTTGGATATCAAGTATCTAGAAGTGGCACAAAAGCTGTTGAATGTGGGAAAGAGTGAAGAGTATTTTAAGTGTGTCTGTTTCATATTTTGATCCCCAAAGATTTAAAGTTTGTTTTTCCTCACTGTGAAATCAAGGGGTAAGAGCCACACATTTGGGTTTTCCTTGTAGCCGAACAATACATCCGGCTGGATCTGGGTTCGTTTGGGCATCCCGGGCGCCCGAACACCATCCCACATTCTCAAGCCCCCTGGAATTCAGAGTCTCTGTGAACACCGGCTGTGTAAATAGGAGGCTCAGCCAGAGTGGCACTTGTGGCCTTGTACCCACAGAGGGTCAGTGTTTAGCAAAACTCTATAATTTTAGCTTTCAAAGCCCCAAGCCCCCAGTTTTGTAACCTTTCTTAGCTTTTTACTGAAATTTCTTCACTAAGGGAGGGAAGGAGAGAGAAGAGAGTTTGCTACTTCATTCTCAGGTTTTCAAGCATGTTATTAGTTTGACCAGCAAATCTCTGAAGGCTGCCCAGAAGCCACATGCTACTGTTTCAGAGAACTATGGGGGAATTCTTCTGGGGGATTTATAGTTTCTGAGAAGGAACTTTTTTTGGATCTTAGTTCCCCGACCAGGGATGGAACCTGTGCCCCCATAGTGGTAGCCCGGAGTCTTAACCACCAGACCATCAGGGAAGTCCCAGAAGGAATTTTAAGTTGTAAACACTTTGCATTTGGGGGCCCATTTCTCAGGATACCCTTTACAATCATATTTTCTAAGTGATTTGAGGGTTTCTGGACTGAATTCTGTCTTGTCTCCTTCATTTCCTTTGGGATAAGCTTGCTGAGTGATTGCAACATCCTGCAGTCTCAGTAGCTTTGTACTTATAACTGGAATTGGATAAGCCTGTCTCATATTAAGTGCTTAATAAATGTTGGATGAACTTAATTACATTAAGAAATAGAATTGAATATTACCAGAGAAGGTTTTAACCTGATATGACCTTGGTTAAGATTCTTTATTGCTTTGGACCACCTTCTACCTCATAAATAATATGAGGAGTTTGAAACAAACAGTCTCTAAAATTCCTTCCATTTTTAAAACTATTTTATTATGCATTGGTAAATTGCAAAAGGTAATTTAAAAATACATAGACGTTACCTATATAGAAACATATTGCAATGCATCTTAAATTTTGACTGATTGTTAGCTTTTATTTATGCTATATAAATATAGCCTAGGATTTATGGGTTTTTTCCTTACATGATGCAAAAATTAGTAGTTAAAAATGAAGATTCTATTACAACCATTTGTTTAGTCTACTTTTCCCAACTAGCTTGTTATGTATTTTGCTATATTTAGAAATTGACTAGTTGCACTGAGGTCACATATATGAAGCAATTACCAAAGATTTAAAAAAGGAATAATTCAGATAAAATATGATTACATAAAATGCCATGTTTTATTGAAAAATAGCTAATAAAATGAAAAGAGAAAGCTAAAACATGTGCCCCTCTTAAGAAGGCACAACTTGTTGAGTATCTTTATCTTAATTTGTCTGAACAATTACACTATTTTAAAAATCTTTGAGACTACTCCTTCTATTTTGTTTGTGAAGTTGTTTTCTTAGTGAAAAGCCATTTCCCCATAAAGTTATATTTTCAAATTTGTTTACCCAGTGTTTTCCAGAGCATGTTCCTTGTGGGATAATAGATGTTTTAAAATTTTTAAATGGAGTCTATTGTGAAATAAGTTTGAGAAACACTGAATTAAACAAAATTGAACAGATCACGGTAGGTCTGTCTAAAGACTATTTAGTAATGTACATTATAAATATCCAATAGGGGGTAAATAGCAAGTGGTGATTTACAGACTTCACCATGAGCCTCTTATTGGAGAGAAATATACACAATGGAAAATGCTACTGAGAAAATGTTAAAATTTTCAATGTACAGAATTGTAAATGGTTAGGAAATCTCACTACTTAAAAATACACTATTTTCCCTTCCATAGCATGCGTATATTTGTGTAATATACACAGTGAACAGAATAATGGGTTTCTTGGTATCAGTGAAAATTAAGATGTTTCTCCCTTTTGATAGAAATTAATTTTTCAGGGAAACCTAAAATCTTCAGTATTTTGAAAAAAGCTGGCTATATATTGTATAAAACTTTTCCTTCTTTATGATCTCTTACAATCATGTCATGAAGTTTGTTCCAGTTGTTAGATTTATGATTTTGGCACTTAAATAATTTCTGCCCAGTAAATGTTGACTTAAAACCAGTTCTGAGTCTCCTTTTAAAGTTTGCTTTGACTGTAGTCTTGACATGTTTCTGTATGTGTGACTTCACACATCTGGACACCAACATATTTCAATTTACGTTATTCAGTTTCTGGTCCAAGCCTAAGCTAAATGAAAACATTTATGTTGCCTCCTTCATTAACAATCCTTCCAGGAAACTGGATTAATTTTTTTTTTTTTAACTCTTCTTTAAGGCCCCTTCCAAACATTGATGTATGCAGTGTCAGACACCCCAGGTTAGTCTAGGTCTAGTACATGATTTTTGGTTTGCAAACCTAAGAGTCATATGAATTACCTAATGAGGTGGTTAAAAATTTAAATTTCTGGGACCCTTCTTCTAGACATTTTGACTTGTTTCATCTTGAATGTTATACACTCCCAGCCTGATTTTGATGCACTGCCAGACTTGAAAACCACTGTACTATATATTATATGATAAATATTTTAAATGATGCTAAGCTAGTGATCCAGTGGAATGTGTAAGAAGAAATGAAGATTAGACGTGGAATTTAAAATTGTTATAAACTCATCTGTGTTATCTTATCAGAAGTTATAATATCTAGAATTAATTGCTGGCATATCTGCATCTTTTTATCAGATTCTCTCATATATATAACTTATAGCAATTACATGAATATAGAAGGATAGAAATTCTGTCTGATCCAGAATGCCAAGTCACCATTGCAATTGATTCATCTTAACCAGGTGTCAAAATATAAAAGTACAAATAATTCTAAGCATTTTCCCTAACCATTATAGGAAAGTAGAGGCTAAATTTCTTTGGAAAGAAACTTCCTTTGATTCATAGACTAGATTAGGACATCCTCGTTTTCATTTGTCTATAACCATTCTGTGTCTTAGTATCTTCTTCTATAAACTGAGGCTAATAATAATATTTAACTCATAGGGTTGTTACTTAAATGAATCATATGTAACATTTATAACAGTGTCTGGCACTTAGTAAGAATTCATAAAAATCGCTATTATTTTATTGTCATTCCAGCAATCTCCTTGTCTCTAGTCAGAAGTAAGCCTAAATAAATTGCCATTCTGTTAGGGGTACTTCTTTCTGGCTTTTCCTACTCTGGGAACCAGACCCCTGAGTACAAATGTCAGAGGTGATATTCTCCTTCTTGTATCTACCTAGAACAACATACTGTGATTATTTAACCTGAAAATCTATAAGAATTATAATTAATAGAAATGATTGGATGTTTTTGAGGAAAAAGTGGTTATAGTTTACTACGAAATAATATTAAACTTGAGCATCCATACTTATTTTCAACTTTTTCACGCAAGAAATTCATGCAAATCTCTTAATTTGTCAAGCCATTGTTTCTTCTTGAGCGCTATACGGATTCGTCTTCTTGTGTTATTCTTATCCTATTGATCTTCTTTATGTGGACCACTCATCATGGCTTCAAACAACATGTGTTCATGGCACATTTTGTTTGCTGTAGCTCAACTTTATTTTTCACACTGTTGGTTATGTGAAATATATTTACATGCTCTTATGTGGTCAGCAGTGAAAGACCATGTTTCTTTTATGTAACTACTTAGGAACTTGCTCCAAGCTCATTGTCAATAGAGTCTTAATAATTGGGTCCTCCTGATCAAGAATTTACTTGTCACACCAGGACAAGTAATGGACAAATAATGGACACCAGGACAAGGACGACAAATCTGTCATCCAGATTTCTGAAGACATCAGTGGAAGCCATGTCAACATACTGGGATCACGTCAACATACTGGGACCTTAAAAGTGTGTGTGTGTGTGCGTGTGTGTGGTGTGTGTGTGTGTGTGTGTGTGTGTGTGTTGCTGTATGTATGAGCATTTGTGTGTGTGGAGAGGTGTTAATTTGTTCCTTATTTCACTCAGACTCCAATTAGCAGGAACACAGATATCAAAAACTTCTTTATGCTTAACAACATCCAAATTTTGTCTTGGGCACACGTAGGCTATATTTGCACACATTGCTGATTTGTCTTTATTATCACATTTGTAAGCAGGTACGATTTTAGTCTGCAGATCTGCATTTATTTGTTTTATCTTGCACAACTCATGCTTTCGTATTTATTTATTCAAAATATTTGCTTCACTATTGAAGAAGACACACATGGCATTGTTCTCACTGATCTCTTAGTTTATTCATTTATTTATTTTTTCTTTTTTTAACATCTTTATTGGCGTATAATTGCTTTACAATGGTGTGTTAGTTTCTGCTTTATAACAGAGTGAATTAGTTATACATATACATATGTCCCCATATGTCTTCTCTCTTGCATCTCCCTCCCTCCCACCCTCCCTATCCCAGCCCTCTAGGTGGTCACAAAGCACCGAGCTGATCTCCCTGTGCTATGCGGCTGCTTCCCACTAGCTATTTTACGTTTGGTAGTGTATATATGTCCATGCCACTCTCTCACTTTGTGCCAGCTTACCCTTCCCCGCTTCCCCCTTCCTGTGTCCTCAAGTCCATTCTCTAGTAGGTCTGCATCTTTATTCCCATCTTGCCCCTAGGTTCTCCTGACCATTTTTTTTTCCTTTTTTTTTTTTTTTTTAGATTCCATATATATGTGTTAGCATACGGTATTTGTATTTCTCTTTCTGACTTACTTCACTCTGTATGACAGTCTCTAGGTCCATCCACCTCGCTACAAATAACTCAATTTCGTTCCTTTTTATGGCTAAGTAATATTCCATTGTATATATGTGCCACATCTTCTTTATCCATTTATCTGTTGATGGACACTTAGGTTGCTTCCATGTCCTGGCTATTGTAAATAGAGCTGCAATGAACATTTTGGTACATGACTCTTAGTTTAGACATGAAGTTTCTAGTATGGTATTGTAATATGGGTTTGATTTGATTCTTGACATTGCTTGGGTTTAATATGAGTGTGGTTGTAGGATAATTTGAAAATGCTTAACTAGCTCTACAGGGATATGCTCTATTCTGTTCCACAGATTTATTTGTAAATTTTCATTCAAAAGTTGAAGTATTATACTATTATCATCCAGATTTCTAGCTACCTAGTACCTTGTCTTCAGTAAGGTGCAGACTCTAGAATATAGGATTTTATTTATTGAAATCTGCCTCTTTAGGGGAGAGTCTTAAACATTTTGAAACTTATGTATTCTTTTCTCCTTTAAAGAGTGCTCACAGAATTAATTAAGTATTAGCATTAGGTGATAATCTACTCAAAATCCAAACTATGTGTGCAGAGAGGATTTTGCTTTTCACTCTTCTTTCTGAGAAAGACATTGCTTTACGCAAGTTAATAGGCCAACTTCATTCATTTGGAATGTTGAGGTTGAATACATTTTTAGCCTTTTTACCTAATAAGGTAAACCATTCATATTGGGTTTATTTAAACTAAATTTGGAGAATGATCGCAGATTAGGTTCATAGTACTCGAGCAACTCTCAAACCACAAGAAAAGGCTTGTAATCATCAATAATATGTTACCAAATCCAAGATGAAATGTAATCAGGATATGTTTATCACTCCATAAGAAAAAATATGTAAAACAGACTTCTAAATTGCAGTGTTTCATCAGAGCTATCAATTGCCAAAGACTGCATACAGTGTTTCTGTGAGAGACCTGTGACTTAATTGCTTTTATGGTCAACTAGTTACGTAATCAATTACTTTGGGGGGATGAACGTGAAATTTGAACACAATTTTAAGACTAAGCTCTGAACTAACTTTTCCTCAGTAGAAAGGCCCACTGTCAGTGATGTCTGTCTTTTGACACTTTCTGGGACACACCACATTTCAACCACTATTATTCCAAAATGTATTTTAAACAGGTGTGTCTAAGGTACATATTTCAGTGAATTACATCTTCTGACTAGGTAATCTTATATTGATGATGAGTTCCCGTGACAAGATGTGTGAACTAGCTTAGATAGTCTTCTTTATATATATTGATCAAATAATACTTATCATTTAATATTTAAAAAGATCTGAGGCTTATTTTCAAATGAAGAGAGGAATGTTATTTCTACAAATAGGAGACTTTAGGGAGGAAAGCTTAGGATATAATATCTAGAAATAAAATATGGAAATAATTATTTTCAATAGATTCATCAATTATGAGATTTCATTCACAGGCAGACACACAAGCACACCTCAACACTGAGGGTTTATAGCTACAGTTGATTATGCTGAGTGGATATCTCTGGTCTTGGTGAAGTAGGAGGCAGATTTCCTTTGAATAGAAGTAGAGATAATATGCCATTACTCCCCCTTCAAGGTCCATTCTCAAGGTCTTTTATACAAGTTCACACCTCTCTCCTTGTCCATGCCTCCCTGATCAATGGATCTATGGAGATTATGATATCTGGTAAGGCTGGAACATGTTGATATTGGAATGGGAGTTCTTTAATCAATAAAATATCCCCAAAAGTCCATTTTTGTTTTGACAAGTAGAAAAGGTTTTTTGGGTTCAAATAAGACTTTTAAATTCTTCAGTCCATTTTTGTGCCAAAGATTCTGAAGATGAGATTGTCCTATTAAACTCATGAGGTGACTTTGTATTTATGAAGTGAAATCTTCATAAGATATGTTCTTTAGATCCACTTTGATATTGGTGAGATGTTGCTACCCATATATTAATTCTTAAGCAAGTTATCCTCAGACAACCATTCAAATAGGCAAATGAGACCTTAATCTCTTTTTCTGAAGTCACCTTTTTCTCCATTTAAGGAAAAATTTACTTCTATTGTCTGACTGACCAGAAGCATGCGTTACCAACAGTCCATTGACAACATGAGACTTTACTTACTGAAAAGCTGTTGCTTGACCAGCTTCTGCAACTGCTCTTTCAATTTGTCCACATATTGTTTAAATTCTTGATTTAAATATCCCCTATTATATATTTTTAATAACAGCTTTACTTAGATATAATTCACATAGCGTACAATTCATCTATTTAATGTGTACAGAGTGTGGCCAAAATGATAGAGTAGGAAGTCTCTGAGCTCACTTCCACCCACAGACACACCAAATTTACTGACTAGCTTCTTCCAAGGTTCACCAGTGTTTTAGCATGTAATAGTGGTTCGTTTCTTTTCACTCCTAAGTAATATTACAGTATATGAATATACCACATTTTATTTATCCACTTATGAGTTGATAGACATTTGGGTTGTTTCTATTTTTTGGCTATTATGAATAACATTGCTATCAACGTTTGTGTGCAAGTTTTTGTGTGGACATGTCTCCATTTCTCTTAAATACATATGCAGAAGTGAAATTGCTGGGTCATATGACAACTCTACCCTTAACATTTTGAGAAATAACCAGTCTAATTTTCCAAATAAGCTGCATCATTGTGCATTTTTACCAGTACTAGATAAGGATTTAATTTCTGTACATCCTCATCAACACTTGTTTTTATCTTTTTGATTAGAGTCATTCTAGTGGATACAAAATGCTATCTCACTATGCTTTTGATTTGCATTTCCCTGATGTATGAGGATGCTGATCATCCTTTCTTTTGCTTGTTGGTCCTTTGTCATCTTCTTTGGAGAAATATCTATCCAGATTCTTTTAATAGGGTTATTTCTATTATTAGTATTGAGTTATAGGAGTTTTTATATACTCTAAATGTGAGTCCTTATCAGATATATTCTGTGTGCTGTCTTTAGTCTGAGTCTTGGAATACAAAGACATGTGGGCCAGAGGGATAACAGTTGACCCACAGCCCTTGATAGCTAAAAACCATTGAAATTACCACTATAACAATTTCGGTGGGTAAAATGATCAGCATGTTTTACGACTGTTTTTGAAATGAGGGAACTCTAACTGAAGGGTAGAAGCTAAAAACAGAAGATTGAAATCTTCTCTAAGTCAAAGCATAGCTATAAAGTTCATGTGAGAGCAAAGCATAAGATATGACTTCTAGGAATCATGTTTACATTCGCCATGAAATCACAAATATGATCAGCTTTATATTGTGAATTTGGCAGTTTTTCTCACAAGAGAACTCATTATCTCTTTATGGCCCCCCGTTTTCATATATATAATGCCCCTCTACTTTTCAGCTGTTGCTAAAAACCCTAAATCTTATTGCCTTTAAGTCTATCTCTCCCAGGTCATTTCCTGTTCATTATCACCATTTCTCCATCAAAACTATTTGGACATACGTCTCATTAACTTAGGAAGTAAGTCACTTCTTTCTTTCTAAGAGTGTTAAAAGTCTAACAGGTCTAGATATAGATATATAATTTATGCTACTGGATTAATGGGATAGTGTTACCGAGCCCAAGCTCATTCTGCTCGCCACACAACAGGCCAATAAATCGGGAGACAAGTTGTTGGAACAAGGAATAACGATTTTAATCGGAAAGCTAACAGACTGAGAAGATGGCAGCCTAGCATTTCAAGAAGCCACCTTACCTCCGACCGACTTCGGGCTCCTTTTATGTACAAGAGGGGAAGGGGGCGGGGCCCACTGTGGCACTGACCAATGGCTGAGCGGGACCACTAATGTCGCTGGTAGACAGTTACTCGCTTCTGGGGAGGGGCCCACTGCGGCGCCAGCCAATGGCTGAGCGGGGCTGCTGTAGCCCTCGCCTGCCTCGCAGCTACCACACCAGGAGCAGAAAGATGTGACACCAGAAAGAGGCCCGGGGGGCTGGTGTCCCCGGAGCAGAGCTCCCCCTTGTCCGCTCGCGCAGTGAGCGTGCGGGTGGGCGCGGGGACAGTCTGGTGGGCTAAGGAGCGGCGGAGCGGCCCCTGATGCAACCGCGCGTGGGCCACGCGCCAAGGAGGGAGGAGGGAAGGGCCCGCCAGGCTTCGGGTTCCGGCTGCTACAAGAGGACTAGAGTCTTAAACCTTTATTCTCTGTCAGATAATATTTGCACACTAAAATTATGCTGCATAGTTGGCCATCATTTGCCTATGTGCAAAATTAATCCTGGCTAAGAAAGTAAAAGCAGTACTAAACAAATATAATGCAAAGGACATAATCCAGATTCTGCAACTGCAACAATTCCCCAATCATTTATTAATCAACAAATATGTATTCTACTTTTAATAATGTAAGGCACTGCATTAGATGAGTACAAAGTCAATTCAGAATTAAATTCCATTTAATTTCACTCCATTTCATCCTGTTGCAAGAATATAGGCAGCACCCATTTTGGCTATGCCTACTTTGCAGCCATACCAGTCAGAACATGAATGATTGTATGCCTACGTGTAGGCACACCACACTACAGTGTGGAGTTGTTTAAAATCACTTTACTTTTCAATTTTGTATACCATGAAATAGTTCTCTGGGGTAATTATGTGTGACCCTCTAGAGTCCAACTATGAATAGGGCAAGAAATAGAAGTAACAAATAGAAGAAATCTCACCTAAGCAGTGGGGCAAAATGTTCCCAAAGGACAGAAAAGATAACATAGGAATAATGTGGTGATGACTCAGCTGTGTTCGACAGTTTGAAAAATAAATTTTATGAGAAAGCACAAAACAATGGGCATATTTAGCTATGCAGAGAAGTTTGACATATATTCATCAGCTGTCTTGGCATTGGAAATCTGTGTCCTAAAGGTTGTTTATCAAGTTGTGTTCCAGAGTTGTCCATATCCTATGGCTGGGTCCAGTTTTACGGTAGCAGCACGATCCAGAAATCTTTATGTCAGTTTTTGAGACTCTTTTCAGTAGTTTTCATTTGAAAGATCCGTTGGCAGAGACCTACTTCGGATAAATTACTCTTATCAGCATAGTTTAAAGAAGTCCTTAAGTATTATTTTCATCATTAAGATATAAAAATACCTTTCCTTCAACATCATATAAGTGTACATTCCATTACAACTTATCATTCTGCTGCTTTTAATAATTGTTTTCATGAAAAAAGTGTCTTTGGGAGAGTCCTTTGAAGAACAGCCAGCATCACGAGAAGTTATAACTAAATCCCTTTTATTGGTTATAAACATCAGAACTAGTTGGATGTTTGAAACATTATGAACATCATGAACATCAAACAAGTTTGAATTTTGGCAGAGAGGTACTTTCTGGGTACCTTCTGGGTACTTTCTGGGTAGACAGAATGTTTACTGCATGTCTGTGAACACAGGGTTGCTAAAAAACCTTCCCACGAAACCCATATCCTGCCCAAAAGGTTTACAGTTCCTTCTCTTTGGAAATTCTGGTGGAGTCAGCAGCTAATCGGGTTTAAATAACACTTTTTAATAATGTTACTCGTCAGTGGCTGAGAATTCAGACACACAGGTATGTTCTTGAGTAAGAATTTGCCTTTAATTAAAGGCTTGGACCTAATATATTTTGGTTACACATCAGTTTTTTAAGTAATAATATTTTTTTGAAAATGTTCAGAACAACTTTATAATGGTTTGTTATATTCCTGAGGTAAATCTCCCACAGCTTACCTCCATATGGAGAAGAGATCTGCCTTTCATTCAATGAGAATAACTGATTTAGCCCCTTTATGTTCAAAATCACAGGCTAAATCCCATCTTTTAATATGGATATGAATATTCCCAGCCCCAGATCCTATCAGGATATGTAACTTTGAACCACTACTATCCAGATATAACCTCAGCAAAGAAATGTTTCCCAGATCTAACAATCTAAGGACATTGTTAGTTGTGCTTGCTTGTGATTGTTTGTGAGATGCTGTAGAAACAGAAAATTACACGCTTTAAATACTTTGAATCAACCTTAGTTAAAATGAAAAGAAGCCACAAATGACAATGGTATTATTTTAAAGTACTTTACCAGTCATTACTGTTTTATGTAAAGGGGAGGGAGAAAATGGGGGAATATTTTCACACTAGTGTCCATAAGAACATTAACCAGCTGGTGCAAAAGTATTCTTTTTTTAAATAAACTTTTTGTGTTATAACAGTTTTTTTATTTACAGAAAAGTTGGAAAGACAGTACAGAGAGTTCCCCTATATCCTTCACACACCCAGTTTCCCTGTTATTAACGTGTTACATTACTATGGTACATTTGTCACACTAAGAAGCCAACACTGGTGCATTACTTTTAACTGAACTCATTTTATTCACATTTGATCTTAGCCAAGAGTCTGCGGAGCTCTTCACATTTTATTCAGAGTTGACTAGTTTTTTCCTATGTCTTTTATGTTCCAGGATACAATCCGGGACATTATATTTAGTGGTCATGTCTCCTTAGCCTTCTCTGCTTTGTGACAGAGTCTCCATCTTTGCTTATTTTTGATGACTTTCTTTTGACAAAAGCTGTTTTGTCAGGTATTTTGTCTCTTGCTGGATGCTTTTCTCATGATTAAACGGGGGTTGTGCATTTTGGGGACGGTGACCACAGAGATGAACTTCCATTCTCATGACATCACATGGGTGTACGTTGGGGGTACATGACTTATCACTGGGGTGAGCTTGACCTTCATCACCTGGCTAAGGCAGTGTTTGCCAGGGTTCTTTACTGCCAAATAGAAAAATAACATCTTATTCATAATGTTAATCTATACATGTGCTGTGTAGCAGATATTTGTCACTCTTTTTGGCTGCCTCATTCTCTGAACCTCTTTCCTATAATAAGAAATTTCTCACCTTGTAAGTTCTTGCTTTGCCGGGGCACAAGGCTGAAATGTGCAGCCTTCTTGCAGTAAAAGTGAGGAACTCTTGCTGTAGCAATCACAGGCATTACATCTCTAGTGAGGCAGATGACATGTGGAACCCACTCTAGTGAGGAGATGGCAGAGACACCTAGTTTTAGAGGCAGCATGACACCTTGCTTATTTGTCAAAAAGGGGTAGAATACTGGTGTTGGCTTTGAAAGACCAAGAAACTCATGCTAATGGATTCTTTCTAACCACAGCAAAGAGTTCTTCCACAGTGTATTACTACTTATTTTTTAACAATAGGAAAGTCCTGAAGTTGACAAATAATTTATAGTATAATAAAAAGTAAGTCAGAGCAAAGTCAAGCCTGGCCTCGTGATTGTGTTGTTCTTATGCTCTTGATTCCATTATCTTCCTTGAGTGATAGAGGGAAGTTGTATCTGATGCACATGGGTGTGTGTTGTGCATGCAAGCATAATCTGGTAGGAATCAAAGTGAGAAATATTTGAACATTTCTGGGCTGTTACACCCTCCTTTATTTGTTTAAAATCTAGTTTTTCAAATAGGCATTTATACTTTTGGACCATATCATATTAGATCATTATCAAATCATCTTTACCAAATAATGCTTCAACTTTTATTGTCTTCCAGTTTTTACGAAAAGTTACTATAAGAATTAGACATATAATTTCCACTTTGACATTTTCTATGTTCTACAACCTTTTTAATGATATAAATGCCTCATTTGTACCTACATAATAAACAATTAAGAAAAATCAAATTTGGTTTTCCCTAAATATTTGATACAGTTTTTTGCCTCTAATCAAGGGAAATTTTAAATTATTTTGACATAATTATAGATATACAGGAAGTTGCAAATAAATGTACAGGAAGGTCTCTGCATTTTTCCCCTTAGATTCCCCCAAAGTTAACATATCGTATAACTATAGTACGATAAGGATACCAAGAAATTGACATTGGTACAACCCACAGAGCTTGTTCAGATTTCTCCAATTATGCATGCCATCATTTGTGTTTATGTGTATGTATGTGTGTATTGAAGTAAAATTATTAACATTTTACAGTTTCTCTTTGCTTTACTGAATTGATTATGCTAAGTGATAAACTCCAAAATCTCAGCAGCTTAATGCGATAAGAATTATTTCTCATTCACACAAATGCTGACGTGTGTGTTTCTGGTTGTAGGTCACCTTCTATGTGGTCACTTGAAAACTCAGGCTCCTTCTAGCTTGCTGGTCCATCCTCTCTTAAGTCCTACAGTAGGGTCCATTCATCTTGCAGATGGGGAAAGGCCAGGCATGGAAGCGTTGCACATCTCTGTGGTCCGGATTTCACTGGTCAGGACTCAGTCACCTGACTACTCTCAGGGCAAGGGTGGGTGGGAAACATACTGTAGCTGTACGTCCAGCGGGAAAAGGAAAAAGGTGTTGGTTTCCACTACATTTGGTTCCTTGAGGTTAAGAACCAGGTTTTATGTGTTATCATGTCTTGTTGAAAGTACTGGTTACTGTTTTCAGTATCATTTTCTCTTAATCTGTTCTCAAATTTTCTGGATAAATTTAGTTATCTTAAATTCTCTGTATCTACTTTATCATTTTTTTTTTTTTTTTTGCAAAGGAATGGGAAATGAATAAATTCAGTAAGCTCTAAAGGAGTTAAATAAGTTTTGCAGCATTTCAATTGCAAAAGTCGATATGTTTTTATTTTTCAAATTCTTTTCTTCCTCGTTCTCCGATATGCTAAAAATTAATAATCAAAATTTATACTGTGACTACATGATAAAAAATAAAAATTTTGATCAATGATCCATATATTAGATTATGTAAGAGCCAAATAAAACATTAGAAATATAAAAATAATTTTACTTCTTTTCATAGAAGAAGATTTTATCACAGTAGTTTACATGTGGAATATGGATCATAAAAAGAAAAAAGTCATTTTCTATGAATTTTTATGAGGGATATTTTATTTACATAGATTATCTGAAAGTTTCTTTCTAGCTTTGCTGTTAACAGTAATATTGAAAATAGAAGTCTTACAGTATTTCGTTGTTAGCAATAGTAGTTCTATAACCGAATTCCACTGAACTCTGCAACTCTATGAGTTCAATGAGTCTATCTTTCATCTTTAGGTACATAAACTCTGATGGAGATAATGTAATTTAGCCTCCTTGCAAATCTGCAAAAGGGATTTTACAAGCCCTAATGATCACAGCAAGCTGCAGTGAACGACTGAGCTTAATCATAAGAAAGTGGCCACTTTCCCAACTGTAATTCTTCCAGGAAACTCTCATAATAAAGGAGATAAGAACTTAATTAAAAAAAAAATCATTGTTCCATGGAAAGTCCTTAAATGAACATGAAAGTCAGTTCTGCTCTTTAGCGATTTTTGATTCTCAAATCATTATTTTCCCTGTATGGTACTGTGGTCTTTGTTGTTTGAGTTGTTATTAAGAGATTAAGGCACAAGTCTAAGTATCTAGAAATCAGAGAATAGAGGGAAAACATGGCATGTTTATAGAAGCATTTCCATCTGAAATTTTATATCAGTTGTGGATTTGTCAAATATATTGAAGGAATACTGAAAAGAAACCATAAGTTTAATTGGGAAAATCTTTCCACGATAGTGTATCTATGTAAATAAGAGGAAGACTCGATGATCTATCTCTGGTAAGAGTAACATCTTGACTATGTATGGTGTAAAACCTGAATCCCTGAAGCACATCAGGCTTTCCTGTTCCTTCCCAGACACTTAACGTTCCTTTTCTTTCTCCCTTTCATCCTTTTCTGGCATGACATATACAGATGTGAATATGGAAATCATCTATGGAGTTTTAAGGGACAAGAAATTCAAGCTGTTTTTCAGAGCAAAAACATTTCCCACCCAATTTTTCTATACTTTAGTACTTTACAAGTTTTATTAACATTTATTAATATTCTTCAACCTATTTTCCACTTTCATGCCAGAAGCTTGTTCTCAAGGATGCTTTAAAGAAAACTTAAGCAGTTTTCTTCCAGATATATGACATGAATTTGCCATGAGTTAATTTTTAACTAGTAGCTGACAATGGGTATTATGCTATGAAACTGTCATCTGGTCATTTGTCTGTCTTGAGCTATGGGATATATAAATCTTGAAGTATGAGAATTTGCATCCTGCTATTTGAGTGAAAGACTAAAGTTGCAGAACGAGAAGATGGTATTTTATCTTTCGTGTGGACATTTTTGATTTTATGAACTAACTGGGGTGAATTTTACCTTCCTGTTTTGATTTCTCTCCTGGGCCAGATGTCTGCTTCCCATGTTGGCTGATGTGTGCTCAGTGGTTCCAGACTGCTGTTCATTTGAGCCGAGAACAAAATAATTAAGATGAGAAATCTTGTTTAAAAACAGCATATACAATAAAACCAAAAACCAAAAAATGTTTGGAATGTTTTCAGTATCTAAGACCATGACAACCCTTTTTTGGGCAGGTAATAATTCATTAGTTATGGTTCTGTTATTTAGTTCATTCACCAGTTTGTCACAACCAAAGAATGAAAAATTGTCATATCTTTCCCCAAACCTACCTTACTTTCTATAATTCCTCTAACAGAAAAGGGGAGTATAAAAAGAAATTCACAGTTCTCCATAAAAATTACAGTGTTGAATAAATATATGAAAACATGTTCAATATTACCAACAATTACATAATGAAAATTAAATCAGAGCGATAACATTTACCTCTTACCACATCACTAATTTCTTAAAAATATACCAATATCTAGTATGGGAGATACATTCAAATGAGTGCTGGCATATTCAGAGGTGATAATCAAAATATTTTACAAGTAGTACAGTATGGCACTGACCAAAGAATAGCCATCCAACCAATCAGCTCTCTGTTCTGATTGAAGCATAAAGCCTTGCAAATTTTCTGATGGATAATGTCAAAATAGATCATATTCTTTGACTCAGAAGTTCTTCCATGCATGTGTTAAATCTTTTTGATAAATTTCCACATTACTTTCCAGACACATTTTATCAATTTGCACTTTTATTAGCAGGTAATGAGAATCTGTTTCCTCATATCCGAAACAACACTAGATATTTTAAATTATTTAAAATTTTTTGCCAATACGATAGGTGAAAATACTATTGGTTTGTTTAGCATTTCTTTGGCTATTAATACAGTTGGCTGTCTGTATTTTTTCCTTTGTGTACTGACTGTTCTTGTCCTGTTACTTTTTTATGCTACATGTTGAAACCTTGTTAATTTATGAGTAGAAGAAAAGAGATTTAAATGATTTTTCTTTCATTCACATGGCCATACCCAATTAGTTTTCACTGTGGAAACTAGTCTCCTTTAGGACACAGTGTTCTGAATGGAAAACTCAAGAATGGAAGAACATATTTTGTGACATTTTGGCCAGGAACAAATCACTACATTTGAAAGAGCACGCATTACAACAGAAAGGGGTGGATATTGGCTGATGTGTTGGTGGCATAGTTGCATTTAGTTCTGTAGGCCTGTCTTCTCTGCCTCATGCACTGCTTGCCTTTTCCCCTAGCCCCTGCCAATGTGGGACCACCCAAGCTCCTGAATGCAGCTCTTTCTGTAGGACCTTAAGTAAAGCCCAAATTGCAGGGTAGGAGGTCTTTAGCTTGCTGTTTGAGGCATGAATAATTTCTCTGCCATCTCTTTCACTCCACTCAAGTTACCATGTGGAATGCCATTTTGGGTAGGGTGGAAATGGTTCTGGGCTCGTATCATAAAAAGACCCAGACATTTTTTGTGTACTTTGTGATGGCAGAGAGAAAATAAGGAAAGGATTCAGGGTTTGACCTAGAAATCCCATCCAAATTGGTTGGGGTTTCGGGTTTCCTGAGTTGTCATGTCTGGGGGAACCTTGCAAATAGGTTGGTAATGAAGCATTTGAGGGCTGTTGATTTGGGCAATGGATCAAGTTGTCTTGGGTACGTGGCATCCCATCTGCTTTTGCATTCTATCTTGCATTTAAAACATAAACCTAGTATTGTGGGGTTATTGACATTTAGCTATATTATTAATTATCATAGAAGAGGGTCTAGGAGAAATTTTAGAACCATGTCTTAATCATGAAAAATGTGATAACTATTATATTTTCCTGAGGAATATCCACTTTTTTGACTGAACTGTGTCCACAAGGTTTTCAATATTTGTCTGATTCCTTGTTTGCCAGTGACTAGTCTGTAGAGGGCTTTAAAACTGTATTCATAACAATAAAAGGCAGCTATTACGTTGCAGTAGAAAGAATTGTCAAAGAGGCATTAGAAACTTGCTTGCTTCCTGTGCGGCCTCAGGGCAGTTACTTGTCTTCTCCAAATCAGTGTCTTCCTATGTAAAAAGGAGATACGTTATCCATAATATCTAACTCACAAGGCTATGATCAGAATCAAATAAAAGACTTAATGTTAAAATGCTAGGTAAAATATCATATGAATGCAAGTTACTATTATCAACTGATAAATAACATGCTATGAGTTAGAAACTTCTATAAATACCTCCTAATGGAATGACCATTTTGACAAAAGTTATGGGAGACACCAAAAGATCATGTGGTGTGTGTTTGTTTTTAATGTGTGTTTGCATGTGTGGAGTACATATTTTCCCTCTTGGATTATTTTATCTATCAATCATTTACTCTTATAATAAAAAAAATTCATTTCAAATTTCTGCTTCCTGAAAACGTTTTTACTTTTTTGAGATAACAAACCCACTGATTTAAATTCTTTTAAAGCTTGAAGTGATCAATGCTATTTTCCTAAAATAAAAAAAAGTTGGAAATAAACTATATCTATGCATATATATATCTACCTATCTATATGTATATATGTACATGTACAGAAGTTGAATTGGCAAATATGGCAGGTAATCTAAATGGTTAGTATAAAAAGTACATTTTTCAGTCTTGGTTCATGCACTGTGGCCACAAAACATTCAGTCTTAATGTCACTATCTTATTCAGCACTCCATTTGAAGGAAATGACTTTATGTTTTGGTCTGGCACATCTGGGTCATATTCTAAATGATTGAAGGATTAGACTAAAATTAGGAGGAAATATCTAAGTTTCAACTTCTCTATAAAGGTGTCAGATGGCTTAATATTGTTTTACAATTCTGTTTCAGTTTGTTTTACCTATGTTTTCTTTGTAGAAAATGTTTCACAATATACTAATACTGAAACATAGAATATGAAATTTCTCCTTCAAGTATCTCAAATTTGGCTGTTGTACCAACTAATTTACCACATGTAGCCGAGAAACACAGTGTTTCATATTTTACAGATTGAGAAACCAGTGCACAGGCAAGCATTAAAATAAGTTAGTAGGAGGTTAATGTTACTGATTTTACAAACTCAGAGATGAGATCATCAGTGAACTAGAAAAGGAAAGAAAAGGTTAATGTACCCAGCTGATGCTAAAATAGTCAGATGATCTGGTCACTTGGGCCAAAAAAACCTGATCAGTTCAGTAAATAAAAAAGTTTAACCATTTTGACTGTATTTCCATCAAGAGGGTCCCAAATCTTCATAGACTTAATTTCCTACTGTTTGTGACAGCTCCGAATTCCTAAATGTGACAATTTGCCTTTGAATAAAGTGGGTAATTGATTATCCTTTTAAAACCTCACATATTAATTAAGCTGCTTCTTCCAGTTGAAATACCCTTCCTTTCTCACAACTTCCGGTTGAAAATTAGCTCACTCTTCAAGCGCCATCTCACATGGCCCAGAACCCCCAACACAATATTATCTTGTTGCCTTTGAAATCTACCCCTTCATAGCCCATAACAGGTACCTTCATCATAATAATTTCAATTTTGCTTTCACAATTACTCTTCCCTCTATACTAAGTTCTTGTTGGCAAAGACTGTATATTCATCACTCCTGTATCCTTCAATACAATATATGCTCCAGGCTGATATTGCATATATTGTTTGGTAGATATATTTTAACTTGTACTGAAATATGAAGAATTTATATCTCAGATATATCCCCAAAGCTCCAGGTCTATATTCACATGTATACCATTTAATTTATGATGTAAATGGATAAGAAAGAGGAAGGGGCAAAATCCCAAAGTACAGTTGCCAGCTAGGTCCAGAGTTATAAAGAACTTTTCTGAATTCCAGAAGCTTCTTCTCACATCTCATTGGTCACCTCAAACTGCAATTGACGTTGTGAAATTTATATCTCTAACCAGGTACATTGGTCACCTTGACAATATAGGGGAGAGTAAAGCAACTAGCGGACTCTAGCAGAAACACAAAACTAAAAGAACCTACAGGAGAGCCTATGTGTAAAGTCCAAGATCAATTCAAGCTCAACATGTCCCAAATCCAACTTCCTCTCCTCCTATACTCACCCCGTTTGCTGTGGATCCATCCCTATGAATAATATAGTCAATAATCCTGTCAATCACCCAAACCAGAAATGCTAGAAACATCCCAGATCCCAATCTCTCATGCAAATTCTGAGTTCATTCATTTACTGCAGCTTCAGTTTCTCTGCTATCTCTCATATCTGTCCCTACTCACAGTTTCTATTGTCAGTATCCTAGAGAGATTTCTTGATGTTCAGGTAGTAGTCATTTTTATCACCTTCTCAGCTTTTATATCTGCCCTATCTCCCCTTACCCCACTACAACCACCATCATCACCCCTCACCCTCTCCCACCCAGTCCTTGGCCGTTCTGGCCCAGTAACTCCCCATTTTCATCTGGATTCCAGAGAATCTGGCGCCACCTTTTATTTTAAAGATAAAGCACATGACCAATCAGCACCTACTGTCCTGAACGCAGAGACTGGTTCCCAGACAGTCACATAACCTTAGCCAGTATAAACACTGAAAATCTATGGACTTTCTCTGTGAATTCTGAGACAGTGACACTCTTTTCTGTGTGATACTAATACAGAAGCATGTGGAACTGAGACATGACGGAAGCCATTTGGGGATCATAAATACTTGCCTGTGATGAACCCTACAGCAGGAAGTGTAGAAGGAAGAGGCAGAACAAAATCAGGTCCTGATGTCACTGTTGGGCCACTGGATTCACCTCTACCTGGGCCAGCTCAGTCTTTGAATCTTTTAGGAATGGAAGATATTAAATTCTATTTATTGAATAAGCAAGTTTGAACTGGATTATCTGTTTCTGGCAACCAAAAGCTTCTTATTGATTTAGTCCAGCAATTTCTTGTTTAATTGGAAGAGGAAAGTATGTAGTATATTCAGAAGTCTGTAAGCTATGGTTATCTATTTCGTGCCTTTGAAAATGAAGGCCAGATTTTGAAATAATTGTTATTCTGGAACATTTAAAATAGGAAGGGTGGTATACTCTAGTTTCTGCTTATCAAGGGACTGCCACATAAGAAGGGTGGCCATTAGTCCTAGTTGACCTAGGATAGTCCCCAGTTTATGCCTCTTGAAAAAGCATAATTATTAACAGCTCCACATTTCATAATCAAGTGTCCCAGTTTGGACAATAAATTAAGTGATCACTGTACTAATAAGGTATCCAAGGCTCAAATAATCGTTTAGTTTGGGTACCAATTACCAAACACATAACAATAATCATCTCTGATTAAAAAGACAGAGAAGATCTTTACCTGGAAGAAGTGTATATGAACCTCTAAATAGTGTTTCTGGCCGCCCCAGCTGTCTCAGCATTCAGCAGTCTTCACACCATTTACCCAGTAGATCACCCCAGCAATATGAAGGAGGAACACATGATTTGAAAGCATCACCACCCTCCTAGTAAAGTAGTTCAGAGGGTTGAAAGTAACTTATCTTCCTGCCAATCGACATTACTATAGTGGTTTTCAAGCGTTTTAAGACTTTTTGTTTGTTTTTAATGCCTTAGAACCTTAACTTCTTTTTATTTTTTTTTCTCTTTTTAAAAATTTTACAGTTATTTACTGTTGCTATTTGCAATAACTTGGATGGACCTAGAGGGTATTATGCTTAGTGAAATAAGTCAGACAGAGAAAGACAAATAGAATCTTAGTTTCTGATGTAATATTGGGCTGTACCTAGATATTTAGAGTAGAGTAAAATGCCCATCATCATTATGCTTTTCTTTTCTTTTTTTTAAAATCAATTTTCTTTGCCCATGTGGTCTAGTTGATAAAGCAGTAGAATAAGAGTTAAGAGACATAGGTTCACTGCCATGTCCCCATTGTTAGAAGAGTGACAGGAACCTAATGGCAACACACAATGACTGTTTGTTGAATGAATGAATAGTGTCTGTGAGCATAATTTATAACACCTTAATCCAAAGCCATATAGCCTCTCTGACTTTAGTTTCCTCATCTACAAAATGGAATTAAAAATACCTACCCTATCTACCTCACAAATTTGTTAAGAGGATCAAATGAGTTGTGTGAAAAGCTAGCAAAAACATAAATTTATATACAAATGCAAAATTTAATTAAATACCAAAAAATGTAAATGTTACAAAACATTTAAAATTCTATCCAAGGAATAGATACAGCTAAATTTGAATTACCTTACAGCACTGTGTTGCTTCCGTTTATCTTATCATAACTATTCTTTATTTCTTCCAACTTTAAAGCACGTTGAAACAGATCAAATCATTCATCAGAAAAATCAGAATATATATATGAGAAAAATTCCATCGAACAATAAATTGAAAAACTCATGATCATTACTGTAACTGAAGTTAACATCTTATGAATTCTCAAACTTGGCAACGATTAGCAGAGTTCTATTTTCCTTAGGTGTCATAAACAGAAATCTTGATTTGTTGCTAACTCAATCATTTAATAAGATGTTAGAAAAAGAACTTATAAAGTCTTTTAGAAAAAATACTTCAGCATATAGGAAGCACAAACACATTAACAAACAACAGTCATTCTGCTTATACTTTTGGATTAAAACCAAACACAAAGTTTCTAGTGGTCAGATATTTCACTTCAAATCCCTTTCCGAGGTCCTAAATTTTATAGAAAATTTCAAACAAAAATAACATAGTATATTTATAGAACCAGAACACATGTTAACATTAAATTAAAAAATTATTAGTAGTCCAGCTTTGCTAAATTTCACCAGCCTCATAGGCAAATGCCAACGTCTCACACGGTGACTTACTTGTGCTTACCTCTTACTCTACACCTAACCAAGCTCTTAGAGCCATGTTTGAACCTCTTGCTACCAAACACCCTTGAGGAGTTGGTTTAACAACAGGCAAAGAATTTCTCTAGACCACCCGGGTCCCAGTCAAAGCAATAGAGGCAGTTGGCCAATACAGGCACTTTCCTCAGGCTGGGAAAACAAACAGCCCATAGGATTAAGCTGGGCAGGGGCACGAGCAGCTAGGACTCATGGAATTTGGATGAATCAAAAAGCACGAGCAAAGACTCCCTGAGAGAGTGAAGCACCTGGGGAAGGGCTGACGACAAGATGTCTCTGTTCGTCCACTGTCCCCAGCCCTTGGTCATTTTACATTAGTGAGAATGGGAAAACGAAAGAAGGTGTGAAAAGCAAGAGTGGCTCAGTGACTGTCGGGGCTTGAATAGAAGCAGAAATAAATGGCCCTGGTTGTAGAAAGATTAGTCAAGATGGAAATGTAAAGACATTTTTATTAAGTGCTTAAGCTGAGTACCTGACTGGAAACCAACAATTAAATTCTTAGTAATTAGAAGATTTATTCGTTTGATCCAATAATCAATGTGCATAATTTTGATAAAGATAATTTCACCTCTCCTTAAAATGGGAACGACTAATCTCATGTGCCATTACAATGGTAGACTGTATTAAAGCCCTGTACAAATCCTCCACATCCAAGAGTGGCTCTGCTCAGTTACTGGATAGGTGTTAACTTAAGAGGGCCAGAGGCTAGACTGAGGTTGGACCCTGCATATTGGGGCTGGAGCCCGGGTTGTGGTTTAAGTTTCCAGGGGAACCATCAACACCACTTTCTGTGGCCAGAAATGTAATTAACCATTACAAACACACTTGACCCATCTACAATATTAAAGAAAATAATTTGCATTTCTCTACCTTACAAGAGAACGATTCTGTTTATGTTCCGTTGTATGCAGGAGCGTATTGTGCTGGTTTGAAAGAGTATGATGCGTACAATTTTCTAGCAATTTTCTTTGTTTCTTTTTACAGCATTGTAAAAAGGTCCAACCCCAGAAATACCACCCAAAGAAGAATCCATGAGTTCTCACGGAGTTGCTGTGTAGCAAGAAGTGAAGAGTAACCAACAACCTACTCGTCAGAAACAGGAAGGGAGACGGGTTGTGGTACCCAAATGAAAGTACAGCTGGGCAGGCCTCTGAGGGCCAGTGGGTGATCCGGAGGAAGAGGAAGCAGGCAGGTAGTTAGCAGGACACAGGTGGGTGGGGTTCACTATTTAATATTGGCTTTGTGGACATTATACGCGCAGACTGGTGGAACAGGTGTGCTCTGTGGGAATCTGGTTATTTTATTGGTCAAGAAAATGTGTTCCATGAACAAATAGTTCTTGTATTATTTGAATTTAAAATGTAATTGTTAGGTGCCAAGATAGGAATTCTGTGGATCTCTACTGACTATTTTATGTATCAAGTTTGATTATGTTTTATAGGATCAGAGTATGTAATTTTATTGACATCAGTTAAGAAAAGGAGCTAAAAAGGTTTGCCCATTTTGTCCGCCCAAAAGCAAAAGATGTGGAGAACCTAGAAGAATCTGTTATTTCCCTCAATCTCCTAAAAGTAGGGTTTTAAAAGTCTCTTCGACATTGATCAGAACCATGTGGTAAGCGATTGGAGTCTTAGCTCGCTGCCCCAATTCGCTGTCACATACACAGTAGAGGATGTGAGTGCTGAAGCCTCTTAAGGGGTTCACTGTCAGTTTCTCTAAAGGAAGTTACACATGTGTATCAATGGGAGAACAATTAGGCCTTTAATTCCATAAAGGATCCATTCTACACAGAATCAATAATGTAGGCATTGTTCAAGATCTCTGTTCTATTGAGCAGGATTTTTATTTTCCCATTCTGTGAAGTATATCATTATACAGCATTTGATATTTTAATTAGTTCTTCAGACTATGATTCAGGGAGTTTCTGAGGTTTCATTTAGAAATACCAGATATTTGCTATAAGCGACTATGGAAGACTGTGGATGACTATTGAAGTGGAAGCAGTAGAATTCTTTTTTCAGGCAAAAGAATAAGCATTTTCTCAATAAAATGTAATAATCAAAAGCAGAATTTAAAGCCTTAGTAGAATGGAGATAATTTCATGCAAGACAAATTGTTTATTTGGATTATATAAAATTCCAAGTAAAATAGGTTAACTATAATCTTTTCATACCCATTTTAGACCTTTTTTGGTGAGTGCAAATGGTCACTAGATGATTTTTGACCAAATAAAAATAGATTGGTTTCACTTTTTTTAGCAAAATATAACTGAAGCAAGGTAAATATATATTATCTTAAGCAACTTTTAATATTGAATTCTGCAGGGTCATAGCTCTTTTTTCCTAAGTGTATATTTTATTATAGTCTTTGAACTTCCTCTGACATGCACATATAATTCAGTCACTCCTGCTATGTAAGTCTATGTAACATTTTGCATGAGCAGAAAGCAGAGTAATGGAAATGTCTTGTTGCCAGTGTACAAGGACTTTCTAATCATATACTGCCAGGTTACAGGGAGTGCTATATACAAGTCTCAAAATCCACAGGGAAATTGATTTAAGAGTGACTGACATACTGGATACCTGTCAGGTGGCATCACTCTGGCTAGCACATTCAGTTTGATACGTGGGATCTGAAGGAGGCAGAGCAGTACAGGTACTACAACCTGGGCTTGAAGTCAAAGACTTCAGAGAAGATTACTTAGGAATACACACTTAGTTGCTCACCAGCTGTCTTAACTGGATTAGTTGCTTAACCTCTTGGTCTTATTTTCTTAATTTGCAGTGGGGATAATAATGTTTCCTGAATGATTGTTGTAAGTCTTAAATAAAATAAGTTGTTTAAGACATATAGGCTAATCAATAAATCTTATTTCCTTACACATTTTCTATACCATTTAGCTACAAAAATAGCATAAAACAACGCTCTTTTTTTTGGATGTATAGTTGATGTACAATATTATATAAGTTACAGGTGTACAATATAGGGATTCACTATTTTAAAAGTTATATTCCATTTATAGTTATTATAAAATATTAGCTATATTTCTCTTATTGTACAACATATCCTTGTAGCTTATTTTATACCTAATAGTTTTTACTTCCTTATTCCCTAACCCCTCTATTACCCCTTCCCCCTTCCCTCTCCCTACTGGTAACCTCTAGTTTGTTCTCTATATCTGTGAGTCTGCTTCTTTTTTGTTATATTCACTAGTTTGCTGAATATTTTAGAGTCCACATATAAGTGATATCATTCAGTATTTGTCTGTCTCTGTCTGGATTTCACTTAGCATAATACCCTCCCAGTCTGTCCATGTTGCTGCAAATGGCAAAATTTCATTCTTTTTTATGGTTGAGTAGTATTTCATTGTGTATATATATATATATATATATATATATATATATATATATATATATATATATATCTATCACAGCTTCTTTATCAATTCATCTACTGATGGACACTTAGGTTGCTTCCATATCTTGACAATTGTAAATAATGCTGCTATGAACATTGGGGTGCATGTATCTTTTCAAGCTACTTATTTATTAAAAAATAAAATGATGTTCTTTTGTTTCAATCCAGTTGCGAGAAACAGAAGAACATGAAATCATAAAACCATTTGGTGAGGCTACTGGAAGTACCATAAGCAATGTTAATATTAGTTTTTCATCATCTTTCAGATGAGTAGATTTAGTTCAAATTACAATAGAAATGCGTGCAAAGTAATAAATTCTCATTAAAAGGTAGAAAAAACACAGATATACCATCTTCTTAGAATTACTATGTGAATTTAATTCAGTTGCTTAAAATGAGGTATTAAAGAAGCCAAGGCTGATTATAAGAACACATATGACCTCTCCCCTGATAGTTCTTGAGTCTAAAACTTTAAACCATGGCAGAGAGAGAGACTCAGAGGAGAACCCTTTAATTATTTGAGCTCTCCCTAGTTTTTTATTCCTACATTTTATAACCACCTTTGGCACAGGAATTCTGTGGAAATATTGCCTAGGGTACGGATTTTGTGTCAAAGCTCTAAAGTATGAAGTTATATTAGTCAGAATATATAGATACATTTCTGTCTATCAATGTAGATATTAATCATTATTTGGGGGCTAAGAGAATGTCAGAGAGGCCGAGGATACCAAGAAAATGGGTGAAGTCCAATATTCCAAATTCTATCACTTTATACATCCAACTGCACCGAATGAGGAGACACAAGCCCCCTCAAGGCAGAGCAGTCTTATGCATTGTGTCTATGCTGCTCTTGCCCATGGAACATGCCCACTGATCTGTTCATCTTTCTCAAAGTCTAGGAAAATAATTTGCATTCACACTATCAAACATGGAAGACTTCATTCATCCACCCTGAAAAACAATACAAGCACCACATTAAAATTAGAAAACACATTCTGGCCTGCTCCCTATCTCCTTTTCTGTGTTCTCCAGTTCAATAATGTTAGGCGAGAAATAAAGAGCCTTTTCAATAAGTCAGGCACCTGTGCCTTTTTTTCCCCTGGTAACTGTGCCCTTGCCCCTTTCTTACAGACATCCTTGTAAGAGCTTTAAGTGCTGTCTCATTTAATCATCCCAACAACTCTATAAAAGATACACCTTTTACCATGCCCATTTTACAGAGGAAGAAATAGAAACCTAGGGCTAAGTGATTTACCAAAAGCCATACAGCCAGTAAATGGTGGTGCTAGCGTGTGAACCCAGGTTCTATTATTTCAGGGCCATGCTTTTAACCACTAAGTAAATGATAATGTATCCAAATTAGGGCTTTTGTATTAAAAAAATTAGTACATATTCTAGCTCTCCAGCAAATTTATGGCCTTGTTCTTTAGGCCTTACATCTTCAGATGTAAGGATGGCTCAGGGCGGATCAACTCTTCTATAGGAAAATTCAATGCGGATCAACTCTTCTATAGGAAAATTCAATTCAGTTTACTTAATTTTGTGCATAATTTGATCCTTACGTTTGGCAGAACACTGGTCTCCCAAAGATGGCTAACTCCTAATTCCTGGAACTTGTGATTATGTTAGGCTATATGACAAAGGGGAATAAAGTTCACAGATGGAATTAAGGTTGCTAATCAGCTAACATTAAGATAGGGAGATTATTTTGGATTATCCAGGTGAGCTTAAAGTAATCACAAGGGTCCTTACAAGTGAAAGAAGGAGGCAGAAGAGAAGGTCAGATTGATGTGATGTGAGAACACGTCCCTCTACTGTTGGCTTTGAAGATGGAGGAAGGTGGCCACAAGCCAAGGAATGCGAGTGACGTCTGGAAGCTAGAAAAGGCAAAGAAACAGGATTTCTCCTGGAGCTAACAGAAGGAGCTTTGCCAACACCTTCATTTCAGCCCAGTGAGACATCTCAGACTTCTGACCTCCAGAACTGAAAGAAAATAAATTTATGTTGTTTTAAGCCACCAAGTTTCTGATAATATGTTACACAGCAATTGCAAACTAACGCAATCCTGAAAACAAATGGGCAAACAAAAATCCCTGAGTTATGTTCATTTATGGAATTGGTGTAAAAGAATTTACCAAGTGGGCAAGGGAATGCTTTCAGAGGCCTGACGCAGACTCCAGTGTTACAGCATCTTATCTTACTCTTGCCTTCACAGCTCTCCCCGAGCCTCAACACACATTTAACCAAACAGGAAGTACGTGTTTGGATTGCTTGTGACTTAATTTAATCTTAATCTAGCCTTTCTTCTTATTAATTACCAGCAGTACAGAAGATCTCTCTTACCAATGGGCTTCCTCAAGCCAAGATTCATTCCCTTGAGAATAAGAATTCATTGAGTATAGTAATTAAGGAAGATCGGCTACTCTCACCAATCATATATTCCATAGGAAACTTATCATGTGCATCTTGTCTATCATTATTTCAGTAAAAAACTGTGAATCAATGCATTGTAGCTGAGCTATTTATACTGAAAACAAAGGTTATAATCACTTAATGGTCTTCAGACTATACACATGACTAAAATCTGAAACTTTTATTAAATTGTGAATTATTATAAATATCCCAATGCCTCACGTCAGACACAGAAACTTAATAATTAACTGTTTCACAGAATAATCTCATTTAAATCACAATATTGTAATTGTATACAGGAAGGGTCAGCAAAAAACTGCTCTTGGAACAAAATCTGGCATACCACCTGATGTTGAAAATAAAGTTTTATAGGAACACAGCCACATCTGCTTGTTTACATATTCTCTAGAGCTGCTTTCACACAGCAGTAGCAGAGTTGAGTCATGGTGACAGTGGTTGTATGTCCCACAAAGCCTAAAATACTTACAATCTGACCCTTTGTCGAAAAGGTTTTCAGACCCTTACAATACAGACAAAACAATCGCACAGATATTGTCTTATTTTTAACCTTCAACATTTAGTTATAATTTACAGTGTGATTTAGGCTAATTCCTCTAACTTCCCATGTTTAAAACTCACTTAAAAATTCACAAATATCAAGAAAATTAGAAGTGCAAGATATTGACCAATGGTTTGCTAGTTTTCATGAGGAATCACCCTAACCATAGAATTAACATGCTGGATTAAGAAATGTTCTTTGGCTAGTTTATATGTAAGCCTCTGGGAGAGCACGAAATGACCAGTAAGGAAAGAGGCAGAAGTAGGTTCTTTCTACTCCAAGAAAAACTCCATTGTCATCTGCATGTCACTGCGAAAAACTTTTGTGAACATATATGCCAACTAACAAAAAGATGGGCTGAAGAAGAAAATCAAAAAAGGAAAGGGACTATTGAAATAGAAGGATGATAGTACCATTAATACAACTGAAAATATAAAAATATATTTTAAACTATGCTTAATGAAATAATAATCCAATGAAGATAACCAGGTTACATAGCTTGAAATTATAAAGTAGAGAGATGGGAAAAGTAATAGAGTGTTGAACAGGATTGATATATGCAGTAGTCAAAATTATATTTGATGTTGATAATTCAAAAAATATGGATAAAAGCTTATTTCTCAAAAACTTAAACATTACTATTACATAATTTAAAATATTACATACATATGATTATCATGGAAGAAGATTAAAGTAACTAAGTCATAATTAATATACAAAAATCAGAAGTCAAAGAAAATGACAAGTGAGTTTTATAATTCAGACTGCCCGAAAATGCACCAGGCATTTGTCTGTTACAACCTTAAGCTCTTAATATTGTTTAAATAAATGCGGACAAAGAATGATTTCATACATAAAAATATATGACAAATAAATTACCAAAGAGAAAATTTAAATATTTATAAATCCAAAATATGTTTTTTTGAGAAAAAACTAGCAATGAGATAGAAAAATTAATGAAAGTTATAATAAAATTAAGAAAAATAGAAAACAGGAGAAACACAACAGAAAAGCAGAAAGGAGAATGTGAAGGTATCAGCAGTTACAGAGATTTGTTAAGTGTAAGGAAAGCCAGGTAATGGCTTTTGCTCATTAATTTGAAGAGAGGCACAAAGTAGACAAGTATATTAAAAGTAAAAATTACTAAAAATTAGTCAAAATAAGCAAAATCAGAAAAAAAGGAAGTAGAGATAATCTAATAAAGACAGAAATAATCATGTAAATAATTGAAAAAGTTTTCAAAGAGTTACATATAAAAATAACTCCAGGTTCATCATAGGACATACTTTCAAATTTAAATATAATAAACTGTTCCAAATGATTAAAAACAATGCACAGCCACTGATTCAATCAATCATTCGTGAATCAGCATTATCATTATACTAAAAGCTGACAATAGCACAAAAAAAATTACAGAGCAATTATACTTGTGTGATACATCAATTCTAGATAAATACTTAATAGGCATATTTCTATTGTTCTTAGAAAGAAGTATTCACTCTAATAAAATAGAATTTATTCCAGGAGTTAAAGGATGGTATAATATTACAAAAATTATTAGTATAGTATATCATTATCAATAGATTAGAAAAGAATAGATACATGATAATATCAATAGTTTTTTTTAATAGTTTTTTATGTGTTTTGTGATTAAATGTAATGCCAGTTCATTATTTAAAAAAAACAAAACTAGATAAAGTAGGAATAGAAAGCTCCATACCTAGTATAATAAAAAGTATCTTAAAGTAATAGCCAGATTTATACTTAATTAGAGATAGACAACTGCTTCCCAAATTGCCATTGTTTGGTGCACAAGTCTCACACACTGTTTTCTTAAACAAAGGAGACTACTTGATCAATCATTTTGGGAAAGGTAGCCTTTTCTTGGTGCTGTATTTTAAAGGAATTAAAGATTCCAAGGAGTGTCAGTAAATAGATCAGACTGTCTTGTTTAGACCAGCATTTTTCAACCTAAGGGACCAGAGAATCCATTTTTTTAGGATTCCGTTAATTATATTCCACAGAACATGCTTTGGAAAATACTTCACCAGATACATATTTATTGGTACATGAGTGAGAAATAAAGTTCTCTTGCACTTAACTCTCTCTACGTGAGGCTATTTGGTACTGAAGTTTACTATATTACTGAGAAGAGTTGCTGGTTCTATTGTCTCTACATATATCCCAAACCTGTTTAATGGTTTTCATTTCTTGCCACAGCCTTTGTTCTAATCTCTATCATCCTTTACCTGAATTACTGTGAACACCTCTAACGCATCTTCTTGTTTCCACTCCTGTTTCTCTACAATCTGTTTTCCACAACGCTAGTAGAGAAGTTTGTTTTTTTTTTTAAATTGGGAATCAGGTCACATCTGTTACGGGTTGAATTATGTCACCCCGAATTCATATGTTGAAGTCCTAACCTCCAGGACCTCAGAACGTGTCTGTATTGGAGGTAGGACTTTTAAAGAAGTAATTAAGGTAAAATAAGGTCGTATGGGTCAGTACAACTGGTGTCTTTGCAAGAGGAGATTAACACACGGACAGGCACAGAGGAAAGACCATGAGAAGATATTGAAAAAAGATAGTCATCTACAAGTCAAGGAGAGAGGGTCTCAGAAGAAATCAACCCTGCCAACACTTTGATTTGGACTTCTAGCCTCCAGAATTGTGAGGAATTAAATTTCTGTTGCTTAAGCCACGCAGTTTGTGGTGCTTTGTAATGGCAGCCTTAGCAAACTAATAAAATGTCCATGTCTTGTTTAAAATATCTCAACAACTAAATGCAATCTGAAACTTCTTCCTCGGGCATAGAAGCTGCTGCATTATCTGGCCCTCTCTCATCCTACTCTTCTTATCTCTTCCTGCTTTTGTTAATTCACCTCCAACAACACTGCCTTTATTTCCTTCATTAAATATAGTAAAATCCTTCCTGCATCAGGTCATGTGCGCTTGCCCTTCTCCCAGTCTAGAAAGCTCTTCCCATTGATCTTACGTGACAGATCTTTCTTATCGTTCAGAATTCAGCTTAAGTGTCACCTCCTCAGAGGGGCCTTCCTGGCCACTTTTTCTAATGTTCTCCACACTCACATGACAATAACTTTTAATTTTCTTCCCCTGATTAATTTTCTTCATTGGATTCTTCAGTTCTGAAATGCTCTTGTGCATTTATAATTTAAGCTCTACATTAGCAGAGACATCTGTTTATCACTGTCTATCTGGAGACTGTAATGGTTACCAGCCCATTGCAACTGCGAAAAAATATTTGTTAAATGTAGTATCAAGTGCTCCTGACAGCATTTTTGATCATTGCTCATCAGGATATAAATTGGTACCATCTTTGTGAAAAGCAATTTCCCATTATGTCTGAAAAGCTTAATGATGTTCATATCTGTTTAATCTAGTAATCTCCTCCTAGGAAAATAATTTAAAAAATCAGAGAAGGGAGCAAAGATGCTATAGAATTATATATAATACTAATACATATTATATATGTACACATATATAATATGTATTAGTATTATATATATATATATAAAATATGGTATACTGCATTATATACAATAACAAAATTAGAAACATCTTAATTGTCCAACAACGGGGAATAATTAAATGAATCATTATATCACACAAATGACAATATTCATTCCATCTTGTTTTGTTAATTATACTTCCCCAAATCTCTCCCCATAAGAGATTAGGTGCTCCGTATTCTCTTAGTCACAGGATAGACATTTGACCCAAGCTAGGCCAATGGAGTCTTTCCGTCAACTTTGAATATTTTCAGATCGATGGAAGGAAGAATGAGATAGTCATAGTTTATTCATTTCATTGCAGGTCCTTAGCCAGGACCTTGAGCAGTTTCTGCTCATAAGTTTCCCCTAGATTGCCTGGTTCCTGCCGTGGATGAGACCATGCTGGGTCTACTGTTCTGCTTTCTGGTTGTCAAAATATTTAATTACTTCTGTTGGGGCTTAGGGCAGGCCAGCCCAAAACATGCAAAAGCAGTATATCTATTATTTTGAATTAAGATGACTTAAGAAACAGTCAATGCAAGAGGGATGCTTTGACCCTCCTTGCTGTGTCCCTGAAAGCAGGAAACAAATCTCCCATACCCTTGTTGCCAGAGATAAGGAATTTGGGGCCAAGAAGCCTACATAAACATACTTTGTTACTTCTTTACTAACTTACTATTCCAAGCCCAAACTCTTGTTTAGATTCTTTATTAATTAAGGACCCTAAGTTTCTTTGTCCAGTCAATTCCTCACAAATTTATTGTTTTTTCATCTAAAAAGTATAAAAGCTGCCTGCTTTGGCCACTTTTGGGGTCTTATTTCTCTGAGACCTCCATGTGAGCAAATTAAATATTTTTCTCCTTTTGATCTATCTTGTGTCAATTTAATTATTACACCAGCCAAAAGAACTCAAGAAAGGTAGGGGGACATTTCCCCCTCCCTGACACTTCCATACTTGTTTGTGAACAGCCATTGCCCCTGAGAGTCCTTCATTTCCCCCCTAACTCAGCCTTTCCTCCAGGACCCCAAGGATGGCCCCCAAATTGAGCAAATAACGGCGTAATACCTAGCCCAGCAGCTCCATGGCTGACGTGGATTCTGAAAGATACAGTGTCCCGTGCCATTCAGGTTTTTAAATATTTTGAATATTATTTCTTCTTCTTGTCCTGAGTCCCTCTGATCTTGTATGTTCATGCATATCTTTCCTTTAATTTTATATTTGCTATGTTAATTCAGTATTTGTGGCTGACAAAAGAACTTTATTTGATGTGCTCTAAGTTTTGTTTTCAACTAAATCATGTTTGAAAAGTCAGAAAATTCTTAACGTTAAGTTAAAAAATAAGCATACAGAACTATACGATGCCCACATTTATTTAAAATATATTTTGAAATATTGCCACTTATAAAATATTGAGATGCATACATACATACAATATATGCCAAATACAACAAAATCTTATAATGGTCATTCTTTGGTATTGGAGTTCATAGGAGATATTTATTTTTTCTTCAGAAATGTCTGAATCTGTGTGTGTGTGTATGTGTGTATGCTTTGATTCACTTTGTTGTATAGCAGAAGTTAACACAACATTGTAAAACAATTATACTCCAGTAAAGATGTATACAAATAAATAAATAAATAAATAAATTTAGTTAGGATGGATGATAGCTCCTTCAGGAGGTTTCCCTGTATCAGGTACTGTTGCAGGTAAATTTACATCCTTATAATTAATGATTACAGTATGTGTTTTCAACCTCTGTCTAGATGAGAATTAATTAAATGATTACCTTAAGATCACAGGTTATAAACAGTTGAATGGAACGGAAAGCTATGTACTCTCACACCTATTTCTTCCATTAGACCACCTTGCCTAATGAATGTGTGAGGTTTCCTGGATTAGAGCTGCAAATGATTCTCTGTTACTATTTTAATTGCAAACGCTGATCTTCTCCACCTCACATGTCTGTTCCATATTTATCAAATTCACACTGTATAATTCCTGCTGACTGTGCTGATAAGCTGACTTGATGTTAATTTACATAATCTTACAAGATGATAAATAACATGGTTACCCACTTTTTAGAGGTTATGCCCATTCTCAATTTACACAGTTGTTTAGGAAAAAATAGTCCTTCAGCTGTCACTGGCCTTCTCTGTATTACTGGAATGTACCCGGGGACAGTCTCTACTTAGGGGGCATGGTAACACAAATGCATTTGATTTTAAAGGCAAAAACTGGGAGACATGGAGGTATTATCATAGGTAGTTTTTAGCTAGGTTTCTTTTGGATGAATGCTTTGAAAAATACCACATGCCATAAAATTCTGGAAAAAAAATCTCACTTCACAATGCTGAATTCGGTTTACAAACCAGCAGACAGAAAGAGTTATGTTCAACAGGCAAGCCTTCTGGTGACCCATAGCTAGCGCTGGGGCTGGCTGCACATTTAACACAAGGAAGAAATGTCTCTTGGATGCCTCACTCCCCAGCATGGAAGGTACTGAAGATCATCTGCCAGGTGTGTAGATTAAATGGTGCACAAGAACGTTATTGAAAAGTATATTATGAAACTTTCTGAACTTCTTTTCCAGAGGAAAAAGTGCTCAAGTTATTGTAAATAAATGTATTTTGAAGCGTCTTGCAGTTACCTTATACATTAGTAGACTTAGCAAGTTCACAGTTTGATAATAGGTGCAAGTTACTTGGGGCCATGTGCCTACCTCTGGCCAAATGAATGTATGTAGCATTGCACGTGGCCTCTGAACTTGTCCCTGAGATTCTCTGCTGGTGATCTCTCTCCCCTCATCTCCAGGCCAGACTCAGAGCAGCCAATGGAGTATTTGGAGCAGCCAATATGTGGAAGGGGCCTGGGTCCCTGAATCACCTTGTTGGCCACCTGACAAATAATTAATTGACACGAATGAGAAACAGACTTGATTGTGACAATAAATACGCACGCATATAAAAATATAAGGATATTTTATACATCCGTAATATATAAAAATGCCCATAATGTCTATAATAAAATAAGGAACTCTACAAATGCCATAAGAAAAAGAAACATCCTACGGGACCTGAATGAAGAGGAAATCCATCTAGCGTGACTGTAACCCAGGAGAGGCACTCTTTTCTAGGAAGCATTCTCTGACAGCTCATTCTGGATCAGAACCTCGCATTTGACCCTGTGTGAAGCCCAATAGGCTTGCTGGTCTGACCCCCCAGCTACACGGTCAGCTCCGCATGGCAGGGCTGTATCTTATTTATCTCCGAGTACCTAGTACTTGCTTAGTGCCAGAGACGCAGCAGTCTCAGAAACTGTCTCTTTAAGGAGTGATATATGAAAATGAGAAACACTTCATGGTTAGAGAGAGCAGTAGAGATGAAATCTGTTGGATAATAGAATTTTGATGAGTGGAGACTGCGACGAGGAGGATGGTTCAAAGCAAACAACCTGAGCAAAGGGCAGAGCAAACAGCATGCGCAAAGGGCATAGAAGCAGGTAAGCAACACTCTATGATATAAGACAGGCTTGAGGACTGTAGATATAACAGGAAAGGAGTCTTTGGTATTTCACTTCTATATAGAAATTTATACTCCCTCGTGATTATTAGCAGGATGAGTCCAAACTTTTGTCTACTGGTACTTGCTTCCATCTTTAATACATGTATGGCTGTTAGTGTGTGTATGTAAATTTAGATAAAAAGCAGAGAGAACATAGATAACATTCTCGAATATAAAACCATGTAAAATTACAGTTTCCAAATGACAGTGACATCTTTGTGTAGGAAACAAAGTTGATGAACATTTTAGTAACACTAACTTCCTACTCTGATAATTGACAAAGAAGAAAAATGCAAAACGAAGTATCCTAATGGTATTGTAGATATCAAAACAATTTACCAATAGGATTAGCATTTCGTTAAGTAGCTTGCTTTTTACTAATAAATCATGTAAAATCACGTATTTGTTCAAAGTATATTTTTATTAAGTGTGTCGTATGAGTCAGGCCCCATTCAGGCTGCTAGTTACGCACTGGGAATACAATAAACATGGTCCCGTCTTGTTTGGGAATTATAGTACGGTGGGGTAAATTGGGAAGGAAATAAATTGTGGAAAATGATAGATCACAATGAGTACTATGGAAAAAAAGCAACAGAGTGCAGAGTTATGAAATAACTGCGGGGACTGCTTGGATAGAATCAGTAGAAAGGGCTTTCTATCAAGGCAACATTTCAGATAAGACATGTGAGGCAAAGGCCCAGGCAGGTAGAATGGGGAGGTGTGTTCTAAGCCGAGTGGCTCACAGATGACATTTATCTCAGCTATTGATCAGAGTATCCGCCCTTTCTTCTTTCCTTCCCCAAATATTTGGCGTGTGGCTCTACTAGATAAATCAATGTGCTTAGTGCTTAAAGAGATAGAAAGTGGACCAGACACATTTCTTATCTTCAGGAAGCTTAGAGTCATGGAGGGATTGTAAATTTGAAGTTGTGACTGACGGGTGGAATGCTGCAGCCAGCTTCTACTGACTTGTCAGAGCTGCTTGTGAAATATTTCGGAATGCTGCAAGCTGGCTGTTCCATAGTTAGTAACTTGAAATTGACCATGGCAAGAGTATTGACACTACCATAATTGGCAATTACTGCAAATTAGGGTGTTTTTCCCTCCAGAGGGTTGGTGGTTAAATGTTTATCAATACTCCACGGGTCATGAGAAAAACTGACTTAGAGGAGGAACAGGGACTGTTCCCTGTCTTTGGTCTCTATGGTATGCAACTCTCAGCTGTTTAAATGGGGTATGACTTTAAAAGAGCCAAGAAAGTATTAGGTTATATAGCTCCATCTCGATTTAATGCAAAGTGCTTTCAGCAGCAATTAGGGTTGGAAACTTGAGACTGTAAACTTGATAAGATCACAAACAATACGGCTCTTATTCTCCACTCACCCTCAGCATCCACCGTACCTGTGACCATGGCTCACCTGTGTTTGCTCTCCCAGACACTCTGCCCGTCACACGCTCCATCTGTCGCATCCGTCTGTCTTTCTTACAAGTATGGTATAATATCTCCCATCCTGGGGAAAAAAAATGCTTCCTTTACTGCATGGGCTCATCCTTCCGTAGCTCCATTTCTTCATCTCTCGTTCTCGTGAGAGTATTTTGTTCTCTGTCCCAAAGTCCTTGTTTCATATTCACTTTCGAATCAGCTACAGGCAGCTTCTGTCTCCACCACTTCACTAAACTGTTCCTGGGGAGGGCATGAGTACAAAGGGTGGTTTCAGTCTTCGTCTTCCTCAGTCTTGCAGGGGAATTGGGCACAGACGGTGACTCATGCTTCTTCAAATACTTGCTGTGTGAGAGGCACGTTCTCCCCATTCTTCCCCAGCTCAACGCCCACTCCTGAGTCTCCGCGGCTGTATGCTCATCCAGATGCCGAATCCCAAACTCAGCTGTTCTCCAGGGTTCAGTCGTCGAAAATCGTTCTTCTCTGTTTACTTTCGCTGGTATCTATGGGTTGATGACTCTAAAAAAAAAGCCCTTCCGTAGTCTGGCCTCTGCCTCGTTCCCTGTCATCCTCTCCTTCTACTCTTTTCCTGACTCTCCACCCTCAATCACACAGGACTTCTTATTTTTTTTCTTGAAGAAATAAACCCGAGTTGTTCCTCAGGACCTTTTATTTGAGATTTGCTCTGCCTGGAATACTCCAGACCTATTTCTTCCTTGACTTCCTCTCCTGCCTCATTCAACGTTCTCCTCAAGGGTCACCTCCCTAATCACCTCATCTAAAATGGTAGCACCAATGTCTGACGATTATTTTTCTTCATACTGCTTATTATAATATCTCACGATTTAACGTATTTTCTAAGATATCAATCAATACAATATTATCTAATATACTGCATACTACATAGCATGAAGTAGAAAAAATAACATTTCACGTATAACATAATATAATATGACATAATATAATAGATCACTAGAATGTAAGCTCCCTGAGAATGAAACTTTCCTTCCATCACCTATAAACAACAGTGCCTGACATAGAGTAAGAACTTGATATTTTTTTGAATGACTGAAAAAAATTACCTAAAACTCAATGATCCTCTTCTAATCTTTTTATGTGGTAATTTTTTAACCCTTCCTCACCTCTCCCCACCCCACTTTTTTCTCCTGAAGACACAATGCTCACCTCTAGGCCATACAGCAGTAATTTATGGGGACCAGAACTTGAATCCAGCTCTTTTCATTATTTTTTACTTCAAATCCATTTTTTTCCCCATTCTAGTGCCACCTCGAATTATAATATTTTTTAGCTGACACCCATTCACTTATCATATGGTCCCTCACTGGCAGTTTCTGGTCGCAGGATTTATTTATCAGGAAGATCTATTGAACATCTACTAGGTAGCCACTCTATTGGTGCTTGAGATCCAAAGACAAATGAACACTGTTCTGGCATTCAAGGAACTCTCTGCCTTACACAAGCACACATGCACAAAAATATTGCACTAATTTCTCGGGGAATGTTTCGTAATCTGCACAGCAAAAGCCTCATGTTTCAACATTAAAAATTCTGTTTGCAGAATTAATTGCACACACATCCACGCAATCATAACATACACATATGTACTTCATAACAACCTTAATCGTATGGATGGTTGATATTAATTTTTCTATTCTTTAAGGAAACCTCAGAACCAGGTATAACCACAGAAACACCTGGCCTAGGCAGAAAAAATGATCTCATCTTCTTATTTGTCAAAGCGTGAGCAACAAAATCAGACGCTAGACTACAAAACAGCAGCTTCGCTTGTATCTCCACACAGTTCTTGCCCTTAAAAGAGAGATAATGGAAAGTAAAGGCTTTTTTAATTATTCACTTTTTCCAACTTGGAAAACTTTTTAATACTTGTTCTTCACTCTGGATATCAGCTATTTCTTTCACTGACTTGCATTATCTTTCCATATGCACATTTTTTCCAGGATCATACTTGTCTGCAAATAACCTCAAAGGTAATTTATTTTGCAAGTTCGTGTTTGATCTATGTGGCATGACAAATAGCTTTCATATTATTTCGCTGGCTAAGATGGAAATTTGAAAAGGAAATTCTATTCGACAGTCTGTCAGCAGGCTGCTAGTGTGTTTAATGGGTCAGAGTGCTAAAAGCAGAACTGCCTGCAGAAGCAATACCACTGGCATTCTCAACTTTTTAAAGGCTACCAAATTCTTTCATCCTATGATGATGGTAACTCTACCTTAATGAGCATGGTTTTGGCAAAGTCTGTCCTTAAATATACAAAATTTGTGTAAGTGTTGATTGAATAACCTCAAGCATTCAGTACTGTTCTTTGTAAGAATTTACCTCAGAAGAAATAAGGACTTGAAACTGTCTTGTCTTCACCCAAAAAGCACTAAAAGTTTTTATTATAAAATTTAATATTTAATCTCAACAGTCCATGTTATAGTGATTTTTCTTTTGTTAACATTCTGAATACAAGAATTACATTGAGGACTGAAGGTTTACAAACACCCTGTTCTTTTAAAAATGCAGAATAATGCTCAAATAGTAATGACAATAATAATAATTAATATATTTATACCATGTATCAGGTACTCTTTTGCAATGTAAATTGTTTGTGGCCCTTAAGAAATCCTTTGATCAGAGATGGATGAGGTAATGTAAAATTGAACATAAGTACCCAATATTTCTCAAGTTGCATCAAACTATAAATTAAAAAAAGAATCATAACGAGTAGTTCCTTGTGGGGTTTTGTGGAGTTCTCGTTAGAAACAAAAACCACTCTCAATGGTTTGTGGAACTGCAGGTGTAAGGTGTAACCCACCCAAGAATGTGCTATACAGTAGTGTCTTTGGCCACTAATGAGCACCCACATTTCCCTGCCCCGATTCCTGCTTGCTGCAGTGGAATCTCTTGTCACCTCGGATGCCAAAGCAACAAGTGTGCCGTCAAATCTCATGTCTGCAGGAGAAGAGAGAACCCCAGTCCCTCAATGCAAAAGAAAACTAATGACAGCAAGACATCACAAAGTCCCACAGAGATTCTACTCAAAGACTGCCACTTTTTATTTTGCAGTACAAGTTGAGCACAAAAACTAGACCATCCCCAGAACCAAAGGCCTCCCCCCGCCCCCCAGCAGTGAAACAAACCTGTGACCTTAAAAACCACAAGAAGGAAGGCCATCCCAACATTCTTGACATTGTAATTTTCCAAGACAGCAATAAATCAGGATATCTATGTACAATTTACTGATGTTTAAGTCTTCGTTTAATTTTTTCCATTAAAAATTTTTTATTGAAATATAGTTTACAATGTAAATTTAAAATTTACAGTGTTGTGTTATTTTCAGTTGTACAGCAAAATGATTCAGTTATATTATACATACATATATATGTGTGTATATATATATATATTCTTTTTTAACAGTCTCTTTCATTATAGGTTATCATAAGATATTGAGTACAGCTCCCTGGGCTGTACACTAGGTCCCTTGTTGGTTTCCTGTTTTATATACAGTAGTGTGTATATTTTAATCCCAAACTCCTAATTTAGCTCCTGATGTTTAAGTCTTGTTAACTGATTTAAACTCAGTGAGTAATATTTTTACTATAATATAGAAAAATACCTGAGATGTTTTGATTTATAATAAGACATGCCTACTTTGGTCTTCGTCCATGGCTCCTGACACACAGCTCCTACGTTCCTTGTAATTCACCAAGTGATAAAAGCCAGAAAGCCATCTTTTGTTATAATATTTAAACTTTGTTTCCAGTTCCTGAAATAGATCCAGAGTAATAAAAGTGAAATGCGTGTCTCTTGTTTTCAACCACACCTGAGTTTATATTAATGAGGTGATTTTTGGAAAGCTCCTCGATAACCGGAGGAGGGGGACTGGTTGCCAGGGGAACAAACCCTGTAACTAAGAGGGTTAGAACTTTCAACCCCACCCTCTGACCTCTGAGGACGGGAAAGGAGATGGAGGTTGAATCAATTACTATTGGTCAATGATTTAATTAATCATGTCTATGTAAAGAATCGTATATAAAAATCCTAAACGACAGGGTCTGGAGAGCTTGCTGGTTGTGAATACGTGGAGATGCTGGGAAGGCGGCACCCAGGGAGAGCATGGAAGCTCCGTGCTCCTTTCCGCCTACCTACCCACATGCATATCTTCTTTCTGGCTGCTTCTGGGTTATATCTTTTTATAATAAACTGGTGATCTAGGAAGTAAACTGTTTTCCTGAGTTCTGTGAGGTGCTGTAGCAAATTAATGGAACCTAAGTTGGTGGGGGGGGGGGGAAGGAGGTGGGAATCTTTGATTTTATCACCAGTGGGTCTTAACAACCTGGACCTGTGATTGGCATCTGAAGTGAAATTGGGGGCAGTCTTGTGGGACTGAGATCTTAACGTGTGAGGTGTGACGTAACTCCAGGTAGCCAGTGTCAGAAGTGAGATGAATTGAGGTAACACAGGGTGATAACAAAGAAAAACTAATGAAACTTTTGGATTATGATGTAAAGCAGAAAAAGGGAGATTTTATAAGCAAACTAACGTTCCAAAGTGAGCAATTTAGCTTATGGCTGATCATAGGGAATATTTTATTTTTCTGGATGTGAGAATGCCTTTCTGGCAAGAAAACTCAGCATTTCAGGGGCAATCACATTTCACTCTGGAGCAGAGAAACCAAGTAGTTTCCCCCAAGTACAGAAACCCCTGAGAACTCAATGCCATAGTTCCCATTCCATGAGGTTGAGATTTGAGTATGAGACACCAATTTAATAAAACTGTTCATTTAAATCGGTTAATGACAAAGCATAGTTATTTTTAGATACTACTTCGTTCTTTTAAGCTGTTTGTACATATAAAATTGATTGCATTGTGTTTCAATTCAATGTTTTCCCTCCACAGTTGAAATAGAATTCAGTTTGATCACATCAAATTATAATCGATAGCCCAAAAACTTCCCATAGGAACAGAAGATAAAGTGATCAGAAAAAATAGAACCGAGTTATTAAAAGCTTTGGACAAAACTCAGAAAGATTAATAGAACTTTATTAATTACACTGCATCACTTAAATATCTCAGGCTTTCATGGTTTCAAACAAGGCAGGGTCTGCCAAATTGTACATTCAGTCAGAAAAGCTTCCAATTCCCAAAGACTCCCTTAACTGGAAAATTTATGCAGCAGTTCAGTAATGGATTTCAGTTTGTTGTGAAATGCCATGTAAACTGATCTTCTGAATCCCAGATTTTCCTGGTATACCCAAGCATGTGATTTGAACAGCTGAATCCATTTGCCGTTAGTCAACAAAAATGATTAACAGACGTAAAATGGTAAATGCCATCCCACGCAAAGGACGACTCGCGAGAGAAGTGATGTACAGTTCACGAGGCTTGCCTTCCAACCCAGACCCTTGGGCCTTACCTGTGGAGGTCAAGTTACATGCACTTTAACTCTGGATATATTTCATTTAGAGACCGTTAGACACAGTGCAACAATTATATTGAGATATTTATGTTCTTACAATTAATCTATTTACCACTTAACCTCAGGGGTGGGCAAACTATACCCATGAGCCAAATCTGGTGTACCTCCCATTTTTTAAATAAGGTTTTACTGGCACGCAGTCACACACATTCATTTCTTTGTTGTCTGGCTACTTTTGTGCTACAGCAAGAAAGTTTGAGTAGTTATTGCAGAAACCGTTTGGTCTGAAAAACCTAAAATATTTACTATTTTGCCCTTTATAGGAAAAGTTTGTCGAACCCAGTTTTTGTCTCTAATTTGATAGGTAATCAGATTTAGCATTTATCACAATGAGAGTTACCTACTGTTTATTATCTGCCAGGCATTGTGCTACATCTTTCCTATACTTCTTTAACCATACTACAGCCCTATAGTGTATTATTATTTCCATTATGAGAAAGGAGAGGTTTTGGAAGTTTAAATGTCTCACCCATGTGAACAGTGGAGTCAAGATTCAGCCTCAAGGCTGATTCGAAACCCCTGTTATTCCTCTTTAACCCATCTATTCTCCAGTAAGTCCATGGCCTTCCTCTTCCAGGCAATTTGCATGATTTGAACCGATGAGAAATAGTGTCAATAGATTTAAGGTAAGCCACTTAGCCACCTGGATGTGAAGTTAAGTTTAATATAGAGCAGAGGGGAAAAAGAGCTTTAAAAGTGTCCTTGAAGTGTAAAGAGTTCCATCTAAGTACTTAGATGGGCCCTGCCACCGTCTGTTTTAAAGCTTTCAAACCAGCCTCTGCCTGCGAGTCACAATTTGGTCATTAATTAGTAAACATCTTTTGGTAAACCATTTATATGACTTCTCTGAGCTTCTGTTTCTTCACCTCTTAATAAGGAATGAGAGCTAAGGGATGCAGGGTCATCAGAAGAACAGCAGCACACACCCTCCATCCTGTGCTCTTAGCCGGGCCTCCCCGTGGGGTCCTCTGTGTCCAAAGAGCTTGAAGGCTCTGACTTCCCCCAGCGAGTGAGCTATATGCCGAGACCTGAAGGGCCCAGCTTATCTTCCTGGTGATAGCGCATTTCATTGATGGCAACCAATTTGACTCCCTGTCTACGTGTTCCGAAAAAAGAACATTTTTACCAAAAGCCATCCATTCATTGAACCACCTGGTAAGGCTGCACCCCCGTGGGCTGTTTATTATTTTCTCTTGACACAGGTATTCCTCACCTGTTTTCCAAGTAATTTCATATATTCCTTGGGAACTGTCAGTCAAGGTTGTCGACATGATCTTACCCTTCCAGTCAAGGATTATGGCTTTAACTGTGGCTTTTTATCCCCACTGGAAACTGGCAAAGTAGGCTTCTTGATTGTTTCTTATTTTTTTTCCCTCCAGATTTACCCATGAAGAATTTGAGATAGTTACAACAAGAATATACACATCTACAAGAATATACTGAAGTATTAACAGGCTGTTCTACCTGAGGACAGCAACTTGATTGTGTTCTGGCAACTTCCAGAAGCTGGATATTTCCACACAGAAGGATACCTGTCTTGGTATGGAAGGCGAGAGACATGTGTCTTTACAGTGTCACCAAACCACAGAATTTCAAAGGAAAATACTCTGGGAAGACATCTAGGCCGGCCCCCTGATTTTGTGAATGAGTAAATGGAGAACTTCATCCTCAAGTAGAATGTAAGAAAGGAAGTTCCTCACTTCAGCTTCACTCACATGGAACACAGTACATCAACGCCTCTTGGAAGGAATCAGGTTATCCTACAAATCTGCTCATTCCAGGATTCTCCCTTCAGGATTTTGACATTATGCAAATTAAGAAAATATTTCTGGTTTACAAAGGATAAAATAAGTTTGTCAATAATAAAATTACTTTGAGAAGTTAAAATCATCATATAACCTGAAGTGATATTATTAGTGATAATTTGCTCCTTCCTCCTCCCAAAAATATAATCTTAGCAGTTATGACAAAAGGAAATTAAAGTGTGAAATTTTGACATAACTAACCATTAAATTATTTTTCTCTAGCCATGAAGTCAGCTTCAATATACAGTAAAAGTAAAGTAAAATAAAATAAAAGTCACTACCTAGTGATTTTTCACTTCCTAGTGAAAAGTCTGGCAAAAACAAGGCCTATTTATGGAGACTTGCTTTCCTCATCGTTCATCTTTCGTCACCCGTCCCTCCAACCCCAGACCTCCCTGTTCCTGGTCCTCTTTGTGTCTCCACCCAAGAAGGAAATGTTTCTGAAGCATGAAAACGGGAAGACTGAGATCAAGGGATTTCTGGAATTGTTGAGTTTCCATCCTTGAGGATTTTTTGAAACAGAGGCAAAACTTCAAATACTGAACGGTACACATCAAATTACAATGAGAGAACTCAAGGACATGTTTGCACTAAATGAAAAGCACACGTCTCTGAAGTCCGTAGCTCCTCATTTGGTCTCATTCCTTAGACCAAGTTCACATTATTTTTTGTGTCTAAATGTGCACGGAGCTTCCAGCCAGCCTGTGACACCTCATGTCCACGTTCCTTCCATGAGTTCAGCCATCAGGGACATTTCACGCTCACATCCATCATTTACGTGTCCTCATGGTATTGCACCTGATAGTGGAAAATATTATCAGCATCTTATTCTAGTTACTTTCGCAAAGTGAATTCTCCTAAATAGTATTCTATTCCATACGCGATGTGAGACCAAGGGACTCACAGGCTTTTTTTTCCCCTGTTCTCCCTGAGTCATCTTGTCTGGCATTTCATAAAACATTCCAGAAGGCAAGGCGAAGAGAGGAACTGCAACCGTAGCAGAGGCAGTTCTCCGGGAGGAAACGCCTTTGTTTAAGGGAGGGGAAGAAAGAGAGCAAGAAAAAGGGAAGGGGGCTGACAGAAGGGGAATCACACTGTAAGCAACTAAGAAAATAAAGAATATAGGTTACTCGTTACTGTATTCACCTCCTTGTAAGTGAAACGCAGGAAGAAGGATAAAGAGATTCAAGGAAAAAATTAAAAACCAAAACTTAGCTCTTGATCTTGATCTTGGCCTGTCTTCAACCCCAGTATACTGGGATTCTACTTAGGGACAGGCCAAGAAGATTTAGGACACATCAGACTGGTCCTGTGTGTGTGTGTGTGTGTGTGTGTGTGTGAGCTTCCAACTTTAAGTTTTAGTCTTTGAGATTGGAATAATATTCAGTCTTTAGTCTAAGAACTTTCCTATTGTTTTTAAGGACATTTTATACGAATGCCATTTTCCTTTCCAAAACAATCTCCAAGTAAGTATGGTAGCCTCAAAATTTCTGTTAATCTAGGAGATATTAACCTAGTTTTTTTTTTTAAATTAATTTATTTATTTTTAGCTGTGTTGGGTCTTCTTTTCTGTGCAAGGGCTTTCTCTAGTTGCAGCGAGTGGGGACCACCCTTCATTGCGGTGCGTGGGCCCCTCACTATCGCGGCCTCTCTTGTTGCGGAGCACAGGCTCCAGACGCGCAGGCTCAGCAGCTGTGGCTCACGGGCCCAGTTGCTCCGCGGCGTGTGGGATCTTCCCAGACCAGGGCTCGAACCCGTGTCCCCTGAATTGGCAGGCAGATTCTCAACCACTGTGCCACCAGGGAAACCCCCAACCTAGTTTTTTTTTTTTTTTAAAGAAATTCACGTTCTTTTTTATTTTTTATTTATTTATTTATTTATTTATGACTGTGTTGGGTCCTCGTTTCTGTGCGAGGGCTTTCTCCAGTTGCGGCAAGTGGGGACCACTCTTCATCGCGGTGCGCGGGCCCCCCACCATCGCGGCCTCTCCCGTTGCGGAGCACAGGCTCCAGACGCGCAGGCTCAGCAATTGTGGCTCACGGGCCCAGTTGCTCCGCGGCACGCGGGATCCCCCCAGACCAGGGCTCGAACCCGTGTCCCCCGCACCAGCAGGCAGACCCTCAACCACTGCGCCACCAGGGAAGCCCCTAGTTTTTAAAGAAAGATCAAGAATGACTTTTTTCTCACCTACCAAGCAAAACTGTCATTACTTAAATAGCAGAAAGCCTAACAAAAAGGCCTGTCATAACAGAAACAAAGGTACACAGTTTGCAAATATATTTAAGCTAAGTTACTGAGTTATTTCAATGGTAGGTGGGCATATGACAGCACAGACAGGAGAGATAAAGGGTGGTGTGAGAAGTGTGAAACAGATACATATTCTCCAGCTGTTCCACACCCCCCAAAAGATGCCCAAGAATTGCACATACTGGCCACAATGTTTAAAGGCTATTATTCTGACATCTTTCTGACCTTAAATTTCTACATTTTGAGTTTCACAAAGACAGCGGAGTTAGACGTTACCTATTTTATATTACATACTCTTTGTATAAAAATAATATTACTTTACAGCAAAGGAGACCAAAGGCTGGCACTAGCACCAGGGCAACTGCTGAGATAGTCACGTCGCCTGGAACGCGTTAGATGAGGGTCAGGAAGTGCAGGTTATTTCATCCACTGGCTTCACTGCCTCTCACAGTGGAAACTTCTGTGACTGTGGCTATCTTGCACCAGCCATAGGAAAAGAATTTTGTTAGCCTCTAATCATTTCCCAGACATACGAGGGCAAAAGGACCCAGCAGCAATTGAAAGCTCTCATGCGGGTGGAGGCCAGAACTGCGGACATGCTCCCAGGCTTTCTAGAGTTTATTCATTTGTATATATCACAGAGTATGGGGGGCTAAAGAGAGGCCGGTTAATGAAGTTTCCACAGGAGGATGTGTGCCAATCTCTGCCATTCTACTAAAAGAGAGTCGTCAAAACACTGAAATTGAGATTTTAAGTCTAACACCCAACCATCATAGAACTGGGAGAGGTAGAAATGTATGATCTGCAAAAGACCATTAGGCTGAGTTAATTCTCCCACCCAGCCCTCAGAGGGGGAGGGGGAGAGAAGAGGGAGAACGCTGCAGCATCAGGGGCTGTTAAGCCAGGATGGGGCCCCAAGAACATGCCTCAATCTTTCTGAGTAAAGTCCGGCTTCCATTTATAGCAGAACAGAGCCAGAAGTTTTCAATGGAAAAATTGTAACTAATTCAGCTTCACCGGGACCCTACTGGCAGTTGATAAAATGCTCAAATTTGACAGAGTTCATCAGTTATTTGTGGCTGAAGTAGTGTTGGATAACAGACCCCCCCCCCCAAAACTCTGTGGCTTTAAATATGAAGCATTTAGTTAGCTTATGGGTCTGTAGGTTAGCAATTTAGATGGATGGGGCAGTGGGGCACCTTGGGTGACCCAGCTCTCCTCCATGTGTCTCTCAGCCCTTGGCAGCCTGGCCCGTGTATATTCTTACACCGGTGGCAGAGAGGCACAAGAGGGCAAAAGTGATAACAAAACCTCATTTTTTAATCCTCATCTGTTATTGAGTTTGCCAGCATCCCATTAGCCAAAGGCAATCGCACGGCCAGCCATGGCAAGGGGCACAGACACAAAGTGGGTGAAAAATTGGAGCCATCAACGCAGCCTGCCATCTGAGGCAGACACCGTCAGGCAGCTAGTGGGCCCTCAGCTTTCCCAGAGTGATAAGATGCTGGCATGAAAGAGATAGCAGTGAGAGGTGAAGAGTCTGGGAAAAAAAAGGAATGCTTTTAGTAGAATTAGAAGAGCTCGTGGCCAAGTAGGAGGAAACCATGACAACCTCTGTGAAATCAGCGGGTGTTGTGATTGGCAGGGCACCAGCCCCTTGGCTGGCTGTGTGGGGAAAGAAGGAAATGCATATTTTTTCTTTGCAGCTACTGTATATCTAGAGCTATGTTAGGAACATTGTATTTATTGTTCAGTTAACCCTTGCAACATTTCTAATGTTTCATTGTAATTATCTCCATTTTATACATGAAGAACACGAATCAGGGTTAATTTCTTGAAATAACAGTACAAGCAAGAGGTGGAGTGGCCTTTATCTGATTTCAAAGCTCATACTCTCTGCACGGCATCTTGTACCCTTCGACCCTACCTTCTTCTTTAGCTAACATTTTCTGTCTCTGTTTTCCTTCATTTCAAATATTTCGAAGAAACCCCTGTACCTATTGCCTCCGTTTCCTTATTTTTCATTCATCAGAGAACAGTGGAGCATAGTGGTTAAGATGGGCTCTGAGCACAAACGGCCCGGTTCAAATCCTAAAATTCTGCTACTTTTCTTAATCTGTGTGATGTTCGTAAATCACTATCTCTGTGCTTCATTTCCTCATCAGAAAAATGGGGGTGGTTCTGATAGCACGACTGACCTCACAAAGCACTTGTGGGGATTAAATGCACTTATACTCAAAGAGGACGGAGGAAAGGGCCTGGCACTCAATAAATAAGTAGAAAATGTTAGCTATTACTGTTCCTATTCTTCAACCAAGTGGAATCTGGCTTCCATCCTTGTAAGTCTATTGAAATGTTTCCATCAAATGTCATCAAGGTTCTTAGGGTTGTCAAATACAGTAATATCTTTTTGGTATTCATCATGCAGCACTTTGCCCACTTTTCCGTCTTCATTTTATGAAGCTCTCCTCTTAGCCTCTCAGCAATTCTTTTTCCTCTGCGCACCCATTAGATATTAGTGGTTGATTCTTTGTGAGTTGTATAGATGGACGTATCCAGCTGCCTGAGAATATCTCTCCAGATACCTCAGACTCAGCATGTCTGAAATCAAGCTCACTCTGTCACTTCCTGGAACTCCACTTCCGCTTGCCACCTGCCCATCTTGATGAAATGTCAGCTAGGTCCCCAGGACCCAAAGTTGGGGGCATTTCAGAGTTTGCCCTGTATTTCATACCCTCTCATCTAATCTTACACTAAATCCTTTATCATTTCCCTCACAATCAGGTCTCAATCAACATCCTTTTCTCAATCCCAGATGCCCCTTATTTAGTTAAGACCCTAATAATTTCTCACTTGTATTATTGCAATAGCTTCCTCATGGGTCTCCTTTTCTACACTTGTATCCACTCCAAACTTATTCTCTACACTGAAGGAAAAGTTACCTTTCAAAAATGTGAATTGATAAACGTCACTCTCTTGCTATAAAACCTTTCAGTATAAAACCTGAGCTCCCTTATGCAACCATAGTATATGCTGTGATCTGCCTACCTCTCTATCTTCATGCCCACAACTCCCTACAATCCTCTCAGAAGGAAAGGATTAAAGAAGAGTTGGTTAAGTTTGGAAATGCCTAGGAAAGGGGCAAGTTAAGGTAGTTAATGTGTCTTTACCATAGCATGCAAAAACCTAGAGGATTTGGTTTATCCTTATTCATTCACGCATTTTATCAATAAATATTTGCTTTGAGCCTCTGATAAGGGCTGGAGTGCTAGGGATACAGCAGTGAAACAGTTTATCTGGGTTCTACAGATATACTGCAAAGCAAAACAGACAAATTCCTGCTCACACAGGGGAAGAATGACGATAAACAAATGTGTAAACTTATATAGGATAGGATAGCGACACATGCTTTAGAGGAAAAGTTAACAAGATAAAGGGGATCTGGAGTGCTGGCAGAGGTAATTGGGAGTTGCTACTGTACATAGAGTGGTCAGAGGCAGCTTCCCTGGAAAGGTGATACTTCAGCAGAGAACTGAAGAAAGCAAGAGATAGCAAGCCACGCAGATATGTGTGGACAGAGCATTCCTGGTGGAGGGAACAGCAGGTGCAAAGGCCTTGAAGCAGAATCAAGCCAAGGATGTTTGACGGAGAGAAATTAGGTCCTTGTGGCTTAAGAAGAAGGAGTGAGGGGAGAATAGTAGGAGGTGAAGCCCCAGCAATATCTAGAGCCAGACCATGAGATCTTAAAACTCATTCCAAGGGTTCTGGCCTCTGCTAAGAGGGAACCAGGGAGCGCTTGCAGAGATTTGAAGAGAGGAGTGACATGATCACTCTGGAAGGCTCCCGTCATGTCCTTTTTTCCTTTCACACTAATTACTTGAAGTTCCTCACACTTACTCTCCCTCTGAACCCCTCTATGTGCTGCTACCTCTGCCTGGCACATCCTTCCCCCTCAGACCTGGCCCTCCTCGGAATACCAATCTCCTAGTAGATTCTCAGGTTCCATCAGAGATACTACTTCTCCAAGAAGGTTGAAGTAGGCATCCTTCCTAAGCTCCCCCATGACATTTTGTCAGTCAAGATGCTTCTGGATGCAAGTAACAGAAAACCTAACTATCAGTGGCTTAAATCATAAGAACATTAAATGCCTGTCCTTGGGATGGTTAGTTCAGCAACTCAATATATTCACATAGACCCAGGTTCTTCCACGCTTCTGGTTCACCACAATAAGTGTATTGACTTTCATCCTCCATATTGTCTCTACTGGTTGTAAAATGGACCCCATCTTAACCTCACAGACATCTGACTTCAAACAATAGAATCGAAAGCAGGGACAAGGGGAAGGGATTCCAAGAACTTTTCTTTTGCAGTGTCCTTGCCCTTTGGCAGGGGAGGTCATCTGTCTCAGAAGCCCTTTAGAGGTTTCTTTATGTCTAATTAGTCAGGACTGGGTCATATTTATTACAGGTACCTACTTACCTGTATCCTCCAACCACTGTATCCTCGCATGTAGCACAGATCGTGACATATAGTTGGTGTTCAATAAATATTTGTTGCATAAAATAAATGTTAAATGGTTTTTATTCTCTTTGTAAAATAGAACATGAGGTTGAGGGGTGAGACTTTTATGAAAATGACATACTTCTCATAAAAGACCTCCTGACTAGAAATGAGTAGAAGAATTGCTAGATCATGTTATGGCCTCACCTCTGTCAGAGAACAGCGAAGCAATAGAGTTCCAATCTGTACTTTAGAGTTTCCAAATAAAAATTCACAAATCCTCAAAGGGTTGAAACTAAGTTCTCATTATCTAAAACCATGAAATCTAACATGCCTTGAATATTTCCTCCACCCTGGTTTTGGTTCATTGATAATGATTTTTAAAAATCCTTTCTCAGTTCTCTACTGAACTATATCTGAACCTCACTGGTCCACGAGCAGACCACAGGCCCTGAGCTATAGGACAAGCACAAACACAAAATAACACCCAGCGAGAGAGCCCTGGAGAGCCAGATGTTGATGGTACAGTGGGGAATTTCTACACTGGCACAGGAATGAAGGATGTTTGGTAGTTCAACGTAGAAAGTGTCTTGTTGTCAGTGACTGGCTCAATGGAAACACGTTTTTGCAGGCATCCCTCACTTAAAGCTGGTGTCCAGGAAGTCTCAGTGCCCTCAATGGCTCCCTTCCATCCCTGAGCAAGCCTGCAGGTATCCTATGGAAAGGTCTAGTGGCTACAGCCCCTTAGAGGCAGTCTCTAGGCTCTGCTCTCCACTTTCTATTCCAAGTCAGCTTATTGTGTCTTAGTGTCCACCTTTCCTGTCCTGCTCTGTTTTACTTCCCAGGCCCTTCGTACCTCAGCAGAAAAGGCCAGTTGGCCTGACCCAGGCTTTAGCCCTCGACCTCCCATAGTTCCATACTCTGGAGCCTCTGGCCAGAGCAGCTCTACTCTGAGGCCAACCCAGGCTCTAAGAACTGCAGCCCAGGTGTAATACTCATTTGTCATTTTAGAGTTTTAGAAGCAGCCTCTTTATCTTTTAGAAGGACACTTAGTGCCCTACAGAAAGGGCCAACTGAGAGCCTTAGACTAAGAAAGAGAAAGAGCAGGGACAGAGAAAAAACGCTGGGCTGGGCTGGACAACTAAGGTGGTCATGTACCACCCAATAATGAGGTAGAGAAAGAAGCTATTTGAAGTCAAAGGAAATATTACAGTGCTCACTGAAGGAGTGTAAACTTGTTTAAATGTCAGAATTTTAATGTTATGTACAGTAGCAAATTAGGAAGTGCAGCAACTAGAACTATCAAAACAAAATGATGAAGAATCTTAGACTTACATTACGAATGTTGTATAATTGTGAACCCACACAGAAATCTGTATAATGAGTTTCTTAGCTCTGATACAACAAAGGACCTCTTTTAATGTAGATGTGAACAAGTGTGGAAACAGATAAGCAACCACAAATCACGTGGAATCAAGCTCTGGACATATGTGGGATGAAAACATGTTCTCTTATCCAATACTATGAATTTCACCAAAATGTTCTCGTTGCAGAAATTTGTATTTAGTACTAGGATTATACTACCACTTATCTGAGCTTTGTGATTATATCTGAGAATATGAGTATGTATATGTGGAGAGTTTGAGTTATATGCAGTACATTTACTCTCTACTAATCCTTTTATTGACTTCTAAGTTTAAAATCATCTCCCCACACCAAGCACACACACCTGTCATCAGGTATGGTTGAGGAGTGATATATGGGAGACCTTCAAGATGGTGGAGGAGTAAGACGTGGAGATCACCTTCCTCCCCACAAATACATCAGAAATACATCTACATGTGGAACAACTCCTACAGAACACCTACTGAACGCTGGCAGAAGACCTCAGACTTCCCAAAAGACATGAAGCTCCCCCACGTACCTGGGTAGGGCAAGAGAAAAAACAGAGACAAAAGACTAGGGACGGGACCTGCACCTCTGGGAGGGGGCTGTGAAGGAGGAAAGGTTTCCACACACTAGGAGCCCCTTCGCGGGTGGAGACTGCAGGTGGCAGAGGGGGAAGCTTCGGAGCCACGGAGGAGAGCGCAGCCACAGGGGTGCAGAGGGCAAAGCGGAGAGATTCCCGCACAGAGGCTCGACAACGACCAGCACTCACCAGCCCGAGAGGCTTGTCTGCTCACCCGCCGGGGCGGGCGGGGCTGGGAGCTGAGGCTTGGGCTTTGGTCGGATCGCAGGGAGAGGACTGGGGTTGGCGGCGTGAACACAGCCTGAAGAGGTTAGCGCACCACAGCTAGCCGGGAGGGAGTCCGGGAAAAGGTCTGGAGCTGCCGAAGAGGCAAGAGACTCTTTCTTACCTCTTTGTTTCCTGGTGCGTGAGGAGAGGGGATTCAGAGCGCCGCCTAAACGAGCTCCAGAGACGGGCGCGAGCCGCGGCTATCAGCGCGGACCCCAGAGACGGGCATGAGACGCTAAGGCTGCTGCTGCCACCACCAAGAAGCCTGTGTGCGAGCACAGGTCACTCTCCACACCGCCCCTCCCGGGAGCCTGTGCAGCCCGCCACAGCCAGGCTCCCGTGATCCGGGGACAACTTCCCCGGGAGAACGCACTGCGTGCCTCACGCTGGTGCAACGTCACGCCGGCCTCTGCCGCCGCAGGCTCGCCCCGCCTCCTCCGTACCCCTCCCTCCCCGCGGCCTGAGTGAGCCAGAGCCCCCGAGGCAGCTGCTCCTTTAACCCCGTCCTGTGTGAGCGAAGAACAGATGGCCTCAGGCGACCTACACGCAGAGGCGGGTCCAAATCCAAAGCTGAACCCCGGGAGCTGTGCGAACAAAGAAGAGAAAGGGAAATCTCTCCCAGCAGCCTCGGGAGCAGCGGATGAAATCTCCACAATCAATTAGATGTACCTGCATCTGTGGAATGCCTGAATAGACAACGAATCCTCCCAAATTGAGGTGGTGGACTTGGGAGCAACTGTAGACTTGAGGTTTGCTGTATGCGACTCGACTGACTGGTTTCTAGTTTTATGTTTATCATAGTTTTGTATTTAGAGTTTATTACCATTGGTAGATTGGTTTATTGATTTGGTTGCTCTCTTCCTTTTTTTTAAATATATAGCTATATATATTTTTTTCCTTTTTCTCTTTTTTGTGAGTGTGTATGTGTATACTTCTTTGCATGATTTTGTCTGCATAGCTTTGCTTTTACCATTTGTCCTAGGGTTCTGTCTGTCATTTTCTTTTTTTTTTTAGTAGTTATTAGAGATTGTTATCATTGGTGGATTTGTTTTTTGGTCTGGTTGCTCTCTTCTTTCTTTCTTTTTTCTTTTTTTATTACTTTTTATTTTTTTATTTTTAATAATTTATTTTTAATTTTTATTTTAATAACTTTACTTCTTTTTATTATTTTTTTTCTTTCTTTTTTTCTCCCTTTCCTCCTGAGATGTGTGGCTGACAGCATCTTGGTGCTCCGGCCAGGTGTCAGGCCTGTGCCTCAGAGGTGGGAGAGCCAAGTTCAGGACACTGGTCCGCCAGAGACCTCCTGGCTCCACGTAATATCAAACAGCAAAAGCTCTCCCAGAGATCTCCATCTCAACACTAAGACCCTACTCCACTCAACAACCGGCAAGCTACAGTGCAGGACACCCCATGCCAAACAACTAGCAAGACAGGAACACAGCCCCACCCATTAGCAGAGAGGCTGCCTAAAATCATACAAAGGTCACAGACACCCAAACACACACCACCAGACGAGGTCCAGCCCACAAGAAAGACAAGATCCAGCCTCATCCACCAGAACACAGGCACCAGTCCCCTCCACCAGGAAGCCTACACAACTCACTGAAGCAACCTTAGCCACTGGGGGCAGACACCAAAAGCAATGGGAAGTATGAACCTGCAGCCTACAGAAAGGAGACCCCAAACACAGTAAGTTAAGGAAAATGAGAAGACAGAGAAACACACAGCAGGTGAAGGAACAAGGTAAAAATTCACCAGACCAAACAAATGAAGAGGAAATAGGCAGTCTACCTGAAAAAGAATTCAGAGTAATGGTAGTAAAGATGATCCAAAATCTTGGAAATAGAATGGAGAAAATACAAGAAACAATTACAGGGAGCTAGAAGAACTAAAGAGCAAACAAACAATGATGAACAACACAATAAGTGAAATTAAAAATTCTCTAGAAGGAATCAATAGCAGAATAACTGAGGCAGAAGAATAGCCAAGTGACCTGGAAGATAAAATAGTGGAAATAACTACTGCAGAGCAGAATAAAGAGAAAAGAATGAAAAGAATTGAGGACAGTCTTAGAGACCTCAGGGACAACATTACACGCAACAACATTCGAATTATAGGGGTCCCAGAAGAAGAAGAGGAAAAGAAAGGGACTGAAAAACTATTTGAAGAGATTATAGTTGAAAACTTCCCTAATTAGGGAAAGGAAATAGTTAATCAAGTCCAGGAAGTGCAGAGAGTCCCATACAGGATAAATCCAAGGAGAAACACACCAAGACACATATTAATCAAACTATCAATAATTAAATACAAAGAAAAAATATTAAAAGCAGCAAGGGAAAAACAACAAATAACACACAAGGGAATCCCCATAAGGTTAACAGCTGATCTTTCAGCAGAAACTCTGCAAACCAGAAGCAAGTGGCAAGACATATTTAAAGTGATGAAAGGGAAAAACCTACAAGCAAGACTACTCTACCCAGCAAGAATCTCATTCAGATTCGACGGAGAAATTAAAACCTTCACAGACAAGCAAAAGCTAAGAGAATTCAGAACCACCAAACCACTTTACAACAAATGCTAAAGGAACTTCTCTAGGCAGGAAACACAAGAGAAGGAAAAGACCTACAACAACAAACGCAAACAATTAAGAAAATGGTAATAGGAACATACATATCAATAATTACCTTAAATGTAAATGGATTAAATGCTCCCACCAAAAGACAGATACTGGCTGAATGCATACAAAAACAAGACCCATGTATATGCTGTCTACAAGAGACCCACTTCAGACCTAGGGACACATACAGACTGAAAGTGAGGGGATGGAAAAGATATTCCATGCAAATGGAAATCAAAGGAAAGCTGGAGGAGCAATTCTCATATCAGACAAAACAGACTATAAAGACTATTACAAGAGACAAATAAGGACACTACATAATGATCAAGGGATCAATCCAAGAAGAAGATATAACAATTGTAAATATTTATGCACCCAACAGAGGAGCACCTCAATACATAAGGCAAATGCTAACAGCCATAAAAAGGGGAAATCAAAAGTAACACAATCATAGTAGGGGACTTTAACACCCCACATTCACCAAAGGACAGATCATCTAAAATGAAAATATATAAGGAAACACAAGCTTTAAAAAATACATTAAACAAGATGGACTTAACTGATATTTATAGGACATTCCATCCAAAAACAAGAGAATACACTTTCTTCTCAAGTGCTCATGGAATAGTCCCCATGATAGATCACATCTTGGGTCACAAATCAAGCCTTGATAAATTTAAGAAAATTGAAATAATATCAAGTATCTTTTCTGACCACAATGCTATGAGACTAGATATCAATTACAGGAAAATATCTGTAAAAAATAAAAACACATGGAGGCTAAACAATACACTACCTAATAACTAAGAGATCACTGAAGAAATCAAAGAGGAAATCAAAAAATACCTAGAAAAAAATGACAATGAAAACAGGAAGACCCAAAACCTATGGGATGCAGCAAAAGCAGTTCTAAGAAGGAAGTTTAGAGCAATACAATCCTACCTCAAGAAAGAAGAAACATCTCAAATAAACAACCTAACCTTACACCAAAAGCAATTAGAGGAAGAAGAAGAAAAAAACCGAAAGTTAGCAGAAGGAAAGAAATCATAAAGATCAGATCAGAAATAAATGAAAAAAAATGAAGGTAACAATAGCAAAGGTCAATAAAACTAAGAGCTGGTTCTTTGAATAGATAAACAAAATTGATAAACCATTAGTCAGACTCATCAAGAAAAAACAGGAGAAGACTCAAATCAATAGAATTAGAAATGAAAAAGGAGAAGTAACAACTGACACTGCAGAAATACAAAGGATCATGAGAGATTACTACAAGCAACTATATGCCAATAAAATGGACAAATTGGAAGAAATGGACAAATTCTTAGAAAAGCACAACTTTCCAAGACTGAACCAGGAGAAATAGAAAGTATAAACAGACCAATCACAAGCACTGAAATTGAGACAGTGATAAAAAATCATCCAACAAACAAAAGCCCAGGACCAGATGGCTTCACAGGAGAATTCTATCAAACATTTAGAGAAGAGCTAACACCTATCCTTCTCAAAGTCTTCCAAAACATAGCAGAGGGAGGAACACTCCCAAACTCATTCTACAAGGCCATCATCACCCTGATACCAAAACCAGACAAAGATGTCAGAAAGAAAGAAAACTACAGGCTAATATCACTGATGATATAGATTCAGAAATCCTCAACAAAACACTAGCAAACAGAATCCAACAACACATTAAAAGGATCATACACCATGATCAAGTGGGGTTTATCCCAGGAATGCAAGGATTCTTTAATTTACGCAAATCAGTCAATGTGATATACCATATTAACAAATGGAAGAGTAAAAACCATATGATCATCTCAATAGATGCAGAAAAAGCTTTTGACAAAATTCAACACCCATTTATGATAAAAACCCTCCAGAAAGTAGGCATAGAGGGAACTTACCTCAACATAATAAAGGCCATATGACAAACGTGCAGCCAACATCATTCTCAATGGTGAAAAACTGAAACAATTTCCTCTAAGATCAGGAACAAGACAAGGTTGTCCACTCTCACCACTATTATTCAACATAGTTTTGGAAGTTTTAGCCACAGCAATCAGAGAAGAATAAGAAATTAAAGGACTCCAAATCAGAAAAGAAGAAGTAAAGCTGTCACTGTTTGCAGATGACATGAATCTTAAAGATGCTACCAGAATACTACTAGAGCTAATCAGTGAATCTGGTAAAGTAGCAGGATACAAAATTAATGCACAGAAATCTCTTGCATTCCTATAAACTAATGATGACTAATCTGAAAGAGAAATTAAGGAAATACTTCCATTTACCATTGCAACAAAAAGAATAAAATACCTAGGAATAAACATACCTAAGGAGACAAAAGACCTGTATGCAGAAAACTATAAGACACTGATGAAAGAAATTAAAGATGATACAAACAGATGGAGAGATATATCATGGTCTTGGATTGGAAGAATCAACATTGTGAAAATAACTATACTACCCAAAGCAATCTACAGATTCAATGCAATCCCCATCAAACTACCAATGGCATTTTTCACTGAACTAGAACAAAATTTCACAATTTGTATGGAAACACAAAAGACCCCGAATAGCCAAAGCAATCTTGAGGGAAAAAAACAGAGCTGGAGGAATCAGACTCCCTGACTTCAGACGATACTACAAAGCTACAGTAATCAAGACAGTATGGTACAGGCACAAAAACAGACATATAGGTCAATGGAACAGGATAGAAAGCCCAGAGATAAACCCAGCACATATGGTCACCTTATCTTTGATAAAGGAGGCAAGAATATACAATGGAGAAAAGACAGCCTCTTCAATAAGTGGTGCTGGTTAAACGGGACAGCTGCATGCAAAAGAATGAAATTAGAACACTCCCTAACACCATATACAAAAAGAAACTCAAAATAGATTAAAGACCTAAATGTAAGGCCAGACACTATAAAACCCTTAGAGGAAAACATAGGCAGAACACTCTATGACATAAATCACAGCAAGATCCTTTTTGACCCACCTCCTAGAGAAAAGGAAATAAAAACAAAAATAAACAAATGGGACCTATTGAAACTTAAAAGCTTTTGCACAGCAAAGGAAACCATAAACAAGATGAAAAGACAACCCTCAGAATGGGAGAAAATATTTGCAAATGAAGCAACTGACAAAGGATTAACTTCCAAAATTTACAAGCAGCTCCTGTAGCTCAATATCAAAAAAACAAACAACCCAATCCAAAAATGGGCAGACAACCTAAATAGACATTTCGCAAAGAAGATATACAGATTGCCAACAAACACATGAAAGAATGCTCAACATCACTAATCATTAGAGAAATGCAAATCAAAACTACAGTGAGGTATTACCTCACACCAGTCAGAATGGCCATCATCAAAAAATCTACAAACAATAAATGCTGGAAAGGGTTTGGAGAAAAGGGAACTCTCTTGCACTGTTGGTGGGAATGTAAATTGATACAGCCACTATGGAAAACAGTAGGGAGGTTCCTTAAAAAACTAAAAATAGAACTACCATATGACATAGTAATCCCACTACCGGGCATATACCCTGAGAAAACCAAAATCAAAAAAAGTCATGTATCACAATGTTCATTGCAGCTCTATTTACAAGAGCCAGGACATGGAAGCAACCTAAGTGTCCACCGACAGATGAATGGATAAAGAAGATGTGGCACATATATACAATGGAATATTACTCAGCCATAAAAAGAAACGAAATTGAGTTATTTGTAGTGAGGTGGATGGACCTAGGGACTGTCATACAGAGTGAAGTAAGTCAGAAAGAAAAAATAAATACAGTATGCTAACACATATATATAGAATCTAAAAAAAAAAAAAAATATGGCTCTGAAAAACCTAGGGGCAGGACAGGAATAAAGACGCAGATGTAGAAAATGGACTTGAGGACACGGAGAGGGGGAAGGGTAAATTGGGACGAAGTGAGAGATTGGCATGAGTTTATATACACTACCAAATGTAAAATAGTTAGCTGGTGGGAAACAGCCGCATAGCACAGGGAGATCATTTCTGAGCTTTGTGATCACCTAGAGGGGGGAGGTAGGGAGGGTGGGAGGGAGATGCAAGAGGGAGTTATGGGGATATATGTATATGTATAGCTGATTCACTTTGTTATAATTCAGAAACTAACACACCTTTGTAAAGCAATTTTACTCCAATAAAGATGTTAAAAAAAAGAGTGTGTTATATGAATCCAGAATGATCCAAACCATCATTGAACAGATATTTGACTGCACATGGCTTGAAAGCAGCTCTCTTTACAGAATTCTGCCTTAACAGATTTTTTTTCCTGTTTAGTGGGTCATACACTATAATTAAAAATTAACATACTTCAACTTTTGAAATATAAGAAACTTGTGATATGCCAAGACATTTTATACGGTCTCTTCAGATGTGTAAATTGTCAATTCATTAATTGTCAAGTAGCCCTTGCTTTGGACTAATTCATACCATTAAAAAAAAAAAAAAACTAAAAGTGATGTTTAAAATTAAGAAATTTTATTGTTTTCTTGTCAGTCACACAGAGCTTATATATTCCCTTGGTATGGGAACTATTTTCATCACAGGAGATCTTACTGAAATGGAAAGATTGTATACTATCTCTAAAAGATTTCTCTTGGGATTTTGACTAAAAATTAACTTAAGGGACAGAATGCATGTAATTTACACTATATGTCAGAAAAGACAAGTTAAGACTGGCTTATTAGCTATTTGGCTTTCTTTGGCCTATTAAACACACCACTACTAACAAAGTTTTCACTGTCAGAGAGCTCTAGAAAGTTTTATGGCAGCAGTTTAAAAATGATACACAATATCATTTCTTTCCCTTTCCTGACTTTTATGCTGTGAAACCCTGTTTTAAGAAAGAACTATTATAGAACATTTTATTGCTGTTATTTATCTAAGTACTACCCAAATACATTCCACAGAGCTCAAAAAATTCTCAGGTTAACTTGTAAAATTTTATGCTTTCCACTACTGCAATTTTTATACAATTGTTCTTTTCATACAGATATCTGTTTTAGCATGCTAACATTGACTCTGTTTGGTGGAACTTCTGATGTAACCCACCTCCTCCAAAAAAAGCTTTTCTTTTGATTAACTATTGTTCTAAATTCTATAAAATATTCTATCATGAAAAATTGAACTTTGTAATTTAAATTAACATAATTAAATTGTATTTTATTTAGACATTTTCATCTGACTTAAAGTATTTTACACTAAATAAAAACAAAACTTGCACAAAATGTGGAGTGTGACATGAAAGGACCAATACAAAGTAAAACTGTAAATCTGGCAACACTCACCTCACAGTTGACTCATATGCATCAATTTTATAATTTTTGTAAATCGACCTAATTTACTTGAAAATCAAAACTGATCTATTAATGCTTCATCATGTTGCTGTTCAATTAGATTTTCCTTCACATTTTTTGAAATTGGAAAACTTTCAAAAGGTTTCATTACATGGTAGAGGTGTTTGTCTTCTGGGAAGTATATGAACAAAGTCCTTAATATGACTTTGGAAATGACTGTTAATTATGACCACACTCTTACGTAGAGCCATCTCACCCAAGTCAATATGTTCAGGAACAGTTGGGAAAAAGTAAATGTTATTACTTTAAGTAAATATATTTTTGCCAAAATAACATTTTAAAGAAATCCTTTTATATGTCAAATCTTCTGAATGAGGCCTGTAACTTATTTTCATTCCCACCTCTCTCTGCTTGCCCTCTCAGTCTACTTTCACTCAACTTGCCTTTTATGTTTTGTTTTTCCACCCCTCATCACCTTCTAACAAACTACATAGTTTACTTATTTAGTATATTTACGGTTTATTGTCTGTCTTCCCTAGAACCTGAGGACCGTAACCTCAGTCATCTTTTTTTAACTAAAGTATCTCAAACCCTTAGAATAATAATGTCATGCATATCATACATGCTTAATTTTTTTTAATAAAAAGAATTGGGACTACAGATATACTTCACTCAATTATGGAAAATGTCCCCATACTATCTAACGGCCATGCAAACTCAGAATGTACAATATCAAGATCGAATCCTGATGTAAACTGTGGACTTTGGGTGATAATGAGGCGTTAGTGTAGGGTCACTGATTGTAACAAACGCGCCACTCTGGTGGGCATGCTGATGGTGAGGGCTAGGGAGCGCGCTGAGGCAGCCCTGCCAAGCTGGTCGGAGTCCCAGGCAGTTTTCAATCTGCTGCCTCTGTACTCTGACGATGAGTAGGCAAATCTGTAGATGCTCTCTACAAGAGCAGAGTTCTCCAGTAGGCCCCACTGGTTTTCCATCCAGCCAAGGGGACTCATCTTCCTGGTGTCAGACCCCAGGCTAAGGTGAATAATATGTGGCTTGAGCCCCTTCCTCAGGGGGCATCCCAGAGACTATGATATCTCCTTCCTTTTCTGAGTCCCCTGCGAGGGGTGTGGGATCCAACCAGATCCCTTCTCCTCCCTTCCTACCCGACTCCATATGGATCTTTCTTTATAGTCTTGGTTGTAGAAGAGCCGCTCTACCAGTCTCCAGGGCGATTTCAGGGAGAGCTGCTCCACATGCAATTGTATTTTTGATGTGTTCACGGAGGTAGGGGGGGTGAGCTCAGCGTCTTCCTGCTCCACCATCTTGATCTCTCTCCTCCCATATTCCTTGTTCTATTAAAGTATTTGAAGAGATCTGTTTACAACACCCACATAGACTGTGATTTCTAGGACAGTGGATAATTTGATTTTCCTGCATACTTTTCCATCCACGTCTCCTCTGCCCTATAAATAACTTATGGTCCTACCAAATGGGAAGACGTGACATTACCTGGATGTAATCCCCAACATCCCACTTCTTCCTTGTATCACTCTCTCATCCTGGAGTGTCCTTGCCTCTGATCTGTAGTCATTCAAGTCCTACCATATTTCATCTTCCCTATCAACTTATAGCTCATTTTTTCCTGTGCGTTTTTTGTTTGTGTGTTTATCTTGAATGTGATACATCTTTGAATTTCTCCCTCCTTTCTCCTTTCTCTCTCTGAGTAGTCACTCCATTCAATCTTGTTTGGTACGCAGAAGATGGACCTTGGTGTGAAGATCTACCTTTAAGGCACAGTTCGGAGTATCAAATCTGTAAATCTCAAAAGATTATGATAAACTTCATAAAATGTGGCTGCAAAAGCAGAATTAGGTGTTGCGTATTAAAATACTTTGTAGTACTAGAAGCTCTACACATACACACACACACACACACATATATATATATATACACATATACAGGTTGCAGTTGGCAAACTGGAGACCCAGGAGAGCCAGTGGGATAGTTGCACTCTGAATCCAACAACCTGAGAACCAGGACATTTGATGGTGTAAGTTCTGGTCTGAGTCTGTGTCCCAGGCAAAGGCTGATGCCCCAGCTTGAAGAGAGTGAGGCAGAGAGAATGCATTCTCTCTTACTTCTCCTTTTTGTTCTACTCAGACCTGTAGTGGCTTGGATGAGGTCCACCTACACTGGGAAGGCAATCTATTTTACTCAGTCTACAGATTCAAATGCTAATCTCATCTAGACACAATCTCATGGACACTCCCTGAATACTGTTTAACCAAATATCTGTGCACCTGTGGCCCAGTCAAGTTGATATATAAAATTAACTAGCACACCCCATAAATGCAAGGACTGGTCTTATTTATCTGTGCTTCCATGAGAGCAAGGACTTTGCTATATTTCCCCAGAATTACTAGCACCTAACACAATGCCTGGCATATTTGGTATTAAATCAATCTTAACTGTTCAACTGATTGATTGGGGAGTTAATTAAATTAATAAATGTGTGAATGATTGATTGAATCGTTGATTGAATCATGAATGGAAGGGTGTTTAGTAAATAACTACAAAAAACATTTTCTTTCCTCCACTTTATTCTTGGCCATTTTTATAAACATTTGTTTTTCTTTTTCTTAATAGTTAACGGCACCATCCTTTGTATTTCCAAACAATTTTGGAAAATAACTTTAAACATAGTTTTACATTTCATAACTTTTCTTGGCATGTTTATAACACTCATCATATTGAATAGTAATCGTGTAGCGATATGTCCACGTTACACTGAGATGGATCTTTTAATTTTTGTTAACCTTAGCATTTTCACTGTGTCAAGAGCAAAATAGGTGCCCAATAAATTTTTTGCTGCATTGCATCAAATTAAATGTACATCGGCACTCTTTTACCATCATTCTGCTCTCCCTGTTGTGAGCAGTTTACTCAACTCCCCTGTTCTTCTTCAGATTTGCCACCTGAGCCCTGGTGGTTCTGAGGGACAAATGAGTACTGGATTTGTGTTCACATCTTCCAAAGCAGATCTCCATATGAGGACACATGAGATGTGTGTGGGGGGATGGCATCAGGGGACCAGAATGAACCCCTTCGCTACATTCATGCACTCTATTCTGTGGTGGCAATTTAACATTTTTTTAACCTCATTTTATAGTTAAGACTCATTTGAGATTAATTGGCTTTCTAGAACATCCAAGACCTGGCCTAGGAAAATCCAGTCATGTACTCCCCTGATTAACACCCTTCCCATGGCCCTGGGGATAAAGTCCAAATCTTTTAACTCCTTTGCAAAGTCCTTCATGACTTGGCCCTCTGCCATCTCTAGGCTCTAGTCACCAGCAGCTTCTTACAGACCTTTGAACCCCCTACTCTCTCTTACTGCCTCTGCCTAGAATACTACGAATGACCCTATCCCTTGCTCATTCTTTCCCAACCTTTAGAAGTTTCATGGGCTCCCAGTGGGGGCCTTAGAAGGCAGCTGAGGTGAGAGCAGAGGCCAGAATGGAAGCCTCAGAGCCAGATGATTAGTTACAGAAAGCATAGGTGACTGAAAGTCTTGTCACATTCTCTAAGTTGTAACAAACTATTCCTCAGAAATTGGCAGCTCGTCAATGTCATCAGCAAGCCAGTAAACATCAAAATTTTTAATTAAGATGGTCTTCATCAGAAGAATCCTCAACTGCAGGGGTCCCTCCCTCCTGAATTTTTTCTTGAATTAAAAGCATTCTTTTCTTAACCTCTTTATTTCAGACACGAAATGCAAGTAACCCAGACAGTTAAAACAAGCTGGTGTATCAAAGGAAAAATATTGACACAAAACACCATTTTCGTTTGCATAAATATTTTTCACATTTTAAGTCCACTGAAAAATGCCGAGAGAGAGAGAGAGAGAGAGAGAGAGAGAAAGAGAAAGAGGCTCACAGACTAAGCTCTATGACTGACCACATATCAAAGGGGCCCTGAGTCTCTCAGTCCCTTCTTTTCTTGGTCAACCACTGGGCTGCTCCCAGCCACACTTCCTTTCACTGTTGACTCTACTCCTGCTTACCAATGGGAGGGTTTCATGCCACTTTCCTTTTAATCTGCTTACCATTTCTCACTAGGATTTGACAGTCTGCATGGGCGTGCCTGGATGCCAATGGCAGAGGCAAGCCCTTCATTTGGGACCCAAGTAGGAATGTGAAAAGTGAGGCTTGGTTAACCTCAGGTCACTCTAGGTGCACCCCTTTCAAACATAGGAAGGTCCCTTTTTGGGGAAAAAGGAAAAAAGTTGGAGCATAATTATGTCCTCTAAAAATGTAATGTGCACTGGAAATTGATCTTATAAATTTCCTACTTATTACTGCAAACAGAATTTCCTCGTTGACATCCCAAGCGTGTCAGAAAGAATTCTTATTCCTTGAGATAAAAGTAACATTTTATTTTCTCTTTTCTTTTTCAAATATGTGTATATAAAACTTCTCATTGAAGATACAAAGAGAAAGCATATTTTCTGTATTATTCCTATCTTTATTATAGTGCAAAACTTTGATTTTTGTTCAGATGACTTTATTTCTTTCTCTTAAGAAGTTATTCATTTGCAACAACTTTTTACTTAAAAACATTTGTCCCAAGAGAGATACACTACCAGAGCAAGCAAAGGGAAGTAAACTATCTCTGCTTCGAAAGTTCTTAGGAATTATCAGATTATTTCTCTTCATCCTGCTCAAACATATGGACTTCCTCAAATCTAAAAAATAGGATTGTTTTGAAAAGAATTTTACACACAGGGAAGACATTTTAAAGGAATGAAGATAATTTTACTCAGAGATTTCTGTGTATCAAACTACAAACTATAAATCAGAAATAGACACAACTATCCACCATTAGTAATAGGTGAGTAAATACAATTGTCAGACATCCTTTACAATGTTACAGAAGTAGAAAAGTTTCTGTGCATCCTTCCCTCACAGTAACACAGTTAATATCTCTATAGGCCTTTGTAATTTACAAAGGGTTTTCAGATCCCATAGTTCATCTGAGCCTTATAACAAAGGCTCCTTTTGGGCCAAAAGTAGGTGTCTCTCTTAAGGCCTACCTTTATTAAGAAATTTCTATTATTCCGTTTCAAGTTTGCTCCTTCTGCCTTTCTGTGATAACTTAATTTTCACTCTTGTTTTAAGATTATTAGACTCTCAATCAAATTATCATTTATTAAACACTTTTATGTTTAAATCATCTTGTTGGTTCTGAAGTGAAAATGTACGAGATAGTCTCATCTAGAGGAGTCTGATTTCTGATTCTATTTGGATAAATTTTAAAACACTAAATATTATAAAACCATAACCTATTTAAATAAAAGTTTATGATGCTCATGTAGTGATTGTCAAATGACGGTTAAAGAAGTTTCAGTCTGATTGCCCTCAGTCCCAGGATGTGCAAGACAGATATTTGATCATTTGAATTTATAAGAGCTAACACTTAGAAATTTTCACACTGACATTGCAAAATCTTTGAAAAATTGGAACTCATGGCAACATTGGGCCCATAATCCCACACATGAGTCAGTTAGAGAGGAGGCAGCTTCATTTAGACGAAGCAGATTTGTGCAACCCTGAGGCTCGGTGTAAGAGGCTATCCTGTTACACCTAGCCCAGCTTATTCATTCAGATCCTGTCCTCTCTCTGCAGCTAAATTTGCAACCTTTTTTAAACTAACAACCGCTGTGGACATTTGGAAGACAGAGTTTCCACAGGCTCAGGTTCTAAGTTCAAAGAAGATAAGTATGAGAGGCATACTCAAGGGAGAGACAACAGGATGGCACGAACAGAAGCACCAAGACCAGAAAGCAGACAGTGTCTTTTGTGAGAAATAGGGAATCGGTTGTCTAGATCACAATATTAAGGGTAGAACCCAAACCTTCTTGAGGAGGATAGTGGCAGTGGCATTCTCTTTTACCTAATCAAACTTGTCCCCTAAATAATTACAATTTGACTATTTCCCAGTCAGGACTTGCTTTTCCTGCCTGTCTGCATCACCTTAAAAGTGTAGTCCTGAGTGATTTCCACGCAGTGTGATTTGTCCGTGGCAGGTGTGATCTCCCTGATGTGGCTGATGGCTGGTGGTCACAGCCACTACCAGATTAGTATGGGAATAGCCACTACTACAGGGGATCAATAAAGTAATAATACATTTTCATATGTCTACTCCCGTAAGCCCTTCTGATAAATAGTTATCAAACACTGCTGCTCTAAAATCAAAAAATGTGTTTCTGGATCATACTAAAATTGAGAACACTAGAACTTAACTATCTGAGCTTTGTTTATTTGCTTAAAGAACGTGTTGGGATTGTATAGCAGGGAAAATAGAATATATAACAGAAAATTGTAAGGAAGCTTCACTGTTTACACGTTTCAGAAAGTTTATTTTGCTGGCTTAACTAGTTTCTCCTAACACTAGAAAGATTAATTGGAGCAAAGAAAAACTAAATACAGAAGGACTATTCTTTTGTATCCATTCTTGTAGAATGGAGCATGTAAAAACACAACCAAAAAGAGTACCTATGAAGTTGCTGATTGCTATTAATTTTCCCCAAATACTGAATGATGTCAGTCTATAAAAATGAATTGCTTCACTTTCGAGGTAATTCAGTTGCCGTGTGTAAGTTCAGTGAATATGATGTCTTTATAATTGACATTAATCTTTTGGAAAAAAGTTCAGTGTGCACTTTGGAATGTCCCGCGTCTCTTCCCTCTGAAATTTCATCTGGTCCCAATTACCATCTGCTCCTAGTTTGATCCAGTGGCAGAGAACGAGCTGAGCTTCTGTCCTGCAGCTGAAGCAGACACACTTCATTAGCCTCATTCTGCTGTTGTTTTTTATAGATCAGCTAAAGTTTACGGAAAGATTTATATAGACTCAGCAACTTTATGAAGTCCTGTTAAAAATACATAGAGCTGCACTCAAGAAATGCATTTTGGACCTCTTAGCTGTCAAGTTCACTGAAAGCTGTTATGGGACTTTTTAGCTAGTTAAATAAACAAGAGTTTCTGCTACAGCTCTTATTTTATATTATTTTATTTTTTCTTTCCACATCAGAATCTTTATCATAAAGCAGATGAATTGACTCATTTGGAATAGACTAAGTATATGTCTCCCAGGGTCCCTTTGAGCTTTCTGGTCTATTCATTTTGGGTCATCTAATACGTAAGGGTTGTTGCAATGTGCCAGGCATCGTGATAAGCACTGACCTAGAGCAGGGAAATGATTGAAAGAGCCCTTGCTTTCCTGAGTTTCAGAGAAGACAGACATTAACTATGAAGACTGAAAAACTAAAAGTCTTTACAGTTCAAAAGAGTTGTTTTTTTACTGCCTGCCTCTTCTGTACCCACGGTGTCCTTGGGTGCTGGTCAACAGAGAACTGGGTGTGATCCGCTCTGGCTGCATTCACCACCTGCACCGCGATGTGGCCTGTGGAGGCCCCCCAGGCAACAACTCTGATTCCTAGCCTTCTTTTTCCATCCAGACAAAAAGCCATCCATCCATCTAAGGCAGGGGTTGGCAAACCATGGTCTGCAGGCCAAGTCTGGCCTGCTGTCTCTTTTAGCGTGGTCCACAGGCTAAGAATGATTTTATGTTTTTAAATAGTTGAAAGCAAGTTGAAAGAAGAATATTTCATGACACATGAAAATCGCATGAAAATCAAATGTCAGTGCCCATAAGTAAAGTAATATTAGAATACAGTCATGTTTATTCATTTACAGATTGTCTCTGTCTGCTTCCTTGCTACAATAGCAGAGTTGAGTAGTTACAAGAGAGAGAATAACGGCCCATAAAACCAAAAGTATTCTCTATCTGGCCCCTTACAGAAATGTTTGCCAACTCCTGATCAAAGCTTCCATATTATCTCTTTTTGGATTTTTTCCCACCCATCTATTCACTGTACAATGTGGGCCTTATTATATGTCATCTCCTCCTCTATCCTAGTTCTTGAATCTCTCCTCCAATAAGTGCATGACATCCTCACCTTATAAAAACTCCATAACTCATTATTCAAAACAGGGAGGAGAGATGATAGGCTTCTAGCAAGCCAGAGGCATATCATCCTATGAACCTGACCTGAGTTTTTGAGCCTCATAGCATGACATAATTCATGCATCTATGTTTAAGGTGTTTCAATTTTTAGGACAAAAACTGCATTCCTCTAAATAGATTTTCTATGTCACTATTTGAATAGACTGATTCTATAATATAGATTAACAAGACATTTTGGTTTCTTAATTTTCTAAAATTATCAAGGGTTAAGTTACAGAATTTTAAATACATTTGGCAACTAGCTTTACTTTATAATAGTTATTTTCCTCTAAAATTTCTAACAACTTCTGTAATCAGGAATTCCTGAAGAGCTGATATACTCTCCAAATGGCAAAGTTGGCCATTAGCTAGCTAGCCCTAGTAAGCACTTATTTAGTTATCTAGTTATATTAAGTACGTACTGGAACTCCCCAGTATATGACAGTGATAATTGATCCATGGGAGTGGATTTTACTATTTATAATAAATTTCATCATCTTCTATATTTGTCGCCATAGAATAGGCATGACTGATTATAACCATCTAATATTTTCCAGTTTAGTACTTTTCTCACAGATAATCATAGGCAATATTTTCCTCATTTCATAATCACATGCCAGGTAAACGCTTACTTTAAAATATAATGAAAATTTCATTTGATTCTCTTAACCCCAGATAATATTGCAGCAAGTGAAATACATTTAAGCCATTTTTGTTAGATTCTTACTTCTAACAAATAATTTTTGATTGTGAAATACTACAGTTTGGGGCCAAGAGAAAATTATTATGTTTAACCTAATTCTTTGAAGAATATCCAATTCCTTTCACTACCTTTCAAAGACACTTCTACAGTTGTTAACATTGGATGCAATTGTATATTTAAATAATATGTGTGAGAAACAGGTGGCTGGTATTTGGCTTATGAGAAAAGGGGAAGAAAGCTGTAAAATTGTTCCTCAAAAGACGAAAGAAGAAAAGTTACAGGCCTTGATAACTTTTGCAGTATAGACAGCGGGGACTAGGTGAAATTCATGTGGAATCTCTGCCTCAAATATTAGTCATTCTTGAAAAAACGGAAATGCTCAATCTTATTTCTGACAAGTACCCTAGAAAACCAATATCTACTGCTAAAAGGTAGAGCTTTTTGATCCATGCTTCTGCCAGTCAGTTTCTGAGACTGAAGTGTGCAGTGAAGCAGCAGTCTGGCAGACGTGCCCGGTGAGACAGCTGACCTCTTCTTCGGGGAGCAGAATTGGCTCTGACATGTCCCAGAGGTAGAAACGGAAACCCTAGCGCTAAGGTGTGTTGCATAGAGCCTGTGGTTAAGCAATATCTGAACCTGGATCTTGGGGATCTTCTTTCGCTAAGCCTGGGACCAGACCAAGAGAATACACAGCACACTGCTTTTGACCATCTTGACCAGAACCACAAAGTACTGGAAATGTCTCAGGAATGGATGTTCTCTACTGATTTCCAAACCTTAGGTACGTCCTCTTAGGTAAGTGTAAGGAAAAATCCGATGCCTGTAAAAGAAGTTTCCAAGCCACAGAAACTACATAGAACTGAGACAATGTTTGACCTTGTGCCCACTTAATTTATGAAGTATTATTGTTGCCTACTATTTTATTCTGCAGCTTTGAAGAAGAACACAACTCATTTGCACTCACATCTCTATGGAACTTTAATATACAATTTCTCTAGGATGGAATAAAAGACAGAGGCATCAAAAGATGAACTAATTCCTTGAGATTTTAGTACTTGCACCAAATAAATGACAACACTGTCCCCTGCAGTATGCAACACTGATTTGACTTGTTCTTAATATCCTTGAGCATTACTTTCCTAGAGCAAGCCATTGAATCTAAACCTAATTTTAAGTGACTGTAAGTTCAGTTTGATTCCTCAGACATTTATTAAGTGCCTGCTGTATTTCAGATCCATACTAAGCATTGGGATAAATGAATTATGAATTATTCACAGCCTCTGCTCTCTAAAAGCTTATAATCTAGTGGAAGAAACAAATTTCTAAGTAAATTAATTCAGTATTAAATGTACAGGCTAACTGAGAAACACCAGGGGTTATGGCAGAGATATTTAGTCAACTTCGTCCCAACAAGAAGGTGGCTCCAGGAAGGGGAAGCTACCTTAGTTGTGTGTCACAGTAGGAGTGAGCTTTAGTCAGGGCATATTATGCAGGAGAAATAGCCTGAACAAACCCTTAAAGAGTGAAATTGCATAACGTACACATTCTATAGTACACAGTAAAATATGGGGAGAGAAAGATGAGGCTGAGGAGGGGTGGGTCACAGAAGGATTATTTTATGCCACACTAAGGGGTTTGATTCCATAGGCAATGGAACACCACTTAAGGACAGTTATGTAGTCATATCTTCACTTGAAATAAATTTCTGAAATTATACTGTAGAGAGTCGTTCTAAAGGACCCAAGACTAGAGGTAGGGAGACAAGGTAAGAGGCTGTTTCACAGCACAGACCAGAGATAGTGGGAGCCTGATCTGGGAAAGTGACAGCAAGGATGGAGATAGAAAGAACAAGATGGGAGAAATATGTAGAAAGTAAAGTTCCTGGGATAGAGTGATTGGGTTTGACGTGATCACCGAAGAGAGGAAGTCTAGGGCATGCTTCTGACTGGAGAACAAGTTGGATAGCTGGGTCATCGGCAAAAAATAATAATAGAGGGAGAGGAGAGGGTTTGAGGATGCATGGATAAAAAGATGAAAGAAATTTGTCATAGATCCACACGCATAGCAACCAATATTCATATTTTGAAATATTTCTTTCTTGTCTTTATTCTTCATATATTTTGTACATAATTAAGTTCATACTACATTTAAAATAATTTATTCTGCTTTCTATTTGACAAAAGAATCATTTCTTGGAAAAAGAAGTATTATTTCATAATATTAAAAATTCTTTTTGAACATACTTTTCAATAACTGCATAGTATTTCTTAGCATTAAACACCTATGAAATAAAACACTTTTATCTGTAAACTACATATGACAACTGAATGGATGCAACCTAAAGATTTGGTTAGAGTGAAGTACTTATAAAATGTTCTACAGGAAATGAGACAATATTTTTTAGAAACAAGTAGTGAGTTCGTAGGAGTCAATCAAATACAATATCTTAAGATAAAAATATGAAAATTCTTCTAATTATTTTATTTAAAAGATCAAAATTGGTCACTTATACTAACATAGTAACAACATTGTATTCTGGTTAAAATATGGCCTTGCAGTGAAAGGGATATATAGTCAAGAACAAACACTGTGAGATTTGTCATTAATCTTTTTCCTCTTTTCTCTAGTAATATGGTGCAGAGGAACGAAGTCTGCAGATGAAAAAAAATTTTCATTTCACTAGAGCTGGCCTTAGGCAAATCCACACCGTCAATCACATGGATAAAATGTAGGCCAGGCTGCCAAGTGTTTTTCAAAATAGACAATAAATGAAATATAAGAAGTGAATATGACCAGGTATTTATAATTCTCACTTCTTAGTTGGCATAGTCCAAAATTATTAAATATACAGACAATGTTCCCATTATTTTGGGGTTTCTTCTCTTTTTTTTTTTTCCGTCTTCTCAACAGGGAATTTCGGTGTACATTTTTGCCCTTTGGCTTCATCTTTTAGTAGCTCGTGAAAAGTGATACGTAGGTGGTTTACACTCAACGCCAGAATCAACATTCTTTCTGTTCTGAAAAGCTCAGGATTTGAAAGCGTTTTTCCTTCTCATAAGGATTTACTCAAGTATTTATATATCCTGTAATAGTTGGCATCAGTAATATTATTCCTTCGTATTTTGGGATACTTTTATTTAGAATAACATGCTTCACAACCAGAGAAGCAAACTACCTATAAAGGAATAAATACAACTTTATTTCCAATTATTTTTCTTCACATCACTGTGGAAGTTGCATTTAAATATATTTCATTCAAACGTCCTATTTTCCTCAAGTGGAAATTCTAGTAGTTCAAGGGGAACATGATATTTTTAGAACTGTTTAATCTTTCACTGATTGATGAAGATCCAATTCAAACAAAGAACATTCTTCATATACAAAATATTGATTCACTGTAAGTTTGAACTTAGTAACTTAGAACTTTAAGATTTGAGGAGAGGGTGGGTATCAGCTGTTACAAGCAGAGACACCAGGGAATTTTTATTCAAAAATAAGTGGACAGAAAAAAGCCTTAGCTGCTCAAAGGCATAGAGTAGAGGTATGCCTTAGAGTACACAGTATTTTTGCACATTTCTGTCAATCTTAAGAGGCTATATGATCAACAGATTTTTCTACAAAATAAAAGAAGCTAAGATTTTCAATAATTCCTCTTTTTTTTGGTTAAGCTATATTTTCTGAGCACAAATTAGTACACATTCCCTAACAGAAATAGAAATGTGTTTATGGGGAAAAGGAGACAGAGTATTTGAAATGATGCCTTCATAGGAAACTTTAATATAAACCACTCTGCAGGATCAGGACATATCCGCTTCAGACAAAAAAACAATTGCATTCCTAACTACAAAATGGTACAAGGTATTAGAAATAGGTAATGGTCTTTAATATCTGTGACCCAAGCATCTGAAGAAGACAAACTACTCAAAATTCTACAACACAGTACATGACTTTGCACAAATTGGATTGTTGTTTTTCATTAGGTCATGTATTACTCGCAGGCAAGAGAGCTTGTATTAGCCACCCACACTGGTCTACCCCTGCCAGTGTGAGGAAGATAGCATGAGCCACAGACACACTTAAAGTCAGGAAATAGGGAACATTTTGGGTGAGCCTTTGGCATAAGGCAATTCTCTGATGCTCTCTGGTTACCTAGTGATATTGATACAAAAAGTATAAGCATTAAATGTTCATTATGATCTAAACCTCTTTTTTCTTAATATGGTTTTGTTAAAGGCCCCAGTGCTTACAACATCGTACAAGAGCCACCATTAGCCTATGGCCTGGGCTCAGTGTCACTGGCTCCTTCATTCTGGCAAAAATACATTGAATGAACACTGTGTAAGGAGAATTTCCATTTCTGGTTTGAGTAAATCAACATCTGATTCATACTTTAAAAGTGTTTTGTTCTTTGAAGGAATAAAGCATGTATCCTTCTTTCAGTCAGGGCTATATAAGCATCATCTTGAAGACATATTTATTAAAGAAAAGAATTAATTATTTCTTAAAAGTCCTGGCCAGGTCTACCCTAATAAAATTTCCTTTGGACCACAAATGTTGACAATCTCTAATGTTCTTTTGATGAATACTGGAATGTGTGAGGAGGCCCCACGGTGGCATGGTTGACTTTACATTGCAGGAAGAGTGGAGTTTGGCTCTCAAAGCTAAGTCCGATGCAAATGAGCCACTCTTGTTTTCCGCCTACCTGAGCATGGCGGGAAATTGCCCCCTGTGCCCTTCAGGCAGAGCACAATCCACGGCAGTGTGGTCAGTCAGAGGGCAGCGCAGCTCTGCTTTCTCAGGCTGCTGGTATTGTTTACAGAGCTAACCTATGCTCAGAATCTGTTTTTCATTATTATGTTTCAAGAAAAACAAAGTGCCATTCATGCAAACCAAAAGGAAGTTACAAGCCCACGGCTCAAAGCTGAAAATGGTCAATTGAATTAGCATGCTTTTTGTGCATGTGAGTAGAAATGTACAGGTACATTTGTACATGAGCAGGCTGGCCATTTAACATAGTATTTTAACATGATTATGAAAAGCAAAATACCTGTATTTGTGGGCAGGGACCTATGTGCAAAAGCACTTTTGAGTTCCAAGAATGTGTGCACCTTCTGAAAAAAGAAACAAGAACCTTGCAAGTTCATCTTGCGTGTATGGTGTCAGGACCACAATAACACTCAAGAAATAGCTTTTGAACATGTTCATGTATAAATGAACGTGAAAACATGAATTGTGTACAATACTAAAGAATTCATTTTTTTTTGCATTTGAGTGTATGTGTTTTTCTTTTTTTTCCCCTCACTCTAGGTATGTATTATAAAAACAGTGACTGTATATGGTGAAAATTCAAGTAGAAGGATACAAAAGTCTTTCCCCCTACCTAATGGCCCCATTCCCATCTTTCTTTCTCTAGCATTGCTACTAAAATTGTGTTCATTTTTAACAAATTGGATCATAGTTTATGTACTGTTTTGCACATAGTTTATTCCATCTAATTTTTTGGAGATTTTTCCACATTTACCCAGATTACCACCTTTACACACATATACTTATTTAATTCTTTTAAAATTTGACTCTAAATATTCTAGTCTACTACATGGCTAAACAATAATGAATTTCCAGTTCCTAGAAGATAGGCAATAGTGTTGCTTCCAATTCTTTTTTTAAATTAATAGCTACAAATAACGATGAACTGAATATACATGCACATATATTTTTATGCAACTATGTCAGAATATACGTAGAATAACTTACTAGAACTGAAATAGGTGCATCAAAGGAATATGCATTTTTAATTTGGATAGCTACTGCTAAATTGCCATTCCACCGCAGTCTATGAGAACACTCGCTTTTCTGCATCTTTGTCAAACTGTGGTGACAAACTTTTAACCTCAGCTAATCTGAGAAGTAAAAACAAATACTAATTCATTGTTATCTTAATTTGAATTTCTATCACAATTATTCAGGTTGAGCATTTTATATTTATTGACCAACTTTGTTTCTTTCTTTTTGAATTGCCCAGAAATGATTTTTTTTAAAGATAGCATATGACAATCTGTGCTGTATGTGTGATCAGATACCGTAACTGAGAAGAAAGACATTTTCAATGCCAAGATGGAAATACTCTTTTCTTCCCATTGTACAAGTATTATGCAGTTCAAGCCAATTTTAGGGAACACTCTCTGAAAGCTACCAAGAAATAAAATGTGGATTTTTCTCCTGAACCAGCTGCAATGAACTACAGAAAAAGGAACCGTCTACTCACTGGATATACCTTTGCTGTTATCCTCAAAAGATGAAATTCCAGAGATAGCATTGTACATTCATTGTGGTATGTGTCTTTTATTTTATTTATTCATTAACTTTTACTTATTGATGGTTTATTATGTACAAAACCATCAATATAGGATCTAGAAAGGCAAGTAACCAAATAAAATAAGACAACGAATTAGCCATAATTTTTCCTCTTAAGGCATTTAGAGTGCTTCTGAGAACAAACAGGAGAGGAAAATAAATAGCAGGTTTGGGATCTTACTTGAGTACTAAGGAGTTTGGACTTCACTTGGGGCAAGAAAGTGACTGCAGATAATTAACAATATTCAAATTGCTCTTTAAGCAAATTCTTCTGAAATCCCTGTAGATGAGAGGAGAAGGGCTAGAGGTGGAGAGACTAATTAGGAGGCTATTATCTCTCACAGGTGACAGATAATCAAGGTCAAGACAACCACAGTGGCAAGGGAAGTGGCACGCTGGCAACTACCAGTGCGCATGCTTGGGGGATGCACAATTGTCAGGAACTAATCCTGGACGGTTTGAACCATCAAAGCCAAGGAAGGATTAGGCCCAAGAAGGAGGGGACGTCAAGAATATAAAATGCTACAGACTAACAGAATCCTTACACTAGACCAGCTTTATTCATCCTAGAGGAAATGAGAACATGTCATTATTACCTTTGTCCAATCAGTACATGCTCATTGAATTCCCGCTGTGCCCAGACACCGTGCTATGTGCTGTTGATAAAATGGTGAGCAAAATCGATAAGGTCCTTACTATCACGTAACTTAAAATCTACCAGAGAGAGCATCGAATCGAAAGCAACAATGGCATCTCCTTTTTGCTCTGGGAGAACCACCCCTCAGCCTTTGTTAGCCCGCGTGCCTTAGGTAAACCAAACCCTCCCACAGACCTGAAATGGTCTATTTGAACTAAGCCCAGACCCATGGGAGGAAGGGAGGGTGCGTTCCTCCCTCTGGCCATAGTGAATGTCCATGCATAGGTAGGATCCATGGAGGCCGAACGTAGCTGCAGAAATTTCATTCTGAGCCTTTTGTTTCCGATCTCAGAGAAGCAGACTGTCTCCCTTACATGGTGGGTACCTGGAAGTATGAAGAACCAGAGCCGTGGCCGCCAACCATGGAGTCAACCTTGTCTACAGTAAGTAGAAAGCAGAGCCAAGAGTTGCAGAGAAAAACCATGTCCTGATGATGTCATTTGAGTCTGGTCAAGCTCTGACCAAAGCTAGATTTATTCTTGAACTTTTGGGTTAGGTGAGGCAATAAATTCTATTTTAGTTCCAACCAGTTTGGTTTGGATTTTCATTCACTTGTAATCAAAAAAAAGTCTAACCATTACAGCTCAGCCCTAAAAAAAATGTCCTGTCCTTCTTTTCCCCAGATGGCAAAAAGTTTTAAAATTACTTGTCTCTGAACATTCTATTGCAAAACTATGGTGTATTACAAAATCTAAGGCATTTGAAATCTAAGAAGGATGGTATTTCCGTAGAAATAATTAAATGACGATCTAAGGAAAGTTATAGTATCTTCCAGTCTGTTTTAAATTATGGTATAAAGTTCCCAGCTGTATGTTCTTCAATTACCAGAACTCAGAGAAGTCTGGTATTTAGGCCATTACAAACCTACATTTATACCTCTTTTGAGGTAGCAAGAATGTTACTGAGTAACTATTTTATTGAAAAATGACTAGAGTCTACTTTTTATCTTTAGGTAAAATATTTTTAAAAATTAAATAAATTTAAAAATTTTATTTTGGAAAATCTCCCAGTTCAGTGGAGAAGGTAAACACGTAAACCACTAAATGCACTGAAATCAGTGCATACTTTGCCTTAATCTTTATGTTTGAAGCATTGTGCATTGAAATGTCTTTCATCTGGAAGGAATGATGACACTGATTGAGTATTCTGAGGAATTTCTTTGTGCAGGACCTGGTCATCATTCAGAATCAGCTTGGAAATGCCGTATTAGACATAATCAGACTTTCAGACATGAGTAAATACAGTGATGCCTGCCTAACCCAGAATTTCCCTCCCATGCAGGTATAACTTACGTAGTCTTACTTGTTATGGTTTTGGAGCAACCACAAGGGTTTCAATTCCGCTATTCTGTATTCTTTCCTTTGGGGATAGTTAGAAAAAGAAGGTAACAGCACTTGACCACAGAAAGGGAACATAACATTGTAGAATGTCTTTTTCCCTAATGAAGATGTGAGAGAGAAAGAGAATTGAAAACAATCACCCGAGTTTCCTCAGCCCAATTTTTAACATATCAGCTCAGTATGAGGGTGAAAACATCACCTTTTCTAACTACCTCACAGGTTTATCAGGAAGGGTAAACAAAATAACTTTTATGGAAGTGGCTTGCCCATTTTCAACTGCTAGACAAAGTTAATCATACTTCCTGTTTGGGTTTCCTAGAAGCAATGTGTGGTCAGGGCCAGTTGGTCAGGCTGTACATTGCACAAGGGTGTCAGAGCATGTCATGTCGACTTCTATATCTCTGTCAATAATTTTCTGGCAAATGGGACTAAAGAGAGTCTTGTTCTGATAAACTCTGTGTGTTACGACAAGGTTCCACCAGGAAGGGGTGCCTTTTTAAAATTCTCACCAAGACCCTTTATACAGTGATAGAGGAAGCATGGTCTTGGCCTCCTTTCTCTCCCTTTCTCCAATCCAACATTCACACTACAATCTGAAAATTGCTGCTAAAATGCAAACTTTAGTACTATCGCTCTGCCAAGATCCCTACAATGACTCTTCCATTGCCTTCAGAGTAATGCCCAAATGTCTAAATTTGAGAAGATTCAGGGCCCCTCACCAGCCCAGTCTCGTCGCTCCCTGCCATCCTCACCTGTGCTCCAGTGTCAGGAGGTACCTACAGCTCCCTGAACAGCATGTGCTTTCTTGCCTCTGAGTCCGAGGAAATACTCCTCATGCCTGAAACATCCTTCTGCTTCTCTTCTCTTATATGCAGCTCAGAGGTCACATTAGGCTTCCTCTAGGAAGCCCCTTTTACCCAACCCTGGAGGAATCTTTATTTCTTCCTATGTTCTCCCTTGTAGTAACCTTGTTAGTCATTCAACTCCCTCAGGTAGATAATGAGTACTCGGAGGACAGAGCATGTGTACCCCTCACCTGTGTGCCTGGCACATGTTACCCCCCACATATATTTGCTGAATGAGATGAGGTCTGGCTTCTAGTGTTGGATGTGCTGCTTATTTGCCTTGGGACCTTGAACATGTCACTCAATCTATATCCCACTTTCCTGCTAGAAAAATAGAAGTTGAATTAGCCAATCCATAAAGAAGAACATCTAGACTTGGAAATATGCCGTACGTTTTTCTCACCTAAATTCAGAATCTTCTAACTTTGCTGCTGAAATAGAAAAGAAAAGGGGGAGGGACCTTTTGGCGGTTGAGACTTAAATACACATGAAATGTGTGTGTGTGTGTATGTTGCCTTCTTAATATTAAATTTCCTTGACCAGCTTTAAGAAGTTTTCTACCAAATGATCATGGTAATGAAAATGCTTGGCAAGTGAAATTCAGTTATTTTACAGTGGTCTAACATTTTCCAAATGCCAAATGTAATAGGTGTTTGCCATTGCACATAATTCACTGGATCCTTATTTCATTTTTACTACAAATTTATGGCTTGAGCTTCAGGGTAAACGGCTTCAACATACTGTCTGTGACTGTTCTGGGACTGGGAAATGGAGATTGGTACAATTATCTCATTAATTTGAAAGTCAATATACAGAACTCAAGTCCCAACTCCTGGGCAGCGGTGCCTTCATCTTAATCATCCCGAGGATTTTGGAATGTGGGCAAAGCAGCGTATCATTAGAATCTGGGTGGAAGTAGCAAAAAAGTAAAAAAGGGGCTCTTGGAATTGGAAAATGATGGTAGGAAGGCAAGAAGTGAATCACAGAGAGCAGCTGAAAGACGAGAAAGCCCTTGGTGCCTTGAGATTTAACAGTTTGAGCGATCCTATCGCATAAACAGTGCTGATCGGTGTTTTGTGATATGTCCCTTTTGGTACCTACAGGATGGGAATGCTTTTGTAACCCCTGCCAATTAAGATACATTATGGCGGGTGATACCCAGAGGAATCCATTAACTTCTGTGTATCTTCACTATACAAGTTTGGTTGAGCCTTATTTTCTGTAGGTTATATTATAAAAACAATATTTTTCCCAAATTAAGAATTACAGTAAAACACTGAATCTGGCTTTCGATGTATACATGTGGTCTTCCTACAACTATGAGAAATATACTTCTTTGGAGGATTTGGCCCTCCAATTTAGAATCACGGATGGGTTGGGTGTTGAAGAAGCAGCATGACAACCGGAAAAGGAAATGCAGCAGAGCTACATATGATTTAGAATTATTTCTGAGTAAAACCCTTGAGTTATTGAAGAGTTCATCTCAGAGGAGATGAACACAAATCCGCTGACTGCACCAGGCAGTCACACATATTTGTCAAGTGAATACTGGACGGAAAGTATCAGTTGTTTTATAGGTGACAACCAGGGTCATAAATGCATCCACCTGCTTGCGGAGAAAGGAACATATTTTACTACCATGTCACCCTTTATAGAGTCACACAAACAGGCATCTGACGTATATTCCAGTTGAATAAATCAGTGATTTTTAAAGACCTGTCAGTGAACCGGTGCCAGACTAACGAGAGAAGAATCATGCAAGGAGTGTGTTATAAATCAATTCACCTGAGTCTCTTTCCAGTCTTCCTGGATTAGAATCTGGGGGCAGGGTGGGTGGGGGGCGTCCAGGAATCTTTATTTTAAAACAGCTTTGGTGGTAATTCATTTGACCAGGTTTTGGAACCAGAGGACTAAGTCATATTTCACATGTTAGTAGCTGTACAATGAACTCTCCCCTCACCATGATATTGTACGTAATACTCTTTTCTGAGAAAATAACTGAAAAGCTTGATAACATCAATTCTCTGTAGAAAATAAACATTAAGGGGCCATGAAGCACAGTATCAGAACTGGGGCATCAATTGCCTATCTTCTGCAGATTAAAGACTTTTTATCTGTGGAATCTTAATTGCCCTTTTGGCTGGGTCCTGAAATTGGAATCTTCCCGAAGTGAAGGTACATTAGTAGACTTTTACTCACTTTCTGGAACGAAATGGAAAAGTCTGTATCCATTCACAGCAGAAAAAAAATGTTCTCTTTAAGTCAACACATCTTAACACTTCAAAATAGGGCAGACTTTACTACTGCACAACAGAAAACATTTCCAGAGAAGTTGAATGACCTGCAGTAGCTCATGCCTTGCCATGATTCACCCAAGCACCCATATTTTTATGGGTGTGAATGTAAAGGTGAGCAAATAAATTCCAGCAAGTATGAAGCTGTGAATCTAAAGGAGCAAATAAATTCCAGCAAATATAAAGCTGTGAATCTAAAGGTGCAAATAAATTGCAGCAAATATCAAGGTGTGAATCTAAAGGTGAGCCTTTTACCCAATTCCTCGATGCCAAGATAATGGAATTTGGGGAGAAGCTCAAATGCCAGACTGTTAATCTGTACCAGAAAAACACTGTTCAATTTGGAGTTTTATAAATACACATGAAAAATGATTGGAAAGAAGTCTTTAGCAGGAGTTACTTTTTCTTCAACTCATGAGAATGTGAACTTTCATTCATACTGTGCCGGCGATGGGTCAGGCACCCTGAGTAGCCTGCACACACAACTGGAGTTATTCACATTTAATTACATCTTTCCTGCCCACTAAACAATTATTCACAAAACATGAATAGAAGTAAGTGACATATTTATTCACTCATTTATTTAAATAATTTTTTCTTGACGATCTTGTTTAACACTATGCTATGCTCTATTAAGGATTTTTTAAAGTTCTGTACAGGGCTTCTCTTGTAACAGTTTACAATCCATAACTGGTAAAAATGACGGCAGAAAATAAATGCTTTACTTTCAGTTTCCTGGCTTCCTTATAAGAAAGAGAAGGACTGTTGTGAGAGGAGCCAAAGAAATACAGGTACAAGTTCTTTCCCAGGAGCTCTATGCAGACTGATAGAGTGTGTTGTTTCTTTTAAATCAGCAGAGAGGTAGTTTGAAAATGATTTATTAGCCCATGGAATGGAATCCCGTGACCACTCATTACAACAGGTCTCTTACATCCCTTCAACATCCTTCCAAACTCACATGTCACAAATCCAGCCCAGCTGAAATCCAACCCTCCCCAGGTCCCAGCCTGCACCAGGGCAGCTGAAGGTGGCTGGAGACCAACTCACACATGATTCTTTTCCCTTTAAATTCATCTTCGTTCTTCCCAACAGTCACACAGTTTCTCTCCAAACGCTCCTCCTCTCTGACTTTTTCAAACCTTTTTCTCTCCCCCTCAAACTCCTACACCTTTTCCATCCTCACTTTCAAGTGAAATGTTTTAAAACTTTCACAGGTATTTCAATGAACTATTTCTGCCTTACAAAGTCCCCAGAATTAATGGCTTAAAACTGATGTGTTATTTCTCACGATTGGTGGTCAGGAACTTGGGCAGGACTCGGCTGGGTAGTTTTTCTGCTCTACGGGCAGCAGCTTAGGGTGATTCAATCGGGAGCCCCACTGGCCTCGAGCTCCACAATGGCCTCTCAACCTCCGTGGTTCTGCGTTTGAACCCTGAGCATCCGGTGCCGGGGGTTTCTTAGAGTGTGGCAGTGGGTTCGAAGAAGGAGGCAGCAGAAGATGACAACTTCTTAAGGCTCAGGCTTGGAAAGCCCAGAATGTCACTCCCACATTATTCTATTAGTCAAAGCAAGGCACAAGGTCAGGAGGATTCAAGAGAAGGAAAAGAGATTCAACTTCTTGATGTGAGAATCTGCATGTGAATACAGGGTTGGGAGGAACAGTTGGTAGACGTAATTAAAAACTATCTACTACGACTCATTAAATATTAGTTACCATGCCCTACACCACACCCAGCACCTTACCCATATCTGTGCCCACGCACCCACACTCCCTCGTGACTGCTGATGAATGCTCCCACACCTAACGAAGGCCAATCTCCTCCACTCTTACAATAGAATCCACTTTCACCTACTCACGGTCGCTGTTTCAGTAACTTTTCTTCTTTCTCCTGCAGCATCAACTTTTCTTCTTCTCCGCTATGTAATTCCTGTTGGCAAACACATGTAATTTCTCTCCTCTTAAAAAACAACCAAGGAAACCAAAATTTCTCTCCTGAATCCATATCCCCCTACAGATATTATTCTTTTCTGTTACCCTACATAGCAAAACTCCTTATTGCCTTCAATCCCTCTTAGTCCATCCTCTCCTGAACCCATGCCAATCAGGTTTTGTTCCACCAAAACAGCCCTTCCCTCTATCACCATATCTTCCAGTCTTCAAAATGCAACATACTATTCTCTGTTCTCATCTCACTTGACCTCTCTGGAACATTGGGCTCAACTGATCCCTCCTCCTTGAAACACTTTTGTTTTTTCTTCTTGTCTTCAAAAGCATTACACTTTTCCTGATTTTCCTCCTACTTCAGTAGTGGCTTTTTTTTCAGTCTCCTTTGTTGATTTCTTCTCATTTCCTCAATCTCTGCTCCAAGGCTCAGTCGTTGGTTTTTTTCTCATGTTTATTTACTCACATTTCAAGATTTTTAAACCTTTTTCTATATGTGTATCTATATTCTGAAAACTCTAATACTTATGTCTCCAATCCAGACCTCTTTCCCAAACTGCAGATTATAGCTAATGGCCCACTTGATATCTCTACCTGGACATCTAATCAGAATCTCAAACTAAAGTGTCCAAAAGTGAACGGCTAATCATGTCCCCAGATGGTCCTCCCACAGATTTCCCATCTCAGTAAATGACAACTCATCTTTCCAGTTGCTCTGGCCAAAAACGTGGAATAATCTTGGGTTCTCTCTTTTTCTCACAATCGTCATTGAGTTTGTCCTCAAATCCTGTTGCCTCTTCCTTTAAAATGCTCTCATAATCTGAATACTTCTCACCATCATCTCTCACATGAATTTCTCTAAATAATGCCCATTCTTGCTTCCTTCTGGTCTATTCTCACTCCAGTAGACAGAGGGATCTTCTTAAAATGTAAGTCAGATGATCCCACTCTTCTGCTTTAAACCCTCCAGTGATTTCCTGTTTCACTCAGAATAAAGGCTCGTGTCCTCACAGTGACCTCCTATGTCCTACAGTCTGTCCTGATACCCTGTCATTCTGTGCCTGTGATCTCATCTCCCACCATCCCGACCCTTACTCATTCACTCCAGCCGCACTGAACACCTTTCTGCCCCCTGCCCACCAGGAATGTTCTCATCACAGGGCCTTTGTACTTGCTATGCCCTCTGCCTATAAAGCTCTTTCACCCTCGCCCCTCTGGACATAGCGTTGATTCTACTTGTCTATTCATTTATAGCGTGTCTCTCTCCATCACAATATAAGCTCCACCAAGGCAAGCACTTTCATCGGTTTTGTTTGCTGTGGTATCCCCGACACCAAGAATAGCAAAGCTACACAGTAGGCACTCCATTAATAGGTGTTAGAATTAGTAAACTTCTATTTCCTTTTCTTGTTTGTTTCATTTGTTTTTAAACATAGTTAATTCTTCTTGCCCTTTGAAATGTATTTTATCTTATGATGAATTGTGAGATAGAAATCACTAACCAGTTCTTTCAACACTTTTGGGTGAGGCTAAATTGTGATGCTTATTCTGTTTTATATTTATCATTACTGGAATCTGTGTGTCCTTGCACTTGTTTCATGCTGCTGGAATCAACATGGCTTTGTGAATGTGTTTTAACAAATCATAATCACCCTCTCTTCTCAGTCCCAAATTTCTCGTTTTCCCCTGCTCGTTCTTAGTTAGATATCTCTGCCAAGCCACTCACATGCTCCATCCTGATTAGCTGAGTGACAAGAAGCAGAATCTAGTTTAGACAGTTTCCACAGATCCTTTTCTATGTACTATTTCCCACTTACATCTTCTCTCGACTTCTAGGATTTGGGGGTTTCTGGCATGCCTCTTGGGACGGACTTGATGTCCCCTTCTCTTTCCTTTACCACCAATTCTGCTTGCCTTCCTGGGACTGAACTTTATTTTATCACACAGTTTCCAATTCTGTTTGATCCTCTGTCTTTGGAGTCTGCCATCCACTCAGGTGAGACCTTCCTCTGCATGAACAGAGCCAGGCCCCCAACAAAGAACAATGGCGCCAGCCTCTGGACATGCTTTTAAGGAATGGGTGCAAATCTGGCTCTTCCAGATGCATTTTATAGTTTTGTCATTTTTGCTTAAAGTGTTTCATTGGGATTTTGTTAATATCAGAACACTTTATAAGTTGGGAAGAGTTGTTAACATCTTTTCAAATAAGAACATTTTATTTCTTATTCAAATTTTCCTGTAAATGGTTGACTAAGGTATAGTTTCTTAAAAATTGGTAATGTGTCTCATTAAGGGTAAGATTGGGTATTTACATATTCATTGCTATTGTGAATAAGAGCTTTTTTCATTGAGTTTATGGGTAATATATGAGACAGTATGTTCTGTGTTTGGGGGATTTTGGAGGAGGGAGTAAAATATTTGACATCTGGGCATCTTTTAAAATTCTTCATCATAAAAGCATTTTAAACTAATTTTCAGTGTTATAATGTATATAATAACTTTGTCTCTGACTATGTATGCCTTTGTTCAAGTTGGATATATAAAGAGCTTCTTTATCACAAAGAACTGAATAACAAAAAATCCTGTATAACAAGAATCACATAGAATCTTGTTGAGGTTTCATAGAAAGAAGAACCTTGATTTTAATGATATGTATTCTAAGATTTTATGAGCTCTTTGTGTATATTTGCCAGTTGGTGTAAATTATAGGACATTCACATATTACCCATGTCACTCCATCACTGCCTCAAACACCACATACTGTGGAAATGGACCTGGAATAATAACTAGATTTTCACATCAGTGTTGCACTTTCTCCTATCATTGTGTCAAGAAATATACTTGGAAATATATATATTGGAAATAATCCAATGTGCAACTTTTTCATGGAGCGCTTGGCTGCACGGTCTGAGTGAGGGAAGCTTCAAGAGGCTTTGAGCTAGCTCTGAAGAGGTGGACTGGCATGAACCTACTGTTTCAGAGTTGAGAAGTTTTATACCCTTTTGACACACTCAGAATGGAAGCAATAAGAGTTGGTGGCAGAAGAATAGCCAGTCTCACATGTTTATACCTTCTCTCACTCTCTTTTTTTAAACTGAAGTATAGTTTATTTACAATATTATATTAGTCTCAGGTATACAGCAGAGTGATTTGGTATTTTTGCAGATTATATTCCATTATAGGTTTTTACAAGATAATGGCTGTAATTCCCTGTGCTCTATAGTAAATCCTTGTTGCTTATCTATTTTATACATAGTAGTTTGTATCTGTTAATCCCATACCCCTAATTTGTCCCTCTCCCTTCCCTCTCCCCTTTGGTAACCACAAGTTTGTTTTGGATGTCTGTGACTTTGTTTCTGTTTTGCGTACACATTCAGTTGTATTACTTTTTAGATTCCACACATAAGTGATATCATGCAGTATTTGTCTTTGTCTGACTTATTTCACTAAGCACAGTACCCTCTAGGTCCATCCATGTTCCTGCAAATGGCAGAACTGTATTCTTTTTTATGGCTGAGTAATATTTCATTGTATATACCACATCTTAATCAAGTCATCTGTTGATGGGTTGCTTCCATGTTGACTACTGTAAATATTGGGTGCTATGAACACTGGGGTAAATATGTCTTTTCAGATTAGTGTTTTCATTTTTTCCATATATATACCCAGGAACAAAATTGCTGGATCACATGGTAGTTCTAATTTTACTTTTGTGAGGAACCGCCATACTGTTCTCCATAGTGGCTGCACCAATTTACATTCCCACCAACAGTGCAAGAGGGTTCCCTTTTCTCCACATCCCCTCCAGCATTTGTTATTTGCAGGTTTTTTGATGACAGCTCTTCTGACCCATGTGAGGCGATATCTCATTGTTGTTTTGACTTGTATTTCTCTAATAATTACCGATACTGAGCATCTTTTCATGTGCCTGTTGGCCATCTGTATGCCTTCTTTGGAAAATGTCTATTCAGGTCTTCTGCCAACTTTTTGATTGGGTTGTTTGGTCTTTTTGATATTGAGTTGTATGAGCTGTTTATATATTTTGGACATTAACCCCTTGTCAGTCATGGTCATATCATTTGCAAATATTTTCTCCCATTTAGTAGGTTGTCTTTTCATTTTGTCAATAGTTTCCTTTGCTGTGCAAAAGCCTTTAAGTTTAATTAGGTCCCTTTTGTTTATTTTTGCCTTAGGAGACTGATCCAAAAAAATATTGCCATGATTTATGTCAGAGTGTTCTGCCTATGTTCTCTTCTAGTTTTATGGTTTCCGCTCTCACATTTAGATCTTTAAACTATTTGAGTTTATTTTTTTGTCTGGTGTGAAGGAATGTCCTCATCTCAATGTTTTACATATGGGTGTCCACATACCTTTTCTCTTAACCTTTCTCTATTGGAGAAAGACTGGTGCTGCCCAAGATAACCTCATAACCAGAATACCCCAAATAGAAATAGGGCTACCTAAGAGCAAGCCCACCAGGAAAACACTGGATTTCCTCATTAAACAGTGAATATAATTCTAAGAGCATGGTTTGCTAAGCATGGGGCAAGGGATTTAAATAAGGATCCATTAGGATGCTTTTGCAGGGAACATTCCTGGAGCACATGCACACACACACACACACACACACATATCTTGGTAATTCTGCTTTTGTTAGACTAGGAAAATTGCATTCTTTAAACATGCAACACTTGATGATGGAGCCAGATGTCAAAAAGCATGTGGAGCTGGAGAAGGATAGAATCTTAAGATTGAAGATTTGCCATGGAAAATCCAAATGCAGATCAAGGAATTTTTCTAAAGAAAACTTTTAACAGCCTATTGTTTGTAGTCTGTTTCGGAGATAAGATATCCTAATACTGTGAAAACAGTCATTCTTCTGAGAGTAAGATTGATTATAAAACCTATTTTTTCATCACCACTGTATTAACAGTAATCAACTGACTGTACTGGCATTCATATTGTCAGGTTGAACATATACACAATCCTTTTCCCCAGTTCCGATAATGTAACAAAGTCCACTTTCTCCAGAGTCTAACTAACATCACACACTGAGGCTGACATCTTTGTTAGTTTTACTTTAGATTCTCTACTGGTGTAAAAGTGTTTTATTTTACATCTCTGAGTACAACTTTGGTTTGGGGAAGACCTGGAGGTTTATAAGGGTTGTGTGTAAAGGAAGGGGCTCATTAATAAACACATTTCACTTTAGGATTTTAAGGAAAGCTATCCAAAAATTGCAGCATGATGATAAGCTGACACATTGTTTTGTCTAAATAAATCCATGTGTTGGAGCGCCGATTCTAGGACATCTTCCAAAGCTACAGACCTTTGGTGTTACCCTTGCTGCGTGCATGTGTGCAGCTGAGCCAGCAGGCTATGCTGCTTTGACTCAAAGAGCGGTCCATATCCAGGCATTAAGTCACTATACCGGACACGCACAACTGGAACGCTGTGACCTACATACAGTGTATGTGGTTTACATTTTCAGTAACTGGGAGGCAATTTAATTGTCTGACTCAATTACAGTAAGTGAGAGCCAGCCTGCCAAGTCTTCAGTCACCTCCTGAAAACGGACCCCTCAAAGTCAGGCCAGATTCGCTAAGGAGAAGCTAGGTCAGTGAAGCTGCAGATGAAGCATGTGTGTTCCAGTGTGTATCTTGAGAAAACTGCTGCTTTTCCTTGATCCTCTATTTCCAGCTCTGGCTCTCTGAAACAGGTCAAACTCTAGGATCAACAGTACAATTGAGTTTGACTCTAGCAGAACGGGAATCCTATTTTGGGCAATTGTTTCTTAGAGTAAAGCCAAGAGAAATATTGCCCAGTAGGAGGAACCATAATAAAGCTGGGTTTTGATTAAGTTGGAAAGTGTACATTTTCCGAGCAGCACTGTTACACTTGGAATTTTATATTAGTCTTAATCTCCACTGGAAAGGGGTGGCCTGGGCTCTGGAGACTAGACTACCCCATGTCCTCCATGGTCAACTGACTGAAGATTGGTTTGTCAAGGGACTCCTCCTTTGATCTGCCAAAACTGGCTTCTGACCAGAAAGTGCACGGTGTGCTTAGCCAGAGCACTGCTGCTTAGTGAGAAACAGCCCAAGTGTCTACTGAGAAACAGCTAGTCTAACTCTCAGCTCCTCATGAAACAAAAGGAATCTGTTCACATCTCTTTCTTGGAATGTTCCAAGCAGTAAGCATTCAATTTGATGTCTTCCCCTCTTCGGCAACTCTGTTAAAAAAATATTGGAGAAAATTCTTGGGAGTGATGATCAAGCCTGACATCTACTAGGAGAAGTCCTAGAGAAATGCAGGTAAAATTCTAGTAAGAAAAGTAAAACTAGAGTGAGAGGAGATCCTTTTTTTTTTAATCCATCAGCTCTGAAAACAAATAATTCTGCAGTATTTATAGTAACTATGGAAATCCCAGCAACTTGATAATAAGCAGGTGGACCACTGACACTTGTTAAAAGTACTAATAATTATGATGGAAACTTGTTCCTCTTTCTCCCACGTGCTGAGTTTATGAAGTTAAGGGAGGACCGAGAGTGGGGCAGGTGACGAGGCCGTGAGAGAACAATCTGACCTGAGGCCTATGTTTTCCTTTTTTTCCTTTTAAAATTTTATTTTATTTTATTTTTAATTGTGGTAAAAGACACATAACATAAAATTTACCACCTTCACTATTTTTAAGTGTACAGGTCGGTAGTATTAAGTACATTCACACTGTTCGCAACCAATCTCCAAAACTCTTTTCATCTTGGAAAACTGAAATTCTATACCCATTAGACAACAACGACTTGCTATTTTTTTTTCAAATCAATGTTATATCTCAGAAATTATCGTCAGTGAGTACAGAACAGAGAATTTATTTTTTAACCCAGTAAGATCTGTATAGGCGTAGTAAAAGGCCTTTTGCTGCTAATAAGGACTTCAAATTATTTGAAGAGGTTAAAATACTTATAACATGTAAGTCCAAGCACTGCATTTTCTGTTTATATATTATCAATGTCTTTAGAAACACATGGCTATATTTGAAAGACTATTGGGCCAGGAATTACCATAATTTAGATTCCATGACATTATGTCTATTCAAAATATGATATAGAGAGGATGCAATCAAATATAATAAACTTGTAAAGCAGATATGCCATTACCCATCCCCACCAAAGGGTTGAAGCCATTCTACTTTATAAGGAGACTATTAATCAATGCCACCTGGCTCTATCAGAGTCTTCACTTCCCTTTCCAAAGTGTACGTATTTTCAATAATATCCCAGAATTTGTTAACAGTTCATTAATATTAAGTATATTTTGTTTTGGAAATTTTATGCTTTGAAAGATATTCTTCAAATCATTGGGTCCACACAGTTTTGGGGGGAGAGTGGTAGGGGCTGGGGAAGTGTGGCTGAGTGTAGTGGCCCTGGGTTTGGGGTCACTGCAGATGAACCTGTGTTTGGACCCAAGCTCTGCCATTTTGCAACCATTGGCTATACCTTTCCTTTTCTACTGTTCAGTTTCCTCATCTATTAAATGGGTGGGAAAAAAACTAATGAAATAATACTCTCAGCTCTCAGCATGGGATATAGGAAACAGTTAACAAAAGTTACCGATTATTATTATCTTAAAAATAAGCAAATCAGCATGTACACACACATATTGTCCTTTGCCCGGCCATCAGTACTAGAATCTCCATGCACTTCTTTAGCATAAGGGCCTGTAACATTCTTGTTCTTAGATGAAATTAACATAATACTAACCAGATGAAGTAAGGGACCATCTATAGAACGTGGTTTCAATGTTCCTGGAAGACCCCTCCTCACATGCTGAGGGCTGATGTTCCAAAAACTATCAGCTTCATCTTATTTAATTTCATTTCATAGTATGTTTAAATTTAAGTTTGAACAAATCCTCCCCTTCTTTCTCTCTTTCTCTTCTTTTTTCCTCTCCCTCACCTTTTCTCTTCCCCATCTGGGATGTCTTAGTGGGCTTCTCAACGTCGCTGTAAATGGTAGGAAGCTGCCACCAGCTGTTCCGGGTCAAGATTCACTGAGCAGGTCTGAAAAGTTGGCGTTACCATCTGCCAGTTATTCTTTAGTTAACGTTAAGATGAAAATATTTTTGGAGGAATAGACTTTAAGCTCTAGGTGGTAGCAATACCTTTTTATTTTCTTCATTTTCTTTTGTTTTTTTCTTTTTCTTTTTCTTTTTTTTTTTTTTGCAATGAACATGTATGACTGTCACAATCAGAAAAAAAAAGTGTTTAAGAAAAATAAAGAAAGAAATTGATAGCATGATTTAGAGAGTGCAAATTCAGGCCAGGAATCATTTGTTCCCTTTCTGCTCCTTCTACCACAATTCCTAAGGATTTGGGGTGTATGACTTGGATAACTTGGTTATGTATTTTATTGTTCTTGACTTTCATCATGACATTTCTGACAGTTTCCTGGGGGATAAAAAAGTCTATGAAATACATTGACACAAAACATATATATTTTTTTCCTTCCTGGGGTTTGTACAGCTTATAAATTAGATTGCAAGTGTGAAAATTATTTGCTTTCTTTATCTGCCTTTTGGCCTCAGAGGTTTCCTCACACATTGACTTTTCCTTCTCAGCATATGACGTTCTAGAATGTTACATGCTTTAGCTTTTTACCTTCAGTATGCCAGATCAATTTCTCATGTTCACGTGAGAGTATGTTTCAGTAGAATGGCACATCAATTTACACAACGAATAAGAGATAATACTAAAAGCACTTTCTGAAAGTAACATACAAAAGTAAAATTTATAAATATATCTTTAGAAATCAACTTAGAGTAGCAATTTCTCTGGTACAGGGACACATTTTTCTTCCTTGAAAAGTATCTAAATTCACGTCTATCCCTTTGAAGAAACTGTGACAGTAGAGTTATGACTTTTCCCAGTGAGAAAAAAAGAAATTACATACGTCAGTTGTTCCATATGCCTGCTTTATGTCAAAGTCTTTAATATTTTATTGACTCTGGTCAGATATCTCAGGAAACACATCAGCTTATGACACACACGTTCAATCCTTGAATCCATTTTCTTATACTGCTTTGAACTCGCTTTTCTTTGTGAGGCAAGAACATTAAAGTTTCAATAAGCCTGGCATTAAAGACAATGAGGATACTATCAGTAAACCCGGGGGCCATCTCATCACACAGGCTTAGAAAAGAGGAGCATATTTTTCAGACTCAGAAAACTCTTTTGAAGTTCGCACTTTTATGACTTGTGGCAGAGCCACTGTGGGATTTCTGGGGTTTCCATCATCCCTTCTTCGGAAATCCTGAAAGCAGAGTCTCTCCCTGTGCTCCTGGCCAGCTCCGACCATCTCGGCTTCCTGTACCACTTCCTCCCCAGAGATTCCTTACTTGAAACTTATTATACCACAACACTTGTTGGAGTCCTTCTTCCCATATGGCAACTTTATCTCCAAGTTATTTACAAAAAAACAAAAACTAATGAAGAACATTACTCATAGATTTGAGTGGCAACTTTCAACTGAATTTTTACATATTTGGAAAAGAAACGCAATGGAGATTTGCAGTAGGACAACTTTGATGAGCGGCTTTTGAAGTAAGTAGTAAAGAGTCTGTCCTTTTTACAGACACTTTCCAAATCCACAGAGTCACATATTGAATATATTATGGGCCGTATTCTCATTCTTTTCCCCTCTTTTGATATGTAAGATGATACTTTTCCTTCCTTTGAGTCTTTGAATCCTTTAACATACTGATGGTTCATTCTTTGGCTGCTCATGGACACAAAAACTAGTTCTCCTCCTGCTGCTTTTCCAGAGAAAGTCTCTTTAATCTTACCTTATATGTGACATGTATCATTGTGCTATCATCCCCTGTAGCATGTTAACAGACAGGACACCACACACGTTCAGAAACTATTTGGAGAACTTCCAGAAGAGAGCCATCAGTTCTTAAGAAAATGCAAAATTAATTAAGATGATGAAATTTTTGTCATTTATATTTATATCTATACATGTTAGATTTCTCTAACATAATAAAATGCTATGATGCTTTGTCACATTTTATTAATTTATATGCTATAGCAACACATAATTATTCTGTTCTCTATGTCAGTTACTTGTATCACGATTTTTTATAGAATTTATCATATTATATTATAACACTCTTCGACATGCCTTTCTAAGTAAACTGATATTATCTCCAAAGCAAAGGCTGGGTCTTAGTCTTCCTTGATTTTGAAGTACTTTGCACGATCCTTGGTAGAGATAGACAGTGAAAGGCACAGTGGTTGAGTAAATGAAAAACAGGCAGATAGATGATTGGATGTATGGACAATCAGACACATATATTTGATGCTATAATCTTGTCTGTAAAACAAATGTAGGAGAATTTACTCGATTTTTCCTAGAGCGCTCTTTAGGATTAGGCATGATATAAATAGAATGATGATGTAGTACTGTACAATGGGGCTTCACAACAGTGGCAATGCAATGCGGACATTTAGGCAAGTTAATGTTTTGTTGCAGGTGCCGTCCGATGAATTGTAAGATGTTTAGCAACATCCCTGGCCTCTACCCAGTAGATGCCAATAGCAACACCCGCCTCCCCAGCTCTGACAACCAAAAATGCCTCCAGACTGTGCCAGCTGGGCCTGAGAGAGGGAGGGGCAAAATCACCTTCAGTGGAGAAATGCTGCTATATAGTGTCTGATTTCAGGATGGTATGATGCATTTGTATCGCATTTTAGAAAGTGAGTACGTAACTGGGTTGGGAAATAAAGGGAATAGTAATGCCATTTTCCTACCTAGATTAGGAAAGATAAGAAGCAATCTTTGTCTTCCAGAAAAAATTGTTTCAAGTGATGTCATTTATTCTGGTAAACTGTGTATTTCCAAGCTATAAAGTGAAAAGAAGCCTCTGATGTCCAAAATCCTAGTGTTCCAAAACATGGGCTCTCCATGTAGTTTCCTTCTATAAGATAAACATTCTCACATCTGTTGGAAGTGCCTAACACTACCTTCTTTTCTCTTCTATGCTTGGCTTATTTTTAGCACATATCTCACAATTTTTTAATTAAATATTCCCATTTAACAAATTCTGCAAAATATGCCTCTGTTTTGTTTTATTTTAGAAATTGGGCAGAGTATCACTGAGTTGTGGACTCCTTAGTTTATCTATAAAATTTAATTAAATCTAATCATCATTTCACTAAGTTTTCAAAATGCTTTCACGTTTAAGAAAACATATTCTCCCTGAAGAGTCAGGTCAGATAAGGTTTAGGTAATGAATGAGGAAGTAGAGGAAACCTAGAGAATTAGGAAACGGTGTGGGTCAGAATATATTGCTGGCAGAACCAGCAGTGAATCTGAAGTCTTGCATCCCAATCCCAAATTCTAATCTCAAATTTCAGCAGGCATAAGAATGGCCTTGGGAACTTGTTAAAAATGCAAATTCTTGTGCTGCACAGCCAAAGATTCTGCTTTGGTAGATTTGGGTGCTGTCCAAGAATTTACCTTTTTTTTTTTTTTTTTTTTTTTTGGTAGAAAGTCTGGTGCCCAGGGTTGAGATCCTTATACGTCTCTGATTATGGCCCACTTCACTGCAAGGTTCTCTTCTGGACTATTTTTGGCGTCTCCCTTCTTCCCAGTTCCCACTCTTTTGGCCCCTCTCCATCACAGAGATTCACTTTAATGTATTTAATATATGTTCTTAGATATGTATGCATTCCATAAAGTCTATAGGCTGTTTTGTGTGTACCTGTGCTTTTTTTTTCTTTCAACATCTTTATTGGAGTATAATTGCTTTACAATGCTGTGTTAGTTTCTGCTTTATAACAAAGTGAAATCAGCTATACATATACATATATCCCCATATCTCTTCCCTCTTGCATCTCCCTCCCTCCCACCCTCCCTATCCCACCCCTCTAGGTGGTCACAAAGCACCGAGCTGATCTCCCTGTGCTATGCGGCTGCTTCCCACTAGCTATCAATTTTACATTTGGTAGTGTATATATGTCCATGCCATTCTCTCTCTTTGTGCCAGTTTACCCTTCCCCCTTTCCGTGTCCTTAAGTCTATTCTCTAGTAGGTCTGCGTCTTTATTCCCGTCCTGCCCCTAGGTTCTTCACAAACTTTTTTTTTTCTTTAAGATTCCATATATAGGTTTTAGCATACGGTATTTGTTTTTCTGTTTCTGACTTGCTTCACTCTGTATGACTGATTCTAGGTCCATCCACCTCACTACAAATAACTCAATTTCGTTTCTTTTTATGGCTGAGTAATATTCCATTGTATATAAGTGCCACATCTTCTTTATCCATTCATCTGTTGATGGACACTTAGGTTGCTTCCATGTCCTGGCTATTGTAAATAGAGCTGCAATGAACATTGTGGTACATGCCTCTTTTTGAATTATGGTTTTCTCAAGGTATATGCCCAGTAGTGGGATTGCTGGGTCATATGGTAGTTCTGTTTTTAGTTTTTTAAGGAACCTACATACTGTTCTACATAGTGGCTGTATTAATTTACATTTCCACCAACAGTGCAAGAGGGTTCCCTTTTCTCCACACCTCTCCAGCATTTATTGTTTGTAGATTTTTTGAGGATGGCCATTCTGACTTGGGTGAGGAGATACCTCATTGTAGCTTTGATTTGCATTTCTCTAATGATTAATGATATTGAGCATTCTTTCATGTGTTTGTTGGCAATCTGTATATCTTCTTTGGAGAAATGTCTATTTAGGTATTCTGCCCTAAATACATTGGGTTAATTGTTTTTTTTTCATATTGATATTTTTGATATTGAGCTGCATGAGCTGCTTGTATATTTTGGAGATTAATCCTTTGTCAGTTCCTTCATTTGCGAATATTTTCTCCCATTCTGAGGGTTGTCTTTTCGACTTGTTTATCGTTCCTTTGCTGTGCAAAAGCTTTTACGTTTCATTAGGTCCTATTTGTTTATTTTTGTTTCTATTTCCATTTCTCTAGGAGGTGGGTCAAAAAGGATCTTGCAGTGTTTTATGTCATAGAGTGTTCTGTCTATGTTTTCCTCTAAGAGTTTTAAAGTGTCTGGTGTTACATTTAGGTCTTTAATCCATTTTGAGTTTCTTTTTGTGTAAGGTGTTAAGAAGTGTTCTGATTTCATTCTTTTACATGTAGCTGCCCAGTGTTCCCAGCACCACTTATCGAAGAGGCTGTCTATTCTCCATTGTACATTCTTGCATCCTTTATCAAATATAAGGTGACCATATGTGCGTAGGTTTATCTCTGGGCTTTCTATCCTGTTCCATTGATCTATATATCTGTTTTTGTGCCAGTACCATACTGTCTTGATTACTGTAGCTTTGTAGTATAGTCTGAAGTCAAGGAGCCTGATTCCTCCAACACCGTTTTTCTTTCTCAAGATTGCTTTGGCTATTCAGGGTGTTTTGTGTTTCAATAAAAATTGTAAAATCTTTGTTCTAGTTCTGTGAAAAATGCCAGTGGTAGTTTGATAGGGATTGCATTGAACCAGTAGATGGCTTTGGGTAGTATAGTCATTTTCACAATGCTGATTCTTCCACTCCAAGAACATGGTATATCTCTCTATCTGTTTGTATCATCTTTAATTTCTTTCATCATTGTCTTATAGTTTTCTGCATACAGCTCTTTTGTCTCCTTAGGTAAGTTTATTCCTAGATATTTTATTCTTTTTGTTGCAATGGTAAATGGGAGTGTTTCCTTAATTTCTCTTTCAGATTATTCATCATTAGTGTATAGGAATGCAGGAGATTTCTGTGCATTAATTTTGTATCCTGCTAGTTTACCAGATTCATTGATTAGTTATAGTAGTTTTCTGGTAGCATCTTTAGGATTCTCTATGTATAGTATCATGTCATCTGCAAACAGTGACAGCTTTATTTCTACTTACCTGATTTCGATTCATTTTATTTCTTTTTTTTCTCTGATTGCTGTGGCTAAAACTTTCAAAACAATGTTGAATAATTGTGGTGAGAGTGGGCAACCTTGTCTTATCCCTGATCTTAGTGGAATGGTTTCAGTTTTTCAACATTGAGGACAATGTTGGCTGTGGGTTTGTCATATATGGCCTTTATTATGTTGAGGAAAGTTCCCTCTATGCCTACTTTCTGCAGGGCTTTTATCATAAATGGGTGTTGAATTTTGTCAAAAGCTTTTTCTGCATCTATTGAGATTATCATATGGTTTTTAATTCTTCAATTTGTTAATATGGTGTATCACACTATTTATTTGCATATACTGAAGAATCCTTGCATTCTTGGCATAAACCCCACTTGATCATGGTGTATGATCCTTTTAATGTGCTGTTGGATTCTGTTTCCTAGTATTTTGTTGAGGATTTTTGCACCTATGTTCATCAGTGATATTGGCCTCTAGTTTTCTTTCTTTGTGACATCTTTGTCTGGTTACGGTATCAGGGTGATGGTGGCCTCGTAGAAGGAGTTTAGGAGTGTTCCTCCCTCTGCTATATTTTGGAAGAGTTTGAGAAGGTTAGGTGTTAGCTCTTCTCTAAATGTTTGATAGAATTCGCCTGTGAAGCCATCTGGTCCTGGGCTTTTGTTTATTGGAAGATTTTTAATCACAGTTTCAATTTCAGTGCTTGTGATTGGTCTGTTTATATTTTCTATTTCATTCTGGTTCAGTCTCAGAAGGTTGTGCTTTTCTAAGAATTTGTCCATTTCTTCCCATATGTCCATTCTATTGGCATATAGTTGCTTGTAGTAATCTCTCATGATCCTTTGTATTTCTACTGTGTCAGTTGTTACTTCTCTTTTTTCATTTCTAATTCTATTGATTTGAGTCTTCTCCCTTTTTTTCTTGATGAGTCTGGTGAATGGTTTATCAATTTTGTTTACCTTCTCAAAGAACCAGCTTTTAGTTTTACTGATCTTTGCTATTGTTTCCTTCATTTCTTTTTCATTTATTTCTGATCTGATCTTTATGATTTCTTTCCTTCTGCTAACTTTGGGGGTTTTTTGTTCTTCTTTCTCTAATTGCTTTAGGTGTAAGGTTAGGTTTTTTATTTGAGATGTTTATTCTTTCTTGAGGTAGGATTGTATTGCTCTAAACTTCCCTCTTAGAACTGCTTTTGTTGCATCCCATAGGTTTTTGTTCATCGTGTTTTCATTGTCATTTGTTTCTAGGTATTTTTTGATTTCCTCTTTGATTTCTTCAGTGATCTCTTGGTTATTAAGTAGTGTATTCTTTAGCTTCCATGTGTTTGTATTTTTTACAAATTTTTTCCTGGAACTGATGTCTAGTGTCATAGCGTTGTTGTCGGAAAAGATACTTGATACGATTTCAATTTTCTTAAATTTATCAAGGCTTGATTTGTGACACAAGATATGATCTATCCTGGAGAAAGTTCCGTGAGCACTTGAGAAGAAAGTGTATTCTGTTGTTTTTGGATGGAATGTCCTATAAATATCAGTTAAGTCCATCTTGTTTAATGTGTCATTTAAAGCTTGTGTTTCCTTATTTATCTTCATTTTAGATGATCTGTCCTTTGGTGAAAGTGGGGTGTTAAAGTCCCCTACTATGATTGTGTTACTGTCGATTTTTTTTAGATTCCACATACAAGAGAAATCATACAGCATTTGTCTTCATCTGCCTTATTTTGCATAGCACAATACCCTCTATGGTATTATTATGACCATCCATGTTGCCACAAATGGAAAGATTTCAGTCTTTTTTATGACTGAGTAAATAAGTATCATATATATTACTATGATATATATATATATATATATATATATATATATATATATATATATATGTATATATATCTCACATAGTCTCTATTCATCTATCTATGGACACTTATATTGTTTCCATATTCCATATCTTGGCTGTCATGAATAATGCTGCAATGAACACAGAGGTGAATAAATCTTTTCAAATTAGTGTTTTGGTTTCTTTAGAAAAATACCCAGAAGTGGAATTGCTGGATTGTTTGGTTGATCTATTTTAAATTTTTTGAGGAACCTCTACACATTTTTCCATAGTGACTGCACCAATTCGTATTCCCACCAAAACTGAACAAGAGTGCCCTTTTCTCCATATCCTTGTCAACACTAGTTCTTCGTGGTCTTTTTGACAACAGCCATTCCGATAGGTACGAAGAGGTATCACTGTGGTTTTGATTTGCATTTCCCTGACGATTAGTGATGTTGAGCACTTTTTTATGTGCCTGCTGGACATCTCTATGTCTTCTGTGGAAAAATGTTTACTCAAGTACTCCGCCAATTTTTTGGTTGTTTGGGGTTTTTTTGATGTTGTGTTATATGAGTTCTTTGCATATTTTGGATATTAATCTCTTTGCAAAGATGTTTGCAAATATCTTCTCCCTTTCAGTAGGCAGAGTTTTCGTTTTATTGATAGATTCCTTCACTGTGCAAGTTTTTCATTTTATGTAGTTATATTTGTTTACTTTTTTTTTTCCCCTTGTGTGGGGAGACAGATCAAAAAAAAAATTTTGCTAAAACCAATGTCAAAAGTGTACTGCCTATATTTATTCTAGAAGTTTTATGGTTTAGGTCTTACATTTAAGTCTTTAATTCATTTTAAGTTTCTTTTTATATGATATGAGAAAGCAGTCCAGTTTGATTCTTTTGCATGTAGCTGTCCAGTTTTCCCAACCACTTATTTTGAAGACACTGCCTTTTCCCCAACATATATTCTTGCATCCTTTGTCACAGATTAATTGCATATGTAAGTGTGAGTTCACTTCTACGTTTTTCTAGCCTGTTCCATTGATCTATATGCCTGGTTTTGTGGTGATACCATACTGTTCTGATTACTGTAGCTTTGTAGTATAGTTTGAAGTCAGGAAGTGTGATATTTCCAACTCTGTTCTTCTTTCTCAAGATTGCTTTGTCTATAGGGGGTCTTTTGTGTTTGCATACAAATCTTAGAGGACTTCCCTGGTGGTGCAGTTGTTATGTATCCACCTGCCAATGCACGGGTTCGAGCCCTAGTCTGGGAAGATCTCACATGCTGTGAAGCAACTAAGCCCATGAGCCACAATTACTGAGCCTGAGCTCTATAGTCTATGAGCCATAACTACTGAGCCAACGTGCCACCACTACTGAAGCCCACGCACCTAGAGCCTGTGCTCTGCAACAAGAGAAGCCACCACAATGAGAAGCCCATGCACTGCAATGAAGAAAAGCCCCTTCTCGCCACAACTAGAGAAAGCCTGCACGCAGCAACAAAGACCCAATGCAGCCAAAAATAAGTAAGTAAGTAAATAAATAAATAAATAAGACACTACTCCCTCAAAAAAAAAATTTAGATTTATTTTTGTAGTTCTGTGAAAAATGCCACTGACATTTTGGTAAGCATTGCATTGAACCTTTAGATTACCTTAGGTAGTAAGATTGTTTTAACAATATTAATTCTTCAAATCCATGAGCACAGTACATCTTTCCATTTGTTTGTGTTGCTTTCAATTTCTTTCATCAGTGTCTTATAGTTTTTGAGTACAGTCTTTTACTCCCTTAATTAGATTTATTCTTAAATATTTTATTCCTTTTGATGTGATTGTAAATGAGATTGTTTTCTTAATTTCTCTTTCTGGTAATTCATTGTTAGTATATAGAGATGCAACAGATTTCTGAATATTAACTTTGTACCCTGCAACTTTACTAATTTCAATTATGAGTACTAATAGCTTTTTAGTGAACTCTTTAAAATGTTCTCTATATAGTATCATGATATTTGCAAAATAGTAACAGTTTTACTTCTTCCTTTCCAATTTGGATTCCTTTTATTACTTTTGTTGTCTGATTGCTGGGGCTAGGACTTCCAATACTACGTTGAATAAAAATGGTGAGAGTGGGTATCCCTGTCTTATTCCTGATCTTAGAGGAAAAGTTTTCAGCTTTTCACCATTGAGTATGATGTTAGCTGTGGGTTTGGCACATATGGCCTTTACTATGTTGAGTTATGTTTTCTCTATACCCATTCTGTTAAGAGTTTTAACATAAATGGATGTTGAATTTTGTCAAAAGCTTTTTCTGCATTTATTGAGATGATCACGTGATTTTTATTCTTCAATGTGTTAATATGGTGTGTCACACTGATTGATTTGCAGATATTGAACCATCCTTACATCCCTGGGATAAATCCTACCTGATGATCCTTTTAGTGCATTGTTGAATTTTGTTTGCTAATATTTTGGTGAGGATCTTTACATCTATGTCATTAGTGATACTGGTCTGTAATTTTTTTTCTGTGTGTGAGACTATCATCCGGTTTTGTTATCAGGGTGATGCTGGCCTTGTAGAACAATTTTGGAAGAGTTCCCTCTTCAATTTTTTGAAATAGTTTTAGAAGGATAAGGATTAGCTCTTCTTTAAATGTTTGGTAGAATTCTCCAGTGAAGCTGTCTGGTCCCTGATTTTGTTTGTTGGGAGTTCTTATTTATTTATTTTTTTGAGCCTGTTGCCTATTCTACTGATCTCAGAGTTCTCAACCCCTACAATCACATGAGCCAATTCCTTAAAATAAATACCTCTCTCTCTCTTTAAAAAAATTTGTCTGGGTGGTATAAAGGTGCTATGGACTAAGAAGTAGCTATTTGTACAAAATCCATTAAGAATTCAAGATAGCTCTAGCACTGTCAGTGCTACCTCGGAACCCCAGAGAATGCTTCTTGAAGGAGGAAATCCTCCAACTGACACTTGAGGGATGTGGAGTTCCCCAGATAGAAAGTGTTGGGGGAATAGGGCAAAGATTATTTATCTTTGTAAATCCAGCACCTAGAACCAATGTCTACTGCTCAAGAGGTATTCCATAAATGTGTGAAACTCCAACCAATCAGAACTATATAGGAGAGAGGGAGATAGACTTTAAACATGAAAAGTAGGAAAATAACAAATTTTCTTTTTTATTTCCCGGAGGAGGGCTCTGCCAGGTGATGTGACAACTTATAAAACCTACCAGGTAGAAATAGCCCAAACTTTAGATATTCCATCTTTTCCATTCACAAACACCCATTGAAGTCTTGAGTTATCATAATTCCTTTCAGGAAATACAATCAATTTGTATATGAATTTAGCAAGTGTATTATTGCTCAGTGCAAACAAAAATTTAGAAGTCAAGCTTTTAAGGCATATTCGATGTTTAACTTTTGCATTCTGGCCTTAAAACAAGAAAAATATTTGATTATACTGAAATATAGTGAACATATTTTCAAATATTTAACATAACTATTATGTAACATAAATAAAATTTGCTAAACTTAAATATCCCCTCGTCTTTTATTATTAAAAAATTTCCTACTCTTTCTAAACTTTTAAAACATCTTTCCCATTACGGTCCCTAAGTAGAATTACTATTTAAAAGTTTCCCTCTAATTCTCTGTAGATTCAATCACTCCCTTGTTCATTCACATAAGCAAACCCAACAGCTGGAGTGGAGAAGAAAAATAAATAATATCTTGTGGGTTAACTCAAAAGGAAATCTACTCGTCTTCTATAATTTGAATCTAAGTTAGAGACAAATAAAAAATAGAATTTTTTTAAATGAACATTTTCAAGGTTTTTAGAAAAAATTGTAAAGCAGAGTCAGCTCTACCCACCACCAGTCCCTCCCACCAGAAAACTTGCACAAGCCTCTTACATAGCCTCATCCACCAGAGGGCAGACACAGAAACCATAAGAACTACAATCCTACAGCCTGTGGAACAAAAACCACATTCACAGAAAGATAGACAAGATGAAAAGGAAGAGGGCTATGTACCAGATGAAGGAACAAGATAAAACCCAGGAAAAACAACTAAAGGAAGTGGAGATAGGTAACCTTCCATAAAAAGAATTCAGAATAATGATAGCGAAGATGATCCAGGATCTCAGAAAACGAATGGAGGCAAAGATCGAGAAGATGCAAGAAATGTTTAACAAAGACCTAGAAGAATTAAAGAACAAACAAACAGAGATGAACAGTACAATAACTGAAATGAAAACTACACTAGAAGGAATCAATAGCAGAATAACTGAGGCAGAAGAACGGATAAGTGACCTGGAAGACAGAATGGTGGTATTCACTGCTGCAGAACAGAATAAAGAAAAAAGAATGGAAAGAAATGAAGACAGCCTAAGAGACTTGTGGGACAACATTAAACACAACAACATTCACATTATAGGGGTCCCAGAAGGAGAAGAGAGAGAGAAAGGACCCAAGAAAATATTTGAAGAGATTATAGTCGAACACTTCCCCAACATGGGAAAGGAAATAGCCACCCAACTCCAGGAAGTGCAGAGAGTCCCATACAGGATAAACCCAAGGAGAAACACACTGAGACACATAGTATTCAAATTGGCAAAAACTAAAAACAAAGAAAAATTATCAAAACAGCAAGGGAAAAATGACAAATAACATACAAGGGAACTCCCATAAGGTTAACAGCTGATTCCTCAGGAGAAACTCTACAACCCAGAAGGGAGTGGCATGATATATTTAAAGTGATGAAAGGGAAGAACCTACAACCAAGATTACTCTACCCGGCAAGGATCTCATTCAGATTCGACGGAGAAATCAAAAGCTTTACAGACAAGAAAAAGCTAAGAGAATTCAGCACCACACAACCAGCTCTACAACAAATGCTAAAGGAACTTCTTTAAGTGGGAAACACAAGAGAAAAAAAGGACCTACAAAAACAAATGCAAAACAATTAAGAAAATGGTCATAGGAACATAAATATCGATAATTACCTTAAACGTGAATGGATTAAATGCTCCAACCAAAAGACACAGGCTTGCTGGATGGATACAAAAGCAAGACCCATCTATATGCTGTCTACAGGAGACCCACTTCAGATCTAGGGACACATACAGACTGAAAGTGAGGGGATGGAAAAAGATATTCCATGCAAATGGAAATCAAAAGAAAGCTGGAGTAGCAATACTCATATCAGATAAAATACACTTTAAAATAAAGAATGTTACAAGAGACAAGGAAGGACACTACATAATGATCAAGGGATCAATCCAAGAAGAAGATATAACAATTATAAATATATGTGCACCCAACATAGGAGCACATCAATATATAAGGCAACTGCTAACAGCTATAAAAGAGGAAATCGACAGTAACACAATAATAGTGGGGGACTTTAACACCTCACTTACACCAATGGACAGATCATCCAAAATGAAAATAAATAAGGAAACAGAAGCTTTAAATGACACAATAGGCCAGATAGATTTAATTGATATTTATAGGACATTCCATCCAAAAACAGCAGATTACTCTTTCTTCTCAAGTGCGCACGGAACATTCTCCAGGATAGATCACACGCTGGGTGACAAATCAAGCCACAGTAAATTTAAGAATATTGAAATTATATCAAGCATCTTTTCCGACCACAATGCTATGAGATTAGAAATGAATTACAGGGGGAAAAAAACCGTAAAAAACACAGACACATGGAGGCTAAACAATACGTTACTAAATAACCAAGAGATCACTGAAGAAATCTAAGAGGAAATCAAAAAATACCTACAGACAAATGACAATGAAAACACCATGATCCAAAACCTATGGGATGCAGCAAAAGCAGCTTTAAGATGGAAGTTTATAGCTATATAAGCCTACCTCAAGAAACAAGAAAAATCTCAAATAAACAATCTAACCTTACAACTAAAGGAACCAGAGAAAGAAGAACAAACAAAACCCAAAGTTAGCAGAAGGAAAGAAATCATAAAGATCAGAGCAGAAATAAATGAAATAGAAACAAAGAAAACAATAGCAAAGATCAATAAAACTAACAACTGGTTCTTTGAGAAGATAAACAAAATTGATAAACCATTAGGCAGACTCATCAAGAAAAAGAGGGAAAGGACACAAATCAATAAAATTAGAAATGAAAAAGGAGAAGTTACAACAGACACGGCAGAAACACAAAGCATCGTAAGAGACTACTACAAGCAACTTTATGCCCCCAAAAATGGACAACCTGGAAGAAATGGACAAATTCTTAGAAAGGTATAACCTTCCAAGACTGAACCAGGAAGAAATAGAAACAGACCAATGAACAGACCAATCACAAGTAATGAAATTGAAACTGTGATTAAAAATCTTCCAACAAACAAACGTCCAGGACCAGATGGCTTCACAGGTGAATTCTAGCAAACATTTAGAGAAGAACCAAGACCCATCCTTCTCAAACTCTTCCAAAAAATTGCAGAGGAAGGAACACTCCCAAAGTCATTCTATGAAGCCACCATCACCCTGATACCAAAACCAGACAAAGATACTACAAAAAAAGAAAATTACAGACCAATATCACTCATGAATATAGATGCAAAAATCCTCCACAAAATACTAGCAAACAGAATCCAACAACACATTAAAAGGATCATACACCATGATCAAGTGGGATTTATCCCAGGGATGCAAGGATTCTTCAATATACATAAATCAATCAATATGATAAACCATATTAACAAATTGAAGAATAAAAACCATATGATCATCTCAATCGATGCAGAAAAAGCTTTTGACAAAATTCAACACCCATTTATGATAAAAACTCTCCAGAAAGTGGGCATACAGGGAACTACCTCAACATCATAAAGGCCATATAAGACAAACCCATAGCAACCATCATTCTCAAAGTTGAAAAACTGAAAGCATTTCCTCTATGTTCAGGAACAAGACAAGGATGTCCACTCTCCCCACTATTATTCAACAAAGCTTTGGAAGTCCTAGCCATGGTAATCAGAGAAGAAAAAGAAATTAAGGGAATACAAATTGGAAAAGAAGATGTAAAACTGTCACTGTTTGCAGATGACATACTATACATAGAGAATCCTAAAGATGCCACCAGAAAACTACCAGAGCTAATCAATGAATTTGGTAACATTGCAGGATACAAAATTAATGCACAGAAATCTCTTGCATTCCTATACACTAATGTTGAAAAACCTGAAAGAGAAATTAAGGAAAGTCTCCCATTTACCACTGCAAGAAAAAGAATAAAATACCTAGGAATAAACCTACCTAGGGAGACAAAAGACCTGTATGCAGAAAACTATAAGACACTGATGAAAGAAATTAAAGATGATACCAACAGATGGAGAGATATACCATGTTCTTGGACTGGAAGAATGAATATTGTGAAAATGACTATACTACCCAAAGCAATCTACAGATTCAATGCAATCCCTATCAAATTACCAATGACATTTTTTATGGAACTAGAACAAAAAAATCTTAAAATTTGTATGGAGACACAAAAGACCCCGAATAGCCAAAAGCAGTCTTGAGGGAAAAAATCGGAGCTGGGGGAATCAGACTCCCTGACTTCAGACTATACTACAAAGCTACAGTAATCAAGACAGTATGGTAGTGGCACAAAAACAGAAACATAGATCAATGGAACAAGATAGAAAGCCCAGAGATAAACCCACACACCTTTGGTCAACTAATCTATGACAAATGAGGCAAGGCTATACAATGGAGACAAGACAGTCTCTTCGATAAGTGGTGCTGGGAAAACTGGACAGCTACATGTAAAAGAATGAAATTAGAACACTCCCTAACACCATACACGAAAATAAACTCAAATGGATTAGAGACCTAAGTGTAAGACCGGATACTATAAAACTCTTAGAGGAAAACATAGGAAGAACACTCTTTGACATAAATCACAGCAAGATGTTTTTTGATCCACCTCCTAGAGTAATGGAAATAAAACCAAAAATAAACAAATGGGACCTAATGAAACTTCAAAGCTTTTGCACAGCAAAGGAAACCATAAACAAGATGAAAAGACAACCCTCAGAATGGGAGAAAATATTTGCCAATGAATCAATGGACAAAGGATTAATCTCCAAAATATACAAACAGCTCACACAGCTTAATATTGAAAAAACAAACAACCCAATCCAAAAATGGGCAGAAGACCTAAATAGACATTTCTCCAAAGAAGACATACAGATGGCCAAGAAGGACAAGAAAAGCAGTTCAACATCACTAATTATTAGAGGAATGCAGATCAAAACTACAATGAGGTATCATCTCACACCAGTCAGAATGGCCATCATCAGAAAATCTAGAAACAGCCAATGCTGGAGAGGGTGTGGAGAAAAGGGAACCCTCTTGCACTGTTGGTGGGAATGTAAATTGATACAGCCACTATGGAGAACAGTATGGATGTTCCTTAAAGAACTAAAAATAGAATTACCATATGACCCAGCAATCCCACTACTGGGCATATACCCAGAGAAAACCATAATTCAAAAAGACACATGCACCACAGTGTTCATTGCAGCACTATTTACAATAGCCAGGACATGGAAACAACCTAAATGCCCATCAACAGACGAATGGATAAAGAAGATGTGGTACATATATACAATGGAATATTACTGAGCCATAAAAAGGAACGAAATTGGGTCATTTGTTGAGACGTGGATGGATCTAGAGACTGTCATACAGAGTGAAGTAAGTGAGAAAGAGAAAAACAAATATCGTATATTAACGCATATATGTGGAACCTAGAAAAATGGTACAGATGAACTGGTTTGCAGGGCAGAAATTGAGACAAAGATGTATGTAGAGAACAAACTTATGGACACCAAGGGGGGAAAGCCACGGCAGGGTGTGGGTGTTGGTGTGATGAATTGGGCTATTGGGATTGACATGTATACACTGATATGTATAAAATTGATGACTAATGAGGACCTGCTGTATAAAAAAAAATAAAATTTTATTTTATTCAAAAATTCAAAAAAAGAAGGAAAAAAAATGTAAAGCAAATTTCATTTAATAGAATAACTTCAGTAAATTATCTGAATTTGTATGTTCTAAAGCTTCATACCACCTTTTGGTGTATGTTTCTATAAATGTTAACATTGCAAAATAGAATCGAGCACAGCTTTGAAGGAGCCAATTTGAAACTTTGCAATCAACATAGGATATAGATACTGAATTCTTTAGACAATAGCTAATTGTCTAAAGAAATTAATAGCATGGTTATTATTATTGTTATTAAAAAGACAGTCAAACACCATTCATTACCCTGTGTAAATTTAAGACACAGAAGTTAGTGCATATTCATATAGTTTATAAAAACTGCAACAGAAAGTTAGAAATGGAAAACTAGTTAATGGTGATCTTTGGATTTCCACAGGCTGAACGGGTTAAACAATTATACAAACCTCTTGTTTCTCAATAAGTAACACTGATTCAGAAGACAGTATTTTTTCCCTCCTCTAATAATGAAATGTATTTTGTTAATTTTAGTTTTTTTGCTCTTTAAAGACAATGGAAAAATATATGCTCCTGGTGTTGGCAGAGTTGGTGCATCCTAGTTATGTGGACACATCAATGTTTTGAGATAGATTTATATTCTTTTTCCTCAGAGTAGACTATGAGGTTTAACTTGGAACTTATCGAGTAATTATATTCCATTTAAATGAACAATTCAGGCAATTTACATTACAAACTATAAAATAAGTGACTTGAAATTTTCACTTTTTTGTAATTACATATGTGAAATAATGAGAAATACAAGAGTAACACATTCAATGTTCATAGTTAGAGATGACAAAAATGCACATAAAAATACATACCAGCATGACAGATGTCATGTATACATATATGTGTGGGTGTGTGAGTATATACAAAGTGAGTAATATATGTATACATTATAAACAGGTGCTTTTCAAATTTGTGCTGAGTACTCCCTCATCATGCCAGGGACTCTACTCAAAATTTTGTGTATTTTCTCCTTTCATCCTCATGAAAACCTTACAAGATATGTAATATTACTATCACCATTTTATAGAAGAGATAACTGAAGCTCAGAAAAGTTAAGTGACTTGCCCAAGTACTCCAGCTAGTAAGGAGTGAAATCAGAATATTAAAAAAAAAAAAAAGCTGGCCTGACTACTCAGACACTAGGCGCCCCATAGACCCCACTGAAGCTAATGCTCTCTAAGCATAGCAGGATGCATGGGAACGTGTATTTCTTAAACTTGTCTACTTAATTTTTTACAACCACAGTCTCTATTTATCAAAGGGTATGTTTAAATTAATTCATTGTTAAGAATTCTTTAAAAAAGCCATTTCCCAGCAATTGTCCAAAATGGGGGGGGGGGGGAGAAGTGACATGTTCAAGGAATAGAAATTAAGCAATCCATATGGCTAGGTTTTCCTTGGAAACAGCATATTTTGGTTTAGTGCTGGACCACGCATCAGAGCTGGGCAGGCTCTAGAACATTTCCCAGACCACTTGATGATTGTTTTAGCAGGAGGCACCGACACGAGCAGAGTTAAGCCAGGCATTTGTGTGGATGAGTCCTGACTCCTCTGTGAACAACTGACAGAAGACAGACGGTGTGTGCTCTAGTGTGGGAGAGCTTCAGGGCATGTCATGGTCCTTTTAGTCACATGCTCATATAAATGAGCTGCTTCACAGAACGATAGAGCTGGAAGGGACCAGAGAGAACGTCTTATCTAACCCTCATATTTCGCAGCCAGACCTAGAGAATAAAGGGATTGGCTCCAAGACACGCAGATAATCAGTGGCAGGGTTAGGAAGGGAACTGAGGTCTCCTGACTCAAATACAGTGATTTTAGCTCCCTTAACACAAGCTGAGATGTATTCTTTTCATTGCAAGTGTGAAACGGTATAATTCAAAGTGGCTGGAGTTTAAAGGAGGTATTGTCGGTTCATGTAACTGAAACAGCCACAAAAATACCAAAAGGAGCCAGCTTTTCTCTCCATCTTTCACCAACACTTCCCCTACATTGACTCCATTCTCAGGCTTCCCTTGGTAGCAAGATGGTTACAGCAGGTATAGCTTCAATATCCTCTTAAGTTCAAGTGCAGGGGAAATGTGAACTTCTCTTTCTCCAAACAGATTCAAACTAAAATCTTGCCCTAGCTTTCTCGAGCCAGAAATGCACTTGTCTCTGTTCCTGAAAAATCATCAGTGCCAGGGCAATGGAATGCCTGGAGCAGGGTCAAGTTCACATGCCCATCCCCAGAGCCTTTTTAAAACCACATGACTGAGAGTGGGGCTGGGGTATTTGGGGTATTTTCAACAGGAGAAGAGTAAATGAATGGAGAGTGCCAAACAACATATGCCCACTATATGAATGTAAATAATGCTGTTACAAAGTATGGAAGTGGCTAGTGATCGTTACAGAAATGAATAAAAGTCTCTATCATTGAAAGAAGACACATCATGATTTGTGTCACAAGTATTATTCAGGTTACTTACACTTTATTAAGTTATAAATCATTTTAGACAAAGAAGGGATAGAAAAATATTTTAATAACAATATTTTGGACCAAAAATCCAAAGTGTACTGCAAGTTATTGGGAGGAAGAGCAGAGAGGAAAAATGCTATCTCACCTGCAGGAAGTGGAGATGGTGATAACATTAAATCAATATTTTTACCTCTCCCAGTAGAATGAAAGAGTTCTTATGCTGCATTTCATCTACTCCCTACATCCAATGCTTTTCACTCTTGCCTGTGTTTTCCTTTTCATTTTTCCGTAATATCATAATTTAAGATATTATATGATATATGTACATTTCTATGGTTTGCTGACGGTGTTTCCAGCTAGAATAGAAGCTCCTAAAAGGTAGGGATCTTCGTCCTTTGTGCTGATATGTCTCAATGTGCGGAAGAGTCCCCAGCACAGAGTAAACAGTTAATAAATTTTTGTTTATTGCTATAGAGTCAGATATGGTGGCCATTACCCACATGTGACTATTTAAATTTTAATTTAAATTAAGTAAAAGGAAATTAATTGTAAAAGCCAGTACATAAGTCACACTAGCCACATTTTAGGTGTTCAGTAGCCTCATGTGCTAGAGGCCACCATAATAGAAGGTACAGATATATGTCATTGTTATCATTTTAAGACAGTTCTACTGGACACTATTCACTTAATGAATGCATAAATATTCAGAGTAAAGAAGAAGACAAGTGAATGTCATTATAATAATTGTCAGGCTGTGAAGTTAACATTTAAAAGCAGAAGGCTGTATCAAATCCTGAAAGACCTTTGCGGAAAATCAGAAACAATTAATAGTATCAAGATTAGAGAAGTTTTTGATAAAATGCAAACCTGAATTTGACTCTAGATCAATAATGTAAAAGCTGAGAGACTAAATGATTTGGGAATAGACCTGAAAATGGACATTAGAAAATCTTAGGCCTTTAAATAGAGTACTCAAGAGCATAAGGAAGGCTTTTTCACTTTATTATCTTCATTAAAATCACTTCATAAAAATAAGGAGAAGAAGAAAGATACATAATCTTTATTTTCAATGAAACTAGATGACATTAGTAACCTTAACTACAAATATATAAATATGGAAAGCCAATAGAGAATTGGAATATGACACAATACCAGCTTTTTAGTGTCTCATCTTAAATTACAAATAGACAGCAAATGATCACCATGCATGTATGCAAAGCCTTCAACATGGAAGAGAGAAGCCAAAAAACCTGAGGGAAAAAAAGAATGGCAGAAATGAGAAAGAGTATAAGAACCAGGAAAAAATCCTCAGAGGAAGAAGATGATATTATATGCATTAAACAAAAACATTATGCTATAAAAAGGAGAAAGAAAGACCAAACTGTTTGAAATTAAAAATAAAATGGTATTTTTTTATTTAAGAAGAAAATAACAAAAAAATCAGGAGGAAGGATCAGAAAAAAAGTAAAGGGTAGGATCAATCCAGGAGGTCCAAAATCCAACTAATAGGCATTCTATAAACAGAAAATGGAACAGGACCTTCAAGATGGCGGAGGAGTAAGACGTGGAGACCACCTTCCTCCCCACAAATACATCAAAAATACATCTACAAGTGGAACAACTACTACAGAACACCTACTGAAAGCTGGTGGAAGACCTCACACTTCCCAAAAAGCAAGAAAATCCCCATGTACCTGGGGTCTTGGTGCCCCAGCCTGGTGTCAGGCCTGAGCCTCTGAGGTGGGAGAGCCAAGTTCAAGATATTGGAGCAGCAGAGACCTTGAGGCCCCATGTAATATCAAACAGTGAGAGCTCTCCCAGAGATCTCCATCTCAACACTAAGACTAGGCCCCATCAAATGGCCAGCAAGCTCCAGTGTTGGACGCCGCATGCCAAACAACTAGCAACGCAGGAGCACAACCCCACCCATTACCAAAGAGGCTGGCTAAAATCATACTAAATTCACAGACACCCCAAAAACACACAAACGGATGCTGCCCTGCTCACCAGAAAGACAAGATCCAGCCCAACCCACCAGAACACAGGCACCAGTCCCCTCCATCAGGAAGCCTACACAAGCCACTGAACAAACCTTACCTACTGGGGACAGACACCAAAAACAATGGGAACTACACACCTGCAGCCTGCAAAAAGGAGACCCCAAACACAGTAAGTTAAGCAAAATGAGAACACAGAGAAATGCACGGCAGATGAAGGAGCAAGGTAAAAACCCACCAGACCAAACAAATGAAGAGGAAATAGGCAGTCTACCTGAAAAACAATTCAGAGTAATGAGAGTAAAGATGAACCAAATCTTGGAATTAGAATGGAGAAAATACAAGAAACATTTAACAAAGACCCAGAAGAACTAAAGAGCAAACACTGATGAATAACACAGTAAGTGACATTAAAAATTCTCTAGAAGGAATCAATAGCAGAATAACTGAGGCAGAAGAACGGATAAGTGACCTGGAAGATAAAATAGTGGATATAACTGCCACAGAGCAGAATAAAGAAAAAAGAACGAAAAGAATCGTGGACAGTCTCAGAGACCTATGGGACAACATTAAACACACCAACATTTGAATAATAGGGGTCCCAGAAGAAGAAGAGAAAAAGAAATGGTCTGAGAAAATATTTGAAGAGATTATAGTTGAAAAATGACCTAACATGGGAAAGGAAATAATCAATCAAGTCCAAGAAGCAGAGAGAGTGCCATACAAGATAAATCCAAGGGGAAACATGCCAAGACACATATTAATCAAACTATTAAAAATTAAATACAAGGAAAAAATATTAAAAGCAACAAGGGAAAGCAACAAATAACATACAAGGGAATCCCCATAAGGTTAACACCTGATCTTTCAGCAGAAACTCTGCATGCCAGAAGGGAGTGGCAGGACATATTTAAAGTGATGAAAGGGAAAAACCTACAACAAAGATTACTCTACCCAGCAAGGATCTCATTCAGATTCGATAGAGAAATCAAAACTTTTACAGACAAGCAACAGCTAAGAGAATTCAGCACCACAAAACCAGCTTTACAACAAAACCTAAAGGAACTTCTCTAGGCAAGAAACACAAGAGAAGAAAAGACCTACAAACACAAATGCAGAACAATTAAGAAAACGGTGATAGGAACATACATACCGATAATTACCTTAAATGTAAATGGATTAAATGCTCCCACCAAAATGCATAGACTGGCTGCATGGATACAAAAACAAGACCCATATATATGCTGTCTAAAAGAGACCCACTTCAGACCTAGGGACACATACAGACTGAAAGTGAGGGGATGGAAAAAGTTATTCCATGCAAATGGAAATCAAAAGAAGGCTGGAGTAGCAATTCTCATATCAGACAAAATAGACTTTAAAATGAAGACTGTTACAAGGGAAAAAGGATGACACTACATGATGATGAAAGGACCAATCCAAGAAGAAGATATAACAACTGTAAATATTTATGCACCCAACATAGGAACACCTCAGTACATAAGGCAAATGCTAACAGCCATAAAAGGGGAAATCGACAGTAACACAAACATAGTAGGGGACTTTAACACCCCATTTTCACCAATGGACAGATCATCCAAAATGAAAATAAATAAGGAAACACAAGCTTTAAATTACATATAAAACAGATGGAATTAATTGATATTTATTGGACATTCCATCCAAAAACAAGAGAATACATTTTTTTTTTTTTAAGAGAATACATTTTCTTCTCAACTGCTCATGGAACGTTCTCCAGGATAGATCATATCTTGGGTCACAAAGCAAGCCTTGGTAAATTTAAGAAAATTGGGATCGTATCAAGTATCTCTTCTGATCACAACATTATGAGACTAGATATCAATTACAGGGAAAAAAAACTGTAAAAAACACAAACACATGGAGGCTAAACAATATGCTACTAAATAACCAAGAGGTCACTGAAAAAATCAAAGAGGAAATCAAAAAATACCTAGAAACAAATGACAATGAAAACACGATGAACAAAAACCTATGGGATGCAACAAAAGCAGTTCTAAGAGGGAAGTTTAGAGCAATACAATCCTACCTCAAGAAAGAATAAACATCTCAAATAAACAACCTAACGTTACACCTAAAGCAGTTAGAGAAATAAGAACAAAAAAACCCCAAAGTTAGCAGAAGGAAAGAAATCATAAAGATCAGATCAGAAATAAATGAAAAAGACATGAAGGAAATGATCACAAAGATCAATAAAACTATAAGCTGGTTCTTTGAGAAGATAAACAAAACTGATAAACCATTAGCCAGACTCATCAAGAAAATAAGGGAGAAGACTCAAATCAACAGAATTAGAAATGAGAAAGGAGAAGTAACAACTGACACTGATGAAATACAAAAGATCATGAGAGATTACTACAAGCAACTATATGCCAATAAAATGGACATATGGGAAGAAATGGACAAATTCTTAGAAAAGCACAACCTTCTGAGACTCAACCAGGAAAAAATAGAAAATATAAACAGACCAATCACAAGCACTGAAATTGAAACTGTGATTTAAAAACCTTCCAACAAACAAAAGCGCAGGGCCAGATGGCTTCACAGGCGAATTCTATCAAACATTCAGAGAAGAGCTAACACCTATCCTTCTCAAACTCTTCCAAAATAGAGCAGAGGGAGGAACACTCCCAAACTCATTCTAGGAGGCCGCCATCACCCTGATACCAAAATCAGACAAAGATGTCACAAAAAAAAAGAAAACTACAGGCCAATATCACTGTTGAACATAGATGCAAAAATCCTCAACAAAATACTAGCCAACTGAATCCAACAGCACATTAAAGGGATCACACAACATGATCAAGTGGGGTTTATGCCAGGAATGCAAGGATTCTTCAATATACACAAATCAATCAATGTGATACACCATATTAACAAACTGAAGAATAAAATCCATATGATAATCTCAGTAGATGCAGAAAAAGCTTTTGACAAAATTCAACGCCAGTTAAGATAAAAACACTCCAGAAAGTAGGCATAGAGGGAACTTACCTCAACATAATAAAGGTCATATATGACAAACCCAAACCCAAAGCCAACATCGTTCTCAATGGTGAAAAGCTGAAACCATTTCCTCTAAAATCAGGAACAAGACAAGGATGCCCACTCTCACCACTATTATTCAGCATAGTTTTGGAAGTCCTAGCCACAGCAATCAGAGAAGAAAAAGAAATAAAAGAAATCCAAATTGGAAAAGAAGTAAAGCTGTCACCCTTTGCAGATGACATGATACTATACATAGAGAATCCTAAACATGCTACTGGAAAATTACAAGAGCTAAACAAATGAATTTGGTAAAGTAGCAGGATACAAAATTAATGCACAGAAACCTCTTGCATTCCTATACACTAATGATGAAAAATTTGAAAGAGAAATTAAGGAAACACTCCCATTTACCACTGCAACAAAAAGAATAAAATACCTAGGAATAGGGGCTTCCCTGGGGGCGCAGTCGTTGAGAATCTGCCTGCCAATGCAGGAAACATGGGTTCGAGCCTTGGTCTGGGAAGATCCCACATGCCGCGGAGCAACTAGACCCATGAGCCACAACTACTGAGCCTGCGCGTCTGGAGCCTGTGCTCTGCAACAAGAGAGGTCACGACAGTGAGAGGCCCGCACATTGCAATGAAGAGTGGCCCCCACTTGCCGCAACTAGAGAAAGCCCTCACACAGAAACGAAGACCCAACACAGCCAAAAATAAATACATTAATTAATTAAAATACCTAGGAATAAACCTACTTAAGGAGACCAAAGAGCTGTATGCAGAAAACTATAAGACACTGATGAAAGAATTAAAGATGATACAAACAGATGGAGAGATATACCATGTTCTTGGATCGGAAGAATCAACATTGTGAAAATGACTATACTACCCAAAGCAATCTACAGATTCAATGCAATCCCTATCAAACTACCAATGGCATTTTTCACAGAACTAGAACAAAAAATTTCATAATTTGTATGGAAACACAAAAGACCCCAAATAGCCAAAGCAATCTTGAGAAAGAAAAACAGAGCTGGAGGAATCAGGCTCCCTGACTTCAGACTATACTACAAAGCTACAGCAATCAAGACAGTATGGTCCTGGCACAAAAACAGACATATAGATCAATGGAACAGGATAGAAAGCCCAGAGATAAACCCACGCACATATGGTCACCTTATTTTCGATAAAGAAGGCAAGAATATACAATGGAGAAAAGACAGCCTCTTCGAAAAGTGGTGCTGGGAAAACTGCACAGCTACATGTAAAAGAATGAAATTTGAACACTTCCTAACACCATACGCAAAAAGAAAGCGAAAATGGATTAAAGACCTAAATGTAAAGCCAGACACTATAAAACTCTTAGAGGAAAACATAGGAAGAACACTCTTTGACATAAATTACAGCAAGATCCTTTTTGACCCACCTCCTAGAGAAATAGAAATAAAAACAAAAATAAACAAATGGGACCCATTGAAACTTAAAAGCTTTTGCACAGCAAAAGGAAACCATAAACAAGATGAAAATACAACACTCAGAATGGGAGAAAATATTTGCCAACGAAGCAACAGACAAAGGATTAATCTCCAAAATATACAAGCAGCTCATCCAGCTCAATCTCAAATAAAGGAAAAACCCAATTCAAAAATGGGCAGAATATCTAAATAGACATTTCTCCAAAGGAGATATACAGATTGCCAACAAACACATGAAAGGATGCTCAACATCACTCATCATTAGAGAAATGCAAAACAAAACTACAATGAGGTATCACCTCACACCAGTCAGAATGGCCATCATCAAAAAATCTACAAATAATAAATGCTGGAGAGGGTGTGGAGAAAAGGGAACCCTCTTGCACTGTTGGTGGGAATGTAAACTGATACAGCCACTATGGAGAACAGTATGGAGGTTCCTTAAAAAACTAAAAACAGAACTACCATACGACCCAGCAATCCCACTACTGGGCATATACCCTGAGAAAACCATAATTCAAAAAGAGACATGTACCACAATGTTCATTGCAACACTATTTGCAATAGCCAGGACATGGAAGCAACCCATCAACAGATGTATGGATAAAGATGTGGCACATATATACAATGGAATATTACTCAGCCATAAGAAGAAATGAAATTGAGTTGTTTGTAGTGTGGTGGAAGGACCTGGTGTCTGTCATACAGAGTGAAGTAAGTCAGAAAAAGAAAAACAAATACCGTATGCTAACATATATATATGGAATCTAAAAAAAAATTTAAAAAAAAGGTTCTGATGAACCTAGGGACAGGACAGGAATAAAGATGCAGACATAGAGAATGGACTTGAGGACACACGCAGGGGGAAGGGTAAGCTGGGATGAAGTGAGAGAGTAGCATTGACATATATACACTACCAAATGTAAAATAGATAACTAGTCAGAAGCAGCTGCATAGCACAGGGAGATCATTTCTGTGCTTTGTGACCACCTAGAGGGGTGGGATAGGAGGGTGGGAGGGAGATGTAAGAGGGAGGGGATATGGGGATATATGTATACATATAGCTGATTTACTTTGTTATACAGCAGAAACTAATACAACATTGTAAAGCAATTATACTCCAATAAAGATGTTTAAAAAAAAAGAGTAAATGGAAGATAGAGGAGAATAAATTTTCAAAAAATAATAGAAGTAAATTTCCCAGGACCAAATGGTCCATAAATATGAAAAGAAACGTGCCCGTAAGTATATACATTGTATACTACGTGACACAACAATAATAATCAATGCATAATATTTATGTATTCACAGTAATTTATGTATTCACAGTAATAGACTTTAAAATGTGATATAACTATATTGAGTAATTGGGAGGAAGAAAGGAAGGGGTGAAGGAGAACCAAAAAATCTCTTCTATGCAAAGAGTCTAAAATCAATGGCAAATCTAAAATGTGTAATTGAAGAAATAGCACCGTATGAATGAATATTATTTGGAAATATGGTAAAATTTTAAAACATCTCAAATAATTGGAAAGTGGAGAGTTGCCTTTTAAAACTATCTGCGTGTAGTGGTTAGATAAAAATAGTAAACATGAGGCATATTAGCCTATATTCATTCCATAACCACAGACAACTTTAGCTTTGCACTTTTATCACTATTAGGGTTGTAAATCAGTCTAAATGCTTTTTTCTTATTATTCTTTAAGTGCTTATCTCTAGCGAGTTGCAATCATTATAGGCCACAGAAGAGAAGAGGGTAAATCATTCCATCATGATATATATATATATATATATATATATATATATATATATATATATATATATGACATATAAGAATCTCTTCTATTTCTCTACTTAATTTTTGAAAATACTTTCCTGTTGTCCCCATAGTTTAAAGAACTACCTCTAGCTTCCTATTCCAATTAAAAAAACACTTTTACTAAAATATTATTTATGCTTACTGATTTGGAGAAACTTCTTTCTCTGTGTGAAGCTTGGGAAAACATTTTTTCTTTTCCACTAGTTAATCTGTAAGCTCCTGAAATGACTTTTCAGCGTGTATTGGATAGAACTCTGGAGGCCTCAGTCACGCATGCTGACATGTATTCACTCAAGAAGCACTTACAAAAATCTTACTGGAACTGCATCACTCACTGTTTGTTTTTTCAAGGGTCTCACTAGAATTTAAGCTCTGTAAGTGCAGGGATTTTACTCTCCTTATTCAGCATCTTCCTAGAATCAAGACTAGAATCTGGGATGTGGAAGACACTCAAGCAATGTGCGTGTCTGTTGACTGACTCACAGACGAAGTAGAACTTAGTGTTTTAGAGTCAGATGGCCCCAGATTTAGACCCTGGCTCCGAGATTTATCATATCTGTGATCTTGTCAAATTTCTTAAACCATTTTGTACACTTCTTCATTTATAAGATAGAAATATGATGCATTGTACATAGCTCTTGTAAGTATTAAGCATGAAACAAAGTGTAAAATGCATAAAATCGTGTCTGGCACAAAGTAAACTCTCAGTAAAAGGTGTCTGTAACTATTAAGGCAGTTAGCCTCATAGGAAAAATTAGAATTTATTGATAGTCATAAGAAAAGTAAGGTTTACTAGAGCAAATATTTGTGCCAGTAAATTCAGAAAAGCAATTTCTTAGAGTTTTCTGATTGGGTAATTGTCAGAAATAAATTCTCCTGGAAGAAATTGTCCTTGTAATTCCTGTTTTCTCCTTGTCTACAGGAGAATAGTTGATTACATTACTACTGCTGATATTTTAAATGCTAAATTTTATAAATGCAAAACATGTCTTCTGATGATCTCAAATCACTCATCTCTCTTTAAACATCCACAGTGGTAAGAGGAGGTTTGTTACAGTGGGTAAAAACCAGTCACAGGCTAACTATGGAAAAATACCTCCTTCTTAGCACTTCCCCAGACTGCAGGAAGCCCCTATGATGAAATATCTGGCCTGTGTCCAATTATTTGCTCCGGTAGATGCTCTCTCATCTCTGTAAGACATTAACTGAAAGCTTAAGCTAATGTATTTGATATAGTTTATGCATGATCCTTCCAAGATAGTATTTGAATAATTCATATGTGGTGACCACTAAAAAAAGAAACAGAAACATTGGGCAAAATCCTTCATTCCTATGTCAAAAGACTAGAGGGTTCTCACACTTTCCCTAAGTGTAGTAGAGATATTTGCAGGAGAGACAAAAAAATTACCATTGAGAAAAGCTAGTTATGAACTAGAAGAATTCATAATATTCCATGTGGTTGCTCTTCTTTTCTCATTGAAACTCAGACATAAGTAACATCTTTACAACCCTTAAGAAAACTTCAAAAAGTCTTAGGAAATTTATGAGGAAATTACTACATAGCAGACTCTCCATTGATTATAAATGTTTATATATTTAGATAATATTAATGAATGATATCATCATTTGAAATAGACAAAATAATAAAATGATAACAGCTGATGACATTTCTTTTTATTTGGCCAGACCTTTTATGTCTAAATGGGTAAAAAAACGGACCACACCACTATAGAAATCACCCATAACCTAACCTAGGAACCACCCAAAACCTAACCTAGGAACACAGTCTGAAAAATAGAAGAAAATTCTTCAAGTAGTTTTACTAAAAGAAAATATAATAGTCACGTGAGTACAATAACACAAAAAGACATAATAAAACCACAGAATGAAATGAGTTGGGATTGCAGTGGAAAAACTCCGAAACTGAGACATCACTTAAGCCTGACGACAAACTTCTAAATGAGTTAGAAATAATAAGGAACGTAATAGAGTGAGCTGAAATGGAGTTACTTTAATAGACGAAAGGACCAAGGTAGCCCCAGTGAAAGCAGAGGAAAAAATAATACATATGAAGAAAAGAGCCCTGAAACGAAGGAAGGATTGCATCTGCAGAGTGAAAAGACCACACCCTCTTCCAAGAAAAATGAGTATGGAGAAGTCAACTCTCAGGCCTCTCCTGGGTGAGTTACTGTTACTTCCAAGATAGTAACTCTTCAGGCATCCAAGGAGAAAAACAAACCACTCACAAGGAAAGATGCGAGCAAAATAGGCCATCCTCGGACGTGGTCCCAGCCACATTCAACGCCATGACACAGAGGAGCCACGTCTGCAAGTTGTGTAGAAGGACCCCCAGGAGAATGCACGCTGTTGTCACACTGTCATTCAAATATAGGGCCAAGAGGCAGATACTTTCAAATATGAAAGACCTCGAGGACTAAAGCACTTTTGAGCCCTTCTTGCGGAAAAAAGTACCATGCGATTAAATCAAGCCAATAAAGTCATCGATGGAGAAGCCTCAGTGAAAGGCACTCAGTGTGGAGGTACCACAGAGCAATGTCTCTAAAATTCTGAGAAAAAAGCAGTATTGTCAAGTTCTATATACGCAGCCATGTTATTCTGTTATCAAGGCAACAGGCAGATATTCTCAAACCTGCAAGGACTCGGGGAATGTAGAAGCTCTGCATTTCTTTTCAACAATTGATGGTGAAATTCAGTCGCTCAAAGGTCATTCAAATTGAGGTCGGAAATGAAAAAGCCACAGAAAGACTAAATACAATGGAAAATAATCAATGCGTAAAAAGAACGTAAATTATTATTATGCCCTTTATCAACTTAAAAAATACCTAAATAACAAAATTTAGATTTAGGGCACAAGGGATGGGTCAAGGAGGAAATACACTAATATTAATAGCTGGGAGCCAACTGTGATTCTCAAAAAGCAAACCATGTAGTTAAAAAATAAAACTGTAATTGGTATTTGTTATTATGTCTTTAAACTTGGAGGGTCTTTTGCAGATTAAATATCTTTTGTGCAGAAATACTTATCTGAAGTTCCACAATTACTTTAATTCCCTCCTACTAAATATAAATTTAAATGCAATGGTTCATACTTTAAGAGTAGTATGCATGGTGTGATACATTTTTATAAATGTATTTATCTTTCTGTATATATGTGAATATATCTTTTATAGACACAAATATATGCACAGAGATGTTGGAATTATGTTCATCCAATGTTAATAATGTCTCTTTACAAGTAGTGTGATTTTACTTATTTTTTTCCAAGTATGTGATTTTAAATTTTCTTCTTTTTTTTCTGTATTGGTTGACATTGTAATAAGCATGCATCATATTTATAAAAATAGTAATATCATTATCCTAAGAAAAACTTAGAAAGGAATAAAGGAAGAGAAAGAATCAAGGGAAGTCAGTGACAGTGTGAGACTGGGTGTCCCCAGGTCTGAAGGGGTCATTTCAGGTTAATCATTTCATTTGCTTCATTCATCAGAGTGGCTACCAAGCCATCCAGTAAAATGCCTTTAATGCTGCTTCACCCTCAAAACCGCAGAGAAGAGCCACTCTCTTCCACTCCTGGGAAAATAAACAAGGTTCAGAATTTCTCTCTGGCACCCAGGGCATTGCGGTGTAAAGGCACCAATACCAGCTCTGTGTTATTTACCATGTGTATCTGATGACATGTCTTTGCATATAGTTTAACATTATTAATATTTTATTTGGAATTTGGCAAGAGAAAATTCTTTCTTTTAACAAACATCTATCGAGTGCTTACAAATATGAAGTACTAAATAATGAATGCTATCATCAAAAGCTTTGGTCTCATCAGGGAGACAAACATATAAAGATCATTAATGATTTGCCAGGCAACTGAGAAATCACTGCATATTCTCAACTTGTGCTACCATATTCTACCAGTCCCAGAGGTTGTCTCTTCAAATTCATTAAGTTCAATGCCAGCTGGATAGGACATGATTTTTTTTAATGTATTTGAATGTTTTTGTTTAGACATTTGTTGGGAGCGTGTGAATAAGTTTTATATTATGCATTATTTATATTCTTATTTGGCAAAACAAAATTAATGCTTAAAAGTAATAAATGTTGCAGTTTACCCTATGGTCTTTTAGAGTCCTTGTTACTATTGTGTTCAGTGCCATCCAATTCATTTTTAAATGGATTTTCCGTTGAAGCTGATGTCTAATGCAATTAATGCATGAAGTGAGGGCCAGACAGCAGGAATTATTCACTGGGTTCTCACCCTTGCCTTTATGGTTAAGTCATCATAATATATCATTGTTACCTTGGAGAATGTTAAGTCTCTAAAACCAAAAATTATTACTCTTTTTAAAGTTTCTTTTATATTTCACATAAGTATATGTGTTATGAGACCCATTATCAGGGACAAAGGACTTTACTTAAAGAATAAATTTTGATATTATAACTTTAAGTGAAACATAATCTTTATCTTTAATGAACTCAGATTGGTGTACATATAGTTTCCTAAGAAATAAAGCACTTTTAAAGCGTTTATCTTCCTCCAAGACTGAGTTTGAATTAAATATATTTATTTTAGTACATTAGTCTATAATTAATTCTGATTTTATATCCCCTAAGATTATTCATGAACACAAAGTGAGGAAAAATACCAAATTTGATCTGCAAGAATACTGTTTTTTAGGTGTCTGTCTTTTCTTAACTTAATCATTTTAATTTGAGTTTTAATATATCTCAGAGTAGTGACACGCTCTTCATTTATTTCTAAGGCATGTGTTTGAAAATGGAGTTTACAGGCTATGGTACCATTGCACTTAGATTAAAATGTAAAAGTCCTCCTGATAACCCATTCAGCCTTCAGGACTTGCTGTGTTGACCACGTTTCCTCAAGCTCCTCCTCTACCCTCTATTCTACCCGCACTGGCCTCTCTGAAGACTCCAAACTCATTTCTGACTTTAGGCTCTTGCCTTTGCCCTTCCTTCTGTGTAGTGGGTGAGCTCTCTCCAAATTTTCACACTGTAGCCAAGCCAGGTGTTCAGAGCTTGGTTCAAATGTCACCTTGGAGAAGATATATCATTGTTTTATTTTCTTCATAACAAATTGCTATTTAAAGTTACCTCATTAATGTATGGTTTGTACTGCACGAACCATAATTCCAAGTTAATTGTGATCTGTCCCACATGCAATGCAACCTACATGAGACTTAGACACTGGTTTCTGCCTCTTTTGGTCCCTGTGTCCCTTATCACCAGAGCCAGGGAGCACTCCCAACACAGAGTGAGCAGTCATTACATATTTGTAAAGTGAATGAACCAGGATCATCTAGGGCAGGGGCTGGCAAACATTTTCTGGAAAGGGTCTGATGATAAATATTTCAGGCTTTGTGGGGGGTATATCCTTCCCTTCCCTTCCCTTCCCTTCTCTTCCTTGCCTTTGCTTTCCTTTCTTTCTGCAACCCTTTAAAAATGTAAAAAACACTCTGAGGCAGACTTTACAAGGACAGGCCATAGGACAATTTTGCCCATTGGCTGGATTTTGCCCATGAGTCAGAGGCATGGTATCCCAACCCTGATCAAGGTGCCTTATTATATCACAGATTCTTACTCTAGACCCCTGAATCAGTCTCTAGAGGTGGCCCAAGAATCTGCATTTTCTTCAAGGAGATTTTCTTGACACTTAGTTGCTGATAAATTTGAGAACCAGGGGATTGAAGTGAAGTGAATAAGTTTAGTGAGTCACCTAGGAAAGAAAATAATCACAATAAAATTTCACTAAGCAATAAGGTTTGGGTTTTTTTTTTTTTTTTTGGAAAATGTTAAATAATAGTTTAATTTTTGTAGAATTTATCACATTAATTTACCTTAAGTTCTCCACATTTAATGAGGAATGGCACTTTATCTACTTTTCTTAGATGCCAAGAAGTGGAGTTTGTCTATTCTATTCCATTATAGAAGTGATAAAAAAAAAAAAAGCCAAACTTAAATTTAAATGAAAATATCCAATGCTTTGCTCTACGCCTATTTTCAGACTTTTCAGTGGGCACCAAGGCTGGCTACGAACTCTTTGTTTAGTAGAAACCTGACATGGAATTGTGTCACTGAGAAGGAGGAAGCTTTAATAGGGCTTTCTTTGAAGGGCCCTTAAATTCTATTCCAGTCTATTTGTGCAGTAGCATTTAGTGAAATGGAAAGCACAGCTGTGACTATTCTCACTTTCAATGTAGCAACCCTTCAACACAAGCTTAAAAACAGTTTTGCATCTGTAGATTTTAGTGTCAAATTTATTCATCATTTACCAGATGCTAGGAGCAATGTGAAACGTAGAAAGAAGAATAATTAAAAGTAACAACTGCAATCTATTTGTAATTGTTTAGGTTTTTTTGTTTCTTTGTTTCCAATTATATAGAAGCGTGGACTATATTTTCTCATGATCTGACTTTGATCATATCCAGTCCAAAGATTTGTGATTCATATAACCTCTCGTTTTATTATTTCTATACCTTTATTTATTAGTGGTATTTATGCCTTTATTACTTACTTATAATGCTTATTTTACACACTGAGTGTGATCCAGGCACTGTAGGAAGCACTGCCTAAGCATGATCTGCTTTAATCCTCTCTCCCTGCTCCCTGCCCTCTCATTTTGTGGATTAAGAAGCCAAGGCTGAAAGAGGTTACACCCGTGGGAAGTGGTGGAGTTGGGAGGGCCATCATTCAGGCAGGCCTGAAATATGCCAATAGAAGAAGAAGAGGAGAGAAACAAAGGATTTGGACATGCAAAGGAGGAAAGAGGATAAATAAGGTGGAAAAGGTAGAGAAACAAAGAGTTGTCTTGAGTTCATGTCACTTGATAAGACTTCTCAAGACAATGTCAAGCAATGGAGAACAGCACTTCTCTCCAGTATCTTCTTCTGTTTAGTGGCTTTTAACTTCTCTGTGAAAAATAAGTATTATGATGCTACTTAAAATGAAGTACATCTTGTCATTTTTCCTAAATTTTGTGTGTTTTGAAGAAAAAAGACTTTTCCTTAAACAGAACGGAAACCATCCTTACCCAAATCACATTTATTAAACTTCTACCCACTCATGGCAATTTTTACCCTAGAAAACCCACAACTGAATGTCAGAGAGATAATAACCAATCTAGACCAAAAGTTTATATATAATTGTGAGGGACCTGGATTGAACATTCTTTAATGGAACGTTTTCTCAGAAAATGTCACTTCATAATAGATTCCAAAACATGGGGTCATGATAGGCTAAGAGGCCAGAATACAATGTGGAAAGTTGATTCAAATATGCAGAGTCACGTACATACACATGGTTCTGCATACACCTGCACGTATACACAACACACCCAGCTTTCTCTCCAGAAAATGTTTTAAGTGTTTATTGTTCTGTTACCATATAAACACATAGAAGCATATTCCTATGGTTATGTCAGTGCTTTAAAAATCTATTATTTTATATTCAATGCTAATTTTCTAAAACCATGAGGTACTAATTATAGGATATAAATGATCTTAAACGATTAAATCCTACACTGCTAGAAGGTGTTTATTTCAATTAGGAAGATCTTTTATGTGATAAAAAGTGACGGCAGATGCCTAATAAAGCATGACCTACAATCAACAAGTTAAAGCATTTTGTCATGTAATACTCTCAAAACCAAAGACATATATGACACACTAGTATCTCCTTAAAAGTCATACAAATTGAACATTTTCCTCCAGCTCTCGAAATGTCCATTTGCAAAGCATAATGTGGTGTCATGATGATTTTCTTTCATGCCCCTGTGATGTTTAGTTAGTACCAAAGCTTAATATGATCAAAATGCTGTGAAGCGAGGATTCGGAGAAGACGGCGGAAGAGTAAGACGCGGAGATCACCTTCCTTCCCACAGATACAGTAGAAATACATCTACACGTGGAACTGCTCCTACAGAACACCCACTGAACGCTGGCAGAAAACATCAGACCTCCCAAAAGGCAAGAAACTCCCCCCGTACTTGGGTAGGGCAAAAGAAAAAAAGAAATAACAGAGACGAAAGAATAGGGACGGCACCTGCACCAGTGGGAGGGAGCCGTGAAGGAGGAAAGGTGTCCACACACTAGGAGCCCCTTCGCGGGCGGAGACTGCGGGTGGCGGAGGGGGGAAGCTTCGGAGCCTCGGAGGAGAGCGCAGCCACAGGGGTGCGGAGGGCAAAGCGGAGAGATTCCCGCACGGAGGCTCGGCGCCGAGCAGCGCTCAGCAGCCCGAGAGGCTTGTCTGCTCCCCCGCCGGGGCGGGCGGGGCTGGGAGCTGAGGCTCGGGCTTCGGTCGGATCGCAGGGAGAGGACTGGGGCTGGCGGCGTGAACACAGCCTGAAGGGGTTAGCGCACCACAGCTGGCTGGGAGGGAGACCGGGAAAAGGTCTGCAGCTGCCGAAGAGGCAACAGACTTTTTCTTCCCTCTCTGTTTCCTGGTGCGCGAGGAGAGGGGACTCAGAGCGCCGCCTAAACGAGCTCCAGAGACGGGCGCGAGCCGCGACGATCAGCGCGGACCCCAGAGACGGGCGTGAGACGCTGGGGCTGCTGCTGCCGCCACCAAGAAGCCTGTGTGCGAGCACAGGCCACTCTCCACACCGCCCCTCCCGGGGGCCTGTGCAGCCCGCCACTGCCAGGGTCCCGTGATGCGGGGACAACTTCCCCGGGAGAACGCACGGCGCGCCTCAGGCTGCTGCAACGTCACGCCGGCCCCTGCCGCCGCAGGCTCGCCCCGCCTCCTCCGTACCCCTCCCTCCCCCCGCCTGGGTGAGCCAGAGCCCCCGAGGCAGGTGCTCCTTTAACCCCGTCCTGTCTGGGCAGGGAACAGATGCCCTCAGGCGACCTACATGCAGAGGCGGGTCCAAATCCAAAGCTGATCCCCAGGAGCTGTGCGAACAGAGAAGAGAAGGGGAAATCTCTCCCAGCAGCCTCAGAAGCAGCGGATTAAAACTCCACAAACAACTTGATGTGATGCATCTGTTGAATACCTGAATAGACAACGAATCATCCCAAATTCAGGAGGTGGACTTTGGGAGCAGGATATATTAATTTTTCCCCTTTTCCTTTTTTTGTGAGTGTATATGTATATGCTTCTGGGTGAGATTTTGTCTGTATAGCTTTGCTTTATAATAGCTTTATTTTACTTCACTATATTATAGCCTCTTTCTTTCTTTCTTTCTTTCTATTTTTTCTCCCTTTTACTCTGAGCCGTGTGGACGAAAGGCTCTTGGTGCTCCAGCCAGGCATCAGGGCCGTGCCTCTGAGGTGGGAGAGCCAACTTCAGGACACTGGTCCACAAGAGACCTCCCAGCTCCACGTAATACCAAACGGCAAAAATCTCTCAGAGACCTCCATCTCAACATCAAGACCCAGCTTCGCTCAACGACCAGCAAGCTACAGTGCTGGACATCCTATGCCAAACAACTAGCAAGACAGGAACACAGCCCCATCCATTAGCAGAGAGGCTGCCTAAAATCATAATAAGGCCACAGACACCCCAAAATACACCACCAGACGTGGACGTGCCCACCAGAAAGACAAGATCCAGACTCATCCACCAGAACTCAGGCACTAGTTCCCTCCACCAGGAAGCCTACACAACCCACTGAACCAACCTTAGCCACTGGGGACAGATACCAAAAACAACGGGAACTACGAACCTGCAGCCTGTGAAAAGGAGACCCCAAACACAGTAAGATAAGCAAAATGAGATGACAGAAAAACACACAGCAGATGAAGGAGCAGGGTCAAAACACACCAGACTTAACAAATGAAGAGGAAATAGGTAGTCTACCTGAAAAAGAATTCAGAATAATGATAGTAAGGATGATCCAAAATCTGGGAAATAGAATACACAAAATGCAAGAAACATTTAACAAGGACGTAGAAGAACTAAAGAGGAACCAAGCAACGATGAAAAGCACAATAAATGAAATTAAAAATACTCTAGATGGGATCAATAGCAGAATAACTGAGGCAGAAGAAAGGATAAGTGACCTGGAAGATAAAATGGTGGAAATAACTACTGCAGAGCAGGATAAAGAAAAAAGAATGAAAAGAACTGAGGACAGTCTCAGAGACCTCTGGGACAACATTAAACGCACCAACATTCGAATCATAGGGGTCCCAGAAGAAGAAGAGAAAAAGAAAGGGACTGAGAAAATATTTGAAGAGATTATAGTTGAAAACTTCCCTAATATGGGAAAGGAAATAGTTAATCAAGTCCTGGAAGCACAGAGAGTCCCATACAGGATAAACCCAAGGAGAAACACGCCAAGACACATATCAATCAAACTGTCAAAAATTCAATATAAGGAAAACATATTAAAAGCAGCAAGGGAAAAACAACAAATAACACACAAGGGAATCCCCATAAGGTTAACAGCTGATCTTTCAGCAGAAACTCTGCAAGCCAGAAGGGAGTGGCAGGATATACTTAAAGTGATGAAGGAGAAAAACCTACAGCCAAGATTACTCTACCCAGCAAGGGTCTCATTCAGATTCGATGGAGAAATTAAAACCTTTACAGACAAGCAAAAGCTGAGAGAGTTCAGCACCACCAAAGCAGCTTTACAACAAATGCTAAAGGAACTTCTCTAGCCAAGAAACACAAGAGAAGGAAAACACCTACAATAACAAACCCAAAACATTTAAGAAAATGGGAATAGGAACATACATATCGATAATTACCTTGAATGTAAATGGATTAAATGCTCCCACCAAAAGACACAGGCTGGCTGAATGGATAGAAAAACAAGACCCATATATATGCTGTCTACAAGAGACCCACTTCAGACCTAGAGACACATACAGACTGAAAGTGAGGGGATGGAAAAAGATATTCCATGCAAATGGAAGTCAAAAGAGAGCTGGAGTAGCAATTCTCATATCAGACAAAATAGACTTTAAAATAAAGACTATTACAAGAGACAAAGAAGGACACTATATAATGATCAAGGGATCGATCCAAGAGGAAGCTATAACAATTGTAAATATTTATGCACCCAACATAGGAGCACCTCAATACGTAAGGCAAATACTAACAGCCATAAAAGGGGAAAGCGACAGCAACACAATCATAGTAGGGGACTTTAACACCCCACTTTCACCAATGAACAGATCATCCAAAATGAAAATAAACAAGGAAACACAAGCTTTAAATGATACATTAAACAAGATGGACTTAATTGATATTTATAGGACATTCTACCCAAAAACAACAGAATACACATTTTTCTCAAGTGCTCATGGAACATTCTCCAGGATAGATCATATCTTGGGTCACAAATCAAGCCTTGGTAAATTTAAGAAAATTGAAATCGTATCAAGTATCTTTTCCGACCACAACGCTATGAGACTAGATATCAATTACAGGAAAAGAACTGTAAAAAATACAAACACATGGAGGCTACACAATACACTACTTAATAACGAAGTGATGACTGAAGAAATCAAAGGGGAAATCAAAAAATACCTAGAAACAAATGACAATGGAGATACGATGATCCAAAACCTATGGGACGCAGCAAAAGCAGTGCTAAGAGGGAAGTTTATAGCAATACAAGCCTACCTCAAGAAACAGGAAACATCTCGAATAAACAACCTAACCTTGCACCTAAAGCAATTAGAGAAAGAAGAACAAAAAAAACCCCAAAGCCAGCAGAAGGAAAGAAATCATAAAGATTAGGTCAGAAATAAATGAAAAAGAAATGAAGGAAACAATAGCAAAAATCAATGAAACTAAAAGCTGGTTCTTTGAGAAGATAAACAAAATTGATAAACCATTAGCCAGACTCATCAAGAGAAAAAGGGAGAAGACTCAAATCAATAGAATTAGAAATGAAAAAGGAGAAGCAACCACTGACACTGCAGAAATACAAAAGATCATGAGAGATTACTACAAGCAACTCTATGCCAATAAAATGGACAACCTGGAAGAAATGGACAGATTCTTAGAAATGCACAAACTGCCGAGACTGAACCAGGAAGAAACAGAAAATATGAACAGACCAATCACAAGCACTGAAATTGAAACTGTGATTAAAAACCTTCCAACAAACAAAAGCCCAGGACCAGATGGCTTCACAGGCGAATTCTATCAAACATTTAGAGAAGAGCTAACACCTATCCTTCTCAAACTCTTCCAAAATATTGCAGAGGGAGGAACACTCCCAAACTCATTCTACGAGGCCACCATCACCCTGATACCAAAACCAGACAAAGATGTCACAAAGAAAGAAAACTACAGGCCAATATCACTGATGAACACAGATGCAAAAATCCTCAACAAAATACTAGCAAACAGAATCCAACAGCACATTAAAAGGATCATACACCATGATCAAGTGGGGTTTATCCTAGGAGTGCAAGGATTCTTCAACATACGCAAATCAATCAATGTGATACACCATGTTAACAAATCGAAAGAGGAAAACCATATGATCATCTCAACAGATGCAGAGAAAGCTTTCGACAAAATTCAACACCCATTTATGATAAAAGCCCTGCAGAAAGTAGGCATAGAGGGAACTTTCCTCAACATAATAAAGGCCATATATGACAAACCCACAGCCAACATTGTCCTCAATGGTGAAAAACTGAAACCATTTCCACTAAGATCAGGAACAAGACAAGGTTGCCCACTCTCACCACTATTATTCAACATAGTTTTGGAAGTGTTAGCCACAGCAATCAGAGAAGACAAAGAAATAAAAGGAATCCAAATCGGAAAAGAAGAAGTAAAGCTGTCACTGTTTGCAGATGACATGAGACTATACATAGAGAATCCTAAAACTGCCACCAGAAAACTCCTAGAGCTAATCAATGAATTTGGTAAAGTAGCAGGATACAAAATTAATGCACAGAAATCTCTTGCATTTCTATACACTAATGACGAAAAATCTGGAAGTGAAATTAAGAAAACACTCCCATTTACCATTGCAACAAAAAGAATAAAATATCTAGGAATAAACCTACCTAAGGAGACAAAAGACCTGTATGCAGAAAATTATAAGACACTGATGAAAGAAATTAAAGATGATACAAATAGATGGAGAGATATACCATGTTCCTGGATTGGAAGAATCAACATTGTGAAAATGACTCTACTACCCAAAGCAATCTACAGATTCAATGCAATCCCTATCAAACTACCACTGGCATTTTTCACAGAACTAGAACAAAAAATTTCACAATTTGTATGGAAACACAAAAGACCCCGAATAGCCAAAGCAATCTTGAGAACGAAAAATGGAGCTGGGGGAATCAGGCTCCCTGACTTCAGACTATATTACAAAGCTTCAGTAATCAAGACAGTTTGGTACTGGCACAAAAACAGAAATATAGATCAATGGCACAGGATAGAAAGCCCAGAGATAAACCCACACACATATGGTCACCTCATCTTTGATAAAGGAGGCAAGCATATACAGTGGAGAAAAGACAGCCTCTTCAATAAGTGGTGCTGGGAAAATTGGACAGGTACATGTAAAAGTATGAAATTAGAACACTCCCTGACACCATGCACAAAAATAAACTCAAAATGGATTAAAGACCTAAGTGTAAGGCCAGACACTATCAAACTCTTAGAGGAAAACATAGGCAGAACACTCTATGACATACATCACAGCAAGATTCTTTTTGACCCAGCTCCCAGAGAAATGGAAATAAGAACACAAATAAACAAATGGGACCTAATGAAACTTAAAAGCTTTTGCACAGCAAAGGAAACCATAAACAAGACCAAAAGACAACCATCAGAATGGGAGAAAATATTTGCAAATGAAGCAACTGACAAAGGATTAATCTCCAAGATTTACAAGCAGCTCATGCAGCTCAATAACAAAAAAACAAACAACCCAATCCAAAAATGGGCAGAAGACCTAAATAGACATTTCTCCAAAGAAGATATACAGATGGCCTACAGACACATGAAAGAATGCTCAACATCATTAATCATTAGAGAAATGCAAATCAAAACTACAATGAGATATCATCTCACACCGGTCAGAACGGCCATCATCAAAAAATCTAGAAACAATAAATGCTGGAGAGGGTGTGGAGGAAAGGGAACCCTCTTGCACTGTTGGTGGGAATGTAAATTGATACAGCCACTATGGAGAACAGTATGGAGGTTCCTGAAAAAACTACAAATAGAACCACCATACGACCCAGCAATCCCACTACTGGGCATATACCCTGAGAAAACCATAGGTCAAAAAGAGTCATGTACCAAAATGTTCATTGCAGCTCTATTTACAATAGCCAGGACATGGAAGCAACCTAAATGTCCATCGACAGATGAATGGATAAAGAAGATGTGGCACATATATACAATGGAATATTACTCAGCCATAAAAAGAAATGAAATGGAGGTATTTGTAATGAGGTGGATGGAGTGAGAGTCTGTCATACAGAGTGAAGTAAGTCAGAAAGAGAAAAACAAATACAGTATGCTAACACATATATACGGAATCTAAGAAAAAAAAAAAAAAAGGCCATGAAGAACCTGGTGGCAAGACGGGAATAAAGACACAGACCTACTAGAGAATGGACTTGAGGATATGGGGAGGAGGTGGGGTGAGATGTGACAGGGTAAGAGACTGTCATGGACATATATACACTACCAAATGTAAAATAGGTAGCTAGTGGGAAGCAGCCGCATAGCACAGGGAGATCAGCTCGGTGCTTTGTGACCACCTAGAGGGGTGGGATGGGGAGGGTGGGAGGGAGGGAGATGCAAGAGGGGAGAGAAATGGGAACATATTGTATATGTATAACTGATTCACTTTGTTATAAAGCAGAAGCTAACACACCATTGTAAGGCAATTATACTTCAATAAAGATGTTTAAAAAAAAAAGAAAAGAAACGAAGACCCAACACAGCCAAAAATAAATTAATTAATTAATTAAAAAAATAAAAAAAATAAAAAAAAAATGCTGTGAAGCAACCAAGGATCAGAGGGTAACAATGGTGATCTCAAACACATTGTGGCCATATTATTCAATAGTCTGAAAAGGAACTAATGACCATGGTTTTTCTTGGTGGGGAAGAGTGGTTACTGCGTGGAAAGAAAAATTAGAGAATTCCAAATTAATTGCACAGCAGCTATTCTTCAACTTCCATATGAATTTGTATTATTATTACTACTATTATTATCCTTAGAACTACAAATTGTTTTAATTAATACCTTCATAGGAGAATGATAATTGATATGATAGTCAACTGATAAAATGATTTAGAACAAACATACAGACTTGCATTTCTGACAATATAATAATCCTGAAATTATTATCCCCACAAAATCCTCAAAATATTAAAATATCTTTTAAAAATGGATAACCAAGATCACAAAAAAGTAAAGAGAATCTTTAGAAGGCAAAAATGAAGTGAGAATGCCAATACACAGTGGCTTTAAAAATGTCCAAATCCAGAAGCTTGTCCTGGGGACATTTTCTAATTCCCCTGGAGCTGTAAGTCATAATGAATCATGCAAGCAACATGAGACAAGGACTTAAAAGTGGGGAGTCCAATTAGACATCTTTTATATAAAGCCAGAGTCCCATGGGGCTACTACATCAGGAAAAGGAAAAAATTAAGGGGACAATTGTCCCATTGGTGGAAATTGCAAGGAAGCTGGTCTGACAAAGCCCTGACTCTCAGGTAAAGTGTGAGCGTGGGGGAAATATTAAGTAAAAATTCTTGCCAGAAGCCAGCCTTCTTGTAGTACTTGGGTTAAAATTTACAGTAACTTCAAGGTACAAAAAAACCCTACAAACTTTTAACAGATAAATTAGTTTATGGTCCTCCAGACACCATATCTAGAAAAAAGTAATTATTCTCTCTCAAAATAAAAAATAAAAAAAAAAAAATGAAAGAAAGAAAGGAAGAAAGCCTCTTCAATTCAGATCCCATTGAATTCTTACTGATACATAAACATGAGGTCACACACAAAAAATACACAAAATTAAACAAAGTACCAAGTTGAAGATTAAGCAGAGACATTAAAGAGAGGAATAAGACTTTCAAAGACTCAAAATATTGGAATTGTTCCTTAAATGTAAAATTAGTGTGCTTGATATGCTTACAGAAATACAGGAAGGGATTAAAAACACGACTAACAAATAAAAGACTATCATAAATGGTTAGGCAAATGTAAAAAATAACATAACAAGGAACTTTTATAAAGGTAAAATATAATAATTAAAAATTTAAAAGTACTCATTGGAAGAGATAAACAGCAGATTGAAAATTGCTCAAGATATTTAAAAATTGGAAAAAATTCTGAAAAAATTATCCAGAAATCATAAGGAGAAACAGAAAAATTTGAAAGAAATTATAAATGTAGAGTGAGATGCTCTAACAAACATTTAATCAAAATTCCTAAAGGAAATAATAGAGAAAATTATAGAGAGAGACTTAAAGATATAATAGCAGAGAATTTTCCAAAATTGATAAAAGATGCATATTTTCAGATTTAAAAGTGCATATTAAGCAATATAAACAAGATGAAATACATAGCTAGTCATTTTATGGTGAAATTGTAGAACCAAAGACAAACATTAAAAGCATCTAAAAAAGAAAAACAGATTAGCTACAAGGTAACAGTAGACATCCAACTTCTCAAAATAAAAAAATGAATGCTAGAAGAGAATAACATAAAGTTTTAGAAAAAAATATGCTGACACATAATTGTATACCTAGCAAATGAGAATGAAAAAAGGACACATTCAGAAAATCAAAAAGGAGAGTTTACCACCAAAAGATTTCCACTAAAAGAAATTTTTAAATATGTCCTTCAAGAAGAAGAAAAATGATTCAAATTGAAGGTCAGAAATGAAGAAGAAATAAATGAGGAAAGAAAAAGACAAACATATAGATAATTCTAAATAAACATTGACTGTATAAAACAGTAATAATAACTTCTAATAAGAGGTTAAATATAGAATTAAAATACTCTTCAAGAATTTTCATGCCAGCTAGCATAAGAAAGTTGGGTGTTGTCAGGAGTTAATGATATAAGGTCTCGTATTATTCAGTAGAAGAATAAAGAGATCAAACTTAGACTTTACCACGCAAGCTAAAATTTCAAAGTAACCACTAAAATAAAAAATGAAATAGAATTTATAAATTTTGAACCAACAGAGGGAAATTGGTAGCATAAGAAAGAAAAAAATTGTAATGGAATAGAAGGGATGCAAAAGGGAAAAAAGCAACCCAAGAAGGATATAGCAAAAAAAAAAAAAAAAAAAGTAGACATAGTATAATGGAAATAAATCCTAATATATTAATGTTCATAATAAATCTGAATGGATAAAATTCATCATATAAAAGGTAACAATAATCAGACTGAATTGAAAAAAATATACAGATACTTTTTAGAAGAAACAAGGAGAAACATTGAAAGTAATAGAAAGAAGGCTGAAAGTGAGAAGAGCATACAGGGAGATAGAAAAAGATACATGCAGATATTTGGGAGTAGGAAAGATCATGGCACATGGAAGCTAAGTGTTGGAGCAAAATGAGTGGATTTCCTTCTATAGATGTGAAAGATGAGATTAGAGAGGGAGGTGAATTTTGAGCATAAAGAACCTTGTAAGCAAGATAAGAATTTTGGATTTTATTTTAAAGGGAATGGGAACTAAACACTTTTAGCAGTGGAATCATGTAATCTGTGTAACAGAATGAGTTAGGGAGAAATCAAGAATCCAGCTTGGTGCTTATAAATTTTGAGAGACATTCAGTGTAGGTGTCAGGTAAGCAGTTGGATCTGCATATCTGAACTTAAAATGCCAGGTCTAAACTGGAGCTCTAGGTTTGGAAATTCTCAGTACACAAGCGGTATTAAAATGCACATGGTCTCTTTAGAGAATGTTGGCTGAAAAGAACCCAAGATTGAGCCTAAATAATTCAACATTTAGAGGAGGTACAGAGAGGGTAGAACTATCAAAGGAGTCTGAGAAGGAGTTCCAAAGAAACAGCAGGAAGACAGGGGGAGTGTGTGTTGATTACAACTAACTGTAACGCAAGCACTCATAAGTTCATTTCTCAGTCATAGTAGTTCATTTGCCAACTCTCTGAATTTCAATCAATAACTTGGAGCAGAGATTAAAATATTAGTATATTTTCCCCTACAGTTTTGGCCAAAATGTGTCTTTCATTTGATACAGAGCACTGAAAACTCTATTTTATGAAAATTTATACAATGGAAGAGATAATTTGGGAAAATTCACTCCCATACTTAGCAACAACAGCTTCTTTCCTCCCATAACCTCCTTTCTTTTCTTTAATAATGGAACCTCCAGAATTTTAGGTGGGCACTCCCCTATACATCAATGTAGCCATCTGGCTAATATTTGGACAAGGGAGTAGAAGAAATGTGTGAAATTTCCAGGATGTTTCTTTAGACAGATGGGATTTGTGCTTTATTTTACTTTTCTCCTGGAAAGAGAGCATGATGGTAGAAAGAGGAGCCATCCTGTACTACAAGATGGAAACCTAATTTTGAATAAGACAGTAACAAGATTGAAGAAATAGTTTTTGTCACCATTAAGTCACTAACAAAGCCTTGGCCTAACTAAACAGATCTTAATTAAGAATAAATACATTTCTATCTACTTTAAGTCACAGTAGTTTTGCCTCTCTTTGTTACAGCAGGCTAACCTGTTTGCCATGCCCATATAGCTACTTCTATCCACTGAAATATTTTTGCCTACTTTTTTTTTTAATGTGATAAGTCTTCTCAGAACAGCCTCAGTAGTATGTCGGACATTTTTTTGGTTTTTGTTTTTTTTGTTTTTCTTTTTCTTTTGGGCCATGCCATGTGGCTTGCAGAATCTCCGGTCCCCAACCAGGGATTGAGCCCAGGTCTCTGCAATGAAAGTGTTAAATCCTAACCACTAGAGAACCAGGGAACTCCCTTTTGCATACTTCTATTACCTAGAGAATTGCTACATACTTCAAATGTTCCCCCAGCTCAAGGCCCATCTTGAAAAGCCTATGCGAACAAGCTCGTCCCCTTTCCAGTATCTCAAAAATGACCTTTAATTTGTTTAACTTCCCATATAATTTTATATTCCCATGACATTAACCACAGTTTATTGTCGTTAGTGAACCATCACCCCCTTTTGAAATGCATTCTGCCCAAGGATAGGAACTTTAAAATTTTTTTCTTTATTGAATCATAATTGATTTACAATATTATATTATTTTTGGGTGTACAACGTAGTGGCTCAAAATTTTTATACTTGATACTCCATTTAAAGTTATTATAAAATATTGGCTATATTCCCTATGCTGTGCAATATAACTTTGTAGCTTATTGATTTTATATCCCCTACCCCTCCCGTCTTTTGTTTCCCCATTAGTAACCACTAGTTGGTTGTCTATATCTGTGAGTCTGTTTCTGTTTTGTTGTATTCATCCATTTGTTTTAATTTTTAGATTCCACATATAAGTGATATCATACAGTAGTAATCTTTCTCTGACTTATTTGCTAAGCAAAATTGCCTTCAAGTCCATCCATGTTGTTGCAAATGGCAAAATTTCATTCTTTTTTATGACTAAGTAGTATTCCATTATATACACATAACACATATTCTTTATCCATTCATCTGTTGATGGACTTAGGTTGTTTCCCTATCTTAGTTATTGTAAATAATGCTGCTATGAACATTGGGGTACATGTATATTTTTTAATTAGTGGTTTCATTTTCTTTGGATATATACCCAGGAGTAGAATTGCTGGATGATAGTTCTTTTTTAGTTTTCTGAGGAAACTCCATAATGTTTTCACAGTGGATGCACCAATTTATATTCCCACCAACAGTATACAAGGGTTCCCCTTTCTCTACATCCTCACCAACACTGGTTATTTGTGGTCTTTTTGATGATGGACATCTGACGGGTGTGAGGTAGTATCTCACTGTGGTTTTGATTTGCATTTCCCTGATGATTAGTGATGTTGAGCATCTTTTCATATGCCTGTTGGCCAACCCTGTGTCTTCTTCGGAAAAAGTCTCTTCAGGTCTTCTACCTATTATTTTAATTGTTTTTTTTTTCTTTTTGATATTGAGTTGTATAAGCTGTTTTTATATTTTGGATATTAACCTCTTATTGTTCATATCATTTGCAAATATTTTCTCCCAAACAGTAGGTTGCCTTTTTGTTTTGTCCATGGTTTTGTTTGCTGTACCAAACCTTTTAAAGGTTAATTTTGTCCTATTTACTTTTGTTTTTGTTTCCTATGTCTTAGGAGACAGATCCAAAAAAATGTTGCTACCAAGATTGTTGCTGCTAAAGATTGTTCTGCCTATGTTTTCCTTTAGGAGTTTTATGATTTCTAGTCTTACATTTAGGTCTTTAATCAATTTTGAGTGTATTTTTGTATATGGTGTGAGAAAATGCTCTATTTCATTCTTTTACATGTGATTGCCCAGTTTTCCCATCATGACTTATTGAAGAAACTATCTTTTCCCCATTGTATATTCTTGCCTCCTTTATCAAAGATTAATTGATCATAAGTACGTGGGTTTATTTCTGGGCTCTCTATTTTGTACCATTGATTTATGCGTCTGTTTTTGTGTCAATACCATACTATTTTAATTACTGTAGCTTCGTAGTGTAGTCTGCTATCAGGGAGTGTGATACCTCCAGCTTTGTTCTTTTTTCTCAAGACTGGTTTGGCTATTGGGGGGTCTTATGTGTTTCCATACAAATTTTAAAATTATTTGCTCTTGTTCTGTGAAAAAAGACAGTGGTATTTTGATAGGGATTGCATTGAATTTGTAGATTATCTTGGGTAGTATGGTCATTTCAACAATAAAATTTTCCCAGGGCTTCCCTGGTGGCACAGTGGTTAAGAATCCGCCTGCCAATACAGGGGCATGGGTTCGAGCCCTGGTCCTGGAAGATCCCACATGCCGTGGAGCTACAAAGCCCGTGCGCCACAACTACTGAGCCTGCGCTCTGGAGCCCTCGAGCCACAACTACTGGAGCCCACGTCCCTAGAGCCCACGCTTCACAGCAAGAGAAGCCACCACAATGAGTAGCCCGCACACTGCAACGAAGAGCAGCCCCTGCTCTTTCTTTCTGATGAATCTGGCTGAAGGTTTATTAGTTTTGTTTGTCTTTTCAAAGCACCAGTTTTTAGTTTTATGGAACATTTCTATTGCTGTTTTAGTCTCTATTCCTGTCCTAATTTTTATGATTTCTTCTACTAAGTTTGGATCTTATTCTTATTTTTTTTTCTAGTTACTTTAGGTGTAAGTAAGTTTAGATTGTTTATTTGAGATTTTTCTTGTTTCCCAAGGTAGGCTTGTATAGCTATGACTGTTTCTCTTAGAACTGCTTTTGCTATGCCCCATAGATTTTGGATCATTGTGTTTTTATTTCATTTGTCTCCATGTGTTTCTTTTTATTTCTTCATTGATTTCTTCAGTGATCCATTAGTTATTTAGTAGCATAATATTTAACCTCCATGTGTTTGTACATTTTTTGCAGTTTTTTTCTAGTAGCTGATTTCTAGCCTTAAAACACTGTAGTGTTTTACAACATGCTTGACATGATTTCAATTTGCTTAAATTTACTGAGACTTGTGGCCTAGCATGTGATCTATCCTGGAGAATGTTCCATGTGCACTTGGAAAGAATGTGTATTCTGCTGCTTTTACATGGAATGTCCTATAGATATCCATTAATTCTATCTGGTATAATGTGTCATTTAAGGCATTTCCTTATTGATTTTCTGTTTGGATGATTTGTCCATTGATGTAAGTGAGGTGTTAAAGTTCCCTACTATTATTGTGTTACTGTCTATTTCTCCCTTTATGTGTGTTAATATTTGCTTTATATATTTAGGTGCTTCTATGTTGGATGCGCATATATTTACAGTTGTTATATCTTCTAGGATTCATTCCTTGATCATTATATAATATTCTTCTTTTTACAGCCCGTTTTGAAGTGTATTTTGTCTCATATGAGTATTGCTACCTGGGCTTTCTTTTGATTTCCATCTGCATTGAATACTTTTTTCAGCCCCTCACGCTCAGTCTCTATATGCTTTTAGATCTGAAGTGAATCTCTTGCATACAGCATATATATGAGTCTTTGTTTTGAATCCATTTAGCCATGCTTTATTTTTGATTATTTAGTCCATACAAATTTAAAGTAATGAATGATATCTATGTACTTACTGATATTTTGTTAATTGTTTTTGAGTTGTTTATATAGTTATTTTTTGTTCCTCTCTTCTTCTTTTGTTTTCATCCCTTGTGATTTAAACTATGTTTAGTGTTATATTTGGATTCCTATTTCTTTTTGTGTGTATATCATTATAGGTTTTTATAATTGTGGTTACCGAGAGGTTTATATATATAGCAGTCTATATATACATAATTTTATATATATATATATATAATTATTAAGTTGCTGATCTTCTAATAGCAAAAGCATTTTAAGAACCCTGCATTTTAACTCCCCCCTTACCACAGTTACTATTTTTGAAATAATATTTTACATATTATCATATGTGTATCCTTTAACTATTTATTGGGAAATAAATGATTTTACTACTTTTGTTTTTTAACTTTCCTACTAGGTTTGTATGTCATTGATTTGCTATCTTTATTTTATATTTGCCTTTACCAATGAACTTTTTCCTTTCATAATTTTTATGTTGCTAGTTGTTTCCTTTTCTTTTTTGCTTAAAGAATTCCTTTGAAAGTTTTTTGTAAAGCTGGTCTTCTGATGCTGAACAAAAGACAGCATCACAAGCTTTTGCTTCTCTGTAAAACTTTTGATTTTTCTGTCAAATCTGATTGAAAGCCTTGCCAGGTAGAATTTCTTTATTGTAGGTTTTTTCCTTCCACCACTTTAGATATATTGTGCCACTCCCTTCTGGCCTGCAGAATTTCTGCTGAAAAGGTTGGCTGATAGCGTTATGGGAGGTCCCTTGTACATAACTAGTTGCTTTCCCCTTGCTGCTTTTAATATTTTCTCTTTATCTCTAATTTTTGCCATTTTATTTACAATGTGTTTTAGTGTGGTCCTCTTTGGGTTGATTCTGTTTGGGACTCTCTGTGCTTCCTGGACCTGGATATCTGTTTCCCTTCCCATGTTAGGGAAGTTTTCAGCTATTATCTCTTCAAATATATTTTCTTCCCCTTTCTCTCTTCTCCTTCTGAAACCCCTATAATGCAAATGTTGGTGCATTTGATGTTGTCCCAGAGGTCTCTTAAACTCTACTCATTTATTTTTATTCTTTTTTCTTTTTCTTTCAGCTTCAGTGATTTCCACTTCTCTGTCTTCCAGCTTGCTAACCCATTCATCTGTATCACTTAATCTGCTGTTGATTCCTTCTAGTGTATTTTTTATTTTGGTTATTGTGTTCTTCATCTTTGATTCTTCTTCATATTTCCTAACTGTTTTTTTAAAGCTTCTCACTTCTCACTCTGTTCATCCATTCTTCTCCCAAGTTCTCTGATCAACTTTACAATCATTACCTTGAACTCTTTATTGGGTAGATTGCCTATCTCCACTTTACTTAGTTGTTCTTCTGGGGTTTTATATCATTCCTTTGTTTGGAACATGTTCCTCTGTCACCTTACTTTACTCAATTTGCTGTTTTTCTTCCTATGTTTCTATGTATCTTGTAGGTTGGTTATGTTTTCCAACCTTGGAGAAGTGACATTTTGTAGGAGACATCCTATGTATCCTAGCAGCACATTCCTCTCTGGTCATGAACATCTGATTCTCCCTATTCAAACTCTCCTCTTTTAAGTACTTTCCTATGTCTTCTTTCTGGGAAGAGGAGTTGCTTATCCAATTGTCCAGAATATGAAATAATTGGGCCACATTCAGTGATGTGTCAGTTTACTATACCTTACAGGTAACAATACTTTATTTCTCACCTCCTCTTCCACTACAAATGCATCAGGCTCTCTTCTTTCTGGTTCCACCTGGACAGGACTTCTTTCTGCTGGGAGAAGTCTGTCTTTTTTTCTTTCTGATTCAGCTCCTATAATATGAGGCTATTCAGGTAAAAAGACATGGTAACTTCCCCATAATCACAATCTCATTCCATAGACATGTGTGAGCATGTGGGTTCCAATATTCACATTCAGGATACTCAAGAGGAAACCCAATTTGGCATGATACCTAGGCCACACTCAAAAATCAAGTCTTTGTTACAGCTTTGCTCTGTTATATTAAACACCTTCCAAGGAACTGATAAAATTGTTATATTATTTCATACATGACTTTCATTCCTTTGTGCCACCTTCTATTAGTTTAGAACTCCAAAAGCAAAAGAGGATAAATGATAGTAGCATTTGGGTACTTAAACTTCACCCAAACCTTAACAGATACTTCCACACTCAAAGTAACACTTTAATATCCTGTGTATTATGCACCTTGTTCTTACGATGAATATTCGCTTATATGTAAGAATTTATTTAATAATCAGTTGATATAAGAAAGCAGAGACAAGCCTCTTAGATAGCATCATCCACCAGAGGGCAGACAGCAGAAGCAAGAAGAACAACAATCCTGCAGCCTGTGGGGGAAAAACACATTCACAGAAAGATAGACACGATGAAAATGTAGAGGGCTATGTACCAGATGAAAGAACAAGGTAAAACCCCAGAAAACAAATAAATGAAATGGAGATAGGCAATCTTCCAGAAAAAGAATTCAGAATAATGATAGTGAAGATGATCCAGGACCTCAGAAAAAGAATGGAGGCAAAGACGAGAAGATGCAAGAAATGTTTAACAAAGACCTAGAAGAATTAAAGAACAAACAAACAGAGATGAACAATACAATAACTGAAATGAAAACTACACTAGAAGGAATCAATAGCAGAATAACTGAGGCAGAAGAACGGATAAGTGACCTGGAAGACAGAATGGTGGAATTCACTGCTGTGGAACAGACTAAAGAAAAAAGAATGAAAAGAAATGAAGACAGCCTAAGAGACCTCTGGGTCAACATTAAACACAATAACATTCGCATTATAGGGGTCCCAGAAGAAGAAGAGAGAGAGAAAGGACCAGAGAAAATATTTGAAGAGATTATAGTCAAAAATTTCCCAAACATGGGAAAAGAAATAGCCACCCAAGTCCAGGAAGCACAGAGAGTCCCATACAGGACAAACCCAAGGAGAAACATGTCGAGACACATAGTAATCAAACTGGCAAAAATTAAAGACAAAGAAAAATTATTGAAAGCAGCAAGGGAAAAATGACAAATACCAACAAGGGAACTCCCATAAGGTTAGCAGCTGATTTCTCAGCAGAAACTCTACAAGCCAGGAGGGATTGGCATGATATACTTAAAGTGATGAAAAGGAAGAACCTACAACCATGATTACTCTACCTGGCCAGGATCTCATTCAGATCCAATGGAGAAATCAAAAGCTTTGCAGACAAGCAAAAGCTAAGAGAATTCAGCACCACCAAACCAGCTCTACAACAAATGCTAAAGGAACTTTTCTAAGTGGGAAACACAAGAAAAGAAAAGGACCTACAAAAACAACCCCCCCCCCAAATTAGAGAAAATGGTAATAGGAATACATATCGATAATTACCTTAAATGTGAATGGATTAAATGCTCCAACCAAAAGACACAGGATTGCTGACTGGATACAAAAACAAGACACATATAAATGCTGTCTAGAAGAGACCCACTTCAGACCTAGGGACACATACAGACTGAAAGGGAGGGGATGGAAAAAGATATTCCATGCAAATGGAAAGCAGAAGAAAGCTGGAGTAACAAAATTTATATCAGATAAAAAAGACTTTAAAATAAAGAGTGTTACAAGAGACAAGGAAGGACACTATGTAATGATCAAGGGATCAATCCTAGAAGAAGATATAACAATTATAAATATATATGCACCCAACATAGGAACACCTCAATACATAAAGCAACTGCTAACAACTATAAAAGAGGAAATCGACAGTAACACAATAATAGTGGGGGAATGTAACACCTCACACCAATAGACAGATGATCCAAACAGAAAATTAATAAGGAAACGGAAGCTTTAAATGACACTGTAGACCAGATAGATTTAATTGATATTTCTAGGACATTCTATCCAAAAACAGCAGATTACACTTTCTTCTCAAGTGCGCATGGAACATTCTCCAGGATAGATCACATCTTGGCTCACAAATCAAGCCTCAGTAAATTTAAGAAAATTGAAATCATTTCAAGAATCTTTTCTGACCACAACGCTATGAGATTAGAAATCAATTACAGGGAAAAGTCGTGAAAGACACAAATGCATGGAGGCTAAACAATACGTTACTAAATAACCAAGAGATCATTGAAGAAATCAAAGAGGAAATCAAAAAATACCTAGAGACAAATGACAATGAAAGCACGATGATCCAAAACCTATGGGATGCAGCAAAAGCAGTTCTAAGACGGAAGTTTATAGCTATATAAGTCTACCTCAAGAAACAAGAAAAATCTCAAATAAACAATCTAACGTTACACCTAAAGGAACTAGAGAAAGAAGAACAAACAAAACCCAAAGTTAGCAGAAGGAAAGAAATCATAAAGATCAGAGCAGAAGTAAATGAAATAGAAACAAAGAAAACAAGAGCAAAAATCAATGAAACTAAAAGATGGTTCTTCGAGAAGATAAGCCAAATTGACAAACCATTAGCCAGACTCATCAAGAAAAAGAGGGAGAGGACTCAAATCAATAAAATTAGAAATGAAAAAGGAGAAGTTACAACAGACACAGCAGAAATACAAAGCATCCTAAGAGACTACTACAAGCAACTCTATGCCAATAAAATGGACAACCTGGAAGAAATGGACAAATTCTTAGAAAGGTATAACCTTCCAAGACTGAACCAGGAAGAAATAGAAAATATGAACAGACCAATCACAAGTAATGAAATTGAAACTGTGATTAAAAATCTTCCAACAAACAAAAGTCCAGGACCAGATGGCTTCACAGGTGAATTTTATCAAAGATTTAGAGAAGAGCTAACACCCATCCTTCTCAAACTCTTCCAAAAAATTGCAGAGGAAGGAACACTCCCAAACTTATTCTATGAAGCCACCATCACCCTGACACCAAAACCAGGCAAAGATACTACAAAAAAAGAAAATTACAGACCAATATCACTGATGAACATCGATGCAAAAATCCTCAACAAAATACTAGCAAACAGAATCCAACAACACATTAAAAGGATCATACACAATGATCAAGTTGGAGTTATCCCAGAGATGCAAGGATTCTTCAATAAACGCAAATCAATCAATGTGATACACCATATTAACAAATTGAAGAAAAAACCATATGGTCATCTCAATAGTTGCAGAAAAAGCTTTTGACAAAATTCAACACCGATTTATGATAAAAACTCTCCACAAAGTGGGTATAGAGGAAACCTACTTCAACATAATAAAGGCCATATGCGACAAACCCACAGCAAACATCATTCTCAATGGTGAAAAACTGAAAGCATTTCCTCTAAGATCAGGAACAAGACAAGGATGTCCACTCTCGCCACTATTATTCAACATTGTTTTGGAAGTCCTAGACATGGCAATCAGAGAAGAAAAACAAATAAAAGGAATACAAATTGGAAAAGAAGAAGGAAAACTGTCTCTGCTTTCAGGTGACATGATACTATACATAGAGAATCCTAAAGATGATAACAGAAAACTACCAGAGCTAATCAATGAATTTGGTAAAGTTGCAGGGTACAAAATTAATGCACAGAAATCTCTTGCATTCCTATACACTAATCATGAAAAATCTGAAAGAGAAATTAAGGAAACACTCCCATTTACCATTGCAACCAAAAGAATAAAATACCTAGGAATAAACCTACCTAGGGAGACAAAAGACCTGTATGCAGAAAACTATAAGACACTGATGAAAGAAATTAAAGATGATACCAACAGATGGAGAGATATACCATGTTCTTGGATTGGAAGAATCAATATTGCGAAAATGACTATACTACCCAAAGCAATCTACAGGTTCACTGCAATCACCATCAAATTACCAATGGCATTTTTTACAGAACTAGAACAAAAACCTTAAAATTTGTATGGAGGCACAAAAGACCCTGAATAGCCAAACAGTCTTGAGGGAAAAAAAGGGAGCTGGAGGAATCAGAATCCTTGACTTCAGACTATACTACAAAGCTACAGTAATCAAGACAATATGGTACTGGCACAAAAACAGAAGTATAGATCAATGGAACAGGATAGAAAGCCCAGAGATAAACCCACGCACCTATGGTCAACTAATCTATGACAAAGGAGGCAAGGATATACAATGGAGAAAAGGCAGTCTCTTCAGTTAGTGGTGCTGGGAGAACTGGACAGCTACATGTAAAAGAATGAAATTAGAACAGTCCCTAACACCATACAGAAAAATAAACTCAAAATGGATTAGAGACCTAAATATAAGAGCAGACACTATAAAACCTTAGAGGATAACATAGGAAGAACACTCTTTGATATAAATCACAGCAAGATATTTTATGATCCAACTGCTAGAGTAATGGAAATAAAAACAAAAATAAACAAATGGGACCTAATGAAATGTAAAAGCTTTTGCACAGCAAAGGATACCATAAACAAGATGAAAAGACAACCCTCAGAATGGGAGAAAATATTTGCAAATGAGTCATCAGAAAAAGGATTAATCTCCAGAATATATAAACAGCTCATGCACCTCAATATCAAAAAAACAAACAACCCAATCCAAAAATGGGCAGAAGACCTAAATAGACATTTCTTCAAAGAAGACATACAGATGGCCAAGAAGCACATGAAAAGCTGCTCAACATCACTAATTATTAGAGGAATGCAAATCAAAACTACAATGAGGTATCACCTCACACCAGTTAGAATGGGCATCATCAGAAAATCTACAAACAACCAGTGCTGGAGAGGGTGTGGAGAAAAAGGAACCCTCTTGCACTGTTGGTGGGAATGTAAATTGATACAGCCACTTTGGAGAACAGTATGGAGGTTCCTTAAAGAAGTAAAAATAGAATTACCATATGACCCAGCAATCCCACTACTGGGCGTATACCCAGAGAAAACCATAATTCAAAAAGACACATGCACCCGAATGTTCATTGCAGCCCTATTTACAATAGCCAGGTCATGGAAGCAACCTAAATGCCCTTTGACAGACGAATGGATAAAGAAGATGTGTTACATATATACAATGGAATATTACTCAGCCATAAAAGGGAACGAAATTGCGTCATCTGTAGAGACGTGGACGGATATAGAGACTGTCACACAGAGTGAAGTCAGTCAGAAAGAGAAAAACAAATATCGTATATTAACGCATATACGTGGAACCTAGAAAACGTTACAGATGAACCAGTTTGCAGAGCAGAAATTGAGACACAGAAGTAGAGAACAAACGTATGGACACCAAGGGGGGAAAGCAGCGGGGGATGGGAGGTGGTGGTGGGATGAATTGGGAGACTGGTATTGACACGTCTACACTGATGTGTATAAAATGGATGACTAATAAGAGAAAAAATAAATAAACTAATTAATTTTTTTAAAAAAGCAGAAAAAGTTCATAGACTACAGCTAGGTAGTATCTATATAAGAACTTACCTTAAGGTTTATTCTAGGCAGTGAGGGTAAAAAGACATAAATGAGGTAAAGAATGATAACACTGAGAGAATCAATGGATTGAAAGTCCCAGTAGGGCTGCTAGGTTGTTGGCATTGGGGTTCTAATGGAAATGAGCTTAAAAGATATTGGTTAGTAATTGGCATTAATGGTTAAAATTATGCAGAAGTTCAGTTAACAGTACTGTCAAGGTTTGGGGAACGGCCATGGGATTGTGAAACTGAGTCATCAGTTAGATCCCTTAAACTATAACTTGCTTAATAAACAATATCTTGTAACCTGCCTTCATAAATCAAGCTTGTCTTAATCATTCTTGCAAATTGCATACCCTCCCAACTTCACATAGCTTAGACAATATACCACAAGACTCCTTTACCCGCCCCCAGTAAATAACACCTCTGATGTATGGGTTGCTCTAGTAAAGGTTGCTTAAATTGTTTTTTAGGAACATGGAGTTAGTCTTGCCCAGATCAAAGTGGTCAGACCACTGTGTGTATCCACCAACTAGTCTATGACTTGATGCCTTACTGGGTCACTGCCTTCTGTGGAGCTTGAGATGGAGCTGTTCTGTATGGTACTGGAGTGGTGGGCCATGCCTACACGCATTTGTCAAATATCTTAGAACTGTACATCACAAAGAATGAGTTTTAATGTGTACAATTTAAAAATCAATCAAAATTTTGGGCACTCTGGATGGAGTGCAGACTGCAACAAACAAATCTAACTGTATTATAAATGTATATATGGCATTGCCTCACAGAAGGGGGTGGGGGGGGGAAATGAGCTGACGAGAAATGTGTTTTGACCAGATGAAGACAAAAGGAAGTGAATATGAACACTGCACTCTAATTGGCAAGTTTGCTTCTGGCTGCGGCTTGTGTTAACAATTCTGAACCTGCTTTACATATATACTGGGTTGAACAAATTCATGGATGGTGGATGCTGGGAGCCAGGGCTCTCACTGTTGCAGAGGGAAGTAACAGATAAGCAAGGTGGAGGGAGAAAGGTTAGACTGAACCCTATGGAACTGAGTTGGCGTGGATGCATTAATATGAATGCTGTTTAACTTTATATTTAGATAAATACAAAAATAATTATAGATATGTGTGTACACATGGCTTAGTTTACATACATATATTCCCTTGACCTGCCCTCTTGAAAAGTCTTGAATGGTGATAATACAAGAGCAATAAGCACACTTAGCACTCAGATCTTGATTTCTAAATACCATTCTCAGTGAAAGGAAACCTGGCTTCTCAGAGAAGTGGATGATTCTAAATCTGAGCGGGGAATATATCTGATGAAGATGGATGATCTCGTAGTGCCTGAAAGTAAGGATGGGCTCAAAAACACAAAATGATGGAGTTAACGAAAAAGGGATGCAGAAAACATCTAGAAAGAGCTTCCAGTGGTCAAAGCTAGAAGAAACTGAGAAACCAAATAAACAGTGTGGTACTATATTACATCTCAAAGTATAAAATACATATCCATGTGTCCATACTGATAAAAAGAAATGAGTGAATAAATATATGGGAGAGAAGGGACAAACCTTCCATATGGAAGAATTCTAAACAATATAAGCAGATATTCAAACCTCCAGGAGGGGGAACTTAACCTCAGGTGCTGGCTAGACTTAGTAATTTGCATCCAAAGAATAGATTATACAAAGCTGAGTCCCTCCTCTGAATCGCCCTTGGCAGAAGCAGGCTGCTTGTCTCAAGGTTATCCATTATGATCATCTTGCCACTCACCCCTATCCAATGACTTGTTGATGCAAGGGATCGTCTAGAAGACAAAGACTCACCCTCTTAACTCAAAAGGGGCAACACTGAAGGTTATGCCAGTTCCAGAGCCCCCTGTAAGATTTGCTGGAATCTCATTTCCAACTGCATCAAAGTTCAATTTCTCCCGGCTCAACCCTGCTCCTTACTTTCATTTATACATGTTTTCCAGGCAGGCCTCTCTAGGAAACCACCTGCATGCAAATCCCCATCTCAAAGTGACCTCTCAGGGGCTTTACCTAAGACACTCTGCAAAAAAGAAGGAAGGAGGCAGGGAGAATGTAGGTGATAGGTATACAGTGACGAAGAAAGTATTAGATTAGGGAATAGATGCAATGATTAAGCAGGAATAAAAACTTGGAGAAGTAAAGAATGATAAGTAGATTTTACTAGTCTAGAGGGCAGGGTACAGCGCATAGTATGACAGGAGATGGACGCGTTTGAGAGAATGGAGATAGAAAATCTCTTGGATTTCAGCTGGTCCTGAATGTAGAGGGAGCCTCTACTCCCCCCCCATAGATCCCCTAACACCCTTTGAGTGCGCACCAAGTGTGGCTCTTCTTCTACTCACCTTCAGCCTCTGCTCGTGGATCACTGGAATGACCTGTCCCTGTCATAGTTTACAAAGGGTCACTTTGACCCAGCCCAAACAGTCTTAATAATTTAATAGTCTTAATTCCAGTTTAGCAGGAATATAAATATTACTGCCAAGTTTCATCAAGTCTAAAAATGTCTTTGGGATCTAAACTGACCCAGAAATAATGGAATTATTTATCTTAATTGAGAAGCAAAGAGAAATTTAGAAAGCGCTGGAGAGTATATGAAACAATTAGTTACCCTGTTGTATAAATTGAGTTTGTGGCTACAAGATGGAAATGAATGTAATATAAAACATAGGCTAGATTTGGTTAGACTCATATTCCCATAAGAGAGCAGGTTCAGCTGAGATTTCTTATGGGTAGCTCTGGGGCCCTGCAGGGTAACAAGAGTAATTGGATTCCTACAAATCTGGATGGATAGACCAGCATTAAAAAGGATCAGGAGCGGGCTTCCCTGGTGGCGCAGTGGCTAAGAATCTGCCTGCCAATGCAAGGGACAAGGGTTCGAGCCCTGGCCCAGGAAGATCCCACATGTTACAGAGCAACTAAGCCCATGCACCACAACTACTGAGCCTGAGCTCTAGAGCCCACAAGCCACAACTACTGAGCCCACATGCCACAACTACTGAGCCCACATGCCACAATTACTGAAGTCTATATGCCTAGAGCCCGTGCTCCGCAACAGAGGAGCCACGACAATGAGAAGCCCGTGCACCACAACGAAGAGTAACCCCCGTTCACCGCAACGAGAGAAAGCCTGAACACAGCAACGAAGACCCAACACAGCCAAAAATAAATAAATAAATAAATTTATAAAAAAAAAAAAAAAAAGATCAGGAGCACTAGAAGTGTAATGATGGGCCAAGGGTTCTATACATAGACAAATCCAGTTTCTCAAGGAGAACCCTGCGACTAGAGAAACAGTCCAATTAAGATGCAAATTCCAGATTCTCACAGGCTGATGTCATGCCATCCCATTGTACTCTTACCTCAATTAAACTGTAAATAGAAGCCATACCTTTCTAGTGAATAGGTATTTTCATCCACAGTAAAGAAGTATCAGTAGAAAACTATGTATCTTTTTACAGACTTTTACCAAATTCTATGGTGTGTATCATCTAATTATTAAAGATTATGGTTAGAGAAAGAAATGACTCTTAAAAAACTGTCCTACTGAAAGAAATCTATTTCCTAATTGATTTCCATAGAAAATAATTTTACCTTTAAGTAAAATCAAGAATTTCCTAAATAACCATATTGAAAACTGAACCAGAGATCATAAAAGTAATCTAGAAGAAAATTTGAAAGTCTTGGAATTTTCAAACCCCCAAGACGGTACAAGAAACAGACATGTTTTTGCCTATTTCAAAGATTTTCATTCCAAAAGCATTTTTCAACATAATATTAAGCAATTCCTTTATGTGTGGGAGAGCATGGGGAAGTGGGTTGTAGTGTGGGCAACTTTCCTAAAATGGAATAAAGGTATTTTATATTTATATATTTTATATTTTTTATATTTTATATTTTATGTTTATATTTTATGTATTTTATATTTATATTTTTCTTCTTCCTCCCCTTTGTTTCTACTAATCAAATTGTGCTTTTAATAAAATCATTACAGCATCATTAATAGTTTTGAAAGGTTATCTGTTTCTGTCTCCTGCAGAATGTTGTTCCAAACTTAATCATTTTGTTTTAAGCTTTTCGTATGTGTCAATATCTACCCATTAGCAACATTAAGATTTTGGAAATAAAAACTGCAACTGACAAATTGTTTAAATTTGCATGTATAGATAGAAGTTAATTTTAGAAATTCCTATAGCCACTGTATTTTATCTATTCATTTTTCTCCTAACAATTTAGAATGGTATAAATTAGAATGTATATAAAATACTTACAGAGAAAAAAATATAACCATGATTTTGTGCTGGGGATTTCAGGATGTTTTAAACTTAGCTAATCTGCTTTCATAAAAAATCCTGTTAATTTTCCTTTGCAAATATGTATAACTCATGCAAACTTCACTTATTTCTTTTCATTTATGCTAAATGATTTAGAATAATAAATGATTCATATATGAGATAGCCATTTCAAGCATATAGAAATAATTTCTAGAATACGTACTATGCAGTAACCACTTATTCATGGCATTTCCTTTTTTCTTGCATTTAATTCATTTTTCCTCCATCTACTTCCATCCATTCTATGTTTTATCAGAACGAGAAAACTGTGTTTACACAGTTAAGGAAAATGAATCAACTTATCACATCTAATTTTCCTGAGTTTAAAATTAAGAACAGAAGATGGCAAAGTTTGGCTGCATCTTAAAATGCTCTGAATTATCTTGCCAACTCTGTTACTAATTATTCTAAAATTGGATTTAATTTTATAACTAACACCATGATTCCCTTTTTTTTTTTTACTACTCCCAATTGGAAAAATACCAGAGTCTAAAATAAATGCCTTAGGCAATTTCACATCTAAAATTGCATTTTAGGAGTGGCAGAGGAAGACACCAGAATAATGTGTTAGGAAATTAAAAAACACGACCCAGTGAATGTTTGTTTTCTGGAGGACCCTTCTTCCATAGCTGTTAAGCAAGGAGTAATTTTCACTGGAAGAATTCTGTACTATTTCTTCCACCAGCATCATAAAAGTGCTTTTTCTTGCTCAAATCCTATGACAATTGATTCTGAGAATAATCCAGAGAACACAAAGTATGATATAAAATGAAAGTGTAATTTTTTTCCAAATATACTTTTTCTCTGTGACCAAGAAAGCAAAGACAAGTTATTGCAAAGACAGTTGCACGTAATAGAGGAAAAGAGGTAAGCCATGGGGATCAACCTGCAACAGTGAGGTTTCAGACTCCACTCTACTAGACAAGGGAGGTCTTCCTTGGAAAGGCAGTGATAGAGTGGGAAGAGCTCACTGGGAAGAAAGGCTGACTCTGGATCCTGGCTCTGTCACTTACTAGGCCTGAATAAGGACAAGTTTTCAGCCTTTTTCTGAGTCTTGGTTTCCTTACTTGTAAAACAGACAGAATAAAAACAACCTTATATGGTTATTTTGACTATCAAATAAACAGTGAAGGTTAAGCATGAAATAGGTGTTCAATGCTAACCTCTGCATGGGTCTACTCAGAAAGCTGGTCTCATCAGCTTTAAAGTGTGGGATTCTTCATCACCTTGCTCTGGCTGAAGAGTCAAATATATGTAACTCAAAGTAGGCTGTACATTTCTGGAAAATTCTATCTTAAGGGAACGGAAGGAGAATAAAAAGGAGGTTATACATTTATCTAGTACCTACCAAGTGACAGACACTGTTTCCACAAACATATTATATGATAACTAATTGAATCCTGAGACACACCCTATGAGATAGGTGGTATTCTAGCCCTCACTTTCTTAGCATAAGGAAGCTAAGAAATGTGCTTGAGGAGAGGAGGAGTCAAGATGGCAGAATAGGAGGACGCGGAATTTGTTGCTCCTCACAAATACATCAAGAATACATCTACAGATGGGACAGTTCTCACAGAGCACCTGCTGAACATTAGTTGAACACTTCAGACACCTAAAAGGACAAGAAAAATCCCCTCACAACCGGGTAGGACAAAAGAAAGAAGAAACAAAGAAAAGAAGAATCAAAAAAGGGACCAGCAATTCTGGTGGGAAGCTGAAGGTGAGGGGAGGTCTCCACACTCAGAAAAATTCCCTCTCAGTGGGAAATCAGCCGGAACAGAAAGAAATCTTTGGGGGATCAAAGGATAATGCCACAGGCAGTCGGTGAAAGGCAGGATAAAGTAAGGACTGTGCACATAGTCTACACTGTAGCTCTGAGCATTCCAGCCTGAGCTGTGAGTCTCCAGTTCAGACTGGGGGATGGGTGCTAGAAAGTGGGGTTTGGAGTGCAGACCCAGGGAGGGGACAACTGTTGGCTGTGAAAAGACAGCTGAACGGATGGGAGTAAGGAGCTCCACAGCAAGGAAAGTTTGCAAAAAAAGCCTGTGTCACCATAGAAGCAAGGCATGATTGCTGAGTGGCATGCAATGGGCAGGGCCACCATTACAATCCCTTACCCCACCCACCAGCTTCTTTGGCCTCTGCAGGTACTGGGAGGGGCTCCCATCTGAGTAGGCTTGCCCGTCCCTCAAGCCAAGACCTCCTCCACCCGCATAGGCTCTGGGGTCCTGAGCGCCACCCACCCCAAAGCTTCCTGGGGAATCGCCCTGGGTGGCCCTGCCTGAGATGGAAATCCACCAGTGCTGGTGGGAGCTGAGTGCTAAAGCATGAGGTTAAGAGAGCAGATCTGGGGAGAGGACTGCCGTTGGCTGAGCGAATACAACAGAGGGGATGGGAGTGAGGGGTTCCATGGCCGGGAATGCCCCTAGTGGAAGCGTGGTCTGTCCAAGAAATGAGTCACTATTGTAGAGAGGCATGCAAGGGGCGGGGCTGCCACTGCCCCCACACGCCAGTCCCTGTCTCCCCAGGCACTGGGAGGGACTCCCAGAAGAGCAAGCACACCCCAGTCTGTTGCAACTGCCTGCTGGTCTCTGCCGCCACAGGCAACTCATGCACACCCCAACTGTGGCTGCCGTACCCCTCCCCAGCCTGCGGGAGTAAGTATGCCCCAATCAGCTGCTGCATTTGCTCCCTCTTGCCTGGGCAAGGAGCAGATGCCTGAGGGTGGCACACATGCAGAGGTGGGGCCAAAGCCAAAGTTGAGCCCCAGGGGCAGGGCGACTAAGGAAGAGGAACGCTAACCCTTCCCTGCAACTACACAAGCCGCAGATTAAACTCCCAACCTCAGCTTGGGAAATTCTGTGTCTGTGGAATAGCTGAATAGACAACAAGTGTTCTCACAATTGATACTGGTATAGCCTTAACAGCAATGGACTTTGGGGACAAGTATACACAGGAGTTGGGCCAGGTTAGTGTCTGAGCTGGTCCCACAGTGCACACAGCAGGTCCAGAGACCTACCTAGTGGTACTGGAGGGCCTCTTGGGGAGGTGAGGATTGGCTCTGGCTCACTGTGAGAGCAAGGACACTGATAGCTGAGGCCCCAAGAAAATATACTTATTAATATTATTATGCTTTTTTTTGCTTCATTTTGTTCAGTTGTTGGTGGTGTTGTTTTTATTATTTTTAATTTTTATTTTCATTTTCAAAAAAATTTTTTTAATATATATATGTTAATTTTTCTATTTTTACTTTTTGTTGTTCTGTGTCTTTTCTTTTCTGGTGTATTTGGTTCTTTTTTTTTTTTACTTTATTTTATTATCTTTTTCTTTTTTTGATTGTTTTTATGTGTTTTTTTATGTTTTCTTCGATTTTTTTAATTTGCTTTCTGTTTTTGTTTTATTTTCCATTTTTTGTTTTTCTTAGTTTAGTCCTTATTGATTTTTCTCATTTTTCAGTTCTTTGTTTGCTCTCTTTTTTTTTTTTTTCTTTTCCTTTTCAGTCTGCTTCTTGTTTGTTTCTGTTAGTTTGGTTTTGTTGTTATCATTTATCTTGGATTTGGTGTGTCTGTTTGTTTTCTTTCTTCTATTTTTTTTTCTGTGTGTGCGTTGTGTTGTTGCTACTGTGTGTTTGTTTTTGTCTTTGCTATTTCTCTTGGGTTTTGTTTGTCTGTTTGTTTTCTTTTCTTCTTTTATCTTGCTTTTCTTTCTTTTTTCTCTGGCTGCACTACATGTCTTGTGTGCTCTTGGCTCCCCAGCCAGGGGTTGGGCCAGGGCCTCTGGGGTGAGAGTGTCAAGTCGAGGACGCTGGATTACCAGAGAATTCACAAACTCGGGGAATATTAATTGGCATGCATTCTCCAGGAGGTATCCATCTCATCACCAAGACCCAGCTCCACCCACCTACCTGCAAGCTCCAGTGCTGAAAACCTCACACCACACAACCAGCAAGACAGGAAAACAGACTCAGCCACAAGCAGCAGGCTGCTTAGAGTCATACTAAGCTCACAGACATCCCAAAACACACCACCTGACATGGTCCTGCCCATCAGAGGAAAAGACTGAGCTCCACTCACCAGAGCACAGGCACCAGTTGCTCCCACCAGGAAACCTACACAGGCACCAGAACCAACCTCACTCACCATGGAGCTGACAACAGAGCAAGAGGAATTACAACCCTGCAGCCTGTAGAAAGGAGACCATAAACATGGTGGGTTAGACAAAATGAGATGACAGAGAAATATGTTACAGATGAAGGAGCAAGGTAAAATCCCACAAGAACAAATAAATGAAGAGGAGATAAGTAATCTGCCCGAAAAAGAATTCAGAGCAATAATAGTAAAGATATCCAAGATCTCAGAAATAGAATCGAGGCACAGATAGAGAAGATATAAGAAATATTTAACTAGGACCTAGAAGAAATAAAGAACAAACGGTCAGTGATAGATGGCACAATAGCTGGAATGAAAAATACACTAGAAGGAATCAATAGCAGAATAACTGAGGCAGAAGAAAGGATAAGTGAGCTGGAAGATATAATGGTGGAAATGACTGCCAAGGAGCAGAATAAGGAAAAAAAAAAAGAAAACAAATGAGTACGTACAGTCTCAGAGACTTCTGGGACAACATTAAACACACCAACATTCAAATTATAGAGGTCCCAGAAGAAGAAGAGAGAGGGAAAGGGCCTGAGAAAATATTTGAAGAGACTATAGTCAAAAATTTCCTGAATGTGGGAAAAGAAATAGTCAAGTCCAGGAAGCGCAGAGTCCCATACAGGATAAACCCAAGGAGAAACATGCCAAGACACATATTAATCAAACTAACAAAAATTAAAAACAAAGAAAAAATATTAAAAGCAGCAAGGGAAAAGCAAAAAATAACATACAAGAGAATCCCTATGAGGTTATCAGCTGATTTGTCAGCAGAAACTCTGCAAGCCAGAAGAGAGTGGCAGGACATATTTAGAGTGATGAAAGGTAATAACCTACAACCAAGATTACTCTACCCAGCAAGCATCTCATTCAGATTTGATGGAGAAATCAAAATATTTACAGACAAGCAAAAGCTAAGCAAATTCAGCACAACCAAACCAGCTTTACAAAAAATGCTAAAGAAATTTCTCTAGGTGGGAAACACGAGAGAAGAAAAAGACCTACCAAAACAAACTCAAAACAAGAAAATGGCAATAGGAACATACTTATTGATAATTACCATAAAACTAAATGGATTAAATCCTCCAACCAAAAGACACAGACTGGCTGAATGGATATAAAAACAAGATCCAGGGACTTCCCTGGTGGCACAGTGGTTAAGAATCCGCCTGCCAATGCAGGGCACATGGGTTTGAGCCCTGGTCCAGCAAGAACCCACATGCCACGGAGCAACTAAGCCCATTTGCCACAACTACTGAGCCTGCACTCTAGAGGCCGTGAGCCACAACTACTGAGGCTGCATGCTACAACTACTGAAGCCCACGTGCCTAGAGCCTGTGCTCCACAACAAGAGAAGCCACCGCAATGAGAAGCCCATGCACCAAAATGAAGAGTAGGCCCCGCTTGCTGCAACTAGAGAAAGCCCGCATGCAGCAACGAAGACCCAACTCGGCCAAAAATAAATAAATAAGTAAATAAATAAATAAAATAAAAAATAAAAACGAGATCCATATATATGCTCTCTACACGAGACCTGCTTCAGACCTAGGGACCCATAAAGACTGAAAGTGAGGGGATGGAAAAAGATATTCCATGCAAATGGAATCAAAAGAAAGCTGGAATAGTAATACTCACATCTTATGAAATGGATTTTAAAATAAAGACTATTACAAGAGACAAGGAAGGACACTACATAATGATCAAGGGATCAATCCAAGAATACGATATAACAATTGTAAATATGTATGCACCCAAAATAGGAGCACCTCAATACATAAGGCAAATGCTAACAGCCATAAAAGGGGAAATCAATAGTAACACAATGACAGTGGGGGACGTTAACACTCCAATTATATAAATGGATAGATCATCCAGACAGAAAATTAAGAAAACACAAGCCTTAAGTGACACATTAGACTAGATAGACTTAATGGATATTTATAGGACGTTCCATCCAAAAGCAGCAGAATACATTCTCCTCAAGTGCACATGGAACATTCTCTAGGATAGATCACAAATTGGGTCACAAATCAAGCCTCAGTAAATTTAAGATAACTGAACTAATATCAGGCATCTTTTCCAACCCAATGCTACGAGATTAGAAATCAATTACAGGAAAAAAAAACTGTAAAAAACACAAACAAATGGAGGCTAAACAATATGCCACTAAAAACCAAGAGATCATTGAGAAAATCAAAAAATACCTAGAAATAAATGAGAATGAAAACACGACTACCCAAAACCTATGGGATGTAGCAAAAGCAGTTCTAAGAGGGAAGTTTATAGCAATACAATCCTACATCAAGAAACAAGATAAATCTCAAATAAACAACCCAACCTTACACCTAAAGCAACTAGAGAAAGAAGAAGAAACAAAACTCAAAGTTAGTAGAAGGAAAGAAATCATTAAAATCAGAGCAGAAATAAATGAAACAGAAATGAAGAAAGCAATAGCAAAGATCAATAATACTAAAAGCTGGTTCTTTGAGAAGATAAAGAAAATTGATAAACCTTTAGCAAGACTCATCAAGGAAAAAAAGGGAGAGGACTCAAATCAATAAAATTAGAAATGAAAAAGGAAAAGTTACAATGGACACTGCAGAAATACAAAGGATCATAAGAGACTACTACAAGCAACCATACGCCAATCAAAGGGACAACCTGGAAGAAATGGACAAATTCTTGGAAAAGTACAATATTCCAAAACTGAACCAGGAAGAAATAGAAAACTATAAAAAGACCAATCACAAATAATGAAATTGAAACTGTGAATAAAATTTTTCCAACAAACAAAGGTCAGGACCAGATGGCTTCACAGGCAAATTCTATCAAGCATTTAGAAAAGAGCTAACACCTATCCCTCTCAAACTCTTCCAAAAATTTGCAGAGATGGGGACACTCCCAAACTCATTCTACAAGGCTACTATCATCCTGATACCAAAACCAGACAAGATATCACACACACAAAAAAATTACCAGCCAATACCACTGATAAACATAGTCACAAAAATCCTCACAAAAAGTACTAGCAAACACATCCAACAACACATTAGAAGGATCATACACCATGATCAAGTGGGATTTGCCCCAGGGATGGAAGGATTCTTCAACATATCAATCAATCAGTGTGATACACCATATTAACAAATTGAAGATTAAAAACCATATGATTATCTCAATAGATGCAGAAAAAGCTTTCAAAAAAATTCAACACCCATTTATGATAAAAACTCTCCAGAAAGTGGGTATAGTGGGAACCTACCTCAATATAATAAAGGCCATATACAACAAACTCATAGCAAACATGGGTGAAAATGGTGAAAACCTGAAAGAATTTCCTCTAAGATGAGGAATAAGACAAGGATGTCCACTCTCACCACTATTATTCAACATAGTTTTGGAAGTCCTAGCCACGGCAATCAGAGAAGAAAAAGGAATAAAAGAATCCAAATTAGAAAAAAAGAAAGATGTAAAACTATCACTGTTTGCAGATGACATGATGCTGTACATAGAAAATCCCAAAGATGCCACCAGAAAACTACTCGAGCTCATCAATGAATTTGGTAAAGTAGCAGGATACAAAATTAACACACAGAAATCTCTTACATTCCTATGCATTAACAATGAAATATCATAAAGAGAAAGTAAGGAAACAATCCCATTTACCACTGCAACAAAAAGAATAAAATACCTAGTAATAAACCTACCTAAGGAGGCAAAAGACTTGTACACAGAAAACTATAAGACCTGGAGAAAGAAATTAAAGATGAAACAAACAGATGGTGAGATATACCATGTTCTTAGATTGCAAGAATCAATATTGTGAAAATGACTATACTACCCAAAAAATCTACAGATTCAATGCAACCTATCAAATTACCAATGGCATTTTTCACAGAATTAGATCAAAAAATTTTACAGTTTGTATGGAAACACAAAAGACCCCAAATAGCCAAAGCAATCTTGGGAAAGAAGAACAGAGCTGGAGTTAGTCATCAAAACCTTATGGTACTGGCACAAAAACAGAAATATAAATCAATGGAACAGGATAGAAAGTCCAGAGATAAACCCATGCACCTATGGTCACCTAATCTATGACAAAGTAGGCACGAATACAATGGAGAAAAAGCAGTCTCTTCAATAAGTGGTGCTGAGAAAACTGGACAGCTACATGTAAAAAAATGAAATTAGAACACTTCCTAACACCATACACAAAAATAATCTCAAAATGGATTAAAGACCTCGATGTAAGGCCAGACACTATAAAACTATTAGAGGAAAATATAGGCAGAACACTCTACGACATAAATCGCAGCAAGATCTTTTTTGACCCACCTCCTAGAGTAATGAGAATAAAAACAAAAATAAACAAATGGGATCTAATTAAACTTAAAAGCTTTTGCACAGCAAAGGAAACCATAAATAAGACAAAAAGACAACACTCAGAATGGGAGAAAATATTTACAAATGAAGCAACTAACAAGGGATTAATCTCCAAAATATACAAACAGCTCATGCAGCTTAATATAGAAAAAACAAACAACCCAATCAAAAAATGGGCAGAAGATCTAAATAGACATTTCTCCAAAGAAGACATATAGATGACCAAAAGACACATGAAAAGATGCTCAACATCACTAATTATTACAGAAATGCTAATCAAAACTACAGTGAGGTATCACCTCACACTGGTCAGAATGGCCATCATCAAAATATCTACAAACAATAAATGCTGAAGAGGGTGTGGAGAAAAGGAAACCCTCCTACACTTTTGGTGGAATGTAAATTAGTAGAGCCACTATGGAGAACAGTGTGGAGGTTCCTTAAAAACTAAAAATAGAACTACCAGATGACCCAGCAATCCCACTCCTAGGCATATACCCGGAGAAAACCATAATTCAAAAAGACACATGCACCTCAGCGTTCATTGCCGTGCTATTTACAATAGTCAGGACATGGTAGCAACCTTAATGTCCATCAACAGAAGAATGGATAAAAGAAGATGTGGTACATATATTCAATGGAATATTACTCAGCCATAAAAAAGAACAAAATAATGCCATTTGCAGCAACATGGGTGGACCTAGAGATTGTCATACAGAGTGAAGTCAGACAAAGAAAAACAAATTATCGTATGATATTACTTATATGTGGACTCTAACAAAAGCATACAAATATACTTATTTACAGAACAGAGGTAGAGTCACTGATATAGAAATAATGTTATGGTTACTAGGGGTAAGCAGGGAAGGGATAAATTGGGAGATTGGGATTGACATATACATACTACTATACATAAAATAGTTAACTAATAAGGACCTACTGTATAGCACAGGGAACACTGCTCAATACTCTGTAATGGACTATATGGGAAAAGAATCTAAAACAAGAATAGATATGTTTATATGTATAACTGGTTCACTTTGCTGTACACCTGAAACTGACAACACACGCCAATAAAAAATTTTTTTTAAAAAAGTAAGGGTGTCATCTTTATGTGAGGTTTAAATGTCAATATTAACCACAATTCCTACTGAGCTCTGTATGAGTTTGGCCACATGTGTCTTAGAGTGTCCCTGAATATATATCTCATTTTCTACAGGAAAAACAAGTGAGTGAAACTGACATATTCTCCCGGATTTCCACTCTCCTTTCTCATTTATATTTCCACAATTACTCTCCATACTAGCTTCTTGGTTTTCTCTTTACTTGTTCGCCATACTCATTAACCTTTCCTATATTGCCCTCTCTTTTCTTTTTCCCTCTTTTTCTTTCTATCAACTTTTTTAAAAATTATTTTTCAGTGTTATTGAGGCATAGTTAACAAATAAAATTGTAAGATGTTTAAAGTGTACAAACTGATGATTTGATATACAAACACGTTGTGAAAGGATTCCCCAAATCAAGTTAATTAAAACACCCATCATCTCACATATTTACCTTTTATTTCATTTGGGTGAGAACATTTAAGTTCTACTCTCTTAGCAAATTTCGATTATTTAGTACAGTATTATCAACTATAGTCACTACGTTAATAGATCCTCAGACCTAATTCATCTTATTCCTGAAAATGTGTACCTTTACCAACCTCTTCCTATTTCCCCCACCCTCCCCCAGTCCCTGGCAACCACTTTTCTATGAGTTTGAGGGGTTTTTTAAAATTTATATTCCACATAGTAAGTGAATGGAGTATTTGTCATGCAGTATTTGCCTTTTTCTGTCTGACTTATTTTACGTCACATAATGACCTTCTTTATCTCTTGTTACAGTCTTTGGCTTAAATTCTATTTTGTCTGATATAATTACTCCTGCTTTTTTTGGGTTTCCCTTTGCATGGAAAATATTTTCCTATTTTTTCTCTTTCAGTCTGTATGTTCCTGAAAGTTGAAGTGACTCTCATAGGCAGAATATAATTAGTTGAGTCTTTTTTTTAAAAATCCAGTCAGCCGCTCCATGACTTTTGATTGGATAATTTAGGTCATTTATATTTAACATAATTATTGATAGGTATGAACTTACTATTATCATTTTGTTTACTATTTTCTGACTTTTTTGTATTTCCTCTATTCCTTTCTTCTTCTCTTGTTCTATTTCCCTATGATTTGATGATTTTTTGAGGTGGTATGCTTTGACTCCTTTCTGTTTATCTTTTGCACGTCTATTATAGCTTTTTGTTTTGTGATTGCCATGAGAATTACATAAAACATATTTATAACATTCTATTTTAAACCAATAACAGCTTAACTTCAAGCATAGTACAGAGTTCTAGATTTTTACACTCCCACTCTCCTTTTATGTTTTTCATGCACAATTTACATCTTTTTACACTGTGTATCCATTCATTAATTATTACACTTATAGTTATTTTTAATACTTGTCTTTTAACGTTCATACAGCGAAGTGAATCATAAAGTGATTTATCCACCAGCACTGTAACATTAGGATGTTCTGAATTTAACTATATATTTATATTTATCAGTGAATTTTATACCATGGACAAAAAATGTCGCCTGCCATTTCAGTAAATAATGAATGTTGCCCACCAACAAGCCATCAGCCACAGCAACCCCCCCTAGGTGGTGAGTCTTGAGGGGAATTCAGGATGGAGAAAAACAGGATACTGGCCCTAGATAGTTAAGATGCATATCAAAGGAATAATTTCGATGAGCCCAGACTCTTGCATCTTCCCATATGCAAAAAAGCATTAAAATCATTAACTTGAAATGTCTGTTTTTTGTGATTAGCAGTAATATTTTGATGTTCAACCACATTTGTTTGTTTTTTGTTTGTTTGTTTTCAGGAAAAACTACTATATATCCTGGCTCTTCCCTTACCTCTTTGGAATAGTTCCTCAGAGCTATCTGAGAGGCTGTGTCCCGGGCTATTGTACTCAGTAAAGTCCCCGAATAAAACATAACTCACAACTTTTAAGTTGAGCATTTTTTTTTCAGTCAACAATACTTACCCATGTTTTCCTGTCACTAAATAGCTTCCTTTAGTTTCAGCTCGGAGAACTTTTAACATTTCTTGTTAGGCTGGTCTAGTTGTAATGAATTCCAACAGCATATGTTTGTCTGGAAAACTCTTTTTTATCATTTATTCAATTTTGAAGGACAACTTTGCTGAGTAGCTTATTCTTGCTAGGTAGCTTTTAAAGTATGCAGATAAATCTGTTTTCAGGGAAACACTGGGCGATGGGTGAATTTTGCCTGCTTCCTCTGTGCTAAACCCTGGGGGACAGACACAGTGAGTGCTCTCACATTAACAACTGCTTCTTTTTTGGTATAGTTTTGTGGGTATCATAGATTAAAGACTCTTTGGCTTTCAGAGGTAGCTGTTTTGGGGAGGTCCATCCCTCAGGTGAAAGTTTTAAATTTGGGATGCTGATCGTGTGGTCAAATCCTTTGCTCCTCAGGGAGAAACTGGGAACTGGGCATTCTTTTCAGATTGTACGACCCTGGGCCAGGCATGGGGTTTATGGCCAGACTGTGTCTCAGCTTTTCCTACCCATTTCATTGTGTACCCTCTCACTGGCCCAACGTGTAGGAGCCACTCAGCTGGTTTCTGTATCTCTTTCATTGGAAAGTGCCATGTGAATAGCTATAGAGCTGGTGCAACCATGAAAGCAGGGGAACTCAGGAGCTTCTTATGTCATCATCTTGATCCTCTGTCTCTCAAGCTTCTCATTCCATTGTTAACTCAGAGAAACCTGTTAAACAGCACTACAAGAATGCAATCAGCAAAATCCAGAATGTGGGAAACTCTAAAGGGAAAATAACTTGGTTTCTTTAACAAATGAATTGCAAGGGGAAAAAAAGGAGATCTATAAAAAGATATATTAATCAACTGCAATATATGGAGTTTATAAGCACTTCCATTTGAAGTAGTTAAAAATAGAATCAAAGAAATTTGAACGCTGTCATATATTTTATGACATTAAGGATTATTGATATTTTTTGTGTAATGTTTTTAAAATTCCTTATCTTTTAGAGATACAGTCTCAAAAATATATATATATATAACATAAAATGTTTCTTAATTTGTCTGATAATATATACGTGCATATATACACACACATACACATGTATACATGCACACACAGGCACATGTATGAAATGAAAAGATATAGATCTTATTTAGAATAATGGGGTTGTACATAATGGCAATGAATGTAAATAAAAGAAGACTGGCATGAGTTTATCATTATTGAAGCAACATGTTACATATTTTGGTGTCTGATATTATTCTATGTTGGTATATGTTTGAAATGTTCCATAGCCAAAAAAAAATTGAAAAATTTCAAAAGAACACATTTAACCTTTACCATTTAACATTCCCATGAGCCTTCGCTCTTGGAGGGAACTCCCTCTTGTATTGGAGGTGGGCTGGGGTTACAGCTGATACACATAATTCAAGTAATTCTCATGTAGGACTACTGTGGAAAAGAACAGGAGGAAAGGAGAAGGAGATTAAGTGACAGGGAAATTACACCATCTACCTTCTACCCTAGTCCATGCAGGGACTCAATCTCCTTTCTGCTTCTCCCTTCCTACCTGGAGTCTAAAACCCAGGCTACGTTGCCTGATTTTATTCCTCCATAAAGGAGAATTATTCTAACTCAAATGAGGAGACACGTTTCCTCATATTCAGTTTAAATTGATTTGGAACTTCCAAAGCCTGGATTTTGGGCACACCTGTCTGTAGAAGTCCCTGGAACCCTACGCTTTGGGCATTCCTTACTGGGGAAGAAAAAAGTCAACATTTACCTCTAGCGATATTTCTCCAACTTTCCTGATATTAAGAATCCTCTGGGATTCTAGTAAAAAATTTTGGTTTGTTCTCTATATATGGACAGATTTAGAAAAAAATATATAGAAATACAATTATTCATTGTTTGTGTGAAATAAACTATAGGAATACAATTATTTATCATCTACATGAAATTCAAATTTAACTGTATTCTGTATTTATCTGGCATCCCTACTGGGATGATGTTCAGGAATCATGTTTTTAACTTGCACTTCAGGTGGTTTTTGTTACAATGTCTTGAGTAGAAGCTCTGAGCAGTTTCCTTTTCAGCCGAGCCTACCAATCACCTTTTAAATGATTTTAAAATGCTCAAATCAGTGATGTAAATGTCACCAATCTCATTGTTAGTTTCTATTTATGACTACTTACCTTATCTTGTAATCATAATTATGTTGATTATTAGATGCATTTAGTTCTATCCTTTTTTTATTATAACACTAAACTCTTGACTTATAGTTGGTCTTCAAATTTTATAGTTCATAATTATTGTCTCAATTTTTAAAATTAGAAGGAAAATTTCACAGTATACCCTAGAAGCTGTAAAAGCAGGTCCTTGGAGGTGGAATTTATTGGTTCTATTTGACCTTGAATTTATGACATCATTTGAATCAAGCTGATTAATGATATAATGTGGTGAATATTGACTCACAGTTTTGTCCTCAGAGGATCCTCAACTCTGGAATGTGCTTCTTCTCTTGGTCCAATGAAACATGAGCTTCTTGGCTCCAAGGATACCTTCAAAGGCCAATTGTTTACAAAACCATCTGCCTGCAGCCTTAATAATAGGGGTTCAGAGGATAGACATCATTTTAAATGCTTTTGCCATGAATGAATCCCAAGGGGATCAGTAATGAAAACATTTCAAAAAGTAATACCACTAATTAGGCATGTTGGTTTCTGAAAAATTAGCTTCATATACTTTGAAGGTTTGGCATGCCAATGATTCCCAGATATCTAAAGTTAAGGTGTAAGAAACTGATTGCCAAAAAATTTCGAGATGGATTTAATAAACATAACTCAGTCCAGCTTCAATAGCCCAGAAGGCCAAGAAAATTTCAGGGCTTGATTTCTCAGAACTTCTATGACCTTTGGGAGCCTTCCATTAAAGAAAAATGAAGCAGATATGCTTTAAGTAATTCCAACCTTCAGTGATAAATAGAAGGAATCCTTCGCAAACATCAGAGATCATTTAGTTTTTATTTTAAAAGGCCCAAACGTTTTGCTGGGTCTTTAAATTATTTTCATTGGTTTGGAGAAGGTTTTGGCTTCTCAGGGCCAATACTCTGGGAACAATGAAAGATGTACTGGGAGACCTGCCCTCCTGCAGAGCCTATGTTAAAAGGAAATATGATGTAAGATTTAGATGGTTTCCTTGTTTTGGTCTGACTAGTACTTGAAATCTACCCATATTCCATAAGATTGTACAGAATGGCTGGCCCCTAAAATTCTCATTAAACTTTTTACCTTCAGACTTTGTTAAAACATTGGACAACACCTCTCCCCTCCTCACTTTCAAATGGTTTAACTCCTGCAGGAGAGAACATGATTACTTTCCTATAAAAATTACTCAGTTATTTTTTCCTTCACAAAATAGTAGGGATTTGAATTCTCCAGTATGCATTAGAACACAGGAGTTCTTAGTTTTCTTAATATACTGAAGTAGTGTTTCTTTTTGCCAATTTTACTGCCCATCAGTTTACTTGGTGCTATTTCAAGGCTTTCTTTGAATGTAAGCAGACTTTTTCCCATGTTTGACGTTAAATCAAGGAGCTTTATCTACCACAAGCAGTTACTTGCTATTGATTTTTACTACCAAGTTGTTTCTCTTTTAAGAACAGTTGACTTGAAATTTGGTCAGGCTGTCTCAAGTATTAGAAACTTGCTCTACCCCCAAATCTGTTCCACTTATTTTCACTCAGTTTCTTGAGGTAAAGTTTACATACAATAAAATTCTCCAATTTTAAGTGTAAAATTCAGTGAGTTTTGAAAAATATATATCCATGTGTACATATTCCCTTATGCCACTTTGTAGTCAATTTCCTTCCCTCAACTTCAGCCTCTGACAAACTCAGATTTGCTTTCAGTCACTAGGGGTGTGCTTTTTCTCGTAATGTTTTATAAATGTCTGTATTTGGCTTCTTTCACTTAGAGTAATGACTTTGAGACTCATCCATGTTGTGTGTATCAGTCGTTTGTTCCTTTTCATTAGTGAGTAGTAGTCCATTATAGAGATATATCATGATGTGTTTACTCACTCACATGTTGATGGACAACTGGGTACCATCAATGATTTGGCTATTATGAACATTTATATACAAATATATGTGTGAACATATGTTTTAATTTCTCTTGAGTAAATACCTAAGAGAATCCAGTTAAGGATTGCTGGATCTTATGGTAAGTGTAAGTATAACCTATTAAGAACGTCCAAAATGTTTTCTAAAGTGGCTGTGGCATTTTTCACTCCCACCAGCAATGTATGAGAATTCTACCACCAAGAATAAAACAAAATCACATTGAGTAGATTTCTCACAAGGAGAAAAATTCATCAATTAATAATAATTTAGAAAACACAAACTTTGCCATTTCTGGATCTCTTTCTATTGATTGTTTTGTGTCCTGGTCATGGATCATATTTTCCTGCTTCTTAGAATTTATGGTTGAATTATAATTGGATGGTGAACAATTTGAATTTCACTTTTTTCCTTGGTAGATTTTGTTGTATTCCCTAAAAGAATATTAGATTTTTTGAACCTTTTGACTCCTTTGTGACTGTCTTTTAAGCTTTGTTAGAGTAGGTCCAGATTAGACTTTAGGGTAAGGCTAACTTAACTCCTTTACCAAGGCACTATTCTTGTGAGTATTCACCTGCTTGTTGGGTTTCTCAGTGTAACAATATTAGAACAATTCTTTCTGTTGCAGTACGTTTTCATCATAAGCAACCTTCTTTAACCTTAATTGCTTTTCAGAGACTTATAATTGATAAGTTTTGGAGGATTATAACTTTGATATGCAATTATTGTTATGGCCCATCCTCTTTAATTGACTGATATGTAGCAGTCAAGTTTATCCTAAGTGTTAGCATCTAAAAGAGGAATTCAACCTTATTAAAAAATGAGGAAAACAGCACCTGGCTTATTCTGACCTTTCTCTTCTCCATTAGTTCCATTAATTTTTTTCCAAAATCATTCTTTATCTACTTATTCTTTTATTTATTTATTTATTTAGACTCTCCTCATATTTGTTTTAGTGTTGTACTCTATATCAAATAAATTGGATTGAAGTAGGACTGCTTGGGCTGCCTCTCAAGATTTTTAAGTAGGCTTCCTTCAAGGAGTAAAAGCGTCCTCAATGCTTCATTAAGTTTTCCTCATAATATGTGACAAAAGAAACCAGTTGAACTGGAGTTCCAGTTATTGGAGAATGTGAATTTGTGAGTCCAACATGTGCATCAACCCAAGTACAAAAGACATAAGATGGTTAGGAGGTGGAAGAGTGGAAACTTTAACTATATCCTATGACTCTAGCTTTGTCAACAGGAGTCTTAGAAGCAGTAACATTTCAGTATCAATAAGCACACTTAATGTCCAGATTTTAGTTTCTAATAACACTCTCTTAAAAAAGGAACCAAGTCTCCTTGGAGAAATGGATAATTCTAGGATTGGGACAGGAAAAATACGAGATGAGGCTGCATCATCTTGAGGTGCCAGGAAGTAAGGAAGTGCTCAAAACACAAAACAGTGGGGGTAGGAGAAAGTGACACAGGAGCGCAGTGATGAGCTCTGAATGGCTAAAGCTGGAGCAACTTGAATGACAAAATAAAGTAATATTGTATTATACCCTGAAGTACAAAATAAATACCCATGGGTCTATACTGATATAAAGAAGTGATTAAGTAATAAATGAGGGGAAAGAGACAAATCTCTCCAGAATTTCAAATAATTTATGTAGCTCTTCCCCTTCAAGGACATGGAACTTAACACCCTACCCCTTGGAGTGCAGGGTGCACTGGGTATGGGGGGAGGGAGAAGAGATATCCTTATAAGTGAAAATTTTGACAAATACAGCCTCAATGAAGTAATCAATGTTAACGTCATCACTGATAAATCATGTTTATAGCAGGCACCCTTGATACGATATAATGAAAATGGCATTTTACTTCTGTGTTTGCCCTTTCAAAAACTCATAACCCCAATATAGCCACAAGTAGAGCATCCAATAAACCCAATAAACTCAAAGCTATCAGTTATCAAGGAAAAAAAAGAAAGAAAGAAAGAAGGGAAGTCTGAGGAACTGTCACAGTCAAAGGAGCCTAGGGACACATGATGATTAAATGTAATGTGATGCAATTACTGAGCCTGCGCATCTGGAGCCTGTGCTCCGCAACAAGAGAGGCCGCGATGGTGAGAGGCCCGTGCACCGCGATGAAGAGTGGCCCCCACTTGCCGCAACTGGAGAAAGCCCTCGCACAGAAACTAAGACCCCACACAGCCATAAATAAATAAATTTTTTAAAAAAATGTAGTGTGATGTCCTAGATGGAATCTTGGAACAGAAAAAGGACATTAGGTTAGTGATTTAAATAAATTATAAAGTTTAGTTAGTAATGTGTCAATAGTGGTTCATTAGTTGTGACAAATGTATCATAGTCATGGCAAATGTTAACAAAATGGGAACCAGATGCAGAGTTTATGAGAACTGCTTGTACTATCTTCACAAATTTTCTGTAAATCTTATCTTCTAAATTAAGTTTATTAAAACAAAAGGACATTTTGAGCTTTATGCTCTAGCCCAAATAAAGATGTCTCCTGCATTCAAGTTGAAGTATGCCTTAATTATTAGGAAGTAATTTACACTGTCATTAAATATTGACTATGCCTGGAGAACGCATATAAATTCTTATAAACTCACTTTTGAGAAGTTCCACTGTCATTGAAAATACTAAGGGAAATTTACTAAATTATAATTATCTGATAATTAGATATCCACAATTACCTATAGAGGAAGACAAGAAAGTGTGTTGCAAAATAAAAATCTAAATCAAAGGCTAAAGCACTCTTAGCAACTTTGGAAAAAAGAAAGCAGGCAGTACAGAATTTCTTTTTCTCTAGTCTCTGTAGTAGCTGCAATTTTAATCATATTTTAAACATTCCAAACTGGTTTGAATCAGCAAATGAAGAGCAGATAAGATTGAGGAAGGCAACAAGAAAAATCAAGTAAGATTCGATAGCAATGTAGGATGAAAATATTTATTTCGGTTCACAGGCTATGGCTAGGGAACTCAGATAAACTGAAAAGATGATCTATTTTCTGGGGAAAACAATATAAGAACAAAGAGCTAATGGAGCCAGGACCGTAAACCCTTTTCCTTTCTCTGCGGAATCTGAAGGAGAGCACTGACGAAGAGTAGAGATTGGGAGAACCATCCTGGACTGTCTGCTGCCCGTGAGTGGTGAGCTGTAAATTGCTGCTACTTCTAGCAAATCTAATGGAAACCACCTCCTGCCTCTGCTGGAATATGATCCTGTTTAGCTCAGTGTTAAGAACTATGCTGTGTATTTCAAGGGCCTTAAAAGAGAAAACCCAGAAAATGTGCCAATAACACTAGGTGAAATTTATATCCTTTCCTAAAATGATCCTGCTGACCTGCTCTACCTTGCACTGTTCTTTATTAATATCCTTCCATTTTAATCAGCCAACTGAAAAAACAAATTATTTCTTATTGTATGACCTGACACATGAAATTAATGACTGGCTGGTGGTATTTTTTTAAACTTTTAATTACATGCCTTGCCAAGGACAGATTTTATTATGTTTTCCATGAAAGCTAATGTTTTCATAATATGTTCTTCTTGTAGTCAGTATAAATATCGAGAATTTTATGATACATTGTTGTCTAAAATGAATCTTTCAGAATGGAATTCTATTCATCTTAGAGTTTATAGGGGAAGGGTAAGAATTTTATCTCTTTACACTGGTCATGTTTTGCCTTAGAATGAGCCAAATGGTGTTAAAACAATATAAATGAGATGCAGTATAACTTTTCATGGAGTGCTATATACTCTATAATTTTTTTTGTCTTTCCTTTTTTTTGGTTGGTGATTCAACTAAAAACACAAACAAATTAAGTACAATGCAAACTTTCTGCTGATGTTTTTAAACAGCTTTATTGAGGTATAATTGACATGCAATAAACTGCACATATTCAAAGTGTACAATTTGTAAGTTTAGGTATATGTATAAACCCATAAAACCACCATTACAAGCAAGATAATTAATGTGTCCATCACCTCCAAACATTTCTTTGTGCCCTAGTATAATCCTTCCCATTCCCTAACCCCTATTCCCAGGCAGCCAGTTATCTGTTTTCTTTCACTATAGATTTGTTTACATTTTCTAGTATTTTATATAAATGGAATCATAAAGTATGTACACTTTTTTCTTCTGGCTTCTTCCACTCACTATAGTTATGTTGAGGATCATTCATTTTATCACACATATCAACAGTTCATTCCTTCTTACTGCTGAATACTATTCTAGTGTTTGGATACCACAATTTGTTTATCCTCTCACCTGCTGATGTGTATTTGGATTGTTTCCAGATTTTGGCTTTTGCAAACAAAGCTTCTCTGAACATTTGTGGCCAAGTCTTTAAAATACCCTGTTGAATGAAAAGACATGACACAGACTGGAGAAAATATTTGCAAATGATATATTTGTTAAAGAACTTGTATCCTGAGTATATAAAAAACTCTCAAACCTTAATAATAAGGTTTAATAATAAGAAAACATCCCCAAAAAAACACTGGGCAAAAGATTTTAACCAATCTTTTAACTAAGTAAAAAATTATAACAGAATAAAGAAGATATAAAGATAAATAGACTTAAGGAAAGATGCTCAATATTATTGGTCATGAGGAAATGCAAATTAAAACCACAATTAGGTACCACTATACACCTCTTCTCAATGTTGGCAAGGATGTGGAGGAACTGAAACTCTCAGAACCCTCATATATTGCCAGTAGGAATGTAAAACAGTACAACCACTTTGGAAAACAGCTTCATAGTTTCTCAAAAAGTTAAACATAGACCCACCAGATGACTCAGGCTGTTCACTCCCAGATATTTATCCAAGAGAAATAAAAGCATATGCCCTTTCTGATGAGTTTAGTCATTCTGACATTTTTTCTTCTGATCACTATTCAGTTTGACTCATACCTGTTTACCTTTAGTTGTATCAAGCTGTTGTATATTTTATAATACTACGCTGAACATTTTGTTTACATTGCAATAAAATCCCCCCCCCAAAATTTATCACATGGTTAATTCCTACTCACTAGTTATTCACCCGTAGTAAAAATGGTAGATTTTGATGAATTTGTTTCCACTAATGTCTAATCTTAACCCTGAAGATGGAGTTAGTAAATTTTCTAATAGCCCAGGAGTACATTTTTAAAGTTGTTGGTACCAGACAAATCCTCTAAGGAAGGTAATAAAATGCATCTGAAAGAGATCATTTGAAACCCCAATCTAAACGAGTTAGACTACTACATTAGTTCTATACCAAGGTCTGTAAATGTTATAACTCAGACATAGCAAGGAAGAAACATAAGTATATTTGAAAATTAAATTATCTATAATTCTATGGCAATTCTATCAATTCCGTTTCCAAGCCTTGGTTTCCCGTCTGTAGAGTGGGAATGCTAGTAGTTCCAGCTCACAGGGTTGTTTGAAGTTACGTGAGAGGAGGGGTCCCTGGCTCACCGCCAATGCTCGCCAAACGTGCTTCATGGCGACTATGGGGGATTCTTTGTTTAATCGCGTCATTTACACAAATAAGCTGGCGATAAAATTGACTCACCTAATGTTTTTGCAGATGTGAATGAGAAATCTGAATTCTGGTAGATTTACATAAGGCTCAAACATATTTTCATTTGGCCACAAATATCAAGAAACTCTCCTAACTCTAAGGAAGACCATTTATATACTAAAGTTTATACTCTCCAGCAGATATGTGAAAGGGCCATATAACATGAATTTGTTCATTACCAATTTTCTGTCTTCAGTTTAATCATTAGCTGTGACATAGTTACTATTGCAGACCAATAATTTTTTGAAATTCCAACATCGTATTTTGAGTGCATTTGTAGTTTTAAATCTGTAGATTTATGTTCTAAATTTCTATAACTTTGCTAGTGAAAATCTTAAGAGATATTACAAGTCAGAAGCACATTTCATGAGATATATATTATACAAATATAGATAGACATTTTAATTCTATTTTCCGGTTTGTATCATTCTTGCCTTAGTCTGAAATATATATTTTTTAACATCTTTATTGCAGTATAATTGATTTACAAGGTTGTGTGAGTTTCTGCTGTATAACAAAGTGAATCAGTTATATGTATACATATATCCCCATATCCCTTCCCTCTTGCGTCACCCTCCCACCCTCCTTATCCCACCCCTCTAGGTGGTCACAAAGCACCGAGCTGATCTCCCTGTGCTATGCACCTGCTTCCCACTAGCTATCTATTTTACATTTGGTAGTATATATATGTCAATGCTACTCTCTCACTTCGTCCCAGCTTACCCTTCCTCATCCCCCCTTGGTGTCCATAAGTTTTTTTTCTCTACTTCTGTGTCTCAATTTCTGCTCTGCAAACTGGTTCACCTGTACCATTTTTCTAGGTTCCACATATATGCATTGATATACGATATTTGTTTTTATCTTTCTGACTGACTTCACTCTGTATGACAGTCTCTAGATGCATCCACGTCTCTACAAATGATTCAATTTCGTTCCTTTTTATGGCTGAGTAATATTCCATTGTATATATGTGCCACATCTTCTTTATCCATTCATCTGTCGATGGGCATTTAGGTTGCTTCCATGACCTAGCTATTGTAAATAGTGCTGCAATGAACACTGTGGTGCATGTGTCTTTTTGAATTATGGTTTTCTCAGGGTATATGCCCAGTAGTGGGATTGCTGGATCATATGGTAATTCTATTTTTAGTTTTTAAAGGAACCTCCATACTGTTCTCCAAATTGGCTGTATCAATTTACATTCCCACCAACAGTGCAAGAGGGCTCCCTTTTCTCCACACCCTCTCCAGCACTGGTTGTTTGTAGATTTTCTGAAGATGCCCATTCTAACTGGTGTGAGGTGATACCTCATTGTAGTTTTGATTTTCATTTCTCTAATAATTAGTGATGTTGAACACCTTATCATGTGCTTCTTGGCCATCTGTATGTCTTCTTTGGAGAAATGTCTATTTAGGTCTTCTGCGCATTTTTGGATTGGGTTGTTTGTTTTTTTAATATTGAGCTGCATGAGCTGTTTATATAGTTTGGAGATTAATTCTTTGTCTGATGATTCATTTGCAAATATTTTCTCCCATTCTGAGGGTTGTCTTTTCATCTTGTTTATGGTTTCCTTTGCTGTGCAAAAGCTTTGACGTTTCATTAGGTCCCATTTGTTTATTTTTCTTTTAATTTCCATTACTCTAGGAGGTATCAAAAAAGATCTTGCTGTGATTTATATCAGAGAGTGTTCTTCTTATGTTTTCCTCTAAGAGTTTAATGGTGCCTAGTCTTACATTTAGGTCTAAATCCATTTTGAGTTTATTTTTGTGTATGGTGTTAGGGAGTGTTCTAATTTCGTTCTTTTATATGTAGCTCTCCAGTTTTCCCAGCACTACTTATTGAAGAGACTGTCTTTTCTCCATTGTATATCCTTGCCTCCTTTGTCATAGATTAGTTGACCATAGGTACGTGGGTTTATCTCTGTGCTTTCTATCTTGCTCCATTGATCTATATTTCTGTTTTTGTGCCAGTACCATATTGTCTTGATGACTGTAGCCTTGTAGTATAGTCTGAAGTCAAGGAGTCTGATTCCTCCAGCTCTGTTGTTTTCCCTCAATACTGCTTTGGCTATTTGGGGTCTTTTGTGTCTCCATACAAATTTTAAGATTTTTTGTTCTAGTTCCATAAAAAATGCCATTGGTTATTTGATAGGGATGGCATTGAATCTGTAGATTACTTTGGGTAATACAGTCTTTTTCACAATATTGATTCTTCCAATCCAAGAACATGGTATATCTCTCCATCTGTTGGTATCATCTTTAACTTCTTTCATCAGTGTCTTATAGCTTTCTACATACAGGTCTTTTGTCTCCCTAGGTAGGTTTACTCCTGGGTATTTTATTCTTTTTATTGCAATGGTAAATGGGAGTGTTTCCATAATTTCTCTTTCATATTTTTCATCATTAGTGTACAGGAATGCAAGAGATTTCTGTGCATTAATTTTGTATCCTGTTACTTTACTAGATTCATTGATTAGCTCTAGTAGTTTTCTGGTAGCATCTTTAGGATTCTGTATGTATAGTATCATGTCATCTGCAAGCAGTGACAGCTTTACTTCTTCTTTTCCGATTTGGATTCCTTTTATTTCTTTTTCTTCTCTGATTGCTGTGGCTAAAACTTCCAAAACTCTGTTGAATAATAGTGGTGAGAGTGGGCATCCTTGTCTTCTTCCTGATTTTAGAGGAACTGGTTTCAGTTTTTCAACATTGAAAATGATGTTGGCTCTAGGTTTGTCATTTATGGCCTTTATTATGTTGAGGTAAGTTCTCTCTATGCCTTTTTCTAGAGAGTTTTTATCCTAAATAGGTGTTGAATTTTGTCAAAATCTTTTTCTACGTCTGTTGAGATTATCATATGGTTTTTATCCTTCAGTTTGTTAATATGGTGTATCACATTGATGGATTTGCATATATTGAAGAATCCTTGCATTCCTGGGATAAAGCCCTCTTGATCATGGTGTATGATCCTTTTAATTAGAAGACTCAAATCAACAGAATTAGAAATGAAAAAGGAGAAGTAACAACTGACACTGCAGAAATGCAAAGAATCATGAGGGATTGCTACAAGCAACTATATGCCAATAAAATGGACAACCTGAAGAAATGCACAAATTCTTAGAAAAGCACAACCTTCCAAGACTGAACCAGGAAGAAATAGAAAGTATAAACAGACCAATCACAAGTACTGAAATTGAAACTGTGATTAAAAATCTTCCAACAGGGCTTCCCTGGTGGTGCAGTGGTTGAGAATCTGCCTGCTAATGCAGGGGACATGGGTTTGAGCCCTGGTCTGGGAAGATCCCACATGCCATGGAGCAACTAGGCCCGTGAGCCACAACTACTGAGCCTGCGCGTCTGGAGCCTGTGCTCCGCAAAAGAGAGGCCATGATAGTGAGAGGCCCGCACACCGCGATGAAGAGTGGCCCCCGCTTGCCACAACTAGAGAAAGCCCTCTCACAGAAACGAAGACCCAACACAGCCAAAAATAAATAAATACAAATAAATTAAAAAAAAAAATCTTCCAACAAACAAAAGCCCAGGACCAGATTGCTTCACAGGCAAATTCTATCAAACATTTAGAGAAGAGCTAACACCTATCTTTCTCAAAGTCTTCCAAAATATAGCAGAGGTAAGAACACTCCCAAACTCATTCTATGAGGCCACCATCACCCTGATACCAAAACCAGACAAAGATGTCACAAAGAAAGGAAACTACAGACCAATATCACCGATGAACGTAGATGCAAAAATCCTCAGCAAATACTAGCAAACAGAATCGAACAGCACATTAAAATGTATTTTAAATGACACAAAATAAACTGATTTTATCATTAAAAGAAACATTCAGTTTCACTTAAAATTGTCTCATTTTGTCACTTATGGTTTTACCTTCCCAGAACATTTCTATCCCTTGCAATTATTGTATCACATTATAAGATTCTATTTACTAAATTGATTCCTGACTCTAAAATAGAATGTTGCTATAGTGTCCAGACATTCAATATTTTTGACAGATGTGCTATGTCTATGTAGTGGAATAATATTTCTTGGAGTATTTTTAGGAATGCCTAGATAATGTTTTTTTTAAATATCCCAGTGATTTGAAGAAGGCAACAATTACCTAATGGATGCTTAGAGTCATATGTGGTTGAAAAAAAACCCTCCATTATTATTAGTAGTGCTAATGTTACAAATATTAAATTATAACTACCAACAGCCAATATTTTCTAAAAATTGAAATTCTAAGAAATATTTTTTTTAATTTTAAGGTTGTATTTTTGGTTGATATATAAATAGTTCAATATTACAGTTTATTCAAAATGAATGAGTATAATATGTTCATAATTTCATAAGTAATTAGATATTCATTCAAGAATATAAAAGCCATCAAGTTAAAGTGTGAGATAAATATATTTTTTAAACTTATTTCTACATATAATCAAGGATTACATTCAATCTCTCATTCTTTTCTTGTTAAGAAGTTGTAGTAGAGTGATTAAGTTCACTTTATTTTATTTCCTTTTGCTTGATCATATTGTATTTCAAACAGAGGTGGCACTCACGGCCCCATCTCTAAAGGAAGCTGCATGGAATTCGACAACAGGTCAGAGGTTTACAAGCTTGGGCATCCAACGTGGAATCTAGAAGGCCAGTTTTGAGTAGTGAAGTGGAAATGATGAAGACTCATGAAACAGGATACAATGTCATATGAAAAAGACCACAGCATGGAAGTATCTCTGCTTTGGTTACAACAATATTTAGATATGGACAAACTAGAAAAAAGAAAAATGAGAAATGTTGATATGTCAGCATGAGGACAATGTGAGTAAATTTTTCTCCTATTTGATATCCTTTATTGTTGCAATAATGTTGATTAGGCAATAAATTCAAGATAAGAGAAAGCAAAAATAAAGACTAAAAAGTTTTAAAAACTGTAAAACTACCATGGGCAAGTAAAAAATATCAAATTGAAATGAAGCACTATTTATTTAAAGCATTGTCTTGAAATACCATCCAAAGTAATCCTTAACATATGGAAACTCAACCTGTAGATCAAAACAACATTAATTAATTAAACAGAATCTATCCTTTACTACTCACCTCTCCTTCTCCCCATTGTAGAACTTTTTCTCTCTACAGCGAGATCCTGGGTGTCCAAAGTTCTGCCCCTTCTTTCTCCTCTTCCTGAGGCCCTCCTTTGCCACCAGAGTTCTGTATCACTTCTGAAACCCACATCTCCCAAGGGATCAGAACTTAGAAAAACCATTGATGCAAAGTTAGGTCTAATGAAATAGAGTTTTGTTAGACATCTGTGCACTAGCTTGGGACTATCTCTCATTTGTAACTTTATTTTATGAAAAAATGTACTTAGCAGGTAAATTTTCCTATAAACTTTTAACTTTCAAATGAAATTTAAGAACAAAATCTATTCTTGCCTGTGTCCTGAAAGACACAGATTTTGCAAGTTTGGTTCCAGACGAACTCAGTAAAGCAAGTCACACAAAATTTTTGATTTCCCGGTGCATATAAAAGTTATGTTTACACTATACTGTAACATAAGTATGCAATAGGATTATGCTTAAAATAACCATGTACATACCTTAATTTAAAAGTACTTTATTGCTAGAAAATGCTAACCACCTCCTGAGCCCTCAGCAAGTCATAATCTTTTTGCTGGTGGAGGGTCTTGCTTGGATATTGATGGCTGCTGATTGACCACGGTGGTGGTTGCTAAAGGTAGGGGCAACTAGGGCAATTTCTTAAAATAAGATCACAACAAAGTTTGTCACATTGATTGACTCTTCTTTCCATGAATGATTTCTCTGTAGCATGCAATGCTGTTTGATTGTATTTACCCACAGAAGAACTTCTTTCAAAGTTGGAGTAAGTCTTCTCAAACCCTGCCGCTGCTTTATCAACTAAGTCTGTGTAATATTCTAAATCCTTTGTTGTCATTTCAACAGCCTTCCCACTATCTTCACCAGGAGTAGATTCCATGTCAAAAAATCACTTTCTTTGCTCACCCATAAGAAGCAGCCCCTCATCCATTCAAGTTTTATCATGAGACTGCAGAAATTCAGTCACATCTTTAAGCTCCACTTTGAATTCTAGTTCTCTTGCTGTTTCCACCACCTCTGTAATTACTTCCTCCACTGAAGTCTTGACCCACTCAAAGTCATCTTGGAGGGTTGAAATCAACTTCTCCCAAATTCCTGTTAATGTTGATATTTTAATCTCTTCCCATGCATCACAAATCTTCTTAGTGGCACCTAGAATGTTGAAGCCTTTCTAGAAGGTTTTCAATTGACTGTGCTCACATCCATCAGAAGAATCATTATCTCCGGTAGTTATAACATTACAAAATATATTTCTTGAATAAAAGACTTGAAAGTCAACATTACTCCTTGCTTCATGGATGTAGTATTAGCAGACATGAAAACAACATAAATCTTGTTGTATACCTCCACCAGAGCTCTTGGGTGACCAGGTGCATTGTCAGTGAGCAGGAATATCTTGAAATAAATCTTTTTTCCTGAGCAGTAAGTCTCAATAGTGGGCTTAAAATATTCAGTAAATCATGTTGTAAACCTATGTGTTGTCATCCAGGTTTTGTAGTTCCATTTATAGAGCACAGGTAGAGTAGATTTAGCATAATTGTTAAGGGCCCTAGGATTTTTAAAAGGATAAATGATCATTGGCTTCAACTTCAAGTCACCAGCTGCATGAGCCTCTAACAAGAGAGTCAGCCTGTCCTTTGAAGCTTTGAAACCAGGCATTGACTTCTCCTCTCCAGCTATGAAAGTCCTAGATGGCATCTTCTTTCAATATAAGGCTGTTTCATCTACATTGAAAATTTGTGGTTTGGTATAGCCACCTACATTAATGATCTTAGCTAGATCTTCTGGAGAACTTGCTGCAGTTTCTACATCAGCTGCTTCACCTTGAACTTTGTTGTTATGGAGACGGATTCTTTCCTTAAACCTCATGAATCGACCTCAGCTGGGTTCAAACTTTTCTTCTGAAGCTTCCTCACCTCTCTCATCCTTCACAGAATTGAAGAGAGTTAGGGTCTTGCTCTGGATTAGGCTTTGGCTTAAGGGAATGTTGTGGCTGGTTTGATCTTCTATCCAGACCATTAAAACTTTCTCCGTATCAGCAATATGGCTGTTTCACTTTCTTATCATTCATGAGTTCACTGGAGTAGCATTTTTCATTTCCTTCAATAACGTTTTCTTTGCATTCACAACTTGGTTAACTGGTGAAAGAGGCCTAGCAAACAGTGTATCTCAGTTTTTGAAATGCCTTGCTTACTAAGCTTAATCATTTCTAGCTTTTGATTTAAAGTAAGAGACATGTGAATCTTCCTTTCACTCAAACACTTAGAGACCATAGCAGGGTTATTAATTGGAATAATTTCAATGTTGCTGTGTTTCAGGGAATAGGAAGGCCCAAGGAGAGGGAGAGAGGTAGAGAAATGGCCAGTCAGTGGAGCAATCAGAACACACACATTTATCAATTAAGTTCAACATCTTATATGGGTGTGGTTCATGGCACCACAAAACAATGACAGTGGTAACATCACTGATCATCGTCATTGATCACAGATGACCACAGCAAATATAATAAAGTGAAAAAGTTTGAAATATTGCAGGAATTAACAAAATATGATACAGTGTGTCGTATATGAAGTGAATAAATGCTGCTGGACGTGGGGTTGCCGTAAACCTTCAATTTGTGAAATACACAGTATCTGTGAAGCCTGATAAAGTGAAGCACAATAAAACAAGGTATGCCTGTACTATATAACGCCTGTATTCAGACATTTCACTTAGAAGTCATATAATTACAGGCAACTGATCAATAAGTAAATCAGCCTCTATTAGTACTCATGAAATCCTGAATATTAGCACTTTTTAAAAAATATTTATTTATTTATTTTTGGCTGTGTTGGGTCTTCGTTTCTGTGCGAGGGCTTTCTCTAGTTGCGGCGAGCGGGGGCCACTCTTCATCGCGGTGCGCGGGCCTCTCACCGTCGCGGCCTCTCTTGTTGCGGAGCGCAGGCTCCAGACGCGCAGGCTCAGTGGTTGTGGCTCATGGGCCTAGTTGCTCCGCGGCATGTGGGATCTTCCCAGACCAGGGCTCGAACCCGTGTCCCCTGCATTGGCAGGCAGATTCTCAACCACTGCGCCACCAGGGAAGCCCAACACTTTTAAATTGAGTTGTTCTCTTTCTAAACTTAAGGAAGATTTAGCATCGTAAGCCATCACGTGGAGGCCAACATCTGTACTTCTGAGAGATATTGTAAATGACAGGGTCCACGCTTTTCCGCCAGAATGCCGAGTTCTAGCGGAACACGATGACACTCTCTGTTCTCATATAAACACAAGAACGATAGCTTTGTTTTATGTCTTTTGAGTTATAGGAAAGGGAGGACTATATGGGGAAATGACTTAATCTAGATTGTCAGCAAAGTCATAGTATTGCAAGGTCCTTTATATGATGTTTTACTGGACTAAAACATTTTGGAAACTAATTCATCTGTGTTCCATTTTTTGTTTTATAACTTTCAATAACCTAGGTACTTACAAAAGGAAGTTAGTATATAATGTGGCAATAACTACCTTTTACCTGCTAAAAACAATGTCTTGGGAAAAATGCAAAAGAAAAAATTCAGCTGGTGCTTTTATTAATGATATTTCTCCAGAAATTCAGATACTGATCCATTCTGGAAACTCCTCCAACCTAAGTTTCACTAGCATTTTTATTCCTAGAACATTATTATGTATTTCCTTATGAAAGGTTATATAACTGTTCCCTAAGTGTTCTCTATCTGTGTATTTCATCTGTCAAATTATATTGTTGTTTCCTCTCAGGGAGTGAGCATGGCTTTTCTTTTTCATGCCTCCTTTGAAATCATTCTTAAGTGGTTTAACTCTAAAGTAATGGATAGGAAAAATAGTCATATAGTTTACACAATTTTACTACCACAAATAAAATATTTATTTCCAAAGAAACCAAATTGCATTAATTTGGATAGCTGTCTCTGATGAAATGAGTGGCTATTTTACTTATTAATAATATGTGTGCCATAACATCTGCTCTGTGCTACCCTCCATATGTTGCATGCACAAGCTGGACCCAGGCATGGTGAGCTGCCCAGATTCCCTCTCCAGGACTGAGGCCCTCAGTGTTGCCTGCTGATGGTACAAACATGAAGCCCTCTCTAGAAATTTTCCTAGACCATGAGGAACTGCCTGGCTGAAGGCTATTATCCCCTCCCCAGGAGCAGCCTTTCTTACCTTCCTCCTCAAATAAGGACAACTGTGGAGAGCCATTCCTGCTCCCATGAGCCCAGTGGAACCAGCTAAGACCTCTTTTGAATCTGCATCACAGCTCAACCCTCCCTGTGCCCACGCCTGGCTCCCTCATGCCCTTACAGGAGTAATCCCAAGGCCTTACTCAATAACCCCTGCACACAAACTTTGTCTCATGTCTGCTGCCTGAGAGCTCAACCTGGGACCTTCCTGCCTCAGGAAGGAAAAGAAAGTGATCTGAGAGAAAGTATAATATGGGAAAGAAAAATAATCTGTTCACAGGCACATTTTGCTTCCAAAATACCTGCGTCTGGTATTCTGTGTTTCCTTAAGTGAACAAGAACAGCAGCTAGGAGGTTTTAATCCTTTTATTTCTCCTGTTGGTGGCTCAGTCCAGGCACTCCCTTGTCAGGAATTTAAACTATGTAAATCCATTAAACAGGACTTTAGAAACTCCTTACCCATGATGTATGTGCCAAAACAAATGTACTGCTAACCATCAAGCAGAGCTAATGGATATTTAATGAGACATTTAAAGCACTATTATATGATGAAAAAGAAAAATCTATAGTAAAAGAAATCGGTAATACTTCCCTTTGTCCTATGTGCAGCATAACTCAGAGTTTGGTATGAAAATACAGTTATATCCATTTTTTTTTTTCCAGTTAATTTCTCAAACTCCAAATTGCCCTTATTAGCAGGAAGTCCAATGTCTCAATTCTGAGGCTGGATAGGAATTCAAAGAGAAGTTAAACTCTGATGTTTTATTCCTTAACAAAAATTTGAAATAAATAGGGTAAGATAGTAATAAGTGTTAATTCTGAGCAGATGTATATTTGTATTGCTTTCAGTGCTTTTCCATATTTATGAAAATTTTCACAGAAGATAGATGAATAACCTTACAGTCAGTGGAATAAATAAAATCTTGATTCACTAGGTACCCAACAGCATATGGAAGAGACAGTTTGATTTATCTTAAATTCATTTATTTGAGAATCAGTTCAAACCCCACCCTCCCAAGCAGTGGTTGCCCAGCTCTGGGCACTACCAACGTGTCACTACAGTAAGTCCCCTACATACAAATGAGTTCCGTTCAGAGAGCGTGTTCGTAAGTCCAATTTGTTCCTTAAGTCCAACAAAGTTAGCCTAGGTACCCAACTAACATAATCAGCTATATAGTACTGTACTGTAATAGGTTTATAATACTTTTTGCACAAATAATACATAAAAAACAAAGAAACACAAAAATTAAACATTTTTAATCTTACAGGACAGTACCTTGAAAAGTAGAGTAGTACCAGCTACATCACAACTGCTTTTACGCTTGCTTCTGGACATCCTGAGCTTGAAATAAAGATACTGTACTACTGTACTCTATACAGTACTGTAAAGTACACAAAAGCACAACCACTTGTAGAGGATGCACACACGTGACAATGCACTCCAGACACGTGAACTAACTTACGTGACTGGACATGCGAATGCATGTTCACATCTTTGAATGTTCACAACTTGAAGGTTCGTATGTAGGGGATTTACTGTACTGTGTCCCAGACAGTGGCTATGTCCCTTCTCTCTGACTTGGTGGCTGAGACATTTCTGTTCTCTATTTGCCAATCACCCCAGGTACCTCTTCTTATTCATCTGAACTACGACGTCATGCAAGATTCACTCTCGGTCATGAGAGTCTCCCAGTCAGAATCAAGTCCTAGGTGTTGTTTGCATTTACCCTCTTTACCCCCTCTTCACCTTGCTTTTTGGCAGTCCTCAATTTGCACATCAGGGCCAAAGTTTCCCTGTTTTTGTCTTCTCAAATCTCTCTAGAGCTCCAATCAGCAAGTTTAGAGGTGTGCAAATGTCCTAATAATAAAAAAGAGATGTTAACAAGTCTTTATAAAGAGCAACCATGAAAACACAAAGTGGAACAGGTAGAGTCATGCTTTCTTTGTCCAGAACTTGGGGATCTGGCATTTAAATTTATCTGGAATATGTCCCACAACCTAAATATTGAGACAAAAAATAAAATAAAAAAGCATCTGAAAAGTGTAGAGAACATCAAGTCCACAGATTGTCACATATATTTTTTTTAACATCTTTATTGGAGTATAATTGCTTTACAATGGTGTGTTAGTTTCTGCTTTATAACAAAGTGAATCAGTTATACATATACATATGTTCCCATATCTCTTCCCTCTTGTGTCTCCCTCCCTCCCACCCTCCCTATCCCACCCCTCTAAGTGGTCACACCACCGAGCTGATCTCCCTGTGCTATGCGGTTGCTTCCCACTAGCTATCTATTTTACGTTTGGTAGTATTTATATGTCCACGCCACTCTCTCATTTTGTCACAACTTACCCTTCCCCCTCCCCATATCCTCAAGTCCATTCTCTAGTAGGTCTGTGTCTTTATTCCTGTCTTATCCCTAGGTTCTTCATGACCTTTTTTTTTTTTTTCTTAGATTCCATATATATGTGTTAGCATACGGTATTTGTTTTTCTCTTTCTGACTTACTTCACTCTGTATGACAGACTCTAGGTCCATCCACCTCACTACAAATAACTCCATTTCGTTTCTTTTTATGGCTGAGTAATATTCCATTGTATATATGTGCCACATCTTCTTTATCCTTTCATCTGTTGATGGACACTTAGGTTGCTTCCATGTCCTGGCTATTGTAAATAGAGCTGCAATGAACATTGTCGTACATGAATCTTTTTGAATTATGGTTTTCTCAGGGTATATGCCCAGCAGTGGGATTGCTGGGTCATATGGTAATTCTATTTTTAGTTTTTTAAGGAACCTCCATACTGTTCTCCATAGTGGCTGTATCAATTTACTTTCCCACCAACAGTGCACGAGGGTTCCCTTTTCTCCACACCCTCTCCAGCATTTATTGTTTGTAGATTTCTTGATGATGGCCATTCTGACTGGTGTGAGGTGATACCACATTGTAGTTTTGACTTGCATTTCTCTAATGATTAATGATGTTGAGCATTCTTTCATGGGTTTGTTGGCAATCTGTATATCTTCTTTGGAGAAATGTCTATTTAGGTCTTCTGCCCATTTTTGGATTGGGTTGTTTATTTTTTTGTTATTGAGCTGCATGAGCTGCTTGTAGATCTTGGAGATTAATCCTTTGTCAGTTGCTTCATTTGCAAATATTTTCTCCCATTCTGAGGGTTGTCTTTTGGTCTTGTTTATGGTTTCCTTTGCTGTGCAAAAGCTTTTAAGTTTCATTAGGTCCCATTTGTTTATTTTTGGTTTTATTTCCATTTCTCTAGGAGGTGGGTCAAAAAGGATCTTGCTGTGATTTATGTCATAGAGTGTTCTGCCTATGTTTTCCTCTAAGAGTTTGATAGTGTCTGGCCTTACATTTAGGTCTTTAATCCATTTTGAGTTTATTTTTGTGTATGGTGTTAGGGAGTGTTCTAATGTCATACTTTTACATGTACCTGTCCAGTTTTCCCAGCACCACTTATTGAAGAGGCTGTCTTTTCTCCACTGTATATTCTTGCCTCCTTTATCAAAGATAAGTTGACCATATGTGCGTGGGTTTATCTCTGGGCTTTCTATCCTGTTCCATTGATCTATATTTCAGGTTTTGTGCCAGTACCATACTGTCCTGATTACTGTAGCTTTGTAGTATAGTCTGAAGTCAGGGAGCCTGATTCCCCCAACTCCGTTTTTCTTTCTCAAGATTGCTTTGGCTATTCGGGGTCTTTTGTGTTTCCATACTAAGTCACATATTAAGTTTGGTTAGAGGAGCATCCTCTGAATTCAGCATCCTCTGAATTTCTGAATTCAGAAAGTGTTTGCCTTAATTTAGATACAATTTTACTACGCCTGGTAATCTGGGTTTCATGCTCTCTGAATATAAATTAAATTGGATGAGTCAAGAAGAACTTATAATAATAATAACTAGATGAAGGAGAAGAGGCTAAAGTTTTCTGAAAATCAATAATAGGAATTTCAAAATAATAATAATGTGGGGTCACTTAATATACAGACTCAGGATTTTAAAAAACTGAGTAGACTTAAAGACCTCTCTGTATCATGCCACAGTATAATAGTAATAATGTCATAAAGAAAAAATTTAGTCCTGTAAAGATAGTGATTAACAAATCAAGAAAAGTCTAAACTACATATTAGAAAGCTTTCTATCCATCCAAAATGACAGAATTAAAATATTTACTTAAAGCTCTCTAAGAAACTGGGCTACAGAGCAGTTCTTCCAATTCAAGTCTAAGTGTGTCATTTCTGTGCTTAGTGTTTTACTTTGGTTTCTATTTCCACAACCATGGTCTCCAAAGGGGGGTACATGTACCTCAGGGGGGAAGAGACAATCTTTTGGAGTGAAGGAAGAAAATATTGAATTTTTTGCATTCATTACACTGCATTGTTAGAAGAAAAAGAAATTCACTACACTCTGTTGATATGTGATATACAGGTGGGCCCTGGTGCCCTCCTTCAGTTCCACTGATAATAAATGGCCACATAAAGAATTCACAAACAAGAGTTGGGTGCCTCAGTGCAGTTTATGATGACACCCTCACTCTTTCACTTACTTTCAAAGTATTGCAATGTACTGCAGTTTATATGAATCAGCAAGTGAATGTATCATTTATATTATTTAGTTTTGACTAAATCTCAGAAAATGAGCAAATTGCTTAAGAACACTCTCCCGAAGAAACCATTGATTGAAGACAATAATGTAAGCAAAGAGAGCAATTAAAAAATTACAGAGCTAAGACATCTTCTTCTTCCCTTCACACAAGCTTTCTCCCAGCCACATCACAAGGTAAAGAGAAGGGTGACCTAATAAGAGTTGAGAAGATGGGGCAAAAAAGTTCAAAATTATCAAGAAGATTATTAAATATACTGATTAACATCTACCATTATTATAGATGAACCTCAAAGTATGTTTTGTACCTAGAGATATCAGCTAATGATAATATAAAGCTATCCCAATTAGCAAAACCCTTCAAACTCCATTTTATTTCATCTTTAGCACATCCTCTTGAAAATTCTATTTTTATTTGTGTTTAGTAATGTGCCTCATTCACTGAACGGCTATTTATTGAGTCCTCTTGTGCCAGGTACTGTTATGGACACTTGAAAGATATCAATAAGTAAGACAGATGTTTTTTAAAACTGCCCTTATGGAGGTTACAGACAATTAAATAAATAAATAGACATACAGATATTGAAGGAGTTTTTTTTTTAACAAATTGTATGTGTAAAAACTAAAAAGTTTGTATACCACTGGTATCCAAAAAAATGCCTTACATGGCATGCAAGAACCTTCCTACATATGTGACTTTAATTCTTGCCATGTGTAGTATCAAACTTCACTCCCCTGTAATTGTGACATATTTGCATTTCTTCAAACATTTCCTTATACTACTCCTCTCCTCAGTGCTTTGTTGTCTCTCTTCACTCTGACCAAAGTAATTTGTCTACCCGTTATTTCCTGGTCATCTTGTTTCTCACGTCTCCTTTATATCCTTCAAACTAAGCTCAGTCCCCCTTCTCTGTGGAACCACATGTGGTTGTTCTCCAGAACGAATCAGTCCTTTCTTATGCCCTCCATTACTGTACACTGTGTCGAAGTCCATTATTGCAATTTTCACATTGTTCTGACACAATTTTTGACATACCTATGATATTTCCTCGAAGGAGAGATTACATCTTATCCTTTGTTCTATCTCCAGGCCTAGTACCATATCTAGCTAGCACACAGTAAGCCCTATAAAAATTTTTAAGAGAACTGTAAACTAATCTCAAAATCGTTTTCAGATAACTAAAGTTTCACTTTTTCGTTTCATCAAAAAAAATTAATTAAGGGACAAGCTTTGCTGGTTTTCCAAGAGAATATGTGTCTGGTCAACATGAAGTTAATAACAGTTATTTGTATCATATGCTGTCTTGATTTTACAATGTCTAAAAGCATTATCCTGATTCCTGTTTGGCAATGTTTGTTCCACAAACAAAATGGTTGTAAATCTGTAAGGTAGACTAATATGCTAACATTGTTTGAACAAAATTGCTAGAAGTTGCCTGTAATTTTTTTCACTTCCAGGAAGCAAATTGAATTAGAGAGACAGTGTGATCCCAGGATTATCTCACTTCCTTATTAATTTTATCAAAAGGTTACTTTGAAAACTAAAGAACACACTAAAGACTAAAGAATACGCATATTATAGCCATGAATACTGATAATGTATGTAGAATTGCAGGAACCCAAGTTGTGTAGTCTTCAAAACACCAAATAAATTTCAACTACCAAGGTTTTCATTTGGCATTTTGATTAGCTGTTTCTTGCCTCTGGCTAAATTGTGCATTTTATGGCATTTGTTCTTACAGGCCATCTTGTGCTACATGCAAAATGGATTTCAAAAGACTCCAGCGATCTATGTTCCAAGGAAGAAAACACTGTGGGTGAGCCATTAAAGAATTTAGGGATGAACTTTACCTGGTAATTTTAGCCACTTAATGCCACATCCACAAATGAGAGAAAGAGAGAGAGAGAATATTTAAGAGGTTCAGCTGTAACTATGATTGCAATAAAAAATATGCAGAAAGCAACAGGAAATTTCTAACAGAAAATATGCAAAGGCACAACTTCTTTTGTTTTTATTATTTTGACAATAAATCTTAATATTTTCCAGAAATTTGGATGGATATGATAAGAAACTATGTTTATAATAATGTGATTACGTTTGCTAAATTAAGAACAGCAAGAAGGTCATGTATCCTCTGCTATTTTGGGAAACAATGAACAACTAAAAAGACTGGTATCTATAGAAATTCCAGACTGCTGTTGGTCCCATTAATTCTTATTATAATTGAAATAAGGGAAAGCTTACATGTTCTATAAGATCATTTTGCCTAAGCTACCTTAATCATTTTCTTACTGGTATTGAGTAAGTTCCATTGTTTTCTTAAAACCCTTTCTAATGCAACATTTGTTATGTTCTATATCTACATCTAAAATATGAATCTTCTACTTGTGACTTCTGTGTTTGGTACTTTGGCTTAATCAGACATGGTATTTTAATCATTTATCATCTGGTTTATTACGATATGATAAACCTTACCAAGAATTTTTTTCCCCTGAAATTGACCTTTTATTGTGGTCCAACTACAGAATTACCAAACTGTTTTTTGTTAAATATGTAAAAACAAAATTAAAACCAATATTATAGTTGATGATATAAATAAATCTACATGTGCTTTTGTAGTAAATTATGTGAACGTAAAAGAAAAACACAAGTGGTGGCTACCATAATAACTTAAATCAGTGGCTTTTATGCATTCTTTTCCTTTGACAGAATTCTCTCATTATATGACATCTAAAGTCAAAGGCTACTGAATAAAATAGATCAAAGTGGAGCTCCTCTGGTGGAACCTGACTTTATGGGGTCGGAGCTCTTTCTCCTGGCACCTCTCCCTTGTCCCAACCGTGTCCCCCAAGGCACTGCCACAGAAGCTGTATGATTCTAGAAATTCCTGATGTCAAAACTGTGGTTTTAAAGTATAAGATCCTTTAGAAGAAAGGAATATTACTTCTAGGAAACTTATGTGCCAGTTATTTCATACATATATTCTTATTTCACCCTTGAATCAACTCTGTAGACGGGATATTTATTCCTACATTACATCTATGGTAGCTGAAATTCAACACAATGAAGCCATTTACCTGGGCCTTTATGCTGCCCATGAGCGGTAGAGTTGAGGTTTCCGTTCACATCTGTCCATTCCAAAAGCTGACTTTTTTTTAGTTTATCCTCTGCATTTCCTTAAAAAATTAAAAGGGTGGGAGAGAGAAAACATGGCTGTGATTAGACCCTCTTATGAGAATTTGCTATTAGATATATATTTTTTAAAAAAAATCATTTGCTGTTCTCTAGGTTAAAGACACCAAGTTACTAAGTTGGTAGTTGGAAGTTGAGCAGTTTGCTCTTTTTGAGTCAAAAGAATGGTCACAGGGTAAATGGTTTCTTTTGAGCCAAAACCCATGTGTGCCCATGTGTGCCCATGTGTGCTGGGCCCTGCCCAGGGGTGTGATGATGGAGAACAATTTTTTCACTGCTAAACTGGAAGGGAAATGTTGAGCAGTGGATTCCCAAGCCTGGTTGGCTTTTAAAATTACGTGGGGAGGTTTCTAAACAAATGATACCTTCATCCCACCCAGGGATTCCGATAATTGGTGGGGGTGGGGATCTGGGCTTTGGTGTTTTTAAAAGTGATTTATCGGGTAGTCAGAACTGATGTCAAGAAAGTGCTCAGGGGCGGAGCTTCAAGATGGCGGAAGAATAAGACGCGGAGATCACCTTCCTCCCCACAAATACATCAGAAACACATCTACACGTGGAACTGCTCCTACAGAACACCTACTGAACACTGGCAGAAGGCCTCAGACCTCCCAAAAGGCAAGAAACTCCCCACGTACCTGGGTAAGGCAAGAGAAAAAAGAAACAACAGAGACAAAAGAATAGGGACGGGACCTGCACCAGTGGGAGGGAGCTGTGAAGGAGGAAAGGTTTCCACACACTAGGAGCCCCTTCGCGGGCGGAGACTGCGGGTGGCGGAGGGGGGAAGCTTCAGAGCCACGGAGGAGAGCACAGCCACAGGGGTGCGGAGGGCAAAGCGGAGAGATTCCCACACGGAGGCTCGGCGCCGAGCAGCGCTCACCTGCCCGAGAGGCTTGTCTGCTCACCCGCAGGAAGAGGACTGGGGTTGGCGGCGTGAACACAGCCTGAAGGGGGCTAGTGCGCCACAGCTGGCCGGGAGGGAGACCGGGAAAAAGTCTGCAGCTGCCGAAGAGGCAAGAGACTTTTTCTTACCTCTTTGTTTCCTGGTGCACGAGGAGAGGGGATTCAGAGCGCCACCTAAACGAGCTCCAGAGACGGGCGCGAGCCACGGCTATCAGCGCAGACCCCAGAGACGGGCATGAGACGCTAAGGCTGCTGCTGCCGCCACCAAGAGGCCTGTGTGCAAGCACAGGTCACTCTCCACACAGCCCCTCCCGGGAGCCTGTGCAGCCCGCCACTGCCAGGGTCCCGTGATGCGGGGACAACTTCCCCGGGAGAACGCGCGGCGCGCCTCAGGCTGGTGCAACGTCACACCGGCCTCTGCCGCTGCAGGCTCGCCCCGCATCCGTACCCCTCCCTCCCCCCGCCTGAGTGAGCCAGAGCCCCCGAAGCAGCTGCTCCTTTAACCCCGTCCTGTCTGGGCGGGGAACAGATGCCCTCAGGCGACCTACATGCAGAGGCGGGTCCAAATCCAAAGCTGAACCCCGGGAGCTGTGCGAACAAAGAAGAGAAAGGGAAATCTCTCCCAGCAGCCTCGGGAGCAGTGGATTAAATCTCACCACCAACTTGATGTACCCTGCATCTCTGGAATACTTGAATAGACAAGGAATCATCCCAAATTGAGGTGGTGGACTTTGGGAGCAACGATATATATATATATATATTTCTCTTTTTCTCTTTTGTGAGTGTGTATGTGTGTGCTTCTGTGTGTGATTTTGTCTGTATAGCTTTGCTTTTGCTTTTACCATTTGTCCTGGGGTTCTGTCTGTCCGTTTGTTTTTTTTTTTTAGTATAGTTTTTAGCACTTGTTATCATTGGTGGAATTGTTTTTTGGTTTGGTTGCTCTCTTCTGTCTTTTTTCCTTCTTTTTCTTATTACTTAAAAAAAAAATTTTATTGTTAATAATCATTTTTTAGTGTAATAACTTTATTGTATTTTATTTTATTTTGTTTGTTTCTTTCTTTCTTTCTTTTTTCTCCCTTTTGTTCTGAGCCATGCGGATGACAGGGTCTTGGTGCTCCGGCCAGGTATTAGGGCTGTGCCTCTGAGATGGGAGAGCAGACTTCAGGACATTGGACCACCAGAGACCATCCAGCTCCACATAATATGAAACAGCAAAAATCTCCCAGAGATCTCCATCTCAACGTCAAGACCCAGCTCCAATCAGTGGCCAGCAAGCTACAGTGCTGGACACCTTATGCTAAACAACTAGCAAGACAGGAACACAACCCCACCCATTAGCAGAGAGTCTGCCTAAAATCATAATAAGGTCACAGACACCCAAAAACACACCACCAGACAAGGTCCAGCCCACCAGAAACACAAGATCCAGCCTCATCCAACAGCACACAGGCACTAGTCCCCTCCACCAGGAAGCCTACACAACCAACATTAGCCACTTGGGGAAGACACCAAAAACAACGAGAACTACAAACCTGCAACCTGGGAAAAGGAGACCCCAAACACAGTAAGTTAAGCAAAATGAGAAGACAGAGAAAAACACAGCTGATGAAGGAGCAAGGTTAAAACCCATCAGACCTAACAAATGAAGAGGACATAGGCAGTCTACCTGAAAAAGAAGTCAGAATAATGATAGCAAAGATGATCCAAAATCTTGGAAATAGAATGGAGAAAATACAAGAAACATTTAACAAGGACCTAGAAGAACTAAAGAGCAAACAAACAATGATGAACAACACAATAAGTGAAATTAAAAATTCTCTAGAAGGAATCAATAGCAGAATAACTGAGGCAGAAGAACGGATAATTAACCTGGAAGATAAAAGAGTGGAAATAACTACTGCAGAGCAGAATAAAGAAAAAAGAATGAAAAGAATTGAGGACAGTCTCACAGATGTTTAATGACTATACCACCCAAAGCAATCGACAGATTCAATGCAATCCCTATCAAACTACCACTGGTGTTTTTCACAGAACTAGAAAAAAAAAGTTCACAATTTGTATGGAAACACAAAAGACCCCGAATAGTCAAAGCAATCTTCAGAAAGAAGAACAGAGCTGGAGGAATCAGGCTCCCAGAATTCAGACTATACTACAAAGCTACAGTAATCAAGACAGTATGGTACTGGCACAAAAACTGAAATATAGATCAATGGAACAGGATAGAAAGCCCAGAGATAAACCCACACACATATGGTCACCTTATCTTTGATAAAGGAGGCAAGAATATACAATGACGAAAAGACAGCCTCTTCAATAAGTGGTGCTGGGAAAACTAGACAGCTACATGTAAAAGAATGAAATTAGAACACTCCCTAACACCATACCCAAAAATAAACTCAAAATGGATTAAAGACCTAAATGTAAGGCCAGGCACTATCAAACTCTTAGAGGAAAACATAGGCAGAACACTCTATGACATAAGTCACAGCAAGATCCTTTTTGACCCACCTCCTAGAGAAATGGAAATAAAACCAAAAGTAAACAAATGGGACCTAATGAAACTTAAAAGCTTTTGCACAACAAAGGAAACCATAAACAAGACCAAAAGACAACCCTCAGAATGGGAGAAAATATTTGCAAATGAAGCAACTGACAAACGCTTAATCTCTAAAATTACAAGCAGCTCATGAAGCTCAATATCAAAAAAACAAACAACCCAATCCAAAAATGGGCAGAAGACCTAAATAGACATTTCTCCAAAGAAGATATACAGATTGCCAACAAACACATGAAAAGTTGCTCAACATCACTAATCATTAGAGAAATGCCAATCAAAACTACAATGAGATATCATCTCACACCAGTCAGAATGGCCATCATCAAAAAATCTGGAAGCAAGAAATGCTGAAGTGGGTGTGGAGAAAAGGGAACCCTCTTGCACTGTCGGTGGGAATGTAAACTGATACAGCCACTATGGAGAACAGTATGGATGTTCTTTAAAAAATTAAAAATAGAACTACCATACAACCCAGCAATCCCACTATTGGGCATATACCCTGAGAAACCATAATTCCAAAAGATTCATGTACCACAATGTTCATTGCAGCTCTATTTACAATAGCCAGGACATGGAAGCAACCTAAGTGTCCATCGACAGATGAATGGATAAAGAAGATGTGGCACATATATACAATGGAATATTACTCAGCCATAAAAAGAAACGAAATTGAGTTATTTGTAGTGAGGTGGATGGACCTAGAGACTGTCATACAGAGTGAAGTAAGTCAGAAAGAGAAAAACAAATACCATATGCTAACACATATGTATGGAATCTAAAAAAAAAAAAAAAAAGGTCATGACGAACCTAGGGGCAGGACGGGAATAAAGACACAGACCTACTAGAGAATGGACTTGAGGACATGGGGTGAGGGAAGGGTAAGCTGGGACAAAGTGAGACAGTGGCATGAACATATATACACTACCAAACGTAAAACCGATAGCTAGTGGGAAGCAGCCGCATAGCACAGGGAGATAGCTCGGTGCTTTGTGACCACCTAGAGACGTGGGATAGGGAGGGTGGGAGGGAGGGAGACACAAGAGGGAAGAGATATGGGGATATATGTATATGTATAGCTGATTCACTTTGTTATAAAGCAGAAACTAACACACCATTGTAAAGCAATTATACTCCAATAAAGACGTTAAAAAATAATTAAAAAACAAAAAGTGCTCAGTTAAGGAAAGTTTACGTGTCGAGGTACAGTGTTACATGGCTGTGACAGCAGCAAGGCTAGAAGGCATGGATGTGGGGATAAGGCGTGTAAGAGACGTTTAATAGCATCTTTATTTCTTTGTTGAAAAAAAAGAAAACTCATTAAAGATTTTTAGATCCTTTCCAAAATGAGGCCTATGTATAAAATGTTGACAAACTTCTGAATTGCTGAAGTTTCTGACTTAAATGTCTACATGTTCAAAATTTTTAAACAGAACAAGGAAAATTAGTGTACACCTGTAGATCAAAGCAACTGAATTATAAGTTCAAGTATGGATTTCATCTTGATTTCAATCAAGTTTTAAGTTTTCCAATGGAAGAATATTTTCAAACATGAAAAATCTATTTTTTTGGCCATACCCCATGCATGCGGGATCTTATCCCCAACCAGGGATGGAACCCCCACCCCCTGTTGTGGAAGAGTGGATTCTTAACCACTGGAGCACCAGGGAAGTCCCTGAATAATCTTTTAATAATCAGCTTATGTGCTCAATAATGAGTAAACAATCCAAGTATTTTTATTATAGAAAAAATTATCTAATGGTTTAAAAATTAGGTCATTGGCTGTTCTGAACAGATATAATTTTACATCTTAAAAAGGATGAATTGTTCTGACTGTATTTATCCAACAATAATATTGCATGTCCATAAAATATTTCTTTTCATTAGAAATGTCTAAATAGTCAAAGATTAATGAAGATAATGAGCAACTAATGGATTATTTGCAAGACTTAGAACATTATCCCATCCAAACAAAAACGACCTGAATGGATTTTTCTGCAAACACAAGGTCCTTGGGAACTTGAGAAGAATTTGTAGAACTGTCTCATATTTAAGTAACTTTCTGAATCTGCTAGTGATTAGAATATGAAAAATTAACATGGAATGCAAATAAGTAGAATAAACATTTAACAAAAAAACCTAAAGCCCTACTTTGATAAAGCATCTAAGTCTGTGAGGAAGACTACATCTAACAAAGAACAGACCAGTCAGAATATACTTTCTGGCCAAGATTTCTGAGTCTATTAATGTGTCCAGTGACTAAAGTAATATTTCCTGAGTTTCAAAACATGTGTGCCTATGTACACCAAAGATAAAAATGAGGTACAAGTGAGTTTTCTTTCTTTGATTCCTCCTTAGCCTCAATCTTTCCTCACTTTGCTCCATGTTACTAGCTGTTCAATCCCATCTGTGAAGAACAGACTTGCTTCCCCCAATGTTACCACCTCTGACAGGAAAACCCTGAAATAGAGCCATTCCTCTGCCCCTTGTTATCTTTTTCTGAACCTCTTCTCAAGTACTTCCCAGCCCTTGTACTACACATGGTGACAGGGCTAATTTTCATCCCAGATAATCAGATATTTGTTCTACAGAAACTCTCCAGATAGGTTCAAGTATGCTATAAACTCGGTGACATTTTCGTTTTGTAGAATTTAGTCCATCCTTTTCTATCTTTCTCATTGTTATCAATAATCTGATCAAATGACACATAGCAATTAAAAATTTGAAAAACTACAAGGGCCAATCAAACTTAAAAATTTTAATGTCTGTTTCCTTATGATATGATTATTTTTCTGCTTATTATAATTTTTTTAAGGCCTTAAACCTGGGCTAACTTAAACACTGGAAAATTGTAGTTACAACAAAAGTTATGCTCATATCTGTGCTCTCCCTCTTACTAACCCTCTTGCCTTGGACAAACCTCAGCTTCTCTGAGCCTCACTTTCTTTATCAGTAAGATGAATTTAATATTACACCTGGCTTTCCTACTGCAAGGGATGATTGCAAGAATAAAACAAAATCATTTATGTAAGGATGACTAGTACATAACAGCGTGGTATCTAAATACTATTGTTGGCATGTTGTGTGCCATTTTCCTTGCGCACTGACAATAGATACAGGTAAGACATTGTAAGTGTCCAGTTGCCCATATAACTGTGCTCACAATATTAACATCCTAAATGCCAAGAAGCAGGTGAAACAGAGCTCCTAACATGACAGATTATATACTCAATAAATATAATTTAATGAATACCACATTTTAAACTAATTTTCAACAATTCTTATTTAGAGTCCCCCCCAAAAAATAAGCCTGAATTTGAAGGTAAAAGGGCAGGCGGTTATATTTATCATGTCGGGTTCGATATATTCATTCAATGTTTGAGTTCTTTCATGAAGTTTTGAAGACCCCTAAACATGTAAGGCTGGTAAATTCTTCCCCATTTTATGGGTGGGCAGACTGAGAAGCTGGGAACTAAGTGAGCCCCCGTGATAGACGGCTGGGAGGGAAAACATGTTCTGAGCACCAGCCCTCATGCTGCCTTCAGAGACCAGCAGACCCGGCAGTGCCTTTGCAGTTTGGACTAAATCCCCACCTGATTATTAACCAATGTGCCCTTTCCTTACTTACCCTGCAAACACATGTGTTTCGGGTTTGTAGTTGGATGTTAGTTCTCATCTTACTGGAATATTTTGTCTACTGTTATATAATTAAACTAGAAGGAACACTGTGGAATGTGGAATAGCAATGTGACCCAAAGATCATCAAAGAAGTCACAAGTTTTTTAATGATCATGTATAATTGGTTAACCACACAAAGTAGTCTTGATTTTGCTTATATCAAGGAAAAATTAATAATATTTTGAAAACAGTATCTGTGCCTTATTTTGGTTTTTTTTTTTGTTTGTTTGTCTGCAGCATACCAATACCTAACAAGATTGTGTAGAAGGACCTGTTGTCTATTGAGGACAATTCCTGGATCACAGAACAAAAGTGATCATCCTCATTGTGGATATATTGTTATAATCATCAAGATATTGGCTGAAAGCCAATTTGTGTATTTATAAAGTCATTTTGTTTTAAGTTGAATAATTCTAACTGTAATTTGTCACTTGGAATAGCAGTGACACTTCTGTTCACAGAGCCAGAAGAGTTTAAATGGAATGGGATTCTCTGGAAATTTTTTCCTCTTTTAATTTTAAAAGTGTGTCAGAATGTTCTCTTTTCCATTCCATCAAATCATGAGCTTTTCAGTAAAACATCAGTGAAAGAGAAAAACGAGGGAAATACTGAGTTTGCAAACGGTATCCATGAGTCTTTTCTCTTAAAGACCCTTATCAACTTTTTAGTTCAGCTACACTCAGATCTTTTTTTATTTTAAGACAATAAATAATTTTTTCATAATTAATCTGGTCATATCCATTCTGACAAAACAGAGCTCAGTATTTAAAGTTATCCTAGGACAAACACAAAAACTGCCAAAAACAGTAGATTCAAGACGCACTGTTGTTCAATTACTCGCTGAAGTACCCTGAAGTTTGACTTTGCTGATTTTCACACGTTCTCTGTCTTGCAGGATTCACTAACCTGTGCCTGGTTGAGAGTCCTGATTTGAAGTCTCCTTGGCAAAACAGCTGTTTATTCCAGAAGTTTTTCTCGTTGCTTTTGTAACATTTTTCTTAAATCCACTATAAGGAAAGACAATTTTACATTAATTTTTCAAAAGCATGGGTGTACAGTGCTATGAAATTCTTCATGAATTTTATTTTCCACCAGAGATTATGTACCATACAGGTAATCAAAGCCAAACAAACTAAACAAAAAAACAATTGACTTGACTGGAAAGGAGGGATCTCTGACCTTTCTCCCACCGTGGGTTAGAACCCAGATCTTTGGGGCTGAGACTGGAGTGTGAGAGACTGAAAATATGCCAACCTTTGATTTCTACCCGAGAGTACACGTATTTCTGAGCGTAGGTTCCCTTCTGGTGCTTCACACCACACAGCACATGCCATTCCATATACCACACGATGTAATGCCATGTTTGATGATAGTCAGAATCAGTTTCTCATCTTCATCCTCTGCTTCTTATATTATTATTACCTGAGTGCTAGATTTATAGTCTTGACTTTCCCAAATGGAAATGGGAACACATCAGAACACATTTTTCCAAACGTGTAATTAACCATAGAGTCATATTATTTCGTATGTGTGATTTCTTCAAAGAGCCTTGATATTTTTAAATTTAAATTTATTTTAAACAACATTTTGGAGAATGTACTGTGTTGACACTAGAGGAGGTCATCTAGGCAACAACAAAATGCTCACTTTGTCCTCTTATTATGGTTCAGAAATAAGATAGATACACAAATAATTACAATATAAAGCAGAATGTGAATTGTTTCAATCAGGGGAATATGTTTTTATTTTCCCTTCCTTGTGTGACAACTTACTGTAACTTTTCCTGACTGCTTTTTCTTTATATGTTTATAATGTATGCTGTGGCCTTTGACATTTATGTATGCTTGAAGCAATCTAGGTTGTTATTTCTTCAAAGGAAAATATTTGTTTATACTTTCCAATAGTTTGACATTTGAAGTGTTGAATTTTATCTAATAAAAAGGAAAAAAATAAAGTGCAGTTGCTTACAAGACATTGCCATTACTTCTCAGTTTCATAAAAGCATACTCCTTTGCCTGTAGTACATGTAAGTAGAAGGTGAAATGTTTATAGAGTACGATAACTACCAGGATGGCTTTGGTTTTATTTTTGCTATATGACCATGCTCTATGACGGTTTCATTTCCAGCCAGACACAATGACCTTCCCAATTTCAGAAAAATTTTCTCCATGATTGCTTCATCTTAGAACTGTAGAGCACATGTTTCCATCTGGAAATGAATCACTCAGTGATCCACATGAGCCATACCAACTAAAGTCAATCTGGGGCCCGTCTCCAGTGGCTCTGCCAAATACAAGGGTAATCCAAGCCATGAGATGTTGGCTTTCCTATTTGATTAATGAGGGCAATACTTAAATTTGATATATTTTAAGGTCAATCGTTTGCTTAAAAGCGAAAGGCCTTCATTTATCTTATTCTTAATAAAATGGTCAAGTGTAAATGTGGATTAAAACCTTCTTCATTTTGAGCCATTGAAACCTGCTTCATTTTAGAAAGTGGATTGTTTCTATCTAATTTTCTCTTTTTTCCTGACGACAAAGAACTTCATTTATTGAATTTGTTGAATTTCATTTACTTCCCATTTATTTTACTGATGGCAAGGGATTTTATTTATTGAACTATTGAATTTCATTTATTTTTCTTTTATGATATGAATTTCTCTTTCATTCTTTAAAACAAATTTTGAAAATCATTTGACAAAGCAAAATAACCTAAGTGCCCTCATGTCTCAACAAACATACCTACCAAAGGACACAATGGGTTTAAGAAGAAAATGAATAGACTATACCATATAGACACACCAATTCTGTTATCAACAATATCAGTGAGCACAATTCTTTTTGTCCACGCAATTATCTTTTTGTTGTAAAATTTATACCTTGTTTACCAAAGGTCAAGATCACTGAAGATCTTATTAAGTAAAGGTGGAAATGATAGCGATAATTCACTTATAAGTCAAACTCACATAAACCTTGAAATAAGGTGGGCTTGTGTTAAATATGAAAAAAATCTTTATTCTTCCCTCCCTATCAGATGTAGAATGTGAGTTTTGTTTCATACACAATTCCTCATAGCTTGTGTACTAAGTTCAAAAGATAGAAAGCACAAGATTTGTTATCTATATTATATTCCATATAGAGTATATAGCATATATTAGATAGGTCCTTATCTTATATAAGGACCTATCCAATATTGACTTAGCTTAGGTTCCCCAGAAACCAGAGCCTGAGACAAGAGTTTGTATGCAGGCAGGTCATTTGAGAACTGATCCTATTTATAGTAGTGAGGGACTTGAGAGAGTGAAAGAAGGAAGGAGGGAGAGAGTCAACACAATTGTCACTGTTTGAGCACCACTATGAGTAAAAAGGTGCTCAATCCTTCTGGGAACTTCAAGGGAAGGGGACTTAGAACATTTAGTTGTAGATGGCCAGTAGAGTCTATTATATCTTCCAAGCTTATGACCTGTACCTCATTGCTAAATCAATACAGTTATATTCTTTCAGAGCAACAATGCCCGAGATGGTTTCCTTAGAATACATGAATAATGATAACATTTGTAACCGGTACCCCAAGTTTTATGTTCAAGTAAATATGAGAAATATTTAAACAAACTGGAATAGATTTCTTTGCTCAACACTTTCTGAATATTTAATACTTTGATGAGTTTCTGAATCATGATTTTAAATGATCTGCTACTAAAATTTTTTTTTCTATTTCAACTATGTTTATTGTCTCATTTGGATTTTCTCTTTCTCCTTAATTTTATTTAAATTTTAATGTATTCTTTAAAAATAAAATTTTTAATTAAAATTTCCTACTATCATAATACTTTTTTACTATTTCAATCTCATCCATATTCATTATGACCCCATTCTTATTACCAATATTATTTATATTTATGTCTTCTCTCATTTATATAGACCTGTTACTTTTGTAAAAGAAGTAATTTCTGGATTTAGGTTTCAATTGGAATTTTTTTCTAAATTAATCCTTTTATCTTTCTCATTCTGTTTTCCACATATTAATTTTTTACTTGTTTTTCTTTTAATAACTTCTTTTTTATTCCAAATTCTGAAATTTAATTTTTATTGAATTATAACTGACTTAAAATATATTAGTTTCAGGTATACAAAATATGGATTCTCTATTTTTATACATTATGGAAGGATCACCACAATAAGTTTAGTTACCATCTGTCATCATACAAAGATATTAAGTTATTATTGACGATATTCCCCACAATGTACATTTCATCCTGTGACTCATTTATTTTGTAACTGGAGTTTTGTACCTCTTAATTTCTCTTACCTTTCACTCATGCCCGTACCCCCTTCCCCTTTGGCAACCACATGTTTGTTCTCTGTATCTATGTCTGTTTTGTTATGTTTGTTCATTTGTTTTGTTTTTTAGGCTCCACAAATAAGCGAGATAGATAGATAGATATATATATATATATATATAGATATATATATATATATATATATATATCACATCTTCTTTATCTATTCATCTATTTATGGGCACTTAGGTTGCTATCATATCTTGGCTATTGTAAATAATGCCAGGAGTGGAATTGCTGTATCGTATGATAGTTCTACTTTTAATTTTTTGAGGTACCTCCATATTGTTTTCCATAGCGGCTGTACAACTTTGCATTCCCACCAGCAATGCATGAGGATTCTTTTTTCTCCACATCCTCACCAACACTTGTTATTTCTTGTCTTTTTGATGGTAGTCATTCTAACAGGTATGAAGCGATGTCTCATTGTGGTTTTGATTTGCGTTTCCCTGATAATTAGTGATGCTGAGCATCTTTTCATGTGCCTGTTGGCCATCTGTATGTCTTCTTTAGAAAACAGTCTGTTCAGGTCTGCTGCCCATTTTTTAATTGAATTATTTGATTTTTTTATATCAAGTCATATAAGTTCTTTATCTATTATATTCTGGATATCAACCTCTTATTGAATACATCATTTGCAAATATATTCTCCCATTCAGTAGGTGGTCTTTTGGTTTTGTTGATGGTTTCCTTTGCTGTGCAAACATTTTTAGTTTGATATAGTCCCATGTGTTTATTCTTGCTTTTGTTTCCCTTGCCTGAGGACACATCAAGAAAAAAAAAAATGCTAAGACCGATGTCAAAGAGCACAATGCCTATGTTTTTTCCTAAAGGTTTTATGGCTTCAGGTCTTACATTCAAGTCTTTAATCCATTTTGAGTTTATTTTTGTTTGTTTGAGAAAGTGGTACCATTTCGTTCTTTTAGGTGTAGCTGTCCAGTTTTCCCAACACAATTTATTGAAAAGACTATCTTTTCACCATTGTATAGTCTTCCTTCCTTTGTCATAGATTAATTGACCATACCAGTGTGGGTTTATTTCTAAACTCTATTTTTTCCTATTGATTTATGTGTCTATGTTTGTGCCAGTACCACACTGTTTTGATGACTGCAGCTTTGCAGTATAGTTTGAATTCAGGGAACACAATACCTTTAGCTTTGTTCTTCTTTCTCAAGATCGTTTTAGCCATTCAGGGTCTTTTGTGCTTTTATACATATTTTAGAATTATTTGTTCTAGTTCTGTGAAAAAATACCATGGGTATTTTGATAGGAATTGCATTGAATTTGTACATTGTTTTGGGCAGTATGGACATTTTAACAACATTAATTCTTCCAATCCATGGGCATGGAATATCCTTCCATTTATTTGTGTCATCTTCAGTTTTTTTCATCAATGTCTTGTAGTTTGCAGAGTATAGGTCTTTCACCTCCTTGGTTAAATTTATTCCTAAGTACTTTATTCTTTTCAATGCAATTGTAAATGAGATTGTTTTCTTAATTTCTCTTTCTGATAGTTTGTTATTAGTTTACAGAAATGCAACAAATTTCTGTGTATTAATTTTGTATCCTGCAACATTACTGTATCAGTTATTAGTTCTAATAGTTTTTTGGTGGCGCCTTTAGGATTTCTATATATTGGTATCATGTCATCTGCAAATAGTGACAGTTTTACTTCTTTCTTTCCAATTTGAATGCCTTTTATTTCTTTTTCTTGCCTAATTTCTGTGGCTAGGACTTCCAATATGTTGAATAAAAGTGGTGAGAGTAGGCATTCTTGTCTTATTCCTGATCTTAGAGGAAAAGCTTTCAGCTTTTCACTGTTGACTATGATGTTACCTGTGGGTTTTGTCATATATGGTCTTTATTATGTCGAGGTACATTTCCTCAATATCCACCTTGTTGAGAGTTAATATCATAAATAGATGTTGAATTTTGTCAAATGTTTTTTCTGCATCTATTGAAATGATCATATGATTTTTATTTTTTGTTTTGTTAATGTGACGTATCACATTGATTGATTTGCAACTGTTGAACCATCTTTGCATCCCTGGAATAATTCCCACTTGATTATGGTATGTGATCCTTTTAATGTATTGTTGAATTAGGTTTGCTAATATTTTGTTGAGGGTTTTTGCATTTGTGTTCATTGTTGGCCTGTAATTTTCTTATTTTGTAGTACCTGTGTCTGGTTTTGGTATCAGGGTAATGCTGGCCTCAAATAATGTGTTTGGAAGCATACCTTCCTCTTCATATTTTGGAATAGTTTGAGAAGAGTAGCTATTATTTTGTTTTAAATGTTTGGAAGGGTTCACGGGGGAAGCCATCTGGTCCTGGAATTTTGTTTGTCATGAGTTTTTTGATTCCTGATTCAATTTCGTTGCTAGTAATTGGTCTATTCAGATTTTCTGTTTCTTCATGGTTCAGTTTTAGAAGATTTTATGCTTCTAGGAATTTGTCTGTTTATTCTAGATGTTCCAATTTGTTTGCATATGATTGTTTATAGTTGTTTCTTACTATCTTTTGTATTTCTGTGTTGGTTGTAACTTCTTTTTCATTTCTGATTATATTTATTTTGGTCTACCTTTTTTTTCATGATGAGTCTGGCTAAAGTTTTATCAATTTTATTTATCTTTTCAAAGAATCAGCTCTTAGTTTCATTGATCTTTTCTATTGTTTTTTAGTCTATTTCATTTATTACTACTCTGATCTTTATTATTTTCTTCCTTCTAATTACTTTGTGTTTTGTTTGTTCTTTTCCTAGTCCTTTAGGTTTAAAATTATTTTTTTTTATTTGAGAATTTTCGTGTTTCTTGAGTAGATGTGTATTGCTATGAACTTTCCTCTTAGAACTGCTTTTGTTTTGATACCATTTTATACCAGTGTGGTCAGAAAAGATGCTTGATACGATTTCAATCTTCTTAAATTTATTAACATTTGTTTTGTGACATAATATGTGATCTATCCTGGGGAATGTTTTATGTGCACTTGAAAAGAATGTGAATTGCTCTTTGGGGATGGAATATTCTGTATGTATCTATTAAGCCCTTTGGTCAAATATATCATTTAAAGCCAATGTTCTCTTGATTTTCTGTCTAGATGACCTATTCATTGATGTAAGTAGGGTGCTAAATCCCCTATTATTATTGTATTGCTGCCAATTTCTCCCTTTATATCTCTTAATGTTTGGTTTATTTACTTAAGTTCTTCTATGTTGGTGCATAAATATTTACAAATGTTTTATTCTTTTGGATTGACCCCTTTATCACTATGTAATACCTTTATTTGTCTTTCGCTAGAGTCTTTGTTTTAAAGTCTATTTTGTCTGATATAAGTATTGCTACCTCACCTTTCTTTTTGTTTCCACTTGCATAGATTATCTTTTTCTATCCCTTCACTTTCAGTCTGTGTGTGTCTTTAGATCTGAAGTGTGTCTCTTAAGGGTAGCATATATATGGGACTTTTAAAAAATCCATTCAGCCACCCTATGTCTTTTTATTGGATAATTTAATCCCTTTATATTTAAAGTAATTATTGATTAGCATGTACTTATTACCATTCTGTTAATTGCTTTTTTTTTTTCTTTTGGTAGTTCTTCTCTGTTCTTTTCTTCTTTTTTGCTCTCTTTCCTTATGGTTTTATGACTCTCTCTAGTGTCATGTTTGGATTGCTTTCTCTTTATTGAATTATTTGTGTGTGTGTGTGTGTCTATTATATACTTTTGGTTTGTGGTTACCATGAGGTTCATATACAACAACCTATATATATAGTAGTCTGCCTCTGCTCTACATTTTTACTCCCTCACTCTTCCCCAGATTTTGTGTTTTGGGCATCATAATTTACATCTTTTTATGTTGTGTATCCCTTAACTAGTTATTGTAGGTATAGTTGATTTTATTTTATAAGTGGTTGATCTACTACCTTTACTATATGTTTGCCTTTACTAGTGAGAATTTTTCTTTTATGTATTTTCTTATTTCTAGTTATGGCCTTTTCTTTTCCACTTAAAGAAATTCCTTTAACATTTTTTATAAGGCCAGTTTAGTGGTGATAAACTTCTCTAGATTTTACTTCTCTGGGAACCTTTTCATCTCTCCTTCAGTTCTAAATGATAACCCTGACAGGTGGAGTATTCTTGGTTGTAAGTTTTTTCCTTTCAGCACATTGAATATAACATGCCACTACCTTCTGACCTAGAAAGTTTCTACTGAAAAATCTATTGACAGGCTTATGGGGTTTCCCTTGTAAGTATTAAATTGTTTTTCTCTAGCTGCTTTTAAGAGTCTCTCTTTATCCTTAACTCTGATGATTTTAATTATAACGTGTCTTGATGTGGTTCTCCTTGGGCTGATCCTGTTTGGAACTCTGTGCTTCCTGGACCTGGATATCTGTTTCCTTTCCCAGGCTAGGAAAACTTTTTGCCATTATTTCTTTATATAATTTTTCAGACCCCTTCTCTCTCTTTCTCCTTCTATACCATGAATGACAGTCTGCTTGATGTTATCCTAGAGGCCCTTAAGGTATCCTTAGTTTTTAAAACTCTTTTTGTTAAAATATTGCCACTATGTGTGGGTGAGATACATTGTTTTGTCTTCCAGTTCACTGATATGTGCTTCTACTTCATCTATTCTGCTCTCAAACCCCTCTAGTATATTTTCCATTTTAATTATAACCTCTGTTTGGTACTTTCTTTATTTTCTGCCTCTTTGTTGAAGTTCTCATTGTGTTCATCTATTCTTCTCCCCAGCCGAGTGAGCATCTTTATGACCATTATTTTGAACTCCTTATCTGGTAGCTTGCTTATCTCCATTTCATTAAGGTCTTTTTCTGGTGATTTGTCTTGTTCTTTGGTGTCTTATTCTCTGTCTCCCCGTATTGCCTGATTCTGTGTCTGTATGTACTAGGCAATACAGCTACCTCTCCCAGTCTTGAAGATGTGGTCTCATGGGGTCTTGTGGGGTCTTGTGGTGTGTGGGGCCCAGAAGCACAACCTCTCCTAGTCTCCAGAGCCCAGCACTCAAGGGTCATCCCTTGAGCAGACTGAGCACCCTTGCAAGGTATGGTGGGGCCACAGCTGCTGCACAAGATAGGCTGGGCCCAGGGCACTCAACCAACTTGGTTGTGCAGGGCAGGTGGGTCTTGGGACAAGCCCACTGGTGCTATTGGGAGAGCACCAAAACTGGGGTCCTCAGCTCCATCACCAGCAATTTAGAATGAAATTGCAAAAATGGCACCCACTCAACATTTATGTCCCCAGAGAAAATCACTGGAGCTTCCTGCCTCTCTAGCAGCTGCTTTAGGATTAGCAAGTGGGTCCCCCTCACTTCTAGTTTAGGCACTTTTCAAACTGTTGTTTTTGTTCTGGATGTCAGGGTAACTGAGTCTGTGTGGGAGGTCTTTTAAAGCAGGTCCTCAGCTGCTGTGTGGGATGGGTGGGACATAGGACCTGCCCACCAGTGCTAGCAGGCTAGAGGGAGGGCACCAAAAATGGCACCCACCAGCTCCGTCACAGGCAAGTTAGAATGAGGTTGCAGAAATGATGCATGTCAGTGTTGCCATCCTCAGAGAATGTCACTGCAGTTTCCTCCCTCTCCAGCAGCTGCTTTAGGATTTGTAGGTGGGTCTCCGTCACTTTTCAAATTGTTGCTTTTGCGTTGCATCTCAGGGCAAGTGAGTTCTCACATGAGCTTTTCAAGAGTGTGTTCTCCATTCCCCACAGTTCTATGGTTCCCCTGGATTTAATCCCTATTGATTTTCAAAACCAGGCATTTGGGGGGCTCGTTTTTCTAGTGTTGAACCCAGGGGTCAAGGTGCCTGATGTAGGGCACAGACCCTTCACTCCATGAAGGAAAGTCCATATTTTGGGGACCCCTTCCCAGTTGTGGGACATTGAACTTGGCGTGGAGTCCTAGACGAGAGACTGATTCTCTGCCTCTCTTACTGTCTCCATACAATACATCTTTTTTATCTTTTGTTGTGCAGGTGCTTTTCATCTAGTTCTCAAGTCCTTTTCAGAGGAAAATTATTCCATGTGTAGCTGTAAATTTGTTGTGTCCATGAGAAGAGATGAGGATAGGCCTCCTATGCTACCATATTGAACTCTTTCCCTCCCTATCTTATTTTTTTATAAAGGAAGATTTTCTTCATGGAGAACTTCAAAAGATGTAGGTGCCATAAATTTATAATTTTAAAAAGTAATAGGTAATACATTTTGAGCTTGTGTTATGTGCAAAGCACCGCTCTAAGAGATTTATGTGTATTAATGTATTTAATTTTTACAATTTTGCAAGACAAGGAAGATTATTTTCTCCACTTTACAGAAATAAAAAATTGAGGCACAAAGTAAACTGCAGGAAATTTGCCTTAGAGTTTTAAAGATGATCCAAGACAGAATCTTTTGAGTAGGTAATACAAGTGGGTATGAAAACCGCATCGGCATATTTATTTTCCAAATGTGTCCGAAGTTTGGTGTATCTGGAAGTTTCGGTAGTATATATTTATAGTTTATTTTCAAACATATTTTATACATCATAAATACATCATAACTTTTAAATATATTTTTCAATACATCAATAAAACATCTATGATATTCATTCTATTTTTCTCTCTATAGTAGTCTTTTGGTCTTTCTGAAAGCATCTTATTTCCAATTCTAGGGATGACTTTCTTAATAATACTTATTTTGAAAACAATGTTTTATTTTCATATCTAACTCTTTTAGTTACTTTCTGAGGTTGAATATGGTTATATTAGTAAACCAAGTCAGGGTAGAACCCATGAACTTTTCAGGGTATGGTATTTTTGAGGAAATAATGATATTTTAGAAATTTTGATTAACCAAATTCTCTAAGACAAGATTAAATAAGTGTTTCATGAAGCTGGACTGAAAAAATCTCAGCCTAAATTGATATCAGTTTAGATTTTTTGCTTTGGTAAAATACAATTATATGTCACTTCCCTCCAAGTTTTATTGTCTGGCTTCTGCTATTCTGTTACCAAGATAATTTCACTCACCCTTATGTCTTTACTAATAATATCTGCAGATAATTATGCATAAAATAGAAGATAGAGTAAATACTTCATAAATATATAATAATGAAATTTCAAACTTTTATGTCTTGTTATAATATACATTCCAAATTCTATCCATCCAATCCATTCTCCATATATTCACCAAATATTTATTGAGTACCTCCTGCCAGACACTATGTTCCAGAATTAATGTCCAATTCCAATTTCCCCTCTGCAAAATAGGAATATTGATATCTTATTCACTGAGTATTGTAAATAATAGGGGGGACAATATATATAGCTATGATTACCTGTTATATATTGTCTGTGGCTGCTATAATGGCAGTACAGCTGAGTAGTTGCAACGGAGACCAGGTGGCTCACAAAGCCAATAATGTTTACTTCCTGGCTTTTTACAGAAAAAGTTTGCCAACTTGTATTTCCCAAATTACCCAGATTCTACTACCTATTATATATAAAAGAACTTGTTATATACAGAAATTCTCATTCCTCCATTTGGATTCTGATTATAGCGATTTGGGGTAAAGCAGAAATTCTGTGCTCAACAAGATTTCCTATAATGCTTATGAAAAAAACAATTAAGTAAATTTAGGAAACCTCCCTAAGTAAAGACTGTCTAGAGATAGAATTCAAGATTCTGGGGCATCTTAGCAGAGGAGAAAATTTTCAGGGACGAGAGACAGATCTTTTAATCTGATTTGGCAGTAAGGTAACCCTGAGCAAAACAAGAAAAGACAAAATTTACTAAAATGCAACTTCTCATTCCTGGGCTAGAATTTCTAAGTACAAGTTTTAACACTGAGTACAACATATCTCAGTACTAGACAAGCTAAAATCATGAAGAGAGGACTCAGATGATAAAATGCAGAACACTGAGGAGACTAGAAGATCTGCATTAAGAGGAAAAAAGAACTGAGTCAAATTCTGACAGAGTTGTAAGCATTTTAAACTCAATGAGAAGGCTTTCTCAAGAGTCCAAGTGCTAGTAACAAGGCAGAAGAGTAAGAAAGAAACAAACTAAGGATGATGAAATTTGCAATCTTGGCAAGTTAGGGCACATTTTCTCAGCCAAATGTGGCACCAATCCCTTTCTTAATCTTACTGAAATCAAAATCAATCCAAGTAGTAAAGTCATGAAGACACTTACTTTGAAGAACAATGACAAAAGAGCTTAAATCCACTTATTTATTTCTACAATGGAGATGTAGAGAATGGCACCTCAGATTGTAAGATTTACTTGCGCTCTAGTTTGAAAGAAGTAAGAAATTGGGCCTAGTTGGCTAGAGATTAAGTGAAAAGTTGCCATAAAGCCAAGCTGTGACTGCTGCTTGGGTAGTTAGCTATCCTACCCCCAGACAGGACCCAGAAGACCTTTCTTGGAAGATGCTTTAATGACAGTAAACTTTCCAGCAACTCTGGGAACCATATGGAGTAAAAGAAACCCTATACATCCTGAGCCCTACCTGGGGCCACTGAGCTCATTCTCTGTCTTGACTTGCAGCTCTTCCGCTGAGATGTTTGGGAATAAAATCATTAGTGGGAGTCTTCACTCCAACCTTTAATGTTCTCACAACTGGTCACAGAAAGACATCTTCTTCAACTTTCTTTCATAAGTTTTCCTGAACCTGTCAAGTCCACCTCAGTAAACTTTCAATTATATAGAGCTTAATTTAATCTGGAAGAAGTACATTTGTCTTCTCAGATGCTATGCACAAACAGGGCGGAATCTGTATGAAAAACCTGTGAAATTTTATTTCTAATCAGGAAAGAATTTTCTGGCAATGGGTTTAATTCATTCACTCAACCCCACCCTCCTTCATAAGCAATGCCTAATCATCGAGTGGTTTTCTATATTTATTTTGCCATTTAAAAATGTAACCTCTACCAAGGGTCTGATTTCAATTTTTAAGGGACCAGGCTTTTTCCTCTTGGAATATTTTCAAACTATTTAAATAAAACAATGTGGAAAATGACTTTAAATAGAAATGTAGAGTGGTTTCACTACTCAAGCAAGACACCCATATAGTCATAATACGTGTATGCTTACCCATAGAGACTCTCAAATACTTTGGGAAACAACAAATCCATATAAATGTCTAGATTTAAATATTCATACCCTTATAATCCATGACATTTGTTTTTTGGCCCATATACATATAAGTAACTTGTATACATAATATATGTATACATATGTATAGTGTACATATAAGCTAACGCATATCACATACACCTGTATTTTTGCCTTTTTCCACTTCCCAGCCATGGACACTCAGAGAAGCTCAGAACCAAGAGACATTATCAGTGGCTCAACATGGTGATTTTAAATTATGTCTCTAGAAGTTTCAACACTCTTACCACCAGGGAGTAGTGTACTTTGTTCATGTTTCAGTTAATAGATGTGGTGGAATTGATGCTGTGTGACTTCAGAGGTCAGGTCATAAAAGGAGATTTAGCTTCTGCCTGGCTCTCTTAGGACACTCACTTCCAGGAAAGTCAGCTACCATATAAATAGTCAAACTGCCCTGAGGCTGCCATGCTATGAAGAAACCCAAATTAGTGTATTCAAAAGGCCACATGAAGAGACAGATGCCTGGGGAGCTCCTGACTACACTCTGCTACAGTTCTTCTCACCATCTCATCTGTCTGCAATGATTTGAAAGACTTCAGTCAAATCCACCCGGTCCAACTCTGTCCAAATTCTTGACCCACAGACACTGTGAGAGACAGTAAACTGACTCTGTTTTAAGCCATGATATTCTAGGGTAATTTATTTTACATCAATAGATAACTGGAATGCTCAGGTGAACACGGGTTTTTCATTACCTCTAGCTGCATAAGACAATTTGGGTCCAGGATGCTTCCTTTGCCTTCAGGCCCTGGTGACAGTGGCCATGGCAGTAATCTCTTGAGGAAGAGAATAATTAGAGTGATTCAGAAGGTTGACAATGTTTCCCCCCAAACTCCACTATGTCGAATTTATTTTACTGAATTCACTCGTAGACCTTTAGTAAAACTGGAGACAGGGCTACATTAAGCTCTCTGCCTACCATAGCAAAAAAAGAGTGTTGATTTATAACTGTAGTAGAACAAGATCCAGGTGAACTGATTCAATTCACTCTGGCTTTTGATGGATTTGGGTTCAAATTCTGGCTCAACTATGCATTAGTTGTTTGACCATGAATATAATGCTTTCTAAGAGGGCAATTGCGACCAAGTGTTCAAAATGAAGTTTGAAGAACCAGAAGCAAATATCCAAGCGCGAGTTTTAGAAAAGATTCATAAGTTTGATGGGTATATGCTGGAAGTTGGTTTGGAGGATTTGATGGGATTAGGATTAGCGTTAGGGTTAGGGTTAGTGTTGGGGTTTGGATTGGGGGTGAGGATGAGGAAGGAAAGGAAGCTGATGGGTAATTTACATTAAGCAGTTAGACAGCAGTTAATAGTGCCAATTATTATTATAAATATTTAGTAAATATTTATATTGGTTATTTTAACAATTATGAAACTGAGCAGGACACTTTGGGGCCCTCCTGGGTACAAAACCCTTTCAGTGTGCCATGTTTCTCATTTGTAGGAAAAAGGCTTCAGTCTCCTAGACCTTCCCTGAATTCCAAAGGGCAGATTCAAACAGTTACTAATTAGGGAAGGGAGGGAATGCAGAAACTAAGGAGGAGTGGTCAAGAAACAATAGTGCAGGGATAAATCAGTGTCCTGGTTCCTCCTCAAGGGACATACATAACAATATACCTCTGAGTTCTTCTACAGGAACTAAGGCCCCCACCCGGGCAGAGGATGGTAACTTCAGGCTGAGCACAAGCATGTGGGGTCCAGACTGGTTGGAACCATAAGGCTGATGATTGAGATTTCTAGGACACCAACCTGTTACCTCACCACCAACCAGTCAGTTGAAGGTTACGCACCCTGCAGCTCTCCCCCCAAATTTTACCATTAAAAACTCTCCCCCAAAAACCATTGGGGAGTTCTAGTTATTTGAGCACTAGCAACCTGTTATCCTTGCTCATCCACTGCAATACACTTTCTGTGCTCCAAACTCCAACATTTTGGCTTTTTTGGTGTCACTGTGCATTGGGCACACAAGCTTGGGTTCAACAACAGTTACAGTGTTATAAGTTAGGGTGGATTGTAAATGCCTTCCACGTCTGGGGAAACCTAATTGGTTGGTTCTCAATACCATAAACCTGATTCCAAAGTGCTGTTTGTGTGTTGAATCATCAAATAATTATTTGTTAATTGTTTAACCAGTGTTTATAAAAGCTTAGCCTCAGCACTGCCTGGAGTACATATTCAAAATTGAGGTTCCTGGGCCTCATCGCAGATGTACCAAATCTGAATCTCTAGTAAGGAGACCCTGATATCTGCGTCTTCAGAAGCTCTCTGAGTAGCTGTGAGAAACACTATTGGAAAACTATTATGTAGGCCAAAGTGATGAGCAACTGTCCCAAGAAAGTCATGGTCCCTAAATCAATTCCCAGATTTAAGTGGGTTTATAAACGCAGAACCCTTTGAAAGCAGGGGAGGTGGTGAGCTCCCCTTGAGGAAGGACCTCAGTACACTACCAAAAATTCATACTCTTAACTGTTATCCCAGCTTTTCACCAAAGGACATGCGGCCTTTTACCAGAGTAACTGCTATGAGGAAAGGACATAATCAAGGCTTTCAGAGACTACTGGATACTGGCTCTGAACTGACATTAATTCCAGGACTCAAAATGTCATTGTGGTCCACCAGTCAGAGTAAGCACTTATGGATGTCAGGTGATCAATCGAGTTTTAGCTCAAGTCTGTCTCACAGTGGGCCCAGTGGGTCTCTGAACCCATCCTGTGGATGTTTTCCAGTTCCAGAATTCATAACTGGAATATATATACTCAACAGCTAGCAGAATTCCCACATTGATTCTTTACCTGTGGCTATCATGGTGGGAAAGGCCAGGTGGGAGCCACTAGAACTGCCTCTACCTGGGAAAATCGTAAACCAAAAGCAATACTGCATTGCTGAAGGGATTACAGAGATTAGAACCACTATCGAGAACCTGAAAGACTCAGGGATAGTGATTCCCACCACATCCCCATTCAACTAGTCTATTTGGCTTGTACACAAGACAGATGGAGGTTAGAGAATGACAGTGGATTATTGTAAGCTTAACCACGTGATGATTTCAATTACAGCTACCGTATCAGATGTGATTTCATTGCTTGAGCAAATTAACACATTCACTGGTACCTAGTGTGCAGCTGTTGATCTAGCAAATGATTTTTCTCCATATTTGTCCAAAAGGCACCAAAATCAGTTTCCTTGCAGCTGGCAAGATGAGCAGCACACTTTCCCTGCCCTACCTCAGGAAAGTATCAACTCTCCAGCCCTACGTAGTACTTTAGTTTCCAGGAATCTTGATCACCTTTCCCTTCCACAGGATCACACACTGGTCCATTACATATTCTGATTGGAACTAGTGAGCAAGAAGGCATGACTACCTTAGACTTACTGGTAAGACTTATTGGTATGTCATTGGCTGAGAAATAATCTGACCAAATTTCAAGGGTCTTCCAGGGGTCCAGTGGTGTGGGCATGTAGACAATAAGTTGTTGCTCTAGCCCCTTCTACAGTCAAAAAAAGGCACAATGCCTAGTGAGCCTCTTTGGATTTTGGAGACAAAATATTCCTCATTTGGGTGTGTTACTCTGGCCCATTTACCGAGTGAAGCTGCTAGTTTTAGGTGAGGCCTAGAACAAGAGAAAGCTCTGCAACAGGTCCAGGCAGTTGTTGCAAGCTGTTCTGTCACTTGGGCCATATGATCCAGCAGACCCAATTCTGCCTGCAGTATTGGTGGCAAATAGGGATGCTGTTTGGAGCCTTTGGCAGGTCCTGTAGATAAATTTCAGTGCAGGTCCTCAGGATTTTAGAGCAAAAAACTGCCATCCTCTATAAATAACTGTTCCTCTTATGAGAATGAGTCCTTGGCCTGCTACTGGGCTTTAGTAGAGGCTGAATGCTTAACCATGGGTCTCCAAGTTAACCAAGCAACCTGAGCTGACCATCCTGAACTGGGTGTTTTCTGACACAGCAAACCATAAAGCTGGACATGAACAGCAGTACTCCACCATCAAATGAAAGTGGTATATGTGTGATCAGGTCCAAGCAAACCCCAAAGACACATGAAGATGTAGCCCAAATACTCATGGTTCAAGCTCCTGCTATACTGCCTTTTCTCTCCCAGACTGCACCTATGGTCTACTGGGGAGTTTCCTATGATTAGCTGACAGAGGAGGAGAGTCTTGAGCCTGGTTTAGATATGGTTCTGAACAATATGCTGGCACCACCCAAAAGTGGATAGCTGCAGCACTACAGCCTCTTAGTCGGATATCCCTGAAGGACAGTGGTGAAAAGAAATTCTCCCAGTGGGTAGAACTTTGAGTAACGCACCTGGTTTTTCACTTTACATGAAAGGAGAAATGGCCAGACATGTGGTTATATAGCAATTCATGGGCTGTGGCCAATAGTTTGGTTGAATGGTCATGGACTTGGAAAGAAAATGATTGAAAAATTGGTTGGAAAGAAATTTGGGGAAGAGGTATTATATGAATAGACATCTCTGAATAGGGCAAAAAAAATGTGAAGATATTTGTGTCCTCTGTGAATACTCACCAAAGGGTGACCTCAACAGAAGGGGATTTTAATAATCAAGTGGGGGGGATGGTGACCCATTTTGTGGGTACCAGTCAGTCTCTTTGCTCAGTCACACTTGTCATCAACAAATGGGCTCATAAGCAAAGTGGCTATGGTGGCAGGGATAGAGTTTATGCACGGGCACAGCAACAAGGACTTCCATTCACCAAGGTCAACCTGGCTACGGCCATCACTGAGTGCCCAATCTGCCCGCAGCAGAGACAAACACTGAGTCCCTGATATGGCACCATGCCACGTATCAGCCAGTTACCTGGTGGCAGATTGATTACATTGGACTGCTTTCATCATGGAAGAGACCGTGTTTTGTTCTTATTGGAATAGTTACTCTAGATATAGATTTGCTTTCCCTGCACACTATGATTTTGCCAAAACTATCATCCATAGACCTACATGGAATACCATGTATAAGGTTATCCACCATCATGGTATTCCATACAATATTGTTTCTGATCGAGGAACACTTCACAGGAAAAGAAGTGTGTCAACGGGTCCATGTTCATAGAATTCACTGGTCTTACCATGTTCCCTACCATTCTGAAACAGCTGGCTCAATAGAATTGTGGAGTGGCCTTTTTAAGACAGTTACAGTACCAGCTAGGTGGCAATAACTTGCAAGTTTGAGACAAGGTTCTCCAGAAGGCTGTCTATGCTCTCAACCAGTGTTCAATATATGGTGCTGTTTCTTGCTTAGCTAGAATTCATGAGTCTAGGAATTAAGTAGTGGAAATGGGAGTGGCACTACTTCCTAGTGATTCACTAGCAAAGTTTTTGCTTCCTGTTTCCAAGACTTTATGCTCTGCTGGCCCGGAGGTCTTATTTCCAAAGGGAGGAATGCTTCCCCTAGAAGATACAGTAGTCATGCCATTGAACAGGAAGTTAAAACTACCATTGACTTTTTGGGCTCTTTATGCCTCTGAATCAAAGAAGGGAGTTACTGTGCTGTCTGGGGGGATTGACTGTGACTACTCTGAAGAAACTGCATGACTACAGTAGAGGTGAGGAGTAGTAGGTCTGGATACAGGAGATCCCCTAGGGTGTCCCTTAGCAACACCATGCTCTGAGATTAAGGTCAATGGAAAACTACAACAACCCAATTCAGGCAGGACTACTAATGGCCTGGACCCTTCAAGAATGAAAGTTTGGGTGCCCCCACCAAGCAAAGAATAAAAACCAGTTGAAGAGCTTTTTGAGGCAAAGAGAATACAAAATGGGTAGTGGAAGGAGATAGTTATAAATACCAGCTATGGCTATGTGACCAGTAGCAGAAATTAAGATTATAATTTTCATGAATATTTCCTCCTTATTTTATGAACACATTTGTTTGTGTATTTTATATAAAATATGTTATAATAAAATTTCATAATATTTATATAATATATATATCAGTATATCTGTAATATCATAGTATTTAAGTTCTATTAATTTTACATCACAGTATTTAAGTTTCAGGACATCAAAGAGAAGAGTAAACATCACTCAAGGACTTTAGCTCCTCTTCTGGGAAGATAGTTAATGCACTTTCAGTTGTACGCAAGAGAGTTGTATCACATTAGTGGAATTAAGACCTTGTTATTACCTTTATTTGGAGATTAAGCATGGCTTAAGGAGATGCATATAGGTGCCAAGTTGACAAGGGGAGGACGTGTGATGTCTAAATCAACTTGACTGAGCCATGGGTTACCCAGATATTTGTCAAACATTATTCTGGGTATGTTTGTGAGGGTGTTTGGGGATGAGATTAACATTTGAATTGGTAGACTGAGTAAAGTAGATTGCCCTCCCTAATGTGGGTGGGCCTCCTTCAATCAGTTGAATGCCTGAAAAGAACAAAAAGGCTGACCCTCCTGTGAATAAGAGGGAACCATTCCCTTGTCTGTTTGAGCTGGAACACTGTTTTCTAGCTTTCCAGGATTCAGACTGAACCACTGGCCCTTCTTGGATACTGAGACTGCTGCTGGCTTTCAGACTGAAACTTATCATTAATTCCCCTGGTTCTTAGATCTTCAAACTAGAATTCAGATTAGAAATATATATCTACTCTCCTGGATGTTCAACTTACTGACTGCAGATCTTGGAATGTCTTGGCCTCAATAATTATGTGAGCCAATTCCTTATTTTTATCATATATCACTCTTTACATAAATGAAAAGATCAATACAAATAAAATAATTTGGTTAAAGTATTCAGAACATTTTGAATTAATTTTAGAATTAAATTCATTGATTTTTGTATTTTTCCACAAGATATTCTTTTCAATGTCTTCATGATCATGGATCATATAGCATTTCCTAAAAGATTTCATCATTGTACCCAGAGTGTTAGCTCAAGCTGACGACACTCATTATAAATATTTTGACCATTTCTTAATATTTCCAAAAATGTCAGGTAAAACAACTATGCCGTATTAATCATCTGACTGATAACAATTATAAGACATTGATTGAAAAACACATTCTGACACCAGAGATGTTAAATTATGAAAAAAAAATCATTCATCTTAGAAATGATGAAATGTTGATGGTTCTCAATAAATAAATAAATATTCTTATCGATGATGATGGTGATAATAATGATGAATATTAGCTGGGAGAAGTGTCCTTGTGCCTGATGAAGTGTGTTTATATATTGGGGAATGTGTGCCTGATATTTGGTGCATTTATGGACAGGCTAAAAGACTTGTGCAAAATGAACATGAAAACCAATGGTCGGAGGTGTCACCTGGCAACAATTTTAGTTCCACATGTGACAGTGACCAACTTTTCAGGATATCATTGGTGCTGCTAAAGCTGGCTGTTCCGACACCATACAAGTTAAGCGTTTCACTCTCAACTCTATCATTGAGCTTATTATCACTGTTTTTCCATTGCTTGTGACAGAATTCTTATGAGTAAAATTCTTCATGGAAAAAAAAAAATCAAATATTCCAATTCCAGAATTCCTTTATTTCAGGGCTCCCTTCCTCTGGATATGCTCTTTTACGTTCTACACTTACCTCTTCTTTTTCTTTATACTCCCTACATTGAAAAATAAGTAAATTCTACTCCAAAAATAAAAACAGACTGAAATGGATGGTCCAGAACATCAAGATGAAAGCCATTTAGACCTATTCACTTTTCAGCAACTGGTTAGCATTCCTTTTCAAATAGTCCGTATTTATTTTGAAGCTTGTTCAGTTAATATCTTTGTTCTTCTATTTCCTACATATGATGTACTTATGCCAGTGAAGCTGAATTATGCGTTTTCCAGATGGCAAAACTTTCTGAAGAAAGTATTTTGGTGGTAGACCTGGCCAGCAGACTGCACCAACTCTTCCTTGTTCAGCTCTACTAGGAATAAATTAGATTAGGCTTGGCCTCCAGGAATGCAGTCAAGGTCACATTTCTCCTTTAATTCTGCAAAACAACAGTTCTGAAGAGAAGGAGTACACTGCATAAATTTTGAGCTGCTTTTCATTGGAAGTTTCAAATCATCTAGAGACTCTGATGTGGCCAATAGCAATCCAGAAGAAAGCTTTCATTTTTACTTTGTTTAATATCTCTAGCAGGTTTGTAAGTTGTTTTATTGGAAATACATCATCTTTATTTATCTCTAACCATCAATCCTGGCTTGGAATCCCTCCCCTTTCTTTGTTTCCCAGCTATATATGTAGTCAGGTAGCCAGAGTGAACAGGGTCTTATTTTATTTTTTGCTAGTTCATGTTTATTATGGAAGGGAGAATTTCTTGAATCATCACAGGAATACAAAAATAAAAAGATTTAATTTTCCCCTTAGATTGCCTACAATCTTCACATCTGAGTATTTAAAATTATCTTGATATCTGAGAAAAGGAAACCAGCACAGGAACCAAAGCCATAGTTCTGAGTAATTCCTGGCATGTAAGCCGCTCCAACTGATGAATTGGTTACATCCCAAAGGGGAATTGCCAGGCTGCTGTTTCATTCACTGAAGGATCCATGCAGGCATTCACTCATTCACCCATTTGGGGGGAAGAATTTACTTTGATGGGCCCTGAGATTGCAAAGACAAACATACGATCATTTGTTCTAAGAGATTTGCCCTCTAATAGGGGAAGAAAGATATGAAAACAGGGAAGAACAAAGAAATATTTCAGATATGACAAGAGAAGAAACAAGATACATAGGGGTGTGATGGAGAGAACAGCCAAATCGTCCTGGGAGAGTCATAAAAGGCTGAAAAATGAGCCGTTGTCTGTTGTCTTAAAAAATGAGACACTATTTTCCTATCACCTAATCTAGGAAATCCAACGCAAGTTGGGCTGAGGGTATGGGTGGGAGTGAGGGCAGGGGCTGGAGGTTTTGAGCAGATCCCAAGGACATGAGACCTCCCTATGTGTTCCCAGAACTACAAACATTCTATCTGATTAACAATAATGAGAGACTGCAGATTTATCTCAAAATAAGGGTAGATCATGAAGTACAAATTATTTGCCATTCTGAGGCATTTTCTGATGGGAACTCTAAGGAGTTTGTTTTTTTGGAATTTAAAATGCACATACAATAATGATTAGGTTCCCATTCTCCTCAGCAAGGGGCTTTTTCTTTTTACCATTAAAAAAACTGAAACATAGTGAGACTGTTAATATATTACGTGTAATTCCTGAGAGCCGGGAATGAGTAATTTAGGAGTAAGGGGGAAAAGTTCAATTTCACTACCTTTTTCAGTTGCTTTGCAATTTATTTTCTTTCTTTACAAATTCCCTGGATATCACTCATGTCCTAACTGCCTCTAATCCCTATTCTTCCCTAAACCTTGACAACTGGACTTCTGCTTCTGTCACTCCTTTCCCAGGCTCAGGATAAAGCCCTTTTAAACTTCCTGTAGGTACCCATGCACCTTTTTTTTCTGCAGAGCCTTAGAACATTCCATCCTGCTGTGCCAGGGCTTCTTGCTGAAGGGAATCCTGCCTAGTCACTCCACCTGCTTTCTGTACAAACTCCTAGTCCCAGAGTGGGATCTCACTTTAGTTCCTAGCAAAAAAACCAATCTGATTGAGCTCATTTCTCTAACACTCCATACATTTCCCAGAAGTATCTGTACTTATAACTCAAATGTATTGGTGGAATTTTTTTCCTTTTTATTTTATTTTTTTAAAATTTAATTTAGTTTATTTTTTATACCAGAGGTTCTTATTAGTTATCTATTTTATACATATTAGTGTATACATGTCAATCCCAATCTCCCACTTCATCCCACCACCACCCCCCGGCCACTTTTGCCCCACCTTGGTGTCCATACATTTGTTCTCTACATCTGTGTCTCTATTTCTGCCCTGCAAACTGGTTCATCTGTACCACTTTTCTAGATTCCACATGTATGCATTATTATATGATATTTGTTTTTCTCTTTCTGACTTACTTCACTCTGTATGACAGTCTCTAGGTCCATTCACGTCTCTACAAATAACCCAATTTCATTCCTTTTTATGGCTGAGTAATATTCCATTGTATACATGTAACACATCTTCTTTATCCATTCATCTGTCAATGGGCATTTAGGTTGTTTCCATGTCTTGGCTATTGTACATAGTGCTGCAATGAACATTGGGGTGCATGTGTCTTTCTGAATTATGGCTTTCTCTGGGTATATGCCCGAATTGGTGGAATTTTAAACAATAATGTAAACTGAAGGGAATATATTCAGGCTTTAGGAAGAAACACCCTTAGGAAATGGTGAGCTGGCACCATTCAGGCCCCCTGGTTGTGCCTCAGACACTACCCAGTATGAATTCCACAATACTGTTGCAGCTTTTCCAAGCTCAACTTCACCTAACATGTGGAACCCTCAAGTTCTCTAAAAGTTTGATGTATTTTTTACAGAATCACCTGTGGGAGCAACAGCAGGAGCTGAACAGCAATTTAAAAAGCAGTGGCCTCATACAGGGAAAGTAAGCAGGAGGTTATATGGAGGACCTTATTTTCAATAAAGGTATAATCTTACCCCCCAGAAATAATAATACTTGTAACCACATTCACATTAACATTTCTGGAACTTGACACTGAAGGTTATTGGGGGTCTGTGGGGGATATAAGAAATTGTGCATTAATTCATGCATTTGTTTACATGTTTAACATTTTTCCTGCGTATTTTTTGTATTCCTTTTTTATTGCATTATATAGTGGTAGATCCTCTGAGATTCAAATAAAGATTTTTCATAAAGGTTTAAAAAGCCAAATTTCAGTGAAATCTCTTCTTTTAAAAAGTGATTTCTACTGCTTGCAAATATTGTTTATCTGTGTTGTATGATAACAATTTACATAGATTTTTAAAAACCTAATTCATGTTTCTAAGCAATCAGTTCCTAGAGTGTAATGGCAAAAATATTTGCATTCACTAAATTATTCCAAAAGCTTTTAAAAAATTACCACACGGTTAATTTTAAAGTTGTAAACTGTATTCTAAAAATCAGATGATAGTATATGAGTGGTCTAAAAATGTCATTTGCTGCAAGAGCTTAAATATATTTGCCAATGTAAAACTATTTACCAAATATTTATTAAATATCTGCTATGTGTAGTATTTTCCTACACCAGTAAGTGTTCATTTCATTTGATTTAATTTTTGAGTCAGAAAGGAATATCTTTTAAAGTCTTTCACTGTGCACCTTCTAATTTTGCTGTTTCTTTTCTTTTTCTTTTTAACCAGAAAGACTATGTTGGCTAAAGTTGAAAATATGGGGTTCCAACCTAACTCTTTCTTCCCATCTTCTTGACCTCAGACCATAAATGAAGTTATTCTTTATAATGTGGGGCTTCACAGATTCATACATAATAGTGAACACAATGAACTTCAAATGCTTCAATTTTGATATAATTAAAGCAAGCAGGCATAAAGTGGATAATCTCCTTTCATGAATTAATGCCCTTTGGAACTTTAGTAGACCCTTATCTTTGTTAAACCTGAGATAATTCTCCATGGATTACAATGAGGCTTAGTGAACTTCATTGAACTTTTCCATCTCTTGACATCTACTTAGAGAGCAGTATGTACCTAACACCTAGTCCCCAAACTGAGCTTCTCATTCTAAATAACCCACAAGTAAACTAGAGTGTGAGAAAGGACAAAATGTCCTATACCAAAAAAGTCACTTCTTCTTGCCTTCCAACTAGCCAAGTCAATCCCAGCATGTACACTTAAGCTTTCCCAGATTCCAAATTAAGGAATCTTGGTTTCTTGGTGATTTCCTAGGTAAATATAGTTATTCTGTTCTTGGTAGAATAGAAATGATCCAAGATTTGGAGCTAAGGAAGTCTGGTTTTAAATCCACATCCTGACATTTAATAGCAGATTACATAACCTCGTTTTAGTTTTGATAACATCATCTATAAAATATGAATGAATAAAATGTCTGTTTTACAAGGTTGTCCTGAGTAAAGAGCTTAGCACCACAACTGGCTCACAATAGAGGTTTCATGAATCAGTAGCATCAGTGACAGAGGCAGTAGTAGTAGTAGGTGGCTATAGTGGTGGCAGTAAAAGTAATAGCAGTAGAAGTAGTCATAGTAGGTGGTGGAAAGACAGCAGTAGTAGTAGCTGGTACCAGTGTTAGTACTAGTAGCGGTGGAAGAGAAAAAACACGGGTGGCCATTTTCTTGTGCTGGAACACTGTAAGAGTCTCATAGACAAGGCTATCTTAAAGGGGGGGACTCAGAAATTTCTACAGAGTTATTTTGGTCCGTGTCTTGGGAAGACATCATAATTGGGAAAATGAGATTGAATATGGATTGAAGTTGTCAGGGATTTGAGAAAGAAATGTGGAAGAATTATTGGTAATAGAAAATAAAAAGGAGTCATTGGTTAGAAAAATGTCATCTGGGCAGGTTGTACTGTAAGTGAGATGTTTGCTTAGAGTTATCTTAGATTGTGGACATCAGCAATATGTCCTAGGTGTTGGTAGATCTGATCTGCTGGGACTCATGCCTGTCTTGGTGACATTTGATATCCCTAAGGTAGATGAGTAAAAGGACACAGTAGACCTTTATCAAGTAGTAATAAATATTCAAAGAACACTTGAGGTGAGACAAAATGAGGAACTCTGACCAGCCTTGATTGACACTGAGAACCGCATATTTATAACTGAAGTACAACATTTAGAAGTATACCTACCTCCATCCTTAAAAGATTCCATCAGATAAAAATGCCTGATCCAGCCACTCTTCCTTGGCTCATTAAGAAAGATAGGACAGAAAACTTAGTTGAGTATGATTGAGTTTAATGACATGCTTAAAAACATGCTTGTATAAAATGTATTCCTATAAACTGATTGCAATTGTTGTCCCTGATTTCAAGGAGTTTGGTTGGAAAATTCAGAAGGACTTGATTATTGGTTGGTTTAACTTATTACACATAAGTATCTTTCTTTAGGTATAACATCTCACTCCCTTTTCTTATTACAAAATTATCTGTTTGAACATCAAGTAATCAATTAAATTGGAAGCTTTGCATCTTAATCATATCTGCATATAGTATTGGATAATTCATTTTCAAGCTGTTTTACTATGTTTTTTAATTACTATTCTCTTTGTTCTAATTTGAGAAGGAAACAGGAAGGATATAGTTCTGTAAATTTGTGGTCCTTACTCTTTCAGTTACCCCATCCCACTTACGTTTTCAATCTTTCCTCTACCCTCATTGTTTCCATTAACACCTGTAAACACACATACACACATACACGCAGACCCTTCTACATTTACCTCTCCTCATCTCTGCCTCTACCTGTTCCTGGTATCCTCACTCTCCATTTCTTCTTATGCTCTCCTATGTTGAAATTACATCCTTGTCTTCACTTCCATTTTGTTTATAAATCCACCTCAATCTTATCGTGACTTTAGTGTTTCTCTGTATCTACTTTTATTGGAGCTACCATAGATCATTTAATCATTCATTCCATACATTGATGATAATGTGTGGTAGGTACAGTGGATGTAAAAATGAACTGATATTGTCTTTGATCTCAGTGAATTTGTAGTGCAGTAAATAAAATTATTCAATACTTTCTCTTAGGGTCTATCTTGTCCACCACCCATGCCTAAGTTCTGTCCTTGACTTTTTAAATTATAATTCCTTGAACAGACATATATTGAGGGTCTACTATGATTCTAAGCATGTTAAGTAATGAGTGGGTGGTATCTGTGTCTCTGTACCATTCATCTTTTAATCTTCATACTCTTTCTCTTAGTCTAGTCTGGCTTCCTACTTGCTGTTCTCTGGCTTCTGTGTTTTTCTGAGCAGATTGCTCAGAGCATGACTGGGTTGCCTGATTCTTCTTTTATAATTTCTGTGAAACATATTTCTTAGACTTGTCAAGGGTGCTAGAGCTTCTGTTGACAAGTAAACAGACATTGTGCAACAAATTAAAAAGCAGGTAGGTAGAAGGGGTTGTCATGGCTGTGTATTAGCTTCAGAGCTAATAAACAATCCCAAGCTCAAGCAGACATTTTTGTTATAAATAATGTGTCTAATCCCAACATGCTACCAATTTGGAAGCACTAGAAGAGGAGAAACAGAAGAATTAAAAACTATGGCTGGGTTTATAAAATAATTTAAAGCAAATTAGACAGAGTAGAGAATGTTTAATAATTGGATTTCCTCTTCCTAGAGCATCAGATTTTAAACCTAAGACAGTAAAACTGTTCTTGACTTATAATCATGTTATAAATCCCTTGAAGATTGGTTCCAGTTACTACTCTGTACTTTTTGAAGACTTGCTATGTCCACATTAATCAATTGACTTCAGTGGAAATGTAAGAAGATAGTTAATAACAGTAAACCTTTTTCCTCATAGCTTGATATTATTCTGGAACAACTAAACTGCATATTTTTGATAGATTAGTGTAATTTTTGTGCAAAAATTTTAGACCAAAATTACCTAGCTCAAATCTTTCTATCCCCACCCTGGAATATCAATTCTAGGACCCAGGGCTCCCAGCAGCCATTAGGTTACACCTTTCCACTACAATTGAATTAGTAAATAAAGAATTCCAGTGTGATGAAAATTTGACAAGCTACCAAGATGCAATGTTTAGATATTGAGGTTACTGGTTAAAATTTTCAGTTTATAGCTTAACATTGTTATTAAGTAGTGATGATAGTATGGTAAAATGTGTTTTATGATTATTGAATAGTAATTCTAGGATTATCTCTCAGCCCTATAAACTTTACTTTTCTTGTCTAAAAACTGAAAGGAGAGACTATCTGTCATTATATTTATTTCTATTTATTTTAAAATATCCTATATGTCATAAATAAATAATATGGAAAAAACAATAAAAGTAAATGACTAAAGAAGTGAAAAAAAAGAAAAACAAATTATAAGCACATTTTTCAAAATTATTAAAGGATCAGGCATATAATTAATCAATCTAATTTCTACAAAATTGCTATAAAAAGCACGTAATTTTTATATTTAATTGACAAAAAACAGCGATGAATAGTCCAGGAACTGGCACTGATCTTCACCACACTTTGAAAAGCTTACATTATTATGGCCATTTTTATCGTTCCCTCAGAGTTAACATTTTATGATATAATATTAGTGAGCAAACAAATGGAATTAAAAGACCAACAAGCGATTTTTTAAATTTTAAAGCAATGTGTTTTGTTTTAAAATATTTCTCCTGGAGAGTTGATTTTAGATATTAAATGGAAGAAAAGACATGCTTTGTGGAAAGAGGAGGGAAAGAAACTGTGACAGGGACTGCTATCAGTTTACCCAATATCCACACTTCTTACCTTCTTTCGTAGCACAAACATGTTTTTATTCAAGGTGGTGGTGAGCTCCCTTGCAGTTAGAGTAGCAAAGTAAAAGTCACAAGGTAAGGCTTCTGAAATCTTTAAAGAGATTTCAAAGAAGCTTACTCAACTAGAAGTGCCTTTTTTTCCACCCCTCTTCCCCTAATTTATTCCTGAAAAGTGAACAAGATGGCTAGAGTTGCAGCAGCCGTCTTGTAATCACAAGGCACCCTCAAAGGTGAAATACATAAAGAATGGCAAGGCAAAAAGTCAGAGGAAACCTGGGACGTTAATGGTTTCAGAAGAGCCTACTTTTAGATTTTTATCCCACAAGAGAATGAACCCCTAAATTGTTGAAGCACTGTTGTTGGCTGTTACAAGTAATTAAATGCAATTCTAAATGGCTACAGGAACTAACATTTATTTCCCAACTTTTACCCTTACTCCAAGAATTATCCAAACCCATAGAATTTCTATAATCTCTGAACTGATCTCTGAACTGTACATGAAAATAAAATTGAGGCTGGTCATCTTGGAGGGAATTGTTCTGACTGGGGGTGTATTTTAGACATAAAATGACAGTACTTGCTGAACAATGGAATAATCAAGAATGCTGAGACATTTATATATTTGAGCAATTGAGTGGATGAGGGTACCACTGACTGAGATGGGGAAGTCCGTGAGATCACTTATTTGGAATTGGCTAACAGGAGTTTGATTTTGGCCATGTTATGTTTGAGATACATATTACAACATCCAAGAGGAGATGCCAAGTGAGCAGCTGATACATGAAACTGGAGTTCTGGGGATGGCCAGGACAATGAGATTTGGGAGATATTGTTACATAGATGATATCAAAGTCATGTGACTGTAAGAAATCACACAGAAACAGTGTATAAATACACAAAGAAGAAAACTAAGGAGTGCTCAGTAAGATCAAAGGAAAACTATGAAATGCCATGTCATACATGCCAACAGAAAAAGGAGGAAGTGGTCAGCTAATCAAATGAAATCACTGAAAGATCAAGAAAGCTAAGAGCAGAGAAATGACCACTAGATGAAGCAATCTAATTGCCATTTCTAACCTTGTTTTGTTTTGTTTTCATAAGATGGTTGCCAGGTTTCTTTCCTCTTTTTTTCTTTTTTTAATTAAGATATAATTGACATATAACACTATAAAAGTTTAAGGTGTGCAAGGTGTTGATTTGATACACATATATTGCAATATGACTACCACGTAGCACTAGCTAACATTTCCATCACATCACATAATTATCTTTTCCTTTTGTGGTGAGGACATTTAAGTCTGGTCTCTTAGCAACTTTTAGTATATAATGCAGTATATTGTTATAGTCACAATGTTGTGTATTAGATCCCCAAAACTTATTCATCTTCTAACTACAAGTCTGTACCCTTTGACTAACATCTCCCCGTATCTCCCAGCCCCCAGACCCTGATAACCACCATTTCCACATATAAGTGATAATTTTGTCAGCAAGGTCTTAGAGCAGTGATGACAGAAAACTGAAAGGAGCAGGTGAAGGAAATAACATTATGTAAGAAATTTATCCTTTCAAAAAGTTTGCCAGGAAGAGGCATAGACAAAGGGGGAAGTGTCTAGAGTAGAATGTGGACTTCCCATTGCAATTAGAAAAATCCCAAATCTCTCATGTTGTCCTATCAGCCCTGACATGGTCCACTCTCCCTACCTTTTTGAATCATCTCCTAACAATGGCCTCTGCCCCATTCACTACTTTTCAGCCAAAAAAGGCCTTCTCTCTGCCCTTCGAAATCTTCAGAAAGTATTTTTTTTTTTTCTTCTATCATAGGGTCCATGCACTTACTTTTCTTCTGTTTCTTTTGCCTGGAATGCTTTCCAACTGATTCCACATGACTGGCTCATTTTGTCATTACTATCTCAACTCAAATGTCATCTCCAGGGAGGCACTACATAACCATAACACTTAAAAGGGCACAGACGTTATCCCATCACCCCGCCTTTCTTCTCCACAACATACACCACAATATAAAATTCATGTATTTGCCTGTATTGCTACCCGCAATGGATTGTGAGCTTCACAAAGGCTGGAGCACTGGTTGTGTTGTTTGCACAATGTTGTTCACTGTGTCTTCAATACCTGGTACATAGCAGGAGCTTAATTAATAATGTTGAGTAAATGGATGAATGGTAGCAAATACTAACCAACTGGTAAATTTAGCTAAGTTCTCTCAACTGTGAAGAAAACAGAAAAACATTCAGAAACTTTCAAGAACTCAGGGAAAGCAACACTTATGAGTAGTTCTTCAGAATGAAAGCAAACAAAGGAAACCGACAATGAAAGAAAACCAAATAAAAGATAAATCTAATAAGGAACTCTGAAATGGAGAAGCCATAGTAAAATGGATTCATGGTGTATTTTAGATTAGTGCAAAACTAAACAATTATGGAAATTATGGTTACGCAAGAGAATGTAAAATTTAAAGCACATCAATGTCAGAAAGAATAGGAGGTGTGGGGAAGGAAAATTGGGAGAAGCTTAAATGGGGTATTTTCTCATCTTTTCAGCAGGGTGGTCACTTGATTCTGTCTTTTGTTGAAATGTATAGCTTAAAAAGAGCCACCAGCTTTTAAATTTTTCATAATCTTTTAATTAACTTTAGAAGCATCTTCTAAGATTTGTTAACTTTTGTTGGAAGAAAAAAAATCATTTGAAGTTTAACAATTCCTTTACTAACTTTACTTTGGTTAAATTCAAGAAAAATTTAATATATTTTTATTAAAACAGAATGTATCTTGTGATTCTATTTTCCTTAAAATATACATTATATTTTATATGGCCAATTATTTCTTTTTTTTTTTTCACAACTCACACACACACACTGTATTTTATTTTTACAAGAGATAAATAAACTGACACCAAGCATTGTAAATGGATGACCACAACAAAAGCAACAATGATTGCAATTACCAAACATGAAACACACTCATACTATGTCATAATATTGACATTCAGTCCAGTAATCCTCCACTGTAACAGCTCCTTTACTTTGCAGTGAAAATTGATTTGTATATTTTTTGCCTCTGAGTCCTTGTGGGATTTTTTTTTTTTATTCAAACAGAAAGTCACAAAAATTATAATCATCTTCATCAGTTCACTCAGTCCCATGTAATTAATTTTTTTTTCATCTTGATCTTTTGTTAGCACTTTTATGAATTCATCGGTTTTCCATTAGAGTTCTGAAAATGCTTATTCATTCAGTTCAGCAGTATAGTCAGGTACCAGAAACGTGCACTTGTCAGAGTCTTTTCCATGAATTCCTTGAAAATGAAACCCTTTTATAGGAACATTTTTGGGAAAGCATCAGAGTACACCCAGAACTGTCTGTAAATGACAAAAGACTTAAAACTGACCACGGTTAAAGATTTGATGAAAGTTCATAGTAATGCAATTGACAAGGAAATTCAGTTATTTCTGAGATATACATTTTAAAGTAATAACTAGAATTATGACTTATAACATAGCAGAACATATAAGATTTTTAGAAATTTCATGTAATGTCTGAAACATTTATATTAACATATTTCCATACAAATAACCCAAACAAAGTTTAGTATTAGTTGGTTTTTTTTGTTTGTTTTTTTATACTGCAGGTTCTTATTAGTCATCAATTTTATACACATCAGTGTATACATGTCAATCCCAATCGCCCAATTCAGCACACCACCATCCCCACCCCACTGCAGTTTTCCCCCCCTTGGTGTCCATACGTCTGTTGTCTACATCTGTGTCTCCACTTCTGCCCTGACAACCAGTTCATCTGTACCATTTTTCTAGGTTCCACATACATGTGTTAATATACGATATTTGTTTTTCTCTTTCTGACTTACTTCACTCTGTATAACAGTCTCTAGATCCATCCACGTCTCAACAAAAGATTCAATTTCATTCCTTTTTATGGCTGAGTAATATTCCATTGTATATACGTACCACGTCTTCTTTATCCATTCATCTGTCGCTGGGCATTTAGGTTGCTTCCATGACCTGGCTATTGTAAATAGTGCCGCAATGAACATTGGGGTGCATCCGTCTTTTTGAATTATGGTTTTCTCAGGGTATATGCCCAGTAGTGGGATTGCTGGATCATATGTTAATTCTATTTTTAGTTTTTTAAGGAACCTCCATACTGTTCTCCAAAGTGGCTGTATCAATTTACATTCCCACCAACAGTGCAAGAGGGTTCCCTTTTCTCCACACCCTCTCCAGCATTGGTTGTTTGTAGATTTTCTGATGATGCCATTTCTAACTGGTGTGAGGTGATACCTCATTGCTGTTTTGATTGGCATTTCTCTAATAATTAGTGATGTTGAGCAGCTTTTCATGTGCTTCTTGGCCACCTGTGTGTCTTCTTTGGAGAAATGTCTATTTAGGTCTTCTGCCCATTTTTGGATTGGGTTGTTTGTTTCTTTAATATTGAGCTGCATGAACTGTTTATATATTTTGGAGATTAATCCTTTGTCCGTTGATTCATTTGAGAATATTTTTTCCCATTATGATGGTTGTCTTTTCATCTTGTTTATAGTTTCCTTTGCTGTGCAAAAGCTTAGAAGTTGCATTAGGTCCCATTTATTTTTGTTTTTATTTCCATTACTCTAAGAGGTGTATCAAAAAAGATCTTGCTGTGATTTATGTCAAAGAGTGTTCTTCCTATGTTTTCCTCTAAGAGTTTTATAGTGTCCAGTCTTATATTTAGGTCTCTCATCCATTTTGAGTTTATTTTTGTGTATGGTGTTAAGGAGTGTTCTAATTTCATTCTTTTACATGAAGCTGTCCAGTTTTCCCAGCACCACTTATTGAAGAGACTGTCTTTTCTCCATTGTGTATCTTTGCCTCCTTTGTCGTAGATTAGTTGACCATAGGTGCGTGGGTTTATCTCTGGGCTTCCTATCTTTTGATCTATGTTTCTGTTTTTGTGCCAGTACCATATTGTCTTGATTACTGTAGATTTGTAGTATAGTCTGAAGTCAGGGAGTCTGATTCCCCCAGCTCCATTTTTTTCCCTCAAGACTGCTTTGGCCCTTCGGGGTCTTTTATGCCTCCATACAAATTTTGAGATGATTTGTTCTGGTTCCGTAAAAAATACTGTTGGTAATTTGATAGGGATTGCATTGAATCTGTAGATTGCTTTGGGTAGTAGAGTCATTTTCACAATATTGATTCTTCCACTCCAAGAACATGGTATATCTCTCCACCTGTTGGTATCATCTTTAATTTCTTTCATCAGTGTCTTATAGTTTTATGCATACAGGTCTTTTGCTTCCCTAGGTAGGTTGTTTCCTAGGTATTTTATTCTTTTTGTTGCAGTGGTAAATGGGAGTGTTTTCTTCATTTCACTTTCAGATTTTTCATCATTAGTGAATAGGAATGCAAAAGATTTCTGTGCATTAATTTTTTATCCTGCAACTTTACCACATTCATTGATTAGCTCTAGCAGTTTTCTGGTGGCATCTTTAGGATTCTCTATGTATAGTATCATGTCATCTGCAAACAGTGACAGTTTTACATCTTCTTTTCCAATTTGTATTCCTTTAATTTCTTTTTCTTCTCTGATTGCCATGGCTAGGACTTCCAAAACTATGTTGAATAATGGTGGTGAGAGTGGACATCCTTGTCCTGTTCCTGATCTTAGAGGAGATGGTTTCAGTTTTTCACCATTGAGAATGATGTTTGCTGTGGGTTTGTCATATATGGCCTTTATTATGTTGAGGTAGGTTCTCTCTGCTCACTTTATGGAGAGTTTTTATCATAAATGGGTGTTGAATTTTGTCAAAAGCTTTTTCTGCATCTATTGAGATGATCATATGGTTTTTACTCTTCAGTGTGTTAATATGGTGTATCACATTGATTGATTTGTGTATATTGAAGAATCCTTGCATCCCTGGGATAAATCCCACTTGATCGTGGTGTATGATCCTTTTAATGTGCTGTTGGGTTCTGTTTGCTAGCATTTTGTTGAGGATTTTTGCATCTATATTCATGAGTGATATTGGTCTGTAATTTTCTTTTTTTGTACTATCTTTGTCTGGGTTTGGTTTCAGGGTGATGGTGGCCTCATAGAATGAGTTTGGGAGTGTCCCTTCCTCTGCAATTTTTTGGAAGAGTTTGAGAAGGATGGGTGTTAGCTCTTCTCTAAATGTTTGCTAGAATTCACCTGTGAAGCCATCTGGTCCTGGACGTTTGTTTGTTGGAAGATTTTTAATCACAGTTTCAATTTCATTACTTGTGACTGGTCTGTTCATATTTTCTGTTTCTTCCTGGTTCAGTCTTGGAAGGTTATACCTTTCTAAGAATTTGTCCATTTCTTCCAGGTTGTCCATTTTATTGGCCTAGAGTTGCTTACAGTAGTCTCTTAGGATGCTTTGTATTTCTGTGGTGTCTGTTGTAACTTCTCCTTTTTCATTTCGAATTTTATTGATTTGAGCCCTCTCCCTCTTTTTCTTGATGTGTCTGGCTAATGGTTTATCAATTTTGTTTATCTTCTCAAAGAACCAGCTTTTAGTTTTATTGATCTTTGCTATTGTTTTCTTTGTTTCTATTTCATTTATTGCTGTGCTGATCTTTATGATTTCTTTCCTTCTGCTAACTTTGGGTTTTGTTTGTTCTTCTTTCTCTAGTTCCTTTAGGTGTAAGGTTAGATTATTTACTTGAGGTTTTTCTTGTTTCTTGAGGCAGGCTTTTATAACTATAAACTTCCCTCTTAGAACTGCTTTTGCTGCATCCCATAGGTTTTGGATCATCGTGTTTTCATTGTCATTTGTCTCTAGGTATTTTTTGATTTCCTCTTTGATTTCTTCAGTGATCTCTTGGTTATTTAGTAACGTATTGTTTAGCCTTCATGTGTTTGTGTTTTTTACATTTTTTTCCCTGTAATTCATTTCTAATCGCATAGCATTGTGGTCAGAAAAGATGCTTGATACGATTTCAATTTTCTTAAATTTACTGAGGTTTGATTGGTGACCCAAGATGTGATCTATAATGGAGAATGTTCCGTGCACACTTGAGAAGAAAGTGTAATCTGCTGTTTGGGGATGGAATGTCCTATAAATATCAATTACATCTATCTGGTCTATTGTGTCTTTTAAAGCTTCTGTTCCTTATTTATATTCATTTTGGATGATCTGTCCATTGGTGTAAGTGTGGTGTTAAAGTCTCCCACTATTATTGTGTTACTGTCGATTTCCTCTTTTATAGCTGTTAGCAGTTGCCTTATGTATTGAGGTGCTCCTATGTTGGGTGCATATATATTTATAATTGTTATATCTTCTTCTTGGATCGATCCCTTGATCATTATGTAGTGTCCTCCCTTGTCTCTTGTAACATTCTTTATTTTAAAGTCTATTTTATCTGATATAAGTATAACTACTCCAGCTTTCTTTTGATTTCCATTCACATGGAATATCTTTTTCCATCCCCTCACTTTCAGTCTGTATGTGTCCCTAGGTCTGAAGTGGGTCTCTTGTAGACAACATATATATGGATCTTGTTTTTGTATCCATTCAACAAGCCTGTGTCTTTTGGTTGGAGCATTTAATCCATTCACGTTTAAGGTAATTATCGATATGTATGTTCCTATGACCATTTTCTTAATTGTTTTGGGTATGTTTTTGTAGATCCTTTTCTTCTCTTGTGTTTCCCACTTAGAGAAGTTCCTTTAGCATTTGTTGTAGAGCTGGTTTGGTGGTGCTGAATTCTCTTAGCCTTTGCTTGTCTGTAAAGCTTTTGATTTCTCCATCGAATCTGAATGAGATCCTTGCTGGGTAGAGCAATCTTGGTTGTAGGTTCTTCCCTTTCATCACTTTAAGTATATCATGCCACTCCCTTCTGGCTTGTAGAGTTTCTGCTGAGAAATCAGCTGTTAACCTTATAGGAGTTCCCTTGTATGTTTTTTGTCATTTTTCCCTTGATGCTTTCAATAATTTTTCTTTGTCTTTAATTTCTGTCAATTTGATTACTATGTATCTCGACATGTTTCTCCTTGGGTTTATCCTGTATGGGACTCGCTGCACTTCCTGGACTTGGGTGGCTATTTCCTTTCCCATGTTAGGGAAGTGTTCGACTATAATCTCTTCAAATATTTTCTCTGGTCCTTTCTCTCTCTCTTCTCCTTCTGGGACCCCTATAAGGCGAATGTTGTTGCATTTAATGTTGTCCCAGAGGTCTCTTAGGCTGTCTTCATTTCTTTTCATTCTTTTTTCTTTATTCTGTTCCGCAGCAGTGAATTCCACCTTTCTGTCTTCCTGGTCACTTATCCGTTCTTCTGCCTCAGTTATTCTACCATTGATTCCTTCTAGTGTAGTTTTCATTTCAGTTATTTTATTGTTCATCTCTGTTTGTTTGTTCTTTAATTCTTCTAGGTCTTTGTTAAACATTTCTTGCATCTTCTCAATCTTTGTTTCCATTCTTATTCCGAGGTCCTGGATCATCTTCACTATCATTATTCTGAATTCTTTTTCTGGAAGGTTGCCTATCTCCACTTCATTTAGTTGTTTTTCTGGGGTTTTTTCTTGTTCCTTCATCTGGTACATAGCCCTCTGCCTTTTCATCTTGTCTATCTTTCTGTGAATGTGGGTTTTGTTCCACAGGCTTCAGGGTTGTAGTTCTTCTTGCTTCTGCTGTCTGCCCTCTGGTGGTTGAGGCTATCTAAGAGGCTTGTGCAAGCTTCCTGATGGGAGGGACTGGTGGTGGGTAGAGCTGACTGTTGCTCTGGTGAGCAGAGCTCAGTGAAACTTTACTCCACTTGACTATTGATGGGTGGGGCTGGGTTCCCTCCCTATTGGTCGTTTGGCTTGAGGCAACCCAACACTGGAGCCTATCTGGGCTCTTTGGTGGGGCTAATGACAGACTCTGGGAGGGCTCATGCCAAGGAGTACTTCTCAGAACTTCTGCTGCCAGTGTCCTTGTCCCCACGGTGAGCCACAGCCTCCCCCCACCCCGCCTCTGCAGGAGACCCTCCAACACTAGCATGTAGGTCTGGTTCAGTCTCCCCTGGGGTCACCGGTCCTTCCCCTGGGTCCTGATGCACACACTACTTTGTGTGTGCCCTCCAAGAGTGGAGTCTCTGGTTCCCCGAGTTCTGTCGAAGTCCTGCAATCAATTCCCACTAGGCTTCAAAGTCTGATTCTCTAGGAATTCCTCCTCCTATTGCCGGACTCCCAGGTTGGGAAGCCTGACATGGGGCTCAGAACCTTCACTCCAGTGGTTGGACTTCTGTGGTATAAGTGTTCTCCAGTCTGTGAGTCACCCACCCAGCAGTTATGGGATTTGATTTTACTGTGATTGTGCCCCTCCTACCATCTCATTGTGGCTTCTCCTTTGTCTTTGGATGTGGGGTATCTTTATTGGTGAGTTCCAGTGTCTTCCTGTCGATGATTGTCCAGCAGCTAGTTGTGATTCTGGTGTTCTCACAGGAGAGAGTGAGAGCACGTCCTTCTACTCCGCCGTCTTGGTTACTCCCCCCCGACCTATTATTTCTTATATTGTGTGTGTGTGTAGATATAGATATAGATATACAGGTGCAGATAGATGATAGAAAGTTAGATAGATAGATAATAGATAGATGATAGATAGATAGATAAACGTTAGATAGATAGATAGATAGATAGATAGATAGATAGATAGATAGATGATAGATGATAGATATAGTGAGTGAAAGAGTGGGGGGGAGAGAGTTTCTGGATGAAATCACATATCTTTCATTTTTATTTCTAGTTGGTTAGATATGGAATGGTTTTTTAAAATCCTTCTTCTCATTTTATATATTTCTTAAATATTTATCCCAAGCATACGTAATTTTTATAAAATAACAAAACCATTAATCTAAAAAAGTAAAATTTATGAGCTCAATTTTTATGAAAATATTCAAGAGATAGCTGGAGATATTGATTGTTCAGATTTGGTAGGCAATGAGATCAAATATATCTTTTAAAAGCCAAATGCTTTATAGTTAGGTAAAGAATTCCTCAAGCATTTTCATTATTTCTAATGGTATTTAACTGATTTGATGACATTCTAAAAATATTACCTAATTATTTGGAAATATGCAAACGTGTTTACATAATCATTTTTACCCATTGATATTTTGGGCTCTATGGAATAGTAACATGACAGTAATAAATAACACTTTAATCTGTTTTATTTCTTCCAAAATGAAGTGAAATGATTGTCTGTCCTATCAATTTTTTCCTTTTGAACCTCTAGGAAAAGAAGAGAATTTATCATCTATTGAAAGATCATTGAAAGAGAAGAAAATTGAAAGAGATAGAAATATAATGTTAGTTTTTTCTCATTTGTTTGACTTTTATTATAAAATACATGACTAACACTTGAGAAGTGGCATGTCTTTTTCAACAATGGTACAAATTCTATAGATTAAACAATATACTAACTTAAAAAAAAAGAAGAAGAAGAATGTTGTTGTAATGAGAAAGAGAAAAAAAAAAAAAGAGAGATTGCACTTTTTCTACTCTTTATCCTGTGGATAAGGGAACATTTTGTTCCCGATACGCATTTTTAAATCCCTTTGGCAATCATTCTCTCATGGGTAATCTACCAACATTCCAACATTTTATGGTCTTCAATACTCTCCAAAAGAAACAGATTCCTTTAAACCATTAGGTTCTTCAAAAGAGGTTGCCTTTCCACAGCCCCCTGCTCGGCGTTGGATGCAGTTAAAACAAGATAAATGGGGAGAGAATTTAGGACGGCTGATCAGATGCACCTGTTAAAGCCAAACCAGAAGGTCCCCTGCCGGATCCCTAGTCCTGCCTTCCCCCAGTAGAAAAGAAGCTCCATGAGAATAGACACTTTGCTTGTATTGTTTGCTTATCACCTGGTATGTGCCCAGCAAATAAACAAATGAATGAAAAGAAACAGAAAAAGCAAACAACCTCTCTGTCAACCTTAACCTGAAAATACTCTCTGAAAGTCTGAGGAGTTATCACCCTGAGGTGTTATGTGTGTGAATTTATATAAAACTGGTCTTTAGTTAATTTTATGAAACATATCTGTGTTAAGATAAGGTTTTTCTATCTACTGTTACTTATATCTAATACCCTTTGATTACCATAAAAAGTTCTTTATTTACTATATACATGTCACTTGTTTATTGATCATATTTAACTACATACTCTATGTACCATTTTTACAATTACTTAATATGTGAATGATATTAAAGAAAATATAAATATTGTCCCAAGGTACACTGGCTATTAAGAAAGAATATAATTAAAATATATAATAATTAAAATATAATTAAAAGCAAAGGTTGAAATGGAGTGTATAAGAGGAAAGGGACACACGTAGTAATGTTTCTATTTTGTCTCACTATGCTTATACTTTCAGATAAATAAACATATGTATATACATACATATATATATATGCTGACCTATGAAAATTATATAAAAGCATTAAATGGAATCAAGTGATTTAAGAAAAATATTAATATTTTTGATATCTAGTCAGGGTTTTAAAATGTTTTATCTTTATATATCTAGATCATTTTAAATGACGCCAAAAGCAGTTTTGTAGGAGAAAAAATAAATCAGCTCCTTTTCTGACTTGGAGATGTTCTGTATATTAATTACAAAAATCATCATTAAATATCTTTTAATGTTGAGTTAGTACAATGTGATTGGTGACACTCTATGTTGTCAGTAATTCAGATATAAAATGGAAGAGATAAACATTTAATTTGACCCTATTTGCCGCCATCAACAGAGCACAAGATTGCTCCTTATTTTTTCCCTCCAACCTCTAATACCTTGAGGAACTCAGAAGACTAGACCAAAGAAAGACACTAGGAAGCCAAACTGAGGTCAAAGATAGTCTCTGTAGGAGTGAGCTAAGAATAGCACATGGCAGCCTTTCAAAGTTGGTCTTTTTGGTTTTCTTATCCTTTTTAATAAGAATGAAGGAGTTTAATTTATCATTTATAATTCTCTCTCTCTCTGTGGCTATGCTTCTAATGGCACCCTCACCAGCACCCAATCCAGCCAGCCTTTGCAAAAATGGGACATATGGTCCAGATGGAGGCATAGCTCCTTCCTTTCACTCAGAATTTGCTCTCCTCTGGGACTCCTGATTCCTATCTGGACTTTGCCTCTGCTTCTCCAGGTTGCCACCTGAGAGGGACTGCTCACCTGACTCTTGAGCTCTGCATTGCCCCCAGACACATCTTTGCATCAGGACTGTCTCCATGTCCTGCAGTCTAAGGCCAGGTTCAGCTGACAAGTCCAACAAGAGTTCACTGTTATTTAGAGCGGAAATATCAGTCCTAGTCAAACCCTTCACTAAGGTAATGAAATCAGAAAATGTAAAACTATAAAAACTATAATTTATAGCTCTAAAACTATAAAAACTATAATTTATAGCTCTAAACACCTATATTTTAAAAAGAATAAAATTAATAACTAAAATTTCATCCTTAAGGAATTCAAAATAATGCAAACTAAACCCAAATTGAGGGAAGAAAAAAATAAAGATTAAAGAAGAAATAAAACAAATAGGAAATAGAAAAAAATGAGAAAAATCAATAAAACTAAAATTGGTTCTTTTAAAAGTCGATACAATTGGCAAGCCTTTAGTTTGACTCATAAAGTAAAAAAAAACAAAAAAAAAGAGAGAGAGAGAAGCTTCAAATTACTACTGTGAAGAATGAAAGTGGGGACATAAATACCAACGTCACAGAAGAAAAAACAAGTGGCGGGCAGGATGGAAGCAAAAAGGTTCCATGGTAACCAGGGAATAAAAAATTAAGTTTAGACTACTCATTTGAGATATTTATTGGTGAAAGAAATTAGTTAATTGAGGCAAGAGCTTAGGGAGTGAAGAGTAAAGAAGGGTTTCCGGGAAGAGGGTATATTTTCAAATGTTATGATTGTTCATTTTATGTGTCAGTTTGGCTAAGGGATGCCCAGATTACTGGCAAAACATTATTTCTAGGTGTGTCTGTGAGGGTGTGTCAGGAAGAGATTAGCATTTGAAGCAGTAGACTGACTAGAGAAGATTGGGGGACATCATCCAATCTGTTGAGGGCCCAAATGGAACAAAGAGGTAGAACGGAAGTGCACACTTGCTTTCTCTGCTTGAGCTGAGACATACATCTTCTCCTCTTCTCGGACACCAGCGCTCCTGGTTCTCAGGCCTTTGGACTCACAACAGGACTTATGCCACTGGGCCCACTTTCTCAGAAATTTGGACTTTTAGACCATTGGCTTCCCTGGATCGTCGGGCCCTTGGACTAGGACTGAATTACACCACTGGCTTTTGTGGTTCTTCAGCTTGCAGTGGCAGATTGTGGGACTTCTCAACCCCCATAATCCCATGAGCCTATTCCTATAACAAATCTCTTATCTGTATCTATATCTATATCTATAGCTATACCCTATTGGTTCTGTTTCTTTGGAGAATCCTGTTAAATACAAATCTTATATTTGGAAGAGATAAATTAGAACAGTTAAGCAAAATATAAGTGGCAATTTACTGGTTCATTAAATTAGAAGGGATAATGGTGGGGTTGAAATCAAGCATTACTGGTTTTAAGAATTTAAACAAGTCCCTCTGTCTCTCTCTTTTACTCTCACTCTCTCACCCTCTTCCTGTGTTGACCTTATTCTTTCTATTTTTCCATACTGTACTTTGTGGAAGGAAATCACTATGCTATATCACTTAAGAAGTGAGGAGTTATGCTTCACCTCCTTGAGGGCAGAGTATCTACATAAATTATTTGTATATCTACTAACCCATTTATATACACACAGCAATAAGCATTTCTATATGTAACCATATTCTTCTATATTAAGCTAAACGTGAGTTCATACCAATGTTTATTCTGCTTATATTTTATAATATTACAGAATACCTTGAGATTCAGTTGGACACAGAGGAGGGAGAAAGGAAAATGCAGATTCTCATGCTCCGGAGCAGTACTAACCAATGGAAAGATAATGTGAGCCACAAATGCAAGCCACATATATAATTCTGCATTTTGTTTGGAATTGACATGTACACACTGCTATATTTAAAGTAGATAACCAACAAGGACCTACTGTATAACACAGGGAACTCTGCTCAGTACTCTGTAATAACCTAAATGGGAAAAGAATTTAAAAAAGAATAGATACAAGTGTATGTATAACTGAATCACTTTGCTGTACACCTGAAACAAACACAACATTGTTAATCAACTATACTTCAATATAAAATAAAAAAATTTTTAAATAAATAAAAAAGTAAAAGGAAATAATTGAAATGAATTTAATATTTTAATTTAATCCAGTATATCAAGAATACTATCACTTCTATATGTGATGCTAGACATGGTTCAAGTGCTCAGTAGCTGCCTGCAGGTAGTAGCTACTGTATAGGACAACATGGCTCCAGGGAAAAATAACAATCGAGATCACTTTCCAACAATGCAGAAAGTGAATTGTATCACTGAGAGCATAAGAATGTTTCAGGGCTTTCTTTCACTTTAATTTAAATTTCTTCTCTAGAATCCTACTCTTAGATCATATGAAATTGTGATCATAGTATTTGAGATCTTTTATACTGAACTGAAGAGGGGGCCTTTGTACTTTGTACTCTTAAGGTTAAAGTAATAGGCATTTCATTTGCTTTTTTTGTAGGTTTTTCTTTACTAGTTTATTCTGTTTTACAAGTACTGAAGGTGATTGTGAGAAAGATGGTGATGGTGGTATAGTTTTGTAATTGCCTCAAATCTCCCCTCACAAAACATAAAACAATTAGGATAATAAAACATAAAATACACAGACAATATCTACAGAAAAACTAAGAATTCCCAGTAACTTCAATATGCAAGTGGGTGAGGACAAAAGAAAGATAACAAGAAGACTATTTCCTATATTAACTATGTAGAAGGAAGTGAAGGAGGACTAGACATTCTGGGGGCTCTAAGAGCTGGAGAACTCCAAAATCAGCAGACCAATTTGAGGCTAGTGGCTGAAACAAATGTGGACTTTTGCAGGCTCAAATTCACAGGTAAGAACAAGGCACCTATGGAAGTTCAGATGGTGTTAAATTGGTTGGTTGGCCCCTTATGAACTCTGAAACTTAACCAATTGAAACTCCATTCTAGAAAAACAATCCTGCATTGGGGAGAAACTGCTGAAGATATAATCCAAACTGAGCAAGAAAAAAACACCAGGAAGAAAGGAAAGAGAAACATCAGATAAAGGTAAGAGATCTCAGTATGAGGCCATATTTGTGAACTTATTTATAACAATGGAAGGGGAAGCTCTAAGTCTTGAAACTGGGCTGTCCTCATCCACCGTCTCTTCCTAAGAGTTCAGTTTAAAAAACCAATTAAATATAAGTAGTAGGAATGAACTTAGTTGAATCACTTAAAAACTTATTGTAGAAAAAGAAAATAATGAATCGATAAAATAAGTGTACATTAGAAAGGTATGCCCATGCAACAAATACATAATTTAACCAAAAATTTCAAATCAAGCTAAAAGAAATTAAGAAATGCTAGAAGCAATAAAAGATCGACACAAACCAGAATTATAAAAACTCATAAGTAAGAATGTAAGATGAACTGAAAAGGAAGAAAATAAAAGAATTAAAAGAAAAAAATAACTATAGATTTGAAGACCAAATTAGAAAGAACACTAAAGCATATTAAAATAACGACTAATATAAAAGATGAAGAGAATATAGAAATAAAATTTTAAAACAAGTAATGAAAGAGATGGAAAGGATTTGAGAGAAAGTGCTAGATAGAGGACATGTAAAGAAGATCTAATATAAGTACACCAGGAGTCACTGAGAGTGAAAATCAAAGCCATAGTACAGAATAAATGCTAAGCATTACAATTTCAGAAAAGAATTCCTAAACTTTATAAAAGAGCTTGAAACTATATTTAAAAGGTTATGCCACCTACTGGGGGGAATTGACCCAGAACAGCCAATGTTGCAATATATTTTAATAAAACTGTTGACCTGAAAACTAAAGGAAAGAATATTTGGAGAATCCAGGCACAAAGACCAAGTCACTTATAATGAAAAAATAAATAAATAAATAGATTTCAGGCCTTTCCAGATCAGTGTTTTATACTAGAATGCAATGGAGTAACATGTGTAAGATTTTAAGAAAAAAATTATCAATAAAGAATTTTTTTCAGATCAAATTGATCTTCTTGTATAAATAGACAAACCACAAGGAAAATGAAATAACATAGGAAATATTATTGCTGAATCTACTTGAGAATAAGCTTCAATAATCTACTTGAGAATAATAATCTACTTGAGAATAAGCTTCAAAAAACAAAAATGACCAGAAATGCACTGGCATAAAGGACTGGTTATGGCCATAGAATCTACATTTACCTGTAGAACAAAGACTAGATAATGATTTTCAGGGAGATGGAATAGTATATGATAGTTATATTCTCTGACAAGGTAGAGACAGTGCAACTACAACAATGTTGTAATAATTGGGAATGTATATAAAATGTAGAGCAAACTCAGTGATTTCAAGTATGTTGCTTGAGATTAGACCACTGGAGATGGAGAAGAGTAGAAGATAGTACTAGCTCATTTTTCTCCTGTGTGGGGGGAACAGATTAATGATCTCTAAAAAGAGGGTGGGTATGAAGAGTACTGTATAAAAGAATTAATATACAGGGGGTTATTAAGACAAGAAAACAAACCTTTCTAAATATTTGATAAAACAAAAAGTAAGAACAAATATATGAAGTTACATTTAAAAGTATATTTATATAAACATGTAAATGTATATATATGAATATATAATCATATAAATATAGTATATTTATATTCATCATATAAAATAATGAAACACAACATTGCAGAACTAAAGCCAAACACATTAATTTTGTCAGCAAACATAAACTGGCAAAACATAGCTATCAAAAGAAAAGGATGTTCAAATTTGTCAACAAAGCAAAATCCAAAGATATGCTATTTAGTAGAGATATACCTACAACCAAGAAATTCATAATGATTAAAATGACAGGATAGGGGCTTCCCTGGTGGCGCAGTGGTTGAGAAATCTGCCTGCCAATGCAGGGGACACGGGTTCGAGCCCTGGTCTGGGAAGATCCCACATGCCGCGGAGTGACTAGGCCCGTAAGCCACAACTGCTGAGCCTGCGTGTCTGGAGCCTGTGCTCTGCAACAAGAGAGAGGCCCACGCACCGCGATGAAGAGTGGCCCCCGCTCGCCACAACTAGAGAAAGCCCTCGCACAGAAACGAAGACCCAACACAGCCAAAAATAAATAAATAAATAAATATTTAGACTCAGGTTTAAAAAAACAATGACAGGATGAACAAATATATACCACCATAAAAATAAAAAGAAAGCAAAGTTGGAAATTTTAGAATCTGGTGAGATAGCAATCAGAACATTAAAAAAGGCAAAGAAGGATAGTTTCTAGTGCTAGCAGCTACAATTTACAACAGAGATTTAATTACTGATATTTATGCATCCAATAGTAAAGAAATGTCATAAGGAAAAAACCACATGAGTTTGCAGGCTAGACAGAAACACAACTATAATAGGAGATTTTAATATACACATTTAGGATTGCCACGCCTTCTTTGAGAATTGATTCCTGCATCATAATGTATCCTACTTATCCATGATAATCTTTATTGTTCTAAAGTCTACTTTGTATGAAATTAATACAACTACTCAAGCTTTCTTTTTGTTAGTGCTCTCACATTAGCCTAAACTCAGTCTTCAGCAGTTCATTAAAAAATTCTACCTTAATCTTTCTACCAAATTAGATGGCATTCTATCTGAGGCAAGCAAATACATGGATCTTGTTTCTCGCTACAGGTGCCTCTCTACAAATTTCAGGTAAGCTGCCTAACCTGCAACTTTATTTCTCTGGTGAGTGCAAGAAAAGTCATTAATTTGTAGTTTGCCTAGGTTTTCATTTTGTTAGGATAGAAACGATGCTCTTTCCAGCTCTGTATATCTCTGAGGTGAAAGTGGAAGCACTCTACTAGGTTTTTTATTTGACTTTAGTGAGAGTAGACATCTGATTTGTATGTCTGACAATATGTACGCAACTCTACTTACTCAACAAAGGAGACTTTGGAAGGAGTTAATAAATAATATCCCTTCATCAGGCAAAACCAGGATGCTGAGAGGCTCACCTGGATGCTTATCAAGCACCCCTGTGCCTTAACCTATGTTTGGACTATTTTAAAAGCAGAAAAATCCATTTTTAGTGTTTTCTGGCACAGTATCTTTTCCCCCAACTGGAAATGTGGTTGTCTCTATTATCTGCTCCTTCATGACCTGGATGGTACATGAGTTGTTAGAAAGGAAGTTACTTGGTCTTTTTTGTACTTTCCCATCTCCCTTTCTCTGTCATTTGCACATTGAAATTCTGGAAACTTTCGTTCTGTTCACAGATTGTCATGGAAACTGAACATTTGAAGGGACTCAGAGATAATGTATTTCAACTCTTCATTTAGGGATGGGAAAAGGAAACCTAGGGAATCAAAATGACTCTAGTTTTACAGAAAGAAGGATTGTTGTCATATTACCAGTGATCCAGTTCTCTTTAAAGAGTTCAAATAATCAGATAGCAGACAGCCCACAAACTGCTATTTAGTATTTATATTTTAAAACATGGTCAGTGAATGAGCATGAAGAAGAAGAAAATGTATGAAGCATAAGATACGTTAACACCTAGTCTAGCCTGTTGACTACATGGTTAAAGTACTACCAAAAATTATCTAAGACTTTATAAATTTCATCCAATTTTAACGTAACTTTTCTTCTATCCTAAAAATATTCTCTTATATTTAAGCATCCTTTCTATTCACAAGCATTTAAAATAGATTTTTATGCATGTTGTTTTCACAGTATAATGTGCTGCGACATCCATAGCTTATTTTTAAAAACTCTAAAAATACTCCTTTTTGAATTTGCCAATATGCCCTCGAGGTGGTTACAACCATGATTTTATAAGTAAATGGCTATGCGAGCATTTCTATAATTTTGCCTGGCTTCTCCAGATGTCTTTATTTTCTCCTCAATATATTATCTCCTGGGTTTTTCATACATAGTGTGGCAACTAACATTTTTTAATAAAATAAATAAAAACGATTCAGCCTCCCAGCACTCCTACTTCTATTTTTGGTTGTATCAGTGTACATATTTCATAAAGTTTTTACAGAGCTAACCCCAAAATAAAGAAAATATAAAGTTTACTATGTAACTAATCATTTTCAGTCACTTTCATAGCTACATTATGAATAGTTAATATGGGTTTCCTTTGTTTTATTGCTAGATTTCGTAACACCTCGGCTGGAAACTACCAAACTAATAAAAAAAAGGAAAATAAGCATTAGATAATTAGGTTTACATGGGATTAAATTTTGGTGGCACAATTTAATGAGGGACCTCAAATTCATGACGAACGTTTAGTTGGCCCCTCTTCTTTCAGCCAAGCATCTTACGTGATTGGTTTAATAACACTCAGTGTTTAAATGTTACAGGATGTGAATAAATTTGATGATTTGAGAGTGTAAGACATAAAATAGATTTTGATTTATTTGCACCCCATTATTTTGATTACATTTGCCATGAAACTACACAGTTTTAAGTTCTGGGGAGCTTGGGTAAACTTTTGCATGAGTAACATATAAAAATATTTAGATAAATATTGCAAAATTCAGCTAGCTCTGTGGCTCCTTGACTACACTGTGTCAAAAATTTAGATCTTTTGAAATTGTTAGCTGATTCAGTGAAATTTCCATTCCAATATTTGGCATCTTGTGAATTCAGGTTTGACTGGCTTTGTCTTATTTTATATTTTGTCACTGGTTAGTTACCACAGATAAAAAGGATACTGAATTAGGAATAAGTTAAAGTGTAAGGACAGTCAGCAGAAAACACATGAAAAATCATAATTCTATTATTTCAGATAATTGGGGCAAAGTATGAATAAACAAGATTCCTGAATTTTGCTTTAGCCTGTAATTTTACTTTCTTGTTTTGCACTTTCTTTGACAAACTATCTTAACCCAAATTACTATTAGAGTGAACAATTAACTTCAGATGACTTGCATGTTGTTTTTAATTTTTTTTATCAGATAGGTCAAAAACACAGAGACATATAAAGAAAAAGTAACAACCGTGTGACCACCAGTCAACTTTATCAGACCTGAGTCTTTTGTCATGTTTGCTTTAGATTTTGCAAGCAATTAAACATTAGAGATAATACAAAGTTATCATTCCAGAAACCAGTGGACCCCAGACAGTACATATCTAAGGACTAGCTCAAAGACAAAAGACCACTACCATCTCCCTCTCTACCACCAAGTTTCCCTTGTTCACTTATACCCAAAACTATCTAAAGGAAGAAGTAGAGGAATGACGATGATGTTAAGAGACAAAATATTACCAAAGTGACTATTGAAAATATCAACTCAGATTAGGTTTAAAAACCAGAATGTATGAGTTCCTTCTTTCTCCAGCTAAAAAGTTTGTGAGGATTCGTGAAGCAGTGATCAGCTTTATCCAAATAATGTAACACATTTTCCTCTACATGTCTGAATTGTAGTAAAAGAACATGCACATACATATAAAATCTATATATATACACATATATTTATATATGCACATATATATGCATAGATATAAATTAAGTCAACTACTTTGCATTAGGTATAACAGAATATTCAACTTGTCAGAGTCACACAATTTTCCATTTAGGGAATAGGTATGTTTTTCATTATTAATGTGAATATACCACAATAAAGCAATTTTTTAATACTATGAAATTGCAATGCGCTAAACACCTAACCAAATAATAATGGAAGAGGGTAATGTCCATTTGAAATGGAATACTACTCAAGTAGTAAAATTAAATTATTTCTAAGTAAAAATTTTAAATCTAAAATCTAAAATTATTTCTAAGTAAAAATTTTTTAAATTTTTATCTAAAATTATTTCTAAGTAAAAATTTTAAATCTAGAATGGGTTGCAATGGCTTAAGTAAAATATAGCTTTATGAATTCAGCCAGTGGAAATTCAGATATTAATCCATAGTTTCTTCATTAAGTTATTTATTTATTCATAAATATGTATTGATAATTTAGTGTATGAATAGCATTGTGCTAGGTTATGGATTATAAAATGACTAAGTCTACCTGCTACAATCCTCAAGGCAACTCATCATCCTTAATAGATATGCTCAGATTCTGTCAAATAAGCTGTTGAGGTTTAATTAGGGACAGGGGATTGTTTTTGAAAATGTAAGGGAAAAACTGACTCTAAGAGACAGATGCAGTACCTGAGTCTTCAGAGAAATCCAACTATTTTTATGTCTTTTAATATGATCTTTTTATTGATGAATTCAAACTACTCTAGCCTTTTAAAATTATTTGATCAGGCAAGTATTACTGTCAGAAACTAGCTCAAATCAAAATTATCATGTAACCAGTTAAACTCGTTGCATTTGAATATTAATTTCTGCCAATCCATAATCTAATCGTTTCAAAATAATCTGTTTTTTACCGAGCCTAATGATTTCTCAAGGAATTAAACACTTGGGAAAACATTACAACGTGTTTTGCTGGGTGCAAACTAGCCCTTTAAATCTGTATTTTTCAAAACATTTATAGTGGCCTATGGGTGAGCCATGATATTTTTAAGTATGTCTCTATAAGTATTTCATAACGAAATAGATAGAATATAATAGAGTACAATACAATATAATACAAAATGGGAATAAACAAATGGCATTTAATGCAATAAGGATAAATATTGTTTCGTGAAATTTGTTTCAACTTCGATGTGTGTGGTGTGTGGTGTGTGTGTGTGTGTGTGTGTGTGTGTGTGTGTGTGTGTTATGTCTGGATGTAAAATATATTTCTTATATGTGGATCAAGAAAAAACAGTTCAAATCTTCTGCTCTTATGCCTTTTTCAGTGTTGTTCCAGGACCAGAGACATAGCATATAAGTCTTATAAGAGGAGTCTTAACAATAAGCAACAGGAAGGTAAAGAAAATAAAAAATGTCTTCCTTGGGGAATTGGAAAAGGCTTTTTGAAGGAGGTGAGATCTGAACAGAGTTCTGAAGAACTCATGATTACATACAAGAATCCCAATAGGTCGACATACTAGGAAAATGATACTTACTTTAGGGTGGCTGGAAAGATTGAAGACAAATGCTTCATGGGAACCAGAATCATCTAGATGCTTGTCAAAATGCAGATCTGGGGGCCTTGCACCCAGATATTCTGATTCAATAGATCTGGAGTGTGACCGAGAAATCTGCATTTTTAATAAGCATCTGCTCCATACAAACACTCCCTGGGATTCTGATTCATGGGCTCCAAACACCCTGCTAGCTTAGAGAAACGAAAGCATGAACAAATTTATAAGAGGCCAACTAGGACAGTTTGACTGAAATGAAGTGAGGGTCCGTAAAGGAAAATTTTAGAAGAATAAGCTAAAAAGCCAGATTGAGCCACGTTGTAAAGGGCTGGGTATTTCGACTTAAAGAGTGTGCACTTTACCTCAAAGCCATAGAGAATAATTTTTATGGAACAGAGAGACACCACCTACAATGATTAATTTGATGTTGGTATTAAAAGAAAGATAAATTGAAAGTGGAAAATTGGTTATAAGCGTGTTGAATATCTAAGTATGAGTTAAAAGACCTGGCTTATTGCAGAGGAAGAGAAGATTTTGCACATTGAGAGTGTCTTGGTTTTTTACATAAAATATCAAGTTAAGTAAAGTAATAAATTTTCAGATGATAGACTTAATCAGAATGTTTAACCACATATATCAGGTGCATCCATGACCACTAAAAGAACAGCTAATATTTTGTTCCAATCGAAATTCAGAATATCATGTTGTCCCTGAGATTTAATAACAATGTTGTCCCCTGCGAAACCTCATTCTGTCCCTTGAAGAAAATAATAATCCATTTTATTCCTAACAAAGTAGGAAAACATTTGGCAATTTTTGGTGCATTAAGTTTCAGCAGAATTGACATTAATTTTCAAAATAAACCACCTTTGTATTAGAGAATAATAATTCATTCCTCATTATATCCAGAATGTTTTCATTTAGCCTTAAGTATGCATAAATACAATCTCCAACTTCTGCTTATTTTATCTAAATTATGTGTTTCCGGTAACAAATCTTGCTCGTTCAAAAATGAAAATAAATCAGCATTAATTTTCATATCCTTGAATCCTGATATCTATCTATAAAGTCACTATTTATTAATCTATTTAAAATGGTCTCTGCTCATTTGAAAGGATATTAACGTGTTTCTTCTGCAATGTGAACAACTCAAAAAAAAAAAAAATAGAACAATGGAAATGAAGCCCAGGTGAACTGCAGAATGCGCTAGATTTTTTTTTTAATTTTACTTTTTCCCAAAGAAAACTGCATGGGGATGTCTGGAGGCCAGGGTTGTCTTTATAAGGAAATTGAACTTTAGGGAAAAACAGATCTGGCCTCAAGCTACACATGCATAGATGGAACTTGGCAAACTTTCTCGTGGTCTAATGATTCTGGGAGTAAACAGGGTGCATGCATCCCCACCAAATGGCATCGTGCAGTCAGAATAGAATAGGACTCCTTCCTCTACAAGCCTCAAGCTGAGTAAAACAACACATTTTCAGATTATAGACTTAATCAAAACACTTAACCGCAGATGGCAGGCACATCTATGACCACTAACACAATTGCTAATATTTTGTTCTAAGAGCCTACACTGGGTTCTGTTTCTCTAAAGCACACTTATTTTAATCGTTAGAATCATTAGAACTAAATGTGATCGTTAGAATTTCAAAGCCACAATTCAGATTAGAGTTTAGAAAAGCAGCTCTCTAATTGTTCAAGCACAATAACCACTGATGTCTGGTGTTGGAAGTGACTTTACAGCTAAATTGAGAGTCTTAATATTAGGAGTGTTTTCTAAAATCAACTTATGTACCATACAGTCTTTGCTTTTTGAATTTTTAAATGCTTATAGGATATACACTATACTAAAGGCCAAATTTACTTCTATTAATAAACTGTGTCTATGGGGTTGCTTAAGCTAAATGTCTATGGCAGCATTTATTAAATTTAGGTTTATTAAATGCCTGGCATGGTACTAAGTGCTCTCTCTATGATCACACAAACATGCCTAGAAGAGGAAGAGCTATTGTTACATATGAATGAGAGCAAACTTAACCTGCCCATGGTAACACAGCTAGTAAATTGAAGATTTGAGATTGAAGACCAAGCAGTCTGGCTCCAAAGCCCATGATCTTAACTGAAATAAATATTATAAATATTTATTGATGAATATCTAAGGAAATCATAGCTTTAAAGGATCCATCCCTATGTGTTCTGATTACCTTTTGCAACTGAGCCAAAATAGAAGGTAGAAATGAGAAGCTATTTTCCTCTGCAAGTTCCCATTTGAAAGTAATAAAGGAAATGTTTTTCAGATGACGTCTGCTCTATTATTGCACATTATCAACTGGATCACATTTCCTATTACTTTGCAAATTATTTGGCATTTATTTGCTATATTTAGCTGCAATTGGTCGTTAGTCTACTTTGCTGGGTAACTTGAATTCTCTAAGTAGGGTTTTTAAAAGTACTAAAGAATATATTTTTGCTACAAAAAGTACAGGGAAGAAATTTAAAACCATTATTATTCCCACTATCCAAAGATAACCACTCAACACATTTTGGTATAAATCATTCCAGGCATTTTTTTTTCCCCTCTGCTCATATGGACAGATAATTTGTTGAGTGTTTTCTTCTATCTGCTGTAGGTAATTTTCTTCCTTTGTCCCGAGAAGTTAGCCAAATCTTGTCTTTCGGTGGCTTCTATATTGCAGAAATACCACAAGACGTGACGGGACTTTTGTTGAGAAGCTAAGAGATATGCAAGGTTCCCCAAATTAAGAACTGAGCCGTGGAAGGCCATGGGAAACTATGCTGGACCAAGGCCAGCAAGAATGCACTCAGGCCCCCCAACAACAAGCTTCAGAACGATTACATCAGTGGTAACCAACACAGAATGAGGCTTTTCCTTGAATGGGACATGTAGCATAGGACAATCAGAACTTTTTATGCCCCCTGAAGAGACAGCAGGGAGAAATTGTAAAATGTGACGTGTCTTGTACTCTGTATCAAAATAAATTTATAAATATGTGTAATTTCAAGCTGAGTATAAATTGGTATGTGAGTCTGTCAAAGTCCCTTGCATTTACTTGCCTGAATTAATGTGATAAAGACTTTTGTTTGTGACCGAAGTCCTCCTTCAGTTTTTTTTTTCTTTTAGTTATTTTATTTTATTTATTTTTGGCTGTGTTGGGTCTTCCTTGCTGCATGTGGGCTTTCTCTGGTTGCGGTGAGCGGGGGCTACTCTTCGTTGCGGTGAGCAGTCTTCTCATTGCGGCGGCTTCTCTTGTTGCAGAGCACGGACTCTAGGCGCACAGGCTTCAGTAGTTGTGGCTCGCGGGCTCTAGAGCGTAGGCTCAGTAGTTGTGGTGCACGGGCTTAGTTGCTCCGTGGCATGTGGGATCTTCCCCTACCAGGGCTCGAACCCCTGTCCCCTGCATTGGCAGGCGGATTCTTAACCACTGCGCCACCAGGGAAGCCCCTCCTTCAGTTTTTTTCATTGAGATATAATTTACATACCATGAAATTCACCAATTTAAGATATACAACTCAGTGGTTTTTTCCTACATTCAAGAGGTTGTGCAGCCAATACGACTATCTAATTTCAGAATATTTACAATCACTCAAAAAAAAAAAAACCAACAAGCAAACAAACAAAAACTTGTAGGTGTTTGCAGTCACTTCCATTCCCCTCCTAATCCCCAATCTCTGGCAACCACTAATCTACTTTCTGTCTGATTTTCCTTTTCTAGACTTGTCATATAAATAGAACCATATAACTGTGGCCTTTTTTGTCAGGCTTCTTGCACAAAGCATGTTTTCAAGTTTCATCCATGTTGCAACATTTATCAGAACTTTATTCCTTTTTCCAGTAGAATAATATTGCATTGTATGGACATACTGCTATTATTTATCCATTCATCAGTTGGTAGACATTTGGTTTGTTTCTACATTTTGGCCATTATGAAGACTGCTGCCATTAATATTTGTATACAAGTTTTCATGTAAAGTGTTTGTGTGTTTTTATTTCTCTCTGTGTACATACCAAGGAGTGCAATTACTGTGTAATATTGTAACTCTATATTTAACTTTTTGATGAACTGCCCAAGTTTTCCACAGTAGTTGCACCTTTTTGCATTCCCACAAGCAATATATGATGGTTCCAACTTCTCCACAACCTTGCCAGCAATTTTTATCATCCACCTTTTTTATTATAACTACCTGAGGGGGTTGGAAGTAGTATATCATTGTGGTTTTGATTTGCTGGTGATATTTATCATCTTTTCATGTGCTTATTGGCCATTTGTACATCTTTAAAGAAAAGTTTTCAGATACTTTACTCATTTTTAAATTGAGATATTTGTATTTTTATTGTTGAGTTGTGAGAGCTCTTTACATATTCTGGATACTAGACTCTTATCAAATAAGTGATTTGCAGATATTTCTCTTAATCTCTAGGTTGTCTTTTCACTTTCTTGATGCTACCCTTTAAAACGCAAAATTTTGAATTTTAATTTTGTCCACTTTATCTACATTTTTTGTTAAATTTATTCTTAAGTATTTTTAATGTTAATGGAGTTGTTTTCTCAATTTCATTTTAGAATTATTAATTCTAGTATATAGAAATACAACAAATTTTTATATTGCTCTTGTATCCCACAACCAAACTACACTTGTTTTTTAGCTTTAATAGTTTTTTTATGGATTTTAAAGGATTTTTTACATGAAAGACCATATAATCTGAAAATAAAAGAGTTTTTACATCTTCCTTTCTAATCTGGATACCTTTTATTTCTTTTTCGTGCTTAATTGTCTTGGCCAGATCCAGTAGTACAATGCTGAATAGAAGTGAAAATTGCTGGCATGTTTGTCTTATTCCTGATTTTAGGAGGAAAGTTTTCAGTGTTTCACTATTATATACTATATTAGCCATGGATTTTTCATGTATGTCATTTATCAGGTTGAGGAAGTTCCCCTCTATTCCTTATTTATTGAATGTTTTTGTCATTAAAAGGTGTTGGATTTTTTTCAGATTCTTTTCTGCCTCTCTTAAGATGATCAGGTGGTTCGTTTGGTGTATGTATGTATGTATGTATGTATGTATTTTTACTTTACTCTACTAATATGATGTATTACGTTGATTGATTTTCATTTGTTGAACCAAACTTGCATTCTTGGGATAAATCCCCCTTGGTCTTGGTGTTTAAGCCTTTTCATATACTGCTTGTTTTGATTTGCCAGTATGTTGTTGAGGATTTGGGGGTTCATATTCATACGGTGTATTAGCCTATAGTTTTCTTTTCTTGTGATATCCTGGTGTGGTTTTCCTATCAGGAAAACACTGGCCTAAAATAGTTAGTTAGGAATGGTTCCCTTCTCCCCTATTTTTTGGAAGTTTCATTAATTTTCTCTATACCTTCTCTTTTCTATTTAATTGACTTTTTCACTCAAATCTGTATTATTTCTTTCTTTTGGTTAGTTTGATTGTCTTTCCCAGTTTCTTAAGAAGGAAGATGGAAGATTAGGTAATGGATTTGAGACATGTTTTTTTTTTTATTGTAAGCATGTATGTCTATAAATTTCCCTTTTGCTATTGCTAAATCCCATAAGTTTTGATATGTTTTCTTTTCATTTTTATTCATCTCAAATAATTTTCTAGTATCTCTGATTTCTTCCTTCACTTATTAGTTATATAGGAATGCATTGATTAATTTCCACATGTTTATGAATTTCCAAAATATCCTTCTGTTATTGATTTCTAATTTTAGTCCATTGTGGCTGGAGGACATACATTGTAAGATTTATATCCTATTAAGTTTTTGAGGCTTTTCTATGGCCTTGATATTGTCTATACTGAAGAATGCTCCATATGCACTAGAGAAGAATGTATAATCAACTGTTCTTCAGTTGAGTGTTGTATAGATGTCTGTTAGGTCTAGTTAGTTTATAGTATCAATCAAGTCTTCTATTTCCTTGCCGATCATCTTTCTAGTTGTTCCATACATTTTTAATGAGGTATAATAATAATCTTCTATTATTGTTGATATATCTATATTTCCCTTTAATTCTGCCAGTTTTTCTTTCATCTATTTGGGGACTCAATTGTTTGTTTGTTTGTTTTACTAATTCTGCCAATCTCCTCTGCCTTTTAACTGGGGAGTTTAATAAATTTACTTTAACTAAATTACAGATAAGATTTATGCCTGTCATTTTGCTCTTTATTTTCTATATATCTTATGTCCTTTTGTTCCTCCTTTCCTCCATTTTTGTCTTCTTTTGTGTTAAATGGCTATTTTCTTGTTTACGGTTTTAATTCTCTTGTTGCTCCTTTACTATATAATTTTTAGTTTTTCTTTTCTTTTTCTTTTGGTGGTTGCATTGGGAATTATCATCATCATCATCTTAATTTATAACAACCTATTCAGGTTAATACTAACTTAATTTTAGTAGTATACAAAAACTTTCTTCTAATATATCTCTGTTCCCTACCTCCTTTAAGCTGCCTGTTCAAATTTGCTGTTGAATGCCTCTAATGATTTTAATTTTTTATTTCAGCTATTGGACTTTTCAGTTCCAATGAGAAAGTGAAAGGAAGAAAAAAAGAAAGGGGATGGCTCCTCATCCTACCCTCCTCATAACAGCCTGGCTAGACCAGTCAAGGAAACCACTATGGAACACCAGTCTGTTTTGCTGGAAACAGAGACAAGAAGGTCCCCAGGGCACCTGCCCCTGCAGTGCAGCATTCCTTTCAGGGGCTCTAGCAGCTGTGCTGATGGTAAAGGGCATGTTTCTCAGATTGTTAGCACAGTGGACCTCACATAGGCAGCCTGAGTCAGTGACCATGAATACACTATTTACTGACACCTGTGAGACAACCTTGAGGACTCCCAGGTACACCTGGAGAGACTATGAAGTAACACAGAGGTGCAGCATATTTTGAATATTAAATATTCATGTGACATCATATATTCTCACAGACTCCCTCCACCTTTTAAGTAAATTTCATTTTTTAGAGCAGTTATAGGTGGGATCAAAACATTCAGCAGTATATTTCCTGAATTGGTGTCTGCCTGCAGTAAATGCTGTGCTTCTTATTTACTATAGGTTTTAATGCAGGGTACCTCTACCCTTCTCTTTAAATTCATTTTCTTATAAAATAGTTTATCGTCTTTGGAGTAAAAAACATCTCCTTTTACTTGAGTAATTACTATTTTGGGTGGTTCATCATCTCTTCCTTTATCTCTACCTTTGCATTCATTTCTGCCATTTTCTGCTTGGCTCACCAATGTTGTAGTGAAAAATGGTGAAGAAACTGGTTTACTTTGTGTAATATTTTTGCCAAAAGAGCTGGTTTGCCAAGGGAAAATAAAAATCCAGCCAGGGGGCCAAAGCTTAACAAGCCTAAAACAGAGGCATCAATTTTCTTGCAAAAGCGTCTGTTGCTCCTAGCAATGGGTCCATTGTCTTTTCAGACACAGACTTCACTTTCTTTTCAGATGTAGCTTTAGTTTTGTTGTCATGAAACAAAAATGATGATTCTTGTTGTAATTTGTTTGAATCAAATAGGGAAAGAGAGTGTGTTTCAACCAACATTTTGTTAGTTCCATTTTGATAATGATTACTGCCACTGTTCCCATGTTTAATGTTTGCTAAATATTTCTTACAGTCTTTAAAGATAGGTGCCAGATCAGAGCGGGTTTGTGTCACATGCTTCACTATCCAATCATGAAGAAAAAGTTTAACACAGCTGACTTCTTGTTACTAGCATTCCATTGGTATGCTTTATCCCAATAAAGACAGGAAAAGGGCCATTAGTTTTGGGATTTGAACTCTTTTTCTAACCTTTTGAAGTAATAGAATCAAAGGCTGCCTTGGTCCATGTCCCAGTCTTTGGACTATTGAGGGAAGGGGCACTAATTACTGCTCTTTCCATTTGACAGTCCTTGTGAAGGTTGCACTGCAGTGCCTTTACCAAATCCAAAAAACTGTCCTCCTCCAGAAAGTATAACCACACCATTGAAACATTTAAAAGCCCCTTCACTATCAGATTGAAATTTAACCTTCCTACACTTTGCTTTTTTAATGACTATTCCTCAAGACTTCCTCACTGACCACAGAGAATGCTCCCTCATCTTCTGCTTTGTCATCTTGATCCCAATTTCTGTTTATTCCTTCTCTGTGATCCTTTTGGCAGGTCCAAGGTCACGATAGAGGAGCTCGAGTCTGAGGTAGATGCTGGTCTCCTGGAAGAGCGCTTGGTTGCTCCCAGTGAATTTCTAGGGCTCATGCTATTCCGAAAACTTCATGGTTATTAAGCCCAGAGTCTCAAACACTGCTTTTCCCAGGGGCCTCATTGCTATGTTCAGAGTGAGGAGGAGACCATCTCCCACTTCAGTGTAACAGTGTAACAGTGCCAAGCTCTGGGCTACCATCTTGTAACTACAGGGGCATTTTATATTTTTTAGTTACTAAATCTGGCAACCTATACTGAGGAGCGAGATATTTCAGGGAAAGGATGAAAGACATAGTCAAGACGTAGCAGATCGACATTCCTAGAAGGAGCTAAGAGGAGGGTCTTGTTTGTAGGGAGATATAACCAAGGTCCCTGCACACTGGTGGTACCCAGGGTTCGCTTCCCCTTGAAACCCCTAGATAAGGGAAAATCACCTGGAAAAAAAGGTACTTTTGTATACTGAACTACGTACCCTGAAAGCAACTATTTTGAAAGAGTGTTCTTGGAAGTGGCACTATTAAGTGTTTTCCCCTGAACAGAAATAAACACTCTTGGGAAAGTTTAAGTTACATCTCAAAAAATATGAGTTTGTGACTGTAAATTTTAACCTGTGACAGTTGCCTCTTTGAGATGTGTTGCCAGTGCCAAGATATATTATCAGGGTTGCATATAGCAAGAGAATGGGGGCAGGGGCACCCCTCACACAGCAAAGGATAGTGTCTTTGCTTCTGTGACAGTGACCACTGCAGTTCCCTGAATACTAACCCACCTCTTCCCCAGAAGAGCCAGGGATAGCAAGACTTGTGTTCATAATTTCTTTATTTAAAAAAAAAAAAATGAATTATCTTATCAAAATAATATCCCTATTTTTAATGAGAAAAAATAAATAGTCCTAAAATCTTATTTAAAAGAAAAAAATAGCAATACCTTGCCTCACAGTTCCTCATCCAGACCCCCGCTCCCTAAAATTTAACTGAGACCTTTTCTTTGCCGTTTGCTCCTATTCTGACTACAAGTTTATACCTTTTCTGTTCTTCTACACTCATTCAAGTGGGGTTTGTGGAAGATTTTCAGATAAATACGTGTGTCTTCAATACGAAGTCTAGAAGTCTGATTTTCTTTATAATTCTTCATGGTGACTAGCACAGTGATCTATCCAAAAGGGCAAATCAGTAAACAAAACTGAATGTTACTGAGCACATAGAAGCAAACAGCTGCTCTGAAAAACAGAAACTGGCAAATTCCCATTGGTAAATCTGTTTTTAGTGATGACCAAATACCTGTGGTCTGGATCTGCTGCACATCAGTGTTCTTGTAGTTCTTCAACCATGTGTAAACAGTCTCCAAAATTATTTGGAGATCCACAAGAGCATCAGAGCACATGCATGAAATCGGTGGCCACTGCCAGTTTTTCAATGCCATGTCCCTCTCTTTTACTAGGCAATAGAGTCATAAGTTCTTTCCTCTGTGTGCTCATGGAGAGAGCGATTTCTGGTGTCTTTTCCTCTTCTTACGAAAACTTCTGATGAGGACACAATCCCTGTGGAATTAGGGCCACATTTAACCTCATTTAAATGACCTCACTTAATCTTAAATACCTCCATATAAAGCCCTATCTCAAAATACGGTCAAATTGGGGGTTAAGGGCTTCAACCTATGAATGGGGATAGGCACAATTCAGTTCATAACAAACAAAAACCATCTAAATAAATATTCAGTGGTTACATGTTATTAGTATATTAAAAAGTATATTTAATGCTCAGGGGAAAGTCTGGGAAAGTTGAAAGCAGGAGTTAAACAAAGACACAAAGTTTCAGTTTTCCCTCAATTTCACTTGAAAATAAAAGCATGACTTTAAATATGTCATTGCAAGGCAGGGGAACCAGCTCTATAAATCAGGATATTACATTACAGTTAGTAAATACCTCTTCTAAAAGGAGGTATCCTTATCAGTTGCTATCTAGTTTATAGAAATTTGCTAAAAATAGGTCCGAAAATTATTTGAAGCTGGAGACTATACAATCTCAGCAGCCTCTCCCCACAGATTAATTGTAACTCTGAATGTACAAACTTGAATAAAATGTTAACAGTAAGCATACTTCCCTTAGGAATTTATTATATTACTGTAAATTATGCAAATAGCTTTCCCTAAATTTTTTTCAGAAAATATTTATTGACAAACCTCGTGGAATTATCTCAACTATTTACATGGCTGTTAATTTCTCTTAAAGTCTGCATCAATTTACTACTGTACTTCCTATTTGTGCGGGTTGTAATACTGGTGAAAAGAATAAAAATAGCTATTGCACTTATTTGTTTGTTTTGTTGTTGTTGTTGTTTTTGCCCTGCGGCACGTGGGATCTTAGTTCCCTGACCAGGGATCGAGCCTGTGCCCTCTGCAGTGGGAGCATGGAGTCTTAACCACTGGACCACCAGGAAAGTCCTTTTCTGCACTTGTCTGTAACGGTGGAAGTTTTGTTGCATGGAAAGGACCAGATTTATCATTAAGTTTCAGGATACTTTTAAACAGAATTCAGTCTAGAAATAATATGGGGAAAAAGTGTTTCTTTTGAAATTATGACAAAAGGCTTATAAAATAATTATATCATTATATTACATAAGTATGAAACATGTGACACATATGGAATCATTCATAAGCAGAGAAAGTGGGTCCAGAGGGTGGCTGAGGGATTTGAAGGGTGTACGGCAGGAACAGGGTCCAGTGGGGCCTGCTGCTGATTTGCTAAGCAGAGAAGGGATCAGTCTCCAGTAACAGACTCATGTTATTCAAAATACCCCGGAGAGATCCAAGGAGAGGACTGGGGTTGGCTGCATGAACACAGACTGAAGGGGGCTAATGCGCCACAGCTAGCCGGGAAGGAGTCCTGGAAAATGTCTGGAGCTGCCTAAGAGGCAAGAGACCATTGTTTCAGGGCGCGCAAGGAGAGGGGATTCAGAGCACTGCCTAAATGAGCTCCAGAGACAGGCGTGAGCTGCGGCTATCAGCACGGACACCAGAGACGGGCATGAGACTCTAAGGCTGCTGCTGCAGCCACCAAGAAGCCTGTGTGCGAGCACAGGTCACTCTCCACACCGCCCCTCCCGGGAGCCTGTGCAGCCCGCCACCGCCAGGGTCCCGTGATCCAGGGACAACTTCCCTGGGAGAACGCACTGCGCGCCTCAGGCTGCTGCAACGTCACGCCGGCCTCTGCCACCGCAGGCTCGCCCCGCCTCCTCTGTACACCTCCCTCCCCGCGGCCTGGGTGAGCCAGAGCCCCCGAAGCAGCTGCTCCTTTAACCCCGTCCTGTCTGAGCGAAGAACAGACGCCCTCAGGCGACCTACATGCAGAGGCGGGTCCAAATCCAAAGCTGAACCCCGGGAGCTGTGCAAACAAAGAAGAGAAAGGGAAATCTCTCCATGTAGCTCCAGAGCAGCAGATTAAGTCCCCACAGTCAACTTGATATACCTGCATCTCTAGAATACCTGAGTAGACAACGAATCATCCCAAAATTGAGGTGGTGGACTTTGGGAGCAACTGTAGACTTGGGGTTTGCTTTCTGCATCTAATTTGTTTCTGGTTTTATGTTTATCTTAGTTTAGTATTTAGAGCTTATTATCATTGGTAGATTTGTTTATTGATTTGGTTGCTCTCTTCCTTTTTTTTAAATATATATATATATATTTTTTTTCCTTTTTCTCCTTTTGTGAGTGTGTATGTGTATGCTCCTTTGTGTGATTTTGTCTGTATAGCTTTGCTTTTACCATTTGTCCGAGGGTTCTGTTTGTCTATTTTTTGTTAGTTTGTTTGTTTTAGTATAATTTTTAGTGCTTGTTATCATTGGTGGATTTGTTTTTTGGTTTGGTTGCTCTCTCTTTCTTTCATTTTTTTTTCTTTTTTTATTTTTAATAATTCTTTTATTTTTTATTTTAATAACTTTCTTTTATTTCATCTATTTATTCTTTCTTTCTTTTTTTCTCCCTTTTCTTCTGAGCCGGGTGGCTGACAGAGTCTTGGTGCTCCAGCAGGTGTCAGGCCTGAGCCTCTTAGGTGGAAGAGCCGAGTTCAGGACATTGGTCCACCAGAGACCTCCCGGCCCCACGTAATATCAAATGACAAAAGCTCACCCAGAGATCTCCATCACAAGCTAAGACCCAGCTCCACTCAACGACCAGCAAGCCACAGTGCTGGACACCCTATGCCAAACAACTAGCAAGACAGGAACACAACCCCACCCATTAGCAGACAGGCTGCCTAAAATCATAATAAGTCCACAGACACCCCAAAACACACCACCGGACGCAGTCCTGCCCACCAGAAAGACAAGATCCAGCCTCATCCACTAGAACACAGGCACCAGTCCCCTCCATCGGGAAGCCTACACAACACACTGAACCAATCTTAACCACTGGGGGCAGACACCAAAAACAATGGGAACTACTAACCTGCAGCCTGCAGAAAGAAGACCCCAAACACAGTAAGTTAAGCAAAGTGAGAAGACAGAGAAAAACACAGCTGATGAAGGAGCAAGGTTAAAACCCATCAGACCTAACAAATGAAGAGGAAATAGGCAGTCTACCTGAAAAAGAATTCAGAGTAATGATAGTAAAGATGACCCAAAATCTTGGAAATAGAATGGAGAAAATACAAGCAATGCTTAAGAAGGACCTAGAAGAACTAAAGAGCAAACAAACACTGATGAACAACACAATAAATGAAATTTAAAATTCTCTAGATGGAATTAATAGCAGAATAACTGAGGCAGAAGAACGGATAAGTGACCTGGAAGATAAAAGAGTTGAAATAACTACTACAGAGCAGAATAAAGAAAAAAGAATGAAAAGAATTGAAGAGTCTCAGAGACCTCTGGGACAACATTAAACACCCCAACATTCAAATTATAGGGGTCCCAGAAGAAGAAGAGAAAAAGAAAGGGACTGAGAAAATATTTGAAGAGATTATAGTTGAAAACTTCCCTAATATGGGAAAGGAAATAGTCAATCAAGTCCAGGAAGCACAGAGAGTCCCATATAGGATAAATCCAAGGAGAAACACGCCAAGACACATATTAATCAAACTATCAAAAATTAAATACAAAGAAAAAATAGTAAAAGCAGCAAGGGAAAAACAACAAATAACACACAAGGGAATCCCCATAAGGTTAACAGCTGATCTTTCAGCAGAAACTCTGCAAACCAGAAGCGAGTGGCAAGACATATTTAAAGTGATGAAAGGGAAAAACCTACAACCAAGATTACTCTACCCAGCAAGGATCTCATTCAGATCGATGGACAAATTAAAACCTTTACAGACAAGCAAAAGCTAAGAGAATTCAGCACCACCAAACCAGCTTTACAACAAATCCTAAAGGTACTTCTCTAGGCAGGAAACACAAGAGAAGGAAAAGACTTACAATAACAAACCCAAAACAATTTAAAAAATGGTAATAGGAACACACATATCGATAACTACCTTAAATGTGAATGGATTAAATGCTCCCACCAAAAGACATAGACTGGCTGTATGGATACAAAAACAAGGGCTGTATATATGTGGTCTACAAGAGACCCACTTCAGAACTAGGGACACATACAGACTGAAAGTGAGGGGATGGAAAAGGCCTTCCATGCAAATGGAAATCAAAAGAAAGCTGGAGCAGCAATTCTCATATCAGACAAAATGGACTTTAAAATAAAGACTATTACAAGAGACAAAGAAGGACACTACATAATGATCAAGGGATCAATCCAAGAAGAAGATATAACAATTGTAAATATTTATGCATCCAGCACAGGAGCACCTCAATACCTAAGGCAAATGCTAACAGTCATAAAAGGGGAAAGCGACAGTAACACAATCATAGTAGGGGACTTTAACACCCCACTTTCACCGATGGACAGATCATCCAAAATGAAAATAAATAAGGAAACACAAGCTTTAAATGATACATTAAACAAGATGGACTTAATTGATATTTATAGGACATTCCATACAAAAACAACAGAATACACTTTCTTCTCAAGTGCTCATGGAACATTCTCCAGGATAGAGAATATTGGGCATATACCCTGAGAAAACCATAATTCAAAAAGAGACATGTACCACAATATTCATTGCAGCTCTATTTACAATAGCCAGGACATGGAAGCAACCTAAGTGTCCATCAACAGATGAATGGATAAAGAAGATGTGGCACATATATACAATGGAATATTACTCCACCATAGAAAGAAACAAAATTGAGTTATTTGTAGTGAGGTGGATGGACCTAGAGACTATCATACAGAGTGAAGTAAGTCAGAAAGAGAAAAACAAATATCATATGCTAATACATATATATGGAATCTAAAAAAAAAAAATTGGTTCTGAAGAACCTAGGGGCAGGACAGGAATAAAGATGCAGATGGTAGAGAATGGACTGAGGACACAGGGAGGGGGAAGGGTAAGCTGGGACAAAGTGAGAGAGTGGCATGGACATATATACACCACCAAATGTAAAATAGCTAGCTGGTGGGAAGCAGCCGCATAGCACAGGGAGATCAGCTCGGTGCTTTGTGACCACCTAGAGGGGTGAGATAGGGAGGGTGGGAGGGAGATGCAAGAGGGAAGAGATATGGGGATATATGTATATGTATAGCTGATTCACTTTGTTATACAGCAGAAAGTAACACACCATTGTAAAGCAATTATACTCCAATACAGATGTTAAAAAAAAAAAAAACGCCCAGGAGAGAGATCCAGTTTATTCACAGTTTTGCAAGAGTCTGAACCTCAGTGTGTGATTTTTAACATATGATAATGTTTTGATGAATATAGCAATTTGTGAAACTTTGAAAAATAAGAGACTGAACAGAAGCATGGTCTATGAATCATTTTTCACAGATTTTTCTTTCAGTCACTGTTAGCCAGTTTTCCCTCTTTTATCATAAATACGTGTGTCCATCATGGCAGGAAGTTCTCGTGGGAGTTCAGAAAAATTTTAAATTCAATGCCTGTGGATTCACTCATTTAAAAGTCTGTACTGAGAGCGTATTTGTTGCTTGTGCTTGGTGCTGGGACAGAGCAGGAAGAAGCCGGCATTCATGATCTTTGCCCCCAGGTATCCCGGTCTATGGATACTTCAGAGTTAGAGCTGATTGTCCACTGAGACACACTCAAACTGGCCCCTTTATGATCAACTTCCATTCTGATTGGCCAGTGTTCTATTTTGATGGGCTAGTGTCTGTGCCATAAAAGGTGCCTAAATATTCTGAATAGCTCCCTGATGATAATGTTATAGCAAGTATTCAGCTTAAATTTTCAAACGACATTATTTCAGTGATACGTGTGTGTGTGCATACACTTGATTTCACTTTATAGTAATCTAAAAATTCTGAATATCATTTGACAGACTTTACAACTCCAAAGTAGACAAAATAAGCCAATATAAAGCCAACTGACCCTATTATTGGGTGTTGTATGCCCTACAAAGAGCACCATCTCTTCACGCTACTAAACAGTCCTGCCTAATCCAAGCAGCATTATATATGAAGCAGGGGCTGCAATATTGAAGGAGAGGCTTAACCCAAGTCTCAGTTCTGAGAACTTGCACACATCATCACCTCTGTAAGTGAAAGCCTCCTTACCTCTAAAATAGAATCAAACAACATGACCTCATCTTTTCCAAAAGGCTGCTGTGAGAGGCAGGCGAGAAGGTAACACAAATGTAAGGTCTTATTTTTTCATTTTGTTTCCACTGGCTTTTAAAATCCAATCCATGAACTTTTCTTACTTTTAGGGATAATGGTGTTTAAACCAATTCTCTTTGGTTCACTTGGATTCACTGTTTACACTGAAGAGAAAGTACCTACAGCAGAATTCTTAAGAAGTTGGCCCTGATAACTGGCTGTTTCCTCATTTTTCTCCCGTTAAGCTGAACTTCTTGGACCATCTTCTATACTGAAGAAACCTAGCCTCAGTGTTCCCACCTCCACGTGTTCAAGTCTCTTTCAAATACACTTTCCCCAGTATATGACGCGAAGTGACTGGAGGCATATCGCATTTTTATTCCATACAACAAAGCAAACATTGGATTTTTTCAACTGTCACAATGGCTGCACATGGGAGGTAAACATAAAGTGAATTTTGTTATAGCCCCTCTGTCAGAGAATTATTTTTACACTTAATAAAAAGGGGAATTTTATGAGAGGTTTTGAAATCTGTTGTACAAGTGTGAGCTAGAAACACAAAGGCCACATAACTAACTGCAAATGTGAGACGTGGCTGAGGGTGGAAGTGGGGACAAAGGGTAAGCGTTCTGTGTGGGAAGCAACCTCTTCTCCTGGATTTAACCTAGGTTGTAACTCTGTGATTTTTTAAATTTACAAACACTTTGCCAATCTTATAAAGAATCCAAAGGCATACTCAGTCATGATAAAAATAGCAAATCATATCCGGCCACCTCCATTGTAAAGTGGGCGTGGTAGCCAAGAAAAGGGAATCCATGCCAGCACCTGTGGGTCAGGTGACTTCAGAGAGCCTGACCGCATGGAAAAGTAGCTCTTGTGTCTGCTAGACAACTGAGGAAGACAAAGTATTCAGAACTAGCATTATTTTTGCTTAAAGATTCCAAGAGGGAGAGATAGCCTATACTGAAAATAATGGCATTCTGAAAGTCACAGGTGGTTTCAGAAACTCATGGCAGTCCCTCTACCCAGAGCCTTTACCAAAATGTCAAGGCTGCGAGGACTTGGGAACTTTGGTTGCTGGTTGAGTAGCTGTTTCCCAGAGACAATTCTATACCAAGAAAGGAGAAGTACATGTTTGATGAGCCCTAGTCATCTCTGCCACAGCTAAATCTTTGGCTTTAAAACGTTTGGGTAAACAATTTGCATACAATTTTCAAGCTGAGCTGTGTATGAAATCTTGAACGATATTATTTCCTTGAGTGATTTTTATGATAAATCTAAAGTTGAGGTTTCATTTTAAATGGATGAAGGGTAGAACCCAGCTTCCAGTATAATCTTGGATTGCATTGCTAATCAAAGTGAGATTATTAATTTAGGGAGTGTTGCATTAGGCATGGTTTTTGAGGAGGAGCCAGCTGAGATTGCTTCATCTTTGGTCTCGGCCGCGTCCCAAGTTGCTGACTCTCCTTTTGTGGCCAATGAGTTCTTATGACAATCACCAATCTCACTGGTCCAATAATTTTTCTCTCTTGAAAGACTTTCCTTATGCTACCTAGTGAGCAAGATTACTACTGCCTAAGAAAACAAGACTCCCAGTAGATTAAAAATCGTAAAATGTATAGAAATTGGGGGGATTTGAGGTGGGGCAGAATCCAGATGGTTTAGACTGGTATGACGGATTTTGCATGCTTGGTTTTAGTTACTATTACCACTAATAGCCATATCATCAAACCACTCAAGCCTAAAAACATCATATGGTAAAATCACTCAGTTTTCACTTAAATGACAAATGGAAGAGTTTATATGTACACTAAAAACCCATAAGTGACAAGGAATAAGTCAAAGAAGGACATATACTCATTTTCCTATGTGACCATTTTTCGGCTAAGTAGAATTCTAAACATGAATATAATTTATATACGGATTAGGAAAATAAAGCTTGTAACTTACTCTCATGTTAGGTGAAGTTTTGAATTTTAAAAAGGGCATGAGATGTTAGTAATCAACATTACAGAGGCCAGAGGATGAACATCTGAATGGGAGCAGGGGCTGGCACTTCTATGTAAAGAAACACATCTAGAATATCTCTTATATTCATGAGGAGTTTATGATTATTACTGTTACAAAAGAAAAAGAAAAAACACAACATTTTGCTTACAATGTGAATTCAGCTTGTGTGTCCTACTCTGAATGCATAGGCATAAGCTATCAAACAACAATAGATTTACTGAACCAAAAAATGAGATAAAAAGTTATTTTAAAATACTTAACCTTGGTTCAGGATTTCAGATTATACTTCGGTAAAAACAATTATTTTAATAAGAACCTTTTGCTTCTACTATCAAGAAGTATTTTGTAATACATAGATATATATAAAGGTTAACTTTAAATTTATTGTATATTTTTTAATTCAGTCTAGGAATATATTTTGGCATCCATAAAAAAGTTTTGAATTCAAATTTAAATATTTTTATTGTCAGAAAGGTCAGTAAATTCACTGAATAAAAAAAGCCTACTATAACTTTATTAAACCTTCAGTGTTTGGTAAATTCCACATAAATCAGACTAAAAGCAGTGATCACATTTCAGCATTTTACCTTATGACAGTATAAAATACGCCACAGATCAAGATTTTTAGGTAAAGGATGTTTTCTGATGAGAAAAAAAGTGGAAATTCAAAAGGATAAGCAAATTAGCTTGAAAAATATTTTTACACACAATCATAATAAAACTTTAGAATAAAAAATCAAGTTTTTTTTTTAGAAAGTACAGTTATGAAAATAAAATATTCTTACATATTCCCTATGGATATTTTTAAATTATTTTAAATGTAAGAATTTGTGTCCGGTTAACAGCTTAGAAGTATATATTTGTTTACAACTGTATAGTCATAGTCAGCAGAAAATGGCAACTAAATACGAAGAGTCATAAAAAGAAAGCTATATTTTTCCCTCGGCTTATTTTAGTTTTTGGATTTATTCTGGTGCATGGTCAAACGTCCTAAATCATTGCTGGGGTATTAGGTTCCCAGAGCTGCTATAACAAAATACCACAAACTGGGTGGATAAAAGACATTTACAACCACACAGCCTGGAGGTTAGAAGTCTAAGATGAAGGTGTAGGCAGGGTTGGTTTCTTCTGAGGGCTGTGAGGAAAGGACCTATTCCATGCCTCCCTCCTTGGCTTGTAGATGGCCGTTTTCATGTTCCTATGGCTTTTCCCCTGTATGTGGGTCCATCTCCAAATTTCTCTTTATAAGGAAAACAGTCATATTGGATCAGGGCCCATAATCACCTCATTTTAACTTGGTAAAAACCCTATCTCTAAATAAGGTCACATTCTGAGGTACTAGGGTTAGGACTTCAGCATATGAATGGGGGAGCACACTTCAGCCCATCACAACTATAAATCTCAGTAATCATGAGTGCAGGTATCGGAGGATATATGATTGAGGCAGGTATATATATAAATATATATATATATATATATATATATATATATGTCATCTTTCCAACTCTTGTGGAAGCAGAGGGTCTTTCCATCCAGGGGAGAGCACTGACAGCCTTCTCAGTTTTCACTAGCACAAAGTAGTCATAACTCCTGCTTCTCTGGCTTCCCAAAGTGAACGTGTTGTTTGACAATGAGTGGTATATTATGTCTGCAATCCAGAATGAGTGCTTTGTGAACATTCATTTAAGGATTCTAATGCTACTCTTGAATCAAATGAGTCATTAAAGGTCTACTTGAGAGCTCTCCATACCAAATAAATACCTTAACATGTGTTACACTAAAACTCCTTGCAGGGGGTTGATCACAGACTTACAATGTAGTTGTAGCCCTTGGAGTTTATCAAGGTGAATGTTGGAAATAAACCTTTGAATTCTGATTCTACGTTTACTGTAAAACTACTGTTGTCCATTTTTTTTTTTAAGTTTGGTAATTAGGAACAGAATTGTCTTTCTCAATAGCCAGCCTGTTCTCCCTTCTCTGATTATGAAAATATGTAACTTAAAATGCTACCTTTTTGGCCTTCGCGACTGTTACCAGAATTGATGCTGTCAGAGGAATTATCGAGCATAATTGTTTTTCTCCTCTTAGATGCATTATTATCTTTTAAAAATATTCCACATTTAATCTGTGTGTGTGTGTGTGTGTGTGTGCGCACATCTACCCATGCATGTGTGTGTGTGTGTCTCTTCTTTGGCAAGTTTTTCCTTAAAATTTTTGTAAATACATGAGGGGAAAGTGAGTCAATAACTTAAAATTTAATATCACAAGAAAAAACCAAACTACCTTCTTGTTTCTTACACTGTCTATTAATCTACACCACCACCTATGATGACACAATTACTCTCAGTAACTAAGGAGAATTAAGCCAATTTTATCTGTCCACAAGCAGAATGGTTCTTAGAGTCTATAAATGTCAGTTATTCCAACTGCATCACATGATTAATATGCCAACACTGAATGGTTTAAGTAGATGTCACAACTGAAATATTACAGGAATCTTAGCTCCTGCTACTGAGCCATTAAATATCACCTGTTGTCTTAGTACCATATGATTTATCAAGGACTTAAATAAAATTAAGTCTCTAATAGTACTTTCAGTAGATTTAAAGTTGAGGTTACACTTCTGCAATTCCTGGACATTTGTGTTAATTTAAAAATTACTCATAGCTATAAGAGCATTCTATGTCAATTCTACAAACAAATTCAGAGGCAGCAAATTTAAATCATATTTCTTCTTTAATATGTTTTATAAAATTAATTTTGTTTGCTTTGACCTGTGATATCACCAAAATCTGGTGAACAATTGAGACTAAACAACATTCTAGGAATGTACATTTATAAGTTGGGTAACACTTGAACAAATTCTTTAATTTCTCTATCAAGATCTCCCATATCAGATCATTACACGTTCACATCAGGGTTGTTTCATTATTGAGTTGTATATCCCATCTCAATAATTGATACATAACTCTTAGAGATATTAAATTGCCAATTGGATAATAACCATGGGATTCTTATTTCCCTACTTCTAAGAAACTGTTTGGTATCTAGGGTATTTTTTTATTATATAGCTGATAGGATCAATCAAAGTATTATTTTAATTCACAGATTTTCTAGATCAGTTGCCGCTTTCTATCTTGTCTGTAAGAGTTTTGTGTAACAAAGACTATTAATTCAGAGTCCTTGCTTACCTGAAAAGTTCCTTCATTTCACGAGAAAACCCCATTATCCAACAACTCCTCCCACTAATTGGTCTTAAAACCATTCTATCTTCTGGGCCTGTGTTTCAATAATTCAGCAGCATTTTTTGTTCATGATAAGGAGTATGTTTTTATTTTTCATTATAATGTGGTTCCAGACCACCGCCTGTCTTGTCCTCAAAATCACCTGTTCACTTTCCAGGGGGCAGCCTCTGAGTATTTAATCCAAGTAGAGGGATCGGTTGGGATTGTGATGCCTAGAAATGAGGCAGATAAGTGTGTGCAGGGAGGAGACACCCATACTTTCAACAAAATATATTAATGAATTCTTTGTGGATTCCACAATGTTCTTTTCTAAAAATAGATGTAATATTCCAAGTTTCAATAGAAAGTCTGAAAGTCTAAATTAGAGTGTGAAACTTTCCGCTCTTCAAGTTATAGAATCACGTATTTTCCCAAGCCATTCATAACAGTTTGTACCAAAATGAAATGTGTTGATTACATCGGAGCCTTCTAGAACAAAATATCTATGCCAAATTGTAGAGGAAAAAGTAACCAAGATCCATGAAATAAATATCTGAATTTTTAGAAGTTAATATATCATGTTATCTGCAGTTCAGAAGTTTCAATTTGTCAAAATTGGAGGAAGCTTGTTGGGTTGCTGAATGGCAATGCCACACTTTATTCCGTACAGGCAATAGTTTATTTATATGCATACATTATTATATTTTCATATACTTACTATAAATAATGTCATAAATTATGTATACCATTTTATATGTATACATTTCTGTAGAACAAGTACCTTTACACTTGTAACCAAAGGGATAAAATTATCCGTGTTTATTTTTAAAGTATATTTCAGTATTTGTGAGACTTAATACTAGATATTTTGTCTAAATAGATAGCTGGATGATAATTCAATATTACTTTTCAACTACAGTTTTTTAACTAAATTGCAAAGTTCATCTTCTCTATATCTATAGTAGCTATGAAAAACCTCTCATTTCCCTTCTCTTATTCCAGGAGAAACCTGGTACTAATGTGTAAAGAAAAAGAAGTAAACAACCTTAAGATATTATAAGTGGTAGCAACAAGAGAACATTGTCAGAGCTTTAGAAATTCAACTTCATAATCCCATAACATACATTGTAGATATATTTGGTGATGAGACCATCTGCAACTCCTGGTGCTAACAGGAAACATCCTTACCTGACAGATTTAGGGTATTTTTTAAAGTACTTTAATCTTATTTTATCCACCCAGAAGGTCAGTTCTGCTCTCCAAAGAAATTTAACAGTTACTCTATGTAATGTTTGCATTTAAAGGTGCTAAAAAACAATAAGTAGATGTTGCATAGTTTCCAGGCAGCTAAACACAGAGTGTGAGGATGTACAGAAAATATTCAGTTGTTAATTTACCTCATGAATATTATTATTAAAATACAAATTTTTTATTCTTCAAGTAACATAAATTTATAGGATTGATAACATGCTACAGTAATTTGCAGTCAAGTTTCTGTTTGTCAAATAGCCTACATTTATAAAGTTTTTAAACTTATTATCTGTTAGAAATTATACTAAGATGCCATCATGGGTCCTATAACTCAATAAGTTAGAATGGCCATCATGAGATGATATCTCAGTGTGGTTTTGATTTGCAGTTCCCTAATGATTAGTGATTTTGAGTGTTTTTTGTACCTGTTGGCTATCTGGATGTCTTCTTTGGAAAAATGTCTATTTAGATCTTCTGCCCTTTTTAAAATTAGATTGTTTTCTTGTTATTGCATTTTGTGAATTCATTATATGTTTTGGATATTAACCCATTATTAGATATATGATTTACAACTATTATCTTCCATTTGGTAGGTTGCTTTTTCATTTTGTTAATGGTTTCCTTTTCTGTTCAGAAGCTTTTTAGTTTGACGCAGTCCCACTTATTTTTGCTTTTGTTGTTTTGCAAAAAATCGTAGCTAAGATTGATATCAAAAAGCCTACCACCTGTTTTCTTCCAGGAGTTTTATGTTGCAGGTCCTACATTCAAGTCTTTAATCCATTTTGCGTTGATTTTTGTGTATGGTGTAAGATAGTGATCCAGTTTCATTCTTTTACACGTGACTGTCTAGTTTGCCCAACACCATTCGCTGTACAGTTTTGACTCCTTTATCATAAATTAATTGACCATATTTGTGTGGGTTTACTGCTGTCCTCTTTTTTTGGTTCAATTGATATATGTGTCTGTTTTATGCCAATACCATACTCCTTGGACTGCGATAGCTTTGTTGTATAGTTTGAAAACAGGAAGCATGATGCCTCCAACTTTGTTCTTCTTTCTCAAGATTGTTTTGGCTATTCAGAGTCTTTTGTGGTTCCATACAAATTTTAGGATTGTTTGTTCTATTTCTGTGAAAAATGCCATTGGAATTTTGATAACAATTGTATTGAATCTGAAGATTGTTTTGGGCAGTATGGACATTTTAACAATGTTAATTCTTCCAATCCATGAGCATGGGACATCTTTCCATTCATTTGTATCATCTTTAATTTCTTTCATCAATGTCATATAGTTTTCAGTGTACAGGTCATTATTAGTGTATAGAAATGCAAAGAAAACTTAATATGTTGATTTTGTATCCTGCAACCTTACCAAATTCATGTATTAGTTCTAACAGTTTTTTGTGAATTCTTTAGGGTTTTCTATAATGTAGTATCATGTTATCTGCAAATAGTGATGGTTTTACTACTTTTCTTATTTGGATGCTCTTCATTTCTTTTTCTTTCCTAATTTCTCTGAGTAGGACTTCCAGTACTATGTCAAATAAAAGTGGCAAGACTGGGTATCCTTGTCTTGTTTCTGATCTTAGAGGAAAATTATCAGCTTTTCACAATTGACTATGATGTTAGCTGTGGACTTCAATCAATTTCTTTTGCATAGAAATTAAACACTACTGATTTTACTAGATATCTACCATGTTTTTTGGAAGGGTGACTTGTTATGCTGTGTAGTTTACGCCCAGCCAAAAAGCTTCAGTGACAACCAAAATCCTTATTGCTTCACTCACCAAACATTGCTCTTTGGCTTCGGTTCTTATCAACTCAGAGGGTGAGTCTTTTTTCTAGCTTGTCAATTCAGACTGTACCTTTTCTAAATAACTGTATGTGATGATGGGGTAGCCCCATCTTTGGGGTCATTTTATTTTCAGTTAAAACTATCCAAAGTTTCCTTTAAGGCTAGGAAGTTCATATAATATCAATCTGAGAGGTCTGTCATTTAAAAGCCTTCTGGAGGGGACTTCCCTGGTGGCACAGTGGTTAAGAATCCACCTGCCCACTAGCTAACTGTTTTGCATTTCATAGTGTATATATGTTGATGCAGCAGCATAGCACAGGGACATCAGCTCGGTGCTTTGCAACGACCGAGAGGGGTGGGATAGGGAGGATGGGAGGGAGGCCCAAGAGGGAGGGGATGTGGGGATATACGTATGCATATGGCTGATTCACTTTGTTGTACAACAGAAGGTAACACATTATTGTGAAGCAATTATACCCCAATAAAGACCTATTTAAAAAAAAAACAATCTGCCTGCCAATGCAGGGGACACAGGTTCGAGCCCTGGTCCGGGAAGATCCCATATGCCACGGAGCAGCTAAGCCCGTGCGCCACAACTACTGAAGCCCACATGCACAAGCACTGGAGATTATACAGACAAGAAAAGATGGGGAATCCCTAAGTTGGAGCACATTTCCCCACTTCCACAGATCATCAGTGGGGGTGGGGTTGGAGGGGACACCAGGAGCCAATGCATTACCAGTACTTTTCCTCTAACCTCACTTCTTAACTGTTAGGTGTTAGGTGTGGAGGTAAGAGTGGGTTGTGTGAGATGGAAAAGAATATCCCCAAAGCCAACTCTGCAGTTTCAGAACAAAGGTAACTTTGGGGGAAAAAATGTACTGACTTAAGAAACAATAATGTCAATCAAACATTTTTCTAAACTGTATTCTCACCAAAGTGCTGGCTCACCCAGGAGCAAAAGTTGTGTCACAATTTGCCAACACAATAGTCTCAAGCAATTAAAGAAAAATCACACAAACAAAGAAACAAAACAGAGAAAAACAAAAACTCAGATTGTAGCTGCAAATAACAAAGTCAAGGAAATTACTGGGGCTTCCCTGGTGGTGCAGTGGTAATGCCTGCTAATGCAGGGGACATGGGTTCGAGTCCTGGTCTGGGAAGATCCCACATGCCGCGGAGCAACTAGGCCCGTGAGCCACAACTACTGAACCTGCGCGTCTGGAGCCTGTGCTCCACAACAAGAGAGGCCGCAATAGTGAGAGGCCCGCGCACCGCAAGGAAGAGTGGCCCCCACTTGCCACAACTAGAGAAAGCCCTCGCACAGAAACGAAGACCCAACACAGCCAAAAATAAAATAAATAAATAATAAAAATAAGTAAATAAAAAAAAAAAAGTCAAGCAAATTACAACTACACTATTCTGGAACAAATAATAGGTGGAGAAATAACCATTTATTCCAAGGTATGTAGATAGAAAAATATTGCAACCTGAAACTTCATCAAAAAGACTTCAGGTATACATTACAAAAGGTACAGAGGATGTCAGAAACGAGAAACAATTTTAGGAAATTGAAATATATCACAAAGAATTAAATAACATGTGTCTGTACTTTCAAGGAATGTTGAGAACACTAACTCTATGAAACATGCTGAAACATGAGTTAATAAGGCATTAGGGTGATATTTTATTTTAAAAATCAAATAGGCACAAAGAAAAACTACAGAGAAAAATAATACTAATGAAGGATTTATAATTTAATTAGAACCATTAATACACAGAAGACTCTAATGATGGTATGGAAAAGTAACTTCAGGAAAATTACACAAAATGAAGAAATGGACAAAGAGATAAAAATAATTATAGATAGATATGAAGACAGATATTGGGGACCCAAAATATGGGGTTCTTGAAAAATGACTAGGATAAATGGAACAGGGAAAAAACCCTCACAGATATAATAGAGGGCTTCCACATAAATATGACAAGCTAGCCACATGTTTCTATCCTCCCTTACATAAATCTGCACTCAGATCACATTACAGTAATGAAAAGTGGTAATGAAAGTCCATATGGACAAAAGAATTTGAAAGGGGACACCAGTGAGATAAGATTCCAACCAAGTTTGGGAAGAAGGAAAGCAGATGAATTACAATGTTTTGGCCATGGAAAGCAATATCGAAGAGAGGTTCAGAATTGGGGCAAACCGTGAAGTTGGAAAGTGAGGTCTTTGTTTCAGGCATCCCAAGACCACCCACAATTTTGATGATTCACTAGAAGGAATCACAGGATTCAGCATATAGTTGTACTCACAGTGAAGATTTATTACAGTGACACAAGAAGGATCCGTAGGAAAGACATAGGTGGAGCCTGGAGGAATCAATGTGAGGGCTTCCTACACTCCATCCTCTGTCACACAGAGCACACATTCCTGCCACTGAGGAAAATGCAGCAACATGTGTGATGTTGCTGCCCAGGGAAGCCTGTTTGAGACTAAAAGTTTAGGGTTTTCACTGGTGGCTGATCATGTAAGCACCTTTTGCCTAGCAACTACAAAAATCTACACTCCCAGCAAGAAAGCAGGTATTCACCATAAATCACAGTGTTGTACAAACAGATGAGGCACAGCAACTAACCTTACCACTTAGGGACAAAGGGAACATTTGGAAAGCCAAGGTACCAGAAGCCAGCAAAGGACCAACCTTGCAAGCAGGCCCATCTAAAGACAGGAGCTTCAGCCTGCTATGCAATGTCTCCCCAGGCCCATCTCACCTTTTACAAAATGACTTCCTCTTCCTCCACTCCTTTGCCAGATAAGAGAGACTTATTCCCTGGAGAAATTGAACCAGGCTGTTTTAAACTGGGGATGCAGACCTCATGTAGCACAAAAAATGAGGCACAGGATGAAATGCAAGGAGAGTAGGTAACAGTCTGTGCATTGAGCTATGGAGTTCTTGGGCCACCACTGCTAGCAGGTTGGAAGATTCTAGTCTAGAGAATGATTCCCCAAGAAAATTATCCTGTACTTCAGGTAAAGATTTTCCAATGAAAGAATTTTAAAGATATTTAAATGCATGTCTCTCAAGTAACTGACTAAGTTACTTTAGTGGACACCTGAGGTGGTGTGCTAAGGATCTCCTGTCTACCAACTGCCTCTTCCCCCATCATTATGGTTTAGATGGAAATGCTTCTTTCAGTACGGTGTGACCTTGTCCCTTGGACCAATTTGATTTATGTTTTGTGCTCAAGTTGAATCCTTTTCTATGGTATTTTAATTCAGCCCTAGGGAGATATCTTGAGGTCATTCTCTTCCTGGTGTCTTAAATGATGAAGTGTAAAGATTGGAAGTCACTGGCAACCACATGTTCTGCCATGTGGAGAAGTGTGTTCTTCAATGGAAGAGAATAAAGTTCAACAACAGACAGGAATGGTGGCATTTGAGTACCTGGCGTGGAATGTGCCTCACGCCCAACTGCATCCTTGCCCTTCCCAGGGTTTGGTAGTCAACATTTTCCTGAATTCTATAAGCCAACCCATTTGCCTTTATTCATACGCCATTTGGAGTTGGCTTGCAGTCGTTTGCCAATAAGTGTTATTACTAAATATCTTATGGTAATAAATCATTCCTGTTAGGTGAATTTTTAAGTTTATTTTTAGTTTTATGCATTCTTCTGGAACCCAAATGACATTTTACCAATATTTCCTCTGATTCAATTATTTCATCTCTAAGGTAAAAGGTTGGACACTGGTTTTTCAACCCTGGCTGGGCATTGGGAGTCACTTGGAGGGTTTGTGTGCGTATGTGTTTAATGTCCAGACCCCACTCTGCATACTTTCCTTTTCTTCTTCAAATACTAAAATTTATTAGTCTATGATTCAACTTGAACATTCATGCAATACATTAGGCTAACCTGAGGGATATTTTTGGTGGTGAAAGGTTTAAGAAAAGCTTAATTGACATTATATAACAGAATATAAATCTAATCTAATTTATCAGTATTCCAAAAGAAGCTAGTCAGTTAAATGTCGGATTTGCTGTGGTTGTTATCTTTTACTATAATAGCAGGAAAGGAACAAAAATATCTGAGGCAAGAGAAAAATTACATAGTACGTAAATAATACCAGTGCAGAATATTTTTTTTAAAGAAGTAGTATTTAAGGAAAATCTCACTGTACAAAGGCAAGAATCTCTTAAAGAAAATAATATTAAATCTAGTCATCTGCAAAGAATTCAAGAATTGCTTTCAAATGCCTATTTCGTCATAGAAAACAGCTATAAAACAAAGATGAACAGCTCTTGTAGCGGAGCCTTACAGACCTCCAGCCTTGTATAAATACCCTGCAAAGTCCCACACACTCGAGGTCACAGCCTTTTTCCTCCTTCCCACAGAAAGAAACAGAAGAAACATGTCTCTTTCTCATTTTCATTCAAGTCTTAATCATGATCCAAAGCTTTTATCTGCCATTAGTTTTTTCATTATTTTTCACTAATTGAGTCAACTAAATATTAAATCATCTATTCTAGACAAAATACAAAGCCAACTCAAAGGAAAAAATAAAATTAAAATACAAATTCTACTATACTCTGAATTTGTGGGGATAAAGCAGGTCTGCATATGAAATATATGGGCACCACAAATATATAAATACCAGATGAGCTCTAAAGAGAATAAAATCAAACACGGGAGCCATTGTACAGTGAAGGGTTAAAGTCTAGATTTTGAATCCAGGCCATTTTCATTTTCCTGCTTTGTGACTTTAATAGGCATTTAGTCTCAGCTTCCTTATTTTCAAAATGGGGATGATGATATCCCCATTTTGAATTTTTGAAATTCAGAAAGTAGTGGTAAGAATTAAATTGATTAACATATACACCATGACTATCACAGTACCTAGAATAGGGTAGTCATAAACCAAAAGAATTATCTTAGTCAAGGCTTTTTTGAGGGCAAGTTTCAGAGAAAAAAAAAAACCTTGCTATCTTAAATGGGATTATCTCAAGGAAATCAGGAGAAGAACTTTCTTAGGGGAGAAGAAAGGACAAAAATCAAGACCTAGCCTCTGGAAGTCTCGGTAGCCATTCTGCCAGTTGTCTCTCTCTCCTCCTCTTTTCCTTTCTCCTCACATAGCCATAACACATACTTTATAACCTGGAAAAATCTCCTAACCAACCGTCAGGAACCAGTTTAAATTTGATTTGTTCTACAAATTGTTCACAAACGCCCCAGAGCAGAATTAATTACTCTCCTTTCTATATTCCTGTACATACTGTATTCTCATACATACATACATATGTAATACTCTGTGCAGGTCTGATCTCTTTGAGGGTGATCAGAGTGGAAACCTCAGAACACATGACTACAGAAACCACTCAGGAGCTCTTTGATCTTTCCTAAAAATGGTTTCACCTAGCTGCCTCTTCCACTTCTTAAGTTCATAGCGCTTCCTTTTTGGCTTCTTGGATCAGGAATTCTGGAAGAGAATGGATGGGGTGTTCTGAGTCAGTCTCTGTCTGAGTCAGTCAAATGTTGGCTGCAGCTGGAGCAAGTGACTGGCTGAGATCTAGTTTTCTAAATACAGTCTAAGAGCTTCTCCGTAAGGTCTCTCCATGTGGGGTAGCTTGGGCTTCCCTGATGAATGGCTTCCCTGGGGCAGCTGAGCTGCTTACAAGGCAGTTTAGGCCTCCAGTACTATTGTTGCATAACAAACTACCCCAAAACTTAGTGACAACAAAAAATCACTAATTTGTTCATGAATGACTTCAAATTTCATGAATCTGAAATCTAAGCAGGTCTAAGCACAGTGTCAGCTAAAGTCATTCAACTGGGGACTGGATAGTTAACTTTCAAGATGGCTTATTCACATGACTGACACACTGGTATAGACTACTGGTGGATAACTCACCTACGAGTATGGAGTGAAGCCCCATGTTGGCCTTTTCATAGGTTTCTTGGTCTTCCTCACAATGTGGTGTCTGGACTCCAAGAGCAAGTGTCCCACAAGAACAAGGGCATTTGTGGCATTTTTAAATCCAGCCTTAGAAAACACATAGTGTTAATAATGTCACATTCTATTAATTATAAGCAAGCCCCAAACATGCCAAAATTCAAAAGAAAGGAATTAGATCCTACCTCTTGATGAGATCATGTTAAGGTTCTAAAAGAATATGTGGAATAGGAAATGTTGTTGAGGACGTTTTTGGGAAACAATCTTCCACAGCATATCCCTAAGAATACGGAAAATCTTATCTGAAAGCTTTGGGGCTGTGTGTGTTTAAAATTTCAGAATTTTATACCTTTTAGAAAGGTAACATGGTGATACCATGTGATCAAGTGATACTTTCACTCTGTTTAGTAACAAAGTATAATTAAGAAAAAAGCAGCTGGGGACTTCCCTGGTGGTCCAATGGTTAAGAATCCACCTGCCAATGCAGGGGACATGGGTTCTGTCCCTGGTCCGGGAAGATCCCACATGCCGCGGGGCGACTAAGTGCGTGCGCCACAACTACTGAGCCCGTGCTCTAGAGCCCACGAGCCACAACTACTGAGTCCGTGTGCTGCAACTACTGGAGCCCGCGTGCCTAGAGCCCGTGCTCCGCAACAAGAGAAGCCACCACAATGAGAAGTCCGCCCACCACAGCGAAGAGTAGACCCTGCTCGCTGCAACTAGAGAAAGCCCGCACACAGCAACAAGGCCCAGCACAGCCAAAAAAGAAAGAAAGAAAGAAAGAAAGAAAAAAGCAGATGAATAAAATATGTGATGTTTGAAGCTTAAATGTTATCAACAAAATTGCACATAAAAGATTTTTAGTTTCTTTTTTTCCAAAATGAACCTAAAGGGTTTGTGCAGTTTGGATCTGACATAATTCAGTAGAGTATGAATAACAAGCCAAATTACATTTACTCTTTCTTTTCTTGAAATCTAATTGAGAAAATTTGTAACCATCATCACACTTAACACCCCTGAGGAATGCTTTTTGGGTGAACACAATTTGACTTTCATTTTGATAAAATAGCTGATGTACCTGAATTCAAAATTTATAATAATCCAATCCAGTTTCAGCATTTTTTCCAGAAAGGCTTTTACACGTTATATTTTTCTGGAAAATATGAACTATAAGTCATGTATTCACCTTCCTCAAGTTCATTTCATCCTTTTCCCGCCGCTTCATTTCTCAGAAAGAGAAAATAAAATAAAACTGATGTGACACTTTTAATATTAACCTCAGCTATGTCTGCAAGAATATAGTGATGTGATTTTTGTTTTGAGGTTTCTTTCTTTTCCGTTTGGAATGTGGAATGTTAGGTCATGCCTCAATTTTGTCCAGACTTAACCATCCCTCCTCTATTTTATATGTCTTGATGGACCCGCAGAGTCTGAGAATGTGACGGAGGAGGCTTCCACATCTGGGAATGTGACGGGGAACCGATTATATCTATTTTTAAATCTTCAAAATTTTTGTAGTAGCTGAAACCTGGAAACTGGACTTGAATTATCTCATTGTTGGCCCTCACCTAACAAACACCCACTTATCCTTTCCCGCACGTGGTCGCTTGGAGATTTCTCCTGCCATTTCTGTGCTTCCTGCAATGTTGTCAGGGGCCACCATCACTTCCTCATTCATTCCCCAACCACTCGCCACCTCAATAGTCTAACTAAATGATAACCTACTGGCTGGAAAGAATTAAGATAGCTTCCTAAAGACCAAACTAAATTCCATTCAGTAAAGTAATTGGATGATGTCTTTGTGAGTTTGAATAGTTAAATAACGTCCACAGGAATGCAGACTAACAAAATCCAGTAGAGCAAACTAACTAAGAGACCGGAGCCTCACACTCTGGGGAGGGGAGTTGAGTTTTTGTCCCTTTAAATAACATTGATACACGAGAAATAAGCTGAATATGCTACAGCCGCTCCATTTCCAGATGTCTCCCCAATGGGTTCTTTATCCGAGATTCAGTTTAACTGCGTACATGCTTACTGAGTACTTCCTGCAGGAGAGGCTCTGTGTTTACTACTCCTCTCTGTCAGACTCTGTAATAAGAAATGGGTCCCATGCATTCTCCTTCCTTGACGGGCTCATAGTTTAACAGGGAAGAGAGACACTGGCAACTCTATTAGAAAAGGGTTGACCTGGAAATATAGCCAGAATGAGCTGGGACCCCAGCAAAGGGACGCCAATCCAGCCTGAAGATAAAAGTGAATAGTTTCTGGAGAGAGATACCTGGTAGATGACAGTGGGTGGATAACGGAAAGGGTGGGAGATGAGAGGAGGTGCTTTTAGGCGAGGGGAACAACACAGATGAAGGCATGTAACAAAGCACAGTACGTTAAGGAACAACAAATTGTCTGGTGTGCTGGGAACACATAAGAAGGTGTGAGTTGATACGGGCTGGGGAGATAATAGCACGAGATAGTATCATGAAGGGTCTTGTATTCCCAGTCTACAGAATGTGGATTTTATCTACAGGCAATGAGGAGCCATTGAATCGGTGCATGATTTAACCAGGGGAAAGAAGAGATTTTCATTAAAAAAAATTCTGGAAGTAGGATGCTGAGTTAGAGTTGTAAACTAAAGCAGTGGTCATGGAAATGAGAAAGAAATTTGGAAGCTGTTTGGAAGTGCTCGATCACTCTTGATGCAGGGTATTTGGGAAAAGAAGCAAGTTAGGGAGGGAAGTAATGTGAGAGGAATAATAGAAGCAAGTTAGGGAGTGTTTTGATGTAGGTAAGTTTGAGGTGCCTGAGAGACATCCAGGAAAAAGTGGAAATAATTATACATGTATACACCAATAATGCAGCTCAGGAAAGAGTTTTGGGCTAGAAAGTGATATCATGAGCTCTTGAACAAAGCTCACATGTCACAAAAATATTCAAAAGATAAACAAAGCACAGGTAAGTGAGAAGTTAACCCAGGGATTCTCCTTCCCTGAGACTTTCACTCATGAAGGCATTTGTTCAACCACATCTCTTGGAGGCTGCTGAGGGATAGACTCTCTGCCAGGGCTTTTAAAGATGAGTAGAATCCAGCTTCTGCCCTCAAGCGCTCACAGTTGGGGGGAAGGTTCTTAAATGGGAACAAACAATAGAATGTGAAGAATAAGTAACAGAGGCACACTACAGTGGTTGTTTAGGACATAATTTGTTTTTCCTAGGAGACAGAGTCATAAGGAGACAGTGTCACAGAAAGCTTCACATAGTAAGAGTGACATATAAGAAAAGTCTTGAATAGCTTTAAATGTAAATTAAATGAAGAAGAAGAGAGTACTGTAGCACAGAGTTAAAAGTTCCACATAGTAAGACTCTCTAGAGTTCAGTAGTGCTAGACACAGACCAGAGTTTCCAAAACAAAAGGAAGAATGGCTCAAGATGATATAAGGGTTAGTTTTTTATGTTTGTTTGCTTATTTTGAGTTTCCATTTTCAAATAATGATGAATTAGATTAAGCCATGGTTTCTCAAAATCAGCATTATTGAAATGTTGGACCAGATAATTCTTATGGTGAGGGCTGCCCTGTGTGCTATAGGATGTTCATCAGTAGCCCCGGCCTTTACCCACTAGATATCAGTAGCACCCTTACCCTCATTTATGACAAGACAGGGCAAACATCCCCTGGGGGGAAAACAACCCACCTGAGAACCACTGGGTTAAGTCATCCATACTTTCAATTTCCCACATCACACATAAAAGACAATAGTTAAAAGGTCCATGTGCCTTTTCTGCATTCTAGTACCTAAGTTCTTACCCATGCAACAAAATTACATTCACATTTGAATCAGGGATCACCGGAATCGTAATTTCCCAACCTCTGAACAAGATTCAGCTTATACTTCTGCTCTCCTCTGATTATCACTAAGTGATTACATTTAGCAATATCTATGCCTTCTGGTCTCCTTTTTATTTCTATTATTTTTCCTTTCTCTTTCCATAACAAAAGTTACTTAACATTACTACAGTACCTTATAGTGTTCAGCGTTCTTCCACAAAGAGAAACAATTAGGCATGTTCCGTCGTTGTGAAGACAGGGAGTTTGGAAGTCTGTTATTGACAAATCTTGGAAATGAGGGAAAATAAAGAAGTGGACATAGTAACTAAGGAAATAAGCTATACTGGGAAACAGGAGGGAGAGAAGGAGGAAGAGCAGGAAGGAGGGAAGGGAAGGGGCCTCCTTAATAGACACAATCTTTTTTCTCTCCCTTCTCTTTTGAGAAGCCCATTAAGTCTTCAGAAACAGAATGATTCATTTTCATATACACTGGATATTCTGTAAAAGTCCATAATTACATTAACAATGAAAACCTCATGGATGCGTTGGAATAGTGCTAAGGCCTCCCAGGTTCAATACCCTACAAATCGTTTAACAGAAAACAAGCAACCAGGTCACCACGTAAATAGGTTCCATCCCCATCCGCTCAAACTTTTGACACATTTAAGCCTCAATATCCTTTCATCCAAGAAATTTTCAGAAATGTTTTATTTTAAGAAGGGCCAAAGGAAAACCTCTTTGCATTTCAAATACCTTATTTAGACATTGAGTAGCTAATGTTTTATTTAGAAAAATGAGTAATCATCCTGCAAGACTTATAAAACGCTTATGAGAGGAAAAAAAGACCTTTAAGTTGGAAAATTCCTCTCGAAGGAATTCTAAATGTTGCAAAGAACATACTGGACCAATTTTTTTTTTTTTTTAATTCTCTTTGCATCAGCGTGTATAATTCACATCTGGGTTGCAACACAGAGGCTGAGACTGTTTACAGATCATCATTATCAGAGACAGAAAAATGTAACTCTAGTGAAGTGGGGTCCAGGGTGACTGAAATCACCAGCAGATCTCCCCGAAGGAAACCCTTGAATCTGGCCTCCCCTGCAAGCCAGAGAAGTGGAGCCAGACCATGAAAACATTTCTGTGTAGATACATGCTGCCCCCCGCAGAGGACTCCCTGGAAGGACAAAGACTTCTTGGTGGTTAGCGCTTTCCCATCATTTCTGTCCCCTTCCACCAGTCTGCCTCTGGACCAACTTTACAAGGTTGGAGAAGATAAATGTTTTCTGTAAGCCTCCATGTGAGCTGGAGAAAGTGTACTCCAATCCTTTCACTGAAATGAAGAATTTACAGCTTCCTACCAGTAGTTTGGGTTTACGTTCTGGGCCTCAAGGCAAGATTTCTGCGACGGCTTCACTGCCCCACGGACCGTTCGCTCTACAGATCCTCTGACTGGTCCTCCTTGAAACCCGGTCTTGCCTAGCAGAGAGTTCTTCCAAATCCAGTGCCTGGGCAAAACAGGGCCAGACTGGGAGGCCCAGGACACCTCTGTGGGATACCCTGGGTGGATTAGAAACAACAGAAGAAAACAGGGAGTAAGGGGAGGATGTAAGAGAATCCAAACAGCTAAGCATCCTTTTCAGTTGCTTTAAATGCCCTTCTTCCTCCCTCCAGACCCCCAGGAGGAAGGACTGCATTCATTTGTTGCCTTTCCTTTTGATCAAATGCTCTAGAGCTCAGCTGCCACAGATAGTAAAGTAAATCAATGTCTAGAATCCTGCCAGAAGGGAGGTGTTGCTACAGAGGGTGTGAGGAACCAGAACTGAGTTCAACAGCCATGTTGCCTGCAGAGAAGCTGCCCTCCCTGGGTGGGTCCCCAGCCCTGGATGAGGCAGCTTATTTACTTTTATATCCATGGTTTCCACAAAGGTATGACCCTGATCATTGTTATATCTGGGAAGAACAAACTAAAAAGGTTTTTCTCTCAGTAAATGAGCTCCCCAGTAAGGAATAGAAGAAGGTCTTCTCAATGAACCTTCTACATAACATCACGAATCCAAGGACGCCTCTCCATGAACTAAATTGCCAATCCTATGATCAGCTTCGGGCATTAGAATGGACACCATCATTTGTTGTCCAAATGAAATGCAAACCTCAGAATATCTTAAAGGATATCAGTATTTGTTGGGAAAATAAAGTATTAACAGAAGATACTTAATAAATTCATGATGAAGTTTTATTTGTTTATAAAGCTTATGTTTGGTTTTTTTAAATCTGGTGTTTATCCCTTCTTCTACGATTATGACTTTACCCTGTTGGTCAAACACCAGATGTTTAAAAAATTATTTCTGCTAATATTGTGCTTTTAAAAATTGTATCTCATTAAAATTCTCATTTGCTCTTTGTTTTCAGTATTGACTCTGAGATCATGACTTTTCTTTTCATATGTTTAAGAGTCATTTCTATTTCTCTCTGGTCACATGCTTTGTGCATTTTATTGTGGTTTTTCTGACCTTTTTTTTTTTTTAAATCAATTTGTAAAAGCTGTTCATATAGCAAGGAAATTAACCAGTTAGCTGTCTTATGAATTTGAAATTACTTTTTTTCTGCCATGCTATCTGTTTTGACTTTTTATAGTATATATGCCATATACAATCTTTTTTTTTTTTCTGACACCACTTTTCTTTCTAGAGGTATAATGGTATATAATATTTCTGGGTTGTTGATTATATGTTCATATCTGTTTCTTTAAAAAGTATTTGAAGGCGGGAACTATATTCATCTTTACAGCCTCAACACAGTGTCTGGTACATATTGGATGCTCAATGAATGTTTCAGTTCCCTCATGGCAGAGGTTTTCTCTATTTTGTTCACTAGCTTGTACCTAGGACCTAACCAGAGACTGGGTCTACTTCTCAAAAGTATTTGCCAAAAGAATGCATGAATGAATAACTCAAACAATGTTCTGGGAGAAACATTAATTCAGGCATCATTATTTTTTGTCTTTAGAGAAGAAATTCAGATTTTTAAATATAATACAGTGTTATCAACTGTAGTCACCATGTTTTTACATTAGATCCTCAGAAGTTATTCACCTTATAGCTGAAAGTTTTTACCCATTTCCAACCTCTCCCTATTTGCCCCTTCCCCCAGGCCCTGGCAACCACTTTCAACTCTCAATTTCTAAGAGCTTGACTTTTTACTTAGATCCCATACATAAGTAATACTGTGCAGTATCTGTCTTTCTCTGTCTGGCTTACTTCACTTAGTATAATGCCCTCAAGCGCCATCCATGTTGTCACAAAAGGCAGGATTTCCTTCTTCCTGATGGTTGAGTAATATTCCACATCTCTTTTATCCATTCATCTGTTAACAGACACTGAGGTTATTTCCATATCTAGGCTGTTGTGAATAACGCTGCAACGAACATGGAAGTGCAGTAATCGCTTCGATATCCTGCTTTCATTTCCTTTGGATATACACCCAGAAGTGGGATTGTTGGATCATATTTTTAACTTTTTGCGGAACCTCCATACTGTTTTCCACAGTGGTTGCGCCCATTAACAATCCCACCAGCAGTGTACTAGGGTTCCCTTTTCTCCACATCTTTACCAATATTTGTTATTCACTGACATGAAATGCCGCCTTCACCATATACAAAATTCCCACGTGAATACTCAGTTTGGTTCCATGGATCTATTTGTGTTTTCATGGATCAATGTTGTTTTATTCATTTCTTGAACAAACTTTCCTGAGCGTCTACTAAGTGCCAGGCATTGTTCTGTTTCAGGCGCTAAAGATACAGCCTTTGGAGGGTTTTGAGCAAGGGAATTATATGATACGCTTTTTTGCATTAAAAAATTATGATGAGAAATGTATTGAGAATAATTACAGGTTGAAGGTGTAGAAAAAGGGCAACCAGTTTAGGAGGTGAACAACAATGGTAGCTTAGAGCTAAATAGTAGAGGTGAAGTTGGAAAGAAGTGGTAATAGTATGGATGTATTTTGAAGGTAAAACCAATCGGATTGGCTATCAGATTGGAGGTTGAGTGTGAAAGAAAGAGAAACATGGAAGATAAGATTTTTTAACAAAAAAACAGAGCAAATGGAATTGTTATTAAGTAAATTGGGAAGAATATGAAAGAAACAGGCTTGGGGGAAGTATCAGGATTGCTAAGAATTCTTGTGCATTCCACATCTGCACCACAGATGGGCAAGTTAAAATAGCAAAAGCTAGAACCAATTACATTTTTGCTCCAAAGATTATAAAATTCGTTAGAGCTGTTCACAAACATTCCGGTTTTCTTTCCAGGCGTCTGGTAGTCTTACACTTCCCCATCCAATTTGAAGTTAGGTGTAGCCAAGTAACTAGCTGTAGTCAATGAATGCTAGTTACATGGAGCCTTCATCAACTAGAGGCTCTGTCAGTCTGAGTCCCTGAACATCCACAAGAAAAAAAGTTCTTCTATTATCCTGTGTTGGACATGTAGCTGGAGGAGGAAATAAACTTTGTTGGGTTAAGCCACTGAAGTTTTAGGGATGTTTGTTACTACAGCATATTCTAGCTAGCACTACGTAGCATATCCTCACTGATGCAGAAATTAGCACTTAGTGTGAGATGCAGTCATGATATATAACATAAAACCACAAATACATAGCATTGCTTAGTAATCAGGTGATGGGCAGCTAGGAAACTGTTATTGGAAGCTGAAAGGATGAGCATCAGTGCTACGTACCAATGATATTTTTGGTAAAACTGTTGCCTGAAATTACTTGGAGGGAAGATAATATGTAGAGAGAATCTGTAGCTTTAGTGAAAGAGATAAGGAAATAATGTTACTGTTGTGTGTTCGTTGCTGTTAGCTTCATTTGATAAAATATTATGAGGAATAGATGAGTTCAGAAAAGAATCGGCTAGCTTCAGGCAGAAATAAAAGCAAATAAACTGGAATGGATAAAATCCACAAATAAAAAAGCCGCAAGAGGCTACTAATTCTCCTTTCTCAATTTGTAAAAGAAAGAATTAAGGATGCCTTAGAATGATAAAGACCAGTTAGAACCCATGGAGAATAAAAAATCAAGGGTGTGGCTTTCAAATTCATTGTTAAAACCTCTGAATAGATTAAGGAGACAGAAGAGCAAGGTACAGCTAAAGGTTGAATGCTTATTTCTTCCAACTGGAAACAGGGTTTAGGGAAAAAAGATAATAAAAGCTTCATACGCTCTTAATTAACTCAAGTGGAGACAGGAGAACTTCAGCAAAATGAATTAGTATGTCTAAAATGAACTGGTTATTGGCAAATATAACTGAACGGAATCTAAAAGATATGGTGCTTGCTATTTTCAACAGAGTTAGACTACCACAGAAACCATATATGTGAACTGGAAAACGGTGGTGACTGTTCAAGCCTTAAAATGATCTCAGGTCTCCACAGGTATGAAGCAGATTGATAAAACTGCTCAGTACTCAATGACAGACAGACTTCCCAGTATCTGTTTTGATTATATCAAAGGATAATGGAAAAGAAAGACTATTCTAGAGCGACAGATTCAAAAGCCATGGGGAACAGTGGACCAGGAAGATCTCCCAGTGAGCAGAGTTGGGGTCTAAATCAAGGAATGTTCCTCACCGTCAGTGTAAGCCTAGCTGGATTTCAGAATCGCTACGGACCTGAAGCTGCTCTGTGTCTCCTGTTCTTCCCTCCTTCTAAATGGGAATGTTGACTTTGGTTGTCCTGTGCCTCTCCCACCGCTTTGTAATGGGTGTGTGGGAGATAGGTAATTTGTCTATCGCATTCACAGATCTTCAGACTTAAGAGCGGCCATGTCTAGACCTGGTAAAGACATTCTGCAGCAGCACTCAGAGATTTTGGACTTGGGGCTGAACGCAATACCTGGATGGAACTTTTGGATAAGAGGTAGCCAGCTATTTGAGGACCAGAAAGGTAGACTACAGTGGTCATTGGCTGATAAAAACTGACCAGAAGTGAGATAAGCCACTTCCAGGCGGAAACTTTAAGAATGTAGGATTCCCTCACATTCCCTTTTTCCTCCATCTGTCAGTATAAAAGTACATGAGGGAGTGGGTAAGTGTAACTCCTCCAAGTGGCAGGGCGGAAAACAGAAACCCCAATGAGCAGCTCTAATGACCGCCAGAGTCTGCCTGTCCTCAGAGAAGAGCAGTTATCCCTGAGGTATTCTAGTCTCAGCCTCCTTTCTGCAAGTGAAAGGGAAATAAAAGAGCAGACCCTGCCCACTCCCATTCCAGATCTACTGGCAGAGAGGAGGAGCTCAGTTTTCAGTCAGAAAGGAGACCAGAGTTTTAAAATCGACTCACTTTAAATCATCCAAAGTGACCCCAGTTTTAATCTGGCCAAGATGTTGTCCAAGATACAACAGAGAGGAATTCATCTGAGAGTGGTCCCAGTCAGTGACTACAGGAAAACCGGATGGTTTCGTATTCATTCCCCACTGAGTTCAGACTGCTTAAGAAACCAGTTACAGCTGTGACCCCGTCGGACCCCTTTTGTGCAAAGATAAACGTGCACTCTCAAAACGACGGATGTGGGAAATACCAGTGGATGTGACAGAACTGAGTTTGAAAGCATGTACAGAATGCTTTACATCTCCTAAGAAAGTGTAGAGCAATACTCAAAAAGTTTAGAAAGGAAAAATCGTTGAGAACAATCTTAAGAGTTTGCCTAAGAGGTGGATTTCTCTGTCATTACTAGAGAAACACCAAAAATAGAGGAAAATAGAAATTGATTTTTGAAGTCTCTGTCTCAGATCTTGAATTTCCAAACAGGAAACGTCTTCATAAACAAGAAGTGCCCACGATGACCCGGGTGCCAGAGTCCTGGGGTATGAAAACACTCCCGTGGTCCCTCACTTAAACACACCACCCAAGACAGCAGCTAACACACTGAAACAGGCAGTGGGGGGAAGCTGTATTCCCTCTGATGCAAAAAGTAAATTATCAATAACCGAGTTTATTTTCCAAAAACGGAATTCCCACCCATTAGGGCTTTAGTGAATGTGAATGACTGTCTCACTAATGAAACCAGATGCCCCGATGTGTTGAATACCAGAGACCAGAGCATGTCAGTTTTTTGAATGAACGCCAGGAGGCCAGTTGAACAGGTGTGTGTGTAGATACACACTACAATGCGGACGGATTGGAGGGCTTCTAGCCACGGTCCCTTTAGACTCAGGAAATGTGGATGGTGTCTTAAAAACAAGTACAGCAGGACAATTTTCAGCCACTTGCTTTGCTCTGAGATCAATTTGACTAAACCCTGACACATGTCTCATTTTTTCAACTACCGATGCCATTACAGAAAAAAGCAGAGGAAGACAGTGATGGCCCACATCCAGTATTTGAGAAACGGGTGTCAAATGGGTGATTTCAGGGGAACTGGTCTAGTCTGTAAGCAGCTAAAGTGGACGAGACATTATCAGAGCAGCTGAAAGCTGAGTCAGCTGCTTTGGCAGCTTTTGGGAAGCCTGGGGTCAGCACCTTTCCTGAGGCCCCTTCCAAAACACACTGGCAAGATAAGATAGCTCATACCTACCGGTGGGCAGGCCTGTCAGTCTGCTAGCTTGAGACTAGTTAGTGTGACTAGTCGGGCAACAGGCAAAGGTCCAGGGTTTGCAGGAGCAGGACTGAGCCCCCAGTGAGGCTAAGAACCCCACCGTACAAGCACAACAAGGGGGTTGAGAAGTGCAACTGCCCATTGGTTAGCTTTACGTGTGGGCAAGGTGAGTGGGCTGGAGCAAGCTGCACCCACCAACCTGAAATCAAGGGCATAGGCCTCACGTGAAAGCAAAAGCAGGCCTGCTGGAGCTCGAAAACCACAAACCAGCTGGGGAGAGAGAATGTCCTGGTCCCCCAAGAAACTAGTCTCTGATCCAGGTAGGGAAGAGAACAAAACCTGAAATTACACCTGGTGATGGGCATGCAGTAGAAAAGGGATGGGCTGCGAAGTGGCAATTCCAGCCTCTCCTGGGCCCAGGAATGGCCTGTAAAGTCCACAGCCTGGATCCTCCTGTCCCAGGGACCTCCGTCGAAATAGAAAGGGGATTCAAACATGACATTTTTGAGATTCTCAGTTAGAGATTCTGGTTGGAAGATCAGCCCAACTTTCAGCTCAAAATTAAATCCTACATGGCTTCCGTTAAGGCAAAGGCAGCTTCTCCCCGGCTGATGGAGCTGTGGCTGCTATAACCATGGGAAAGTGAGGTGCTCAGGGGGTCCTGGCCCAAATTTTCTGACCAGTTAAGCCCCTGGAACTTCTGCCAAGCCTGAGTTTCATGGAGCAAACTCAAACCTAAATACATGTATTAGATAGTTTATACCTCCACCTGATGTTCACAAATCAAACTTGGTTTGCACATCTCTTCTTCCACTTGTGCTCTCCACCTTAACCGGTGCCACCTCCATTACCCAGTCTCTCAAGCAGGGATTCTGAGAATCACTCTTGATAGTGCCTCATCACTCAGTCTTCATTTTTTTTAAAAAATCCATCCCAGTTACTGTCAGTTCTACACACAAAATAGATTTCGAACTCATCCACTTTTCGCGAGTTCCACCGCCCCACGCTAATCCCTGGTCCCAGCCTCCATCATCCCTCCTCTGGGCCACCACTGCCCAGCCTCCTCTTTTGTCTCCTTTTCTTCTCCTGCTGCTCTCAATGCTACGTCTCCATCATCCAGTTTTCTTCTCCCACATGAGGTCTTCTTTCGGTTCTTCTTGCAGCACTGGCACTGTGGAAAATGAAAATGCTCATGGAAATCCGACCTCAATCTAGGATCACAAGATCCCTTCCTTCCCCATGTTTCTTTCAAGTTTGCTTAAAAATGTAAAACATGAAAAAAATTGTACATGATTTTGAAGAACTCAAACATTGTGGTTCAACAGAGCAGACTTCTTTTTCCTACCAACCAAGACTTTCCTTCCTTCTAATGCCAACTTATGCTCAAATACCGTTTTTCCCCTAACAACCTGAAGTGTGAAAACATATGCTTTCCTCTGCTCACACCCTTTCCGTAGCACATCCTGTAAAATTCCATCCTTCAGCAGTTAACTTATAGCTGTAGAATGATTATAGGTCTTAAAATGAAAGTTCGAGGGCTCGAGGAAAATAGTGGGTTCCTAATGTAAATATATCATGAGGCCAAACATTTCAGAAAATATTTGAGTTCCATACACTTGCCTGTCTTAAAGGAGTCTTTGGAGAGCTATTGCTTTTCTCGTTTCCATTTGAAAATATGAAGTTTGTGCAATGATCATTTCCCCTAGGTTTGTAAATGGAGGCAAGCTGTACTTGCCTCTCCAAGAAAGATCACAAAGCCTAACCTTTCAGGATACTCTGGAAAAATGAACCATTTTTAAAGCAGTTCCTGCAGTGTTGGGATAAATTGCAGTACTGAACTCAGTGTATGCCTCAGTCTAGAAAAAGAAGTTTTTAAACCCTCAATCAACTTTTTTTGGTCTAATATGAGTATGATCCAAAAGTAGATAAGGTGGCATTGTTCAGTAGCTAAAAGTTAGGTGGCAAAATGTAGCCAAGCCATTTCTGTATGGATCCCATAACCTCAGAAGACAGTGCAGTGAATGAAGTGAGTATGAATATCCCATATTCTGTCAAAACCTATCATAATGAAGGGAATAAGGAGAATAAAACTTATAATTTTAGTGCAGGTGGATTCAATTAGGGGGAAAAAATGTGGTTTTTTTTTTGGATCCAGAAATTGCAGAGGCATAATAGGTATCCTTTGAATGAAATAAAAGAGGGGGATAGTCTTTTATTAATAGCAATGAGCATATATAACTGAAAGGATAACCAGAAGGGGAAGATGATGGAAAACAAGTCACCAGACCTGGAAGTCCATTGTAGCAGAGTGACTGACACTGTGTAACTTATTTCAAGGGGCGACTGAGAACTGGAGATGGGTTTCTCTTCTATGGGACTTTGGCATCGCTCGGTCTCTCCCTCGTCTGTTTCCGAATGTAAAGGTTGTGTGAGACAATGTCCAATGGCGACGTTTGCATGAACGGGCTGTACCATGTCCCTAAGAAAGAATCACACCTGTGCAACCTCCCACAGGCTTTAAAACGCCAGAAAATACTAAGTAGCCTTTCCAAAGGATAGCCGTATTCTATACCTGGAATCCCAGATGCATTTTATTAAAGAAATACTGAGTTCAAAACTGACAATTAATATGGATGATTCGGGGGGGGGGGGGAGGTTGTTTTGTTTTGTAGCGTTAAAAGTAACCCTAGATCATGCCAAATAACGGGAGGGTAGAGAAATATCAAAGTCTGACAAGTAGAGAGGAATGACTGAGCTAATTGTTATGTTGTCTTGATGAAACAGTATGCAGCTACTGAAGATGATAATTATGAAAACGAAACATTAAAACCATTATGATTTAATCGTCATTGATAAGAACACAACACTGATTACAGTCATGGAAAAATATTTTTTGCACAAGGGCTAGAAGGGAGTATAACACGTGAAAGTTATGTTTGGATGGTTGTATGACGGATTTTTAAAAGTTTTTAGATCAATTTTAACATTGTTTTATACATTTAAAAACAATTCCTGACTATCAAGTGTATTACACTCTGTATGTTTAATATGAAAATAGAAATTTAAAATTCAAAATTAAACAATTTTTATCTTCATTTAAGAGATACAAGAGCGTAACATTCGGCTGGTTCAAAGCCTAGCTCTGCGCCTAGATAAGGGGGTTAACTTTAGATAAGTTAACCTTTCTGCCCCTCAATTCTCTCCTCCACAAAATGGAAATCCTAACCCCTCATGCCTATTGTCAAAACTAAATTAGATCATTCATAAAAAGATTTAGCAGAGTACTTGGCACATAGGAAATGACAACTACTATTGTGAATATACAAAATATAAAGCTCATTTATATACATGTTTGTATTACATATATGTTTACATATGTTAAGGCACTTAGCACATGCCTGTCACATACACTCAGTACGAGGGCGCGATAACATGATACTCATGTAGCTACATCTATGAGCACATACTATATTCCAAGAATTCTGCTAAGACTCTTAAACACATATATTATGCACTGTATGTGACATGTTATATGTTCTATATTACAGCATCTCATTCTTACAAATATTCTGAGGGTGGGGAATTATTATCCCCATTCTACAGATAAGGAAATGGAGGCTCAAAAAGCTTAAATAACTTCCCCAAGATCACAGAACTGCTAAATGGCATAGCTAGACAAGAGCAAGGTTAGCTGACACCAAATACAAACTCTTCACTGCTAGCCATACTGCTTTCAATAAATGAGAAATAAGATATACTTAGCTCATATTTCAGCCCAGTAGATGCTTCAATGGTCTGGTGACACTCAGTAAAACGGAGGTGCCAGTTTTTCCCTCAGTCACCTGTGAGTGTAAAGTCCTGTTGTGAAGATCGTGACTTTTCTTGTGGCTAAGAGCCCTGGTCCTTCTGACCTCAGCTGCACGCAGCAAAGGCTGTGGGCTACTCTAATTTGAGAAATGAGGATGAGGGGTGTGAGGTCATCCCAAACTGGTGTTAAGGGAAAATAATTCCCCATTAGCAAGATGTACAAAGAAAGTCTTCCTCTGCAAATATGTCATTTTAACTATTAACACTGTTAAAGACGTTTTTTGTTTTGGAGGGTTTTGTTTTGTTTTGTGTTTACTTTTGGAACTCCTTTAAGTTTCTAATGTGCTACTATGAAACTTGGATCCCCAAGAGAAGGATTTAATATGCAGTATTTCCAAGACTCTTTTCCTCCCTAAAACCCTTTGTTCTGGGAGCTCCAATTAATACCTTCTGGAATGAGTGTCCCTAGCAGCCCATTCCGGGGATGCTGATCGAGCAGGATGAGCCACTGCCTGGCATCAGGAGATGGGGTCTGAATGCCAGCCCTCCACGCACTCCAAGTGATCTTAGGCAACTGCCGTGAGCCTCGGTTCTCTCTTATAAGATTAGGAGATGGTATCTAAAATGCTATGAGTGGTACAGAATGTCTTTCTCTGTCAACTTCTGGAAAAAATCAACCCACGCGATTACTCCACACCAGTGTGGCTCTTAATTCCATCCTTCCATGTGGTTGAGAACTGGTTGATACAGGAGCAAGTGTTAAAAAGATTGAAGCCCATGTTGTTTGTTCTCAGCATAATACAGGAGGAATGTAAGAATTATAAAGCTAATAATGGAAAACTTAACAAGCTAACAGGGCTCAGGAAAAATATTCTTCTGCCAGGCAACACACTGATGCCATGCTCAGAAAGCAATCCCAAGTGTTTTTACTGTGGAATTTCTCTCTTTGCCTACCCAGCCCTACCGCCCACCACTCTCCAATACCCCCTCCCCTCCAGCCAAGGCAATGCCTCAGGTAAACAAAGCTCACCACACCTAAAATGCTTACTCCCTTCCCTTAATGCTCTATTCTTTTGCCCAAAAGAGTGCCTCTCACCTGATGTGTGATGCCTTCCTTGATGCAGGGGATTCTGAGCTTCTTGAGAATAAGAACTCTGTCTTCTTGAATTCCCAGTTCCTCACATGATACTAGGCATATTGTAAAGACCAAATGATAACACCAGCTCACCATGTTCTCTCCAATCGCTAACACTTTTTCTACTTCTGTAAGCGTACAGATATGCATTTAAAACTATAATCTGCCACATATAATCATTTTTTTCCATATTTTTCCTGGCTGCTTGTGGTACCTCTTCAGTAGGTTATAAGAGACTTATTCCTGCAGGTCATAATACCAAGAAAAGTATTAGGCAAGTAGAAAGTATTCCTTGAATACTTGGGATTGTCTAGTTGATTGCAGTCCTTTTTTAAGAACCATTATAATATTAATAATATTGCTAGACTGTGATTAGCACTTGACACCTATTATTTTCTTTATCCCTCATACTTAACTTTGACATAAGTAACATCATCCCCATTTGTACATAAGAAAAATAAGACTAATGTAGTTAAGTGATTTTCTTAAGGTCATGCAGCTACTAAAATAAGATGTCTATAAAATCTGCTGTCAACTGGGACACATCTGAACATGAGCAAAAACACTAAAAGTCATTAAAGTTGTAGGACTTTTTGAGATATTTATTAACTGAGAGTTGGTTTTATTACATTAGTAAACCTACTAAATAATTTTATTCAAAATTTTTCAAAATTATAATTGTTTTAAAATAAAAATAAAGGAAATTGAAAAAAATTCGTGACTATTAAAAATAACATAAATTAATAATTAGTTATGATATCAATATCTAAAATTGTTTTGTAGTATCTTTTGAGGAATTTTATTTTCATGATAGTTTTATTATTTTTACATTTTTCATAAAGTTTCCTGAAATCTTCTTCAAAATTGCATTTATGATAAGTAGATATAAAATTATAACACTTTCAATGGAATTTTTCCTATGAAACATACTTTTTATTAATTAAGAAAAATACTTTCTAAAGGTTTTGAGGTACTCAGAAAAATGTCTGCTAAAGGAAGTCTATCCTCATTTCTATTTTCCTCATCTTTTGTCTTTTGGAACAGATCAATTTTGTAGGCCAAGTAATTCCATTCAGCGTTGTCTATTCAAAGAATGTTTCCTTTTAAGGAAAGTTCTTAAAGTAAGTTGATTTATTACCCCTTAAATACTTTTACAAACACAGACCCTGAAAAATTATAGGTAGGCACTCTCATTCCACTGCAATTCCAATATATAATAAATATTTGTCCAATTAAAATAGGAGTTCCACCAAAAGGTTCTTCCCATGAGTCAAGATATTCCAAAATACAAGTACAGAATTTATAAATCATCTTTTTTTCAGCTTTACTGGGGTATAATTGACCTATGAGATTGTAAGATATTTAAAGTGTACCTTGTGGTGATTTGCTATAAGTACACATTGTGAAAGAATTCCCCTTATCTAGTTAATTAACATGTCCATCACATCACATCTTTCTGTGTGTGTGAACATTTAAGTTTTACCCTCTTAGCAAATTTTGATTATACAATACAGTGTTATAAAATATACTCACCATATTTTATATGAGATCTGAGGACCTTATTCATCTTATAGGTGAAAATCATAGTAACTTTTTTACCAACTTTTTCCTATTTTCCTCACTCCCTAACCCTTGGCAACCACTTTTCTACTCTGTTTCTATGAGTTTTGACTTTTATTTTTGATTCCACATGTAAGTGATACCGTGCATGACTTGTCTTTCTCTGTTTGGCTTATTTCACTTAGTATAATTTGTCCAATTAAAATAGGAGGATCGATCCATGTTGTCAACAAAGGGCAGAATTTTCTTCTTTGTCATGGCTGAATAACATTCCATGGTGTGTGTGTGTGTGTGTGTGTATAATACCACATCTTCATCCATTCATCCATCAGTTATTGACATATCTCGGCTATTGTGATTAATGCTGCAATGAACATGGAAGTACAGATATCTCTTTAATATCCTGCTTTCATTTCCTTTGGATATATACCCAGAAGTAGAACTGCTGGATTGTATGGTAGTTCTATTTTTAATTTTTTGAAGAATCTCTGTACTGTTCTCCACAGTGGCTGCACCAACTTACATTCCCCCCAATAGTGCACAAGGGTCCCCCTTTCTCCACAGATTCCCTGGCACTTGTTATCTCTTGTCTTTTTTGATGACAGACATTCCAGCAGGTGTGAGGTGATATCTCATTACGGTTTTGCTTTGCATTTCCCTGACGATTAGTGAGGTTGATTATTTTTAGATAATTGTCTCTTCATCCAGGCAATAAGTTTCAAGAAAGCAGGAATTTCTAATTATTAAAGTTTCTCTTTCTAGTTACTACTTTATCATCTCTTTTTACTTCAATTAAATAATTAAATCGGCCGTTTTCTAAAACGTAGAATTTTTTTAATTAAAAAATTTTCGACTCAGAGGTTTCTGTAGATAGGAACAAAGCTATGCCTTGGAGCAAAAGCTCATCACCAACACATAGTGTTAGTGTTTGTAGCAGGTTGTTACAGAACTGGCCATTGTGGATTTTGTTAGTCAATGTGTTTTCTCTATATGTGATTAATTTTTAACTATTTTCCAAACATTAGAGAGTTTATAAGGTCCTGGAAGTGCAAGCACACAGTGAGAATGTTGGAAGTGTTATTAAAAGGCATAAAATTACAAGAGAAATAAAAATAGAAAAAATAAAAATGAAAGTGGAGAAAAAATGACAAATGTTGTACCCCATACAGGATGAGTCGTTTGACAATGGAAATATTTGTGAAGAATAAAGAAGAAACTATGTATGCAAGAGTTGCATCGTGCCTGTGCAGTGACATTAATCCAAATAATTCAAACGTGAGTTCCATGAGGACAGAGATCCTGTCTGACTTTTCAGCTTTGTCCACTGTGCCTGGCGCATGTGCTGCAAATATTTGTTGAATAAGTTAATTAATCAACCAATCAACCAAAGACAAGGGAATGTAATTGGCCAAATACAGACATTTTAGTGTATATTTAGAGAATCAGCATCCATGTTTCTTAAAGACTGAAGGGAAAACTTAAATGCTGAGCCTGATAGAAGCACTATCACCCACAGATTATGACCACCCAGGAATAATTCAGTGGGTTCATGACTGAATTGCTTCCAAGGAGCTTTCTGCCTCAGTGGTGTCACAATCTAGAAAAATAATTGATTTTTTAAAAGATGCCTGAAGAAAGTTGTCAGCCAGAATTACAGGACTGCACTGGTTTAGAAATGAGCAAAGAAAATGCATCTACCCTTCCTCACAAGTCCTCATCCCAGGCGGAAGAGAGTGAGATCTTAACCTTGAAGACTAGTGGCATCACAACATCTTCCAGTACAAGGGACACTTTTCTGTGACTCTGTCTCTTTTGAATAAAGGCTTAATCATTCAAATTTCCTCCCCTCTCCACATTCCCCTTCAAGATCGATCTGGGTTAAAGCAGGAGGTGTAGGAGGTCCACATGCCTTCATTGCGGGGGAGGAACAGCAATCCTTGTCTCTTCCATCTGGGGGGATTTCTGCTCTCCATAGTGCTGTCCCCAGCCAGCCTGGTCATTTGTACCCTGCTGGCCTCCGGGCAGCTGTGTTGTCTTGTCTGCATATCTTGATGACTAGGCCTACTGTAGATTTCACCTGCACTTGGGTCTCCTATGAGGTCTGCCTGTGATTTCTATTCCATCCTGCCTCAACAAGTCTGCCTTTCTCCAGTCCTGGTGAAACATCCAGTCTACTATGGGTTTATCTACTATGATAAACCCTTTGGCAAGTTCACCAGTCAAACTCTTAAATATATTCCACTTCATCCGGAGAGCATGTCAGAATTTCTGGGCCCCTTCCATGATACCAGAGTCCAAGGTCAGCTTGACCCAAACAAGCTTGTTCTTCCAGACATCTTTTTCTGCTACTGCTACTCTAATGGGAACCACTATTATCTCTCTGCCATGTTGTTTTTGAGACCACACACTAAGACAAACTCTTTCTAAGGTTCCAAAAGGGGAGTGGCCTAACATTCCTCTGCACTGGGTTTTTCCCTTAAACTAAATGACACAATCTGTTCCCTAAGATTTGAGCCTAGAGTTAGAAGTTTTGTCACTTATCTAATCTCCATCTACCCCTTTCCACAATCCCTGGGAGAAGCTGTTGGCTTCCTACTCCCTCTTCCTTTCTGGGTGGAACTTTGTCTATATCTTACCCTACTTCTTTCAGAGAAAAGGCTGCTGGTCTCCATCTTAATGGCAAGAAGTTATCTTTTCTTTACAATGGGAAAATTTTGTGATCTAAATCAGGCAACTAAAGATATTCATAAATAAGGGCTTAATATCCAAAATATACCAAAAATTCATACAACTCATTGTAAAGAAAAAACAGATTAAAAATGGGCAGAGGACCTGAATAGACATTTTTTTGAAAGAAGGCATACAGATGGCCAGCAGGCCCATGAAAAGATGCTCAACATCACTAATCATCAGGGAAATGCAAATCAAAACCACAATGAGACACCACTTCCTAGCTGTCAGAATGGCTATTATCAAAAAGACAACAAATAAGTGTTAGTAAGGATGTGGAGGAAAGGGAGCCCTTGTGCACTGTTGGGGGGAATGTAAATTAGTGCAGCCACTGTGGAGAACAGTGTGCAGGTTCCTCAAAAAATTAAAAATAGAACTACCGGGACTTCCCTGGTGGCGCAGTGGTTAAGAATCCGCCTGCCAATGCAGGGGACATGGGCTCGAGCCCTGGTCCGGGAAGATCCCACATGCTGGGGAGCAGCTAAGCCCGTGAGCCACAACTACTGAGCCCGCGTGCTGCAACTACTGAAGCCCGCAATCCTAGAGCCCACGCTCAGCAACAAGAGAAGTCACTGCAATGAGAAGCCCGTGCACCCCAACGAAGAGTAGCTCCCTCTCTATGCAACTAGAGAAAGCCCGCGCACAGCAATGAAGACCCAACACAGCCAGTTAATTAATTAATTAATTAATTAATTTTTAAAAATAGAACTACCATATGATCCAGCAATTCCACTTCTAGGTATTTTTCTTAAAGAAAATGAAAACATTAATTCCAAAAGATATATACACCCTTATGTTCATTGAGCATTATTTACAATAGCCAAGATATGGAAGCAACATAAGTGCTCATTGATAGATGAATGGGTAAAGGATATGTGAAATATCTATATATAGATAGATAGATAGATATATACAATACAATATATATATATATCCTATGTATAATAGATAATATATATAATGTATAATGGAATATTATTCAACCATAAAAAAGACTGAAATCTTGCCTTTTGTGACAACATGGATAGACCTTGAGGGCATTAATCTAAGTGAAATAAGTCAGACAGAGTAAGACAAATACCATATGATTTCCCTTATACGTGGAACCTAAAAAACAAAACAAAAGAGCAACCATAACAAAACAGAAACAGAGTCATAGATAGATACAAAGAAAAAACGGGTGGTTGCCAGAGGGCAGTGAGGTGGAGAGATGAGTGAAATAGGTAAGGAGATTAAGAGGTACAAACTTCCAGTTACAAAATAAATGAGACACGGGGGTGAAATGTACACAATGGGGAATATAGTCGATAATAATTTAATATATTTGAATGGTGATGAAGGGTTCCAGCTATATAATAAATAAGCCCTAGGGGTGTGATGTACAACATGATTAATATAATGAGTGCTGATGTGTGTCACAGATGAGAGCTGCTAAGAGAGTAATTCCTGAGAGCTCTCATCACAAGGAAAATATTTTCCTATTTTGTATCTACATGAGATGATGGACATTCACAGTAACTGTTTTTAGAATTATATACTCTATATATAAATAAATATGTATTATTTATAAGTATCATAAAAGCTTAAGATTCAGAAGTAATGTAAAATTCAAATCATATTCAATTGCTTAATATGACACCACAAAACTAGGAATTTGGCTATATTTTATTCAAACTATTTCAGATGAAGAATTTAACTTTATTTTGTCCTTTCCTTTGCATGTTTTATATGGAATCTGTTCATTTCTGTTTTTCCCATCTGGAGACTTGGTGAATTCAGCAAGTACATTTGGTTTCTTGAATTGCCTTGTTCACATTTGGTTTAATCATATAAAAATGTCAGAAAAAAATAGATCGCTATGTAAAAATACCTAGTGTTTAAAATAATAACAATAATCAAATAAGAAATTAAGTGCTCCATTGATTGGTATTCATAATTTTTCACCAGGCCCCCAAAATGATCCTTTTGTAAAATTATGGACAAACAGCATTTAAATACGTTGAACAAAATTTACCTTAATAAAAACCAAATCCAGTTGAAAAAAAAGATCCAGAACCTGGAGCCCAGAATAACAGCAAATACTGCCATTTGAGAATGCCACTCTTCTTTTCCTCAAAGTGGTGCTTTTCCCACCCACTCTCTGTCCTTCTGTGCACAATTTTAACAAGCTCCCTTAAAGTTATTAGAAAAAAAAGGAGATAAATGCATGTTCCATTGAATGCTATGATTTTTGAGAATTTTGTCACTTTTTTATTATGATATAAATCAGTTTCTAAGTGCGTGTGTGGTGTACAGAGAGACAGCGAGACACAGAGATAGATATTGATTAAATGTACTTAAAAAAAGATCTAGAAAGATGCACTATGACCTGTTAACAGTGCTCAACTCTAAGGAGTGAGATTCCAAAGGTAGATTTTTCTCGTATACTTTTATCTTCTTTGCATTTCCCACAAATATTACACTTAAAAATATTTAAGTAAAGGAAAACTATTTCTTGGTGCACTTAACGTAACAAAACATAGCAAGCTACATTCAAGGGTTAGGATAATTCTTCCCTCAAGTTTTCCCCCCTCAAAGGCAGCATTCGCCCTCTCACATAGGAGCAAAACATAGGATTCATGTTGGCTTCTCTTTCCTTGACACGGTACTTCCAGCCAAGATCTGTTGGCTCCTTGCCTCCTTCACCAGCAGCAGGCCAGGTCCAAGCCACGTCCTCGGCCATGTGGGCTACAGCACATGCCTGGGAACTGGTCTTCTGCTTCTGCTTCGCTCTGCTAAGTCACTCATGTCAATCCCCTGTGCAAAAACCTGTTCACACTTACTAGGAACAAAACCCAGCTTCCTTATCACCATGGGATCCAGCCTTTGTCTGTCTTTTCAGTCCTATCTCCTACCTCTCACTGTTCCCTTCTCAGTCTGATCTACCTGCCATTCATCAAACATATCAAGCCCTTGACAGCTGACCTACTTGTATTAGTTGGCTTGGGCTGCCATAACAAAACACCAGAGTCTGGGTGGCTTAAACAATAGAAATTAATTCCTCCCAGTTCTGGAGACTGGAAGTATAGGATCAAAGTGTCGGCAGGTTTGGTTTGTCCTGAGGCCCCTCTCCTCAGCTCACAGATGCTACCTTTCCTGCGTCTTCACATGACCATCTCTGTCTGTGTCTGTGTCTGTGTCCAAATCCCCCTTTCTCATAAAGATACCAGTCATATTGGATTAGAGACCACCCAAGTGACCTCATTTTACCTTAATTGCCTCTTTAAAGGCTGTATCTCCAAACATAGTCACATTCTGAGGTGCTGGGGGTTAGGACCTCAACATTGCAATATGGAGAGGATACAGTTGAGGCCGTAACAGTGCTCTTGCCTCTGCCTAAAATGTTCTTTCCCAAGGACTTTCATGGTTCCTTCTTTCATATCATTCAGCCCTCTACCTAAATATCATCTCTTCAAGCAGGCTGTCTTCTATACCAGTTTACAGTAGCACGTAGGACCTCTTCGTCCTATACCTTACCTACTTTAGTTTTCTTCATGGCACCTCAATGCTTTAGTAGCACTATATGATTTTTTTTTAATTTTCATTGTTTCTTCACCCTCACTTCCAGCACACAGGCACACACTTGCATTCACACACATGCGCACACACATAGACACACACACATTAATGTATGTTTTATGAAGGCAGGGATTTTTATGTCTTATTTATTGCTGTAACTCAGTGTGCATAATTCTACCCAGAACACATTCTCAGCTCAGCTTAACTAATTAATAATATTTCAAAGATTTTGCAAAGAAATTTCCATGAGGTCTTTCTAAGAGCATAAAGGCACGGGGTAAAAAATAAACAATTCCTTATATAGACCATGTACAGAAATGAGCATGGAACATGTTATTTTGGTCATGCTGCTTACAATTAATGTTTGCTGTTGGCTATTTAACAACAAATTTAACAGAATGTGTTTTACCGTGATTGATGTAGTTTATTAATTATATACTGAATTAGACCAGCTGTTCTCAACCAAGGTCACTTTTATTCCCCCCAGAAGACAGTTGGCAGCAACTTATATATTTTTGGTTGTCACGACTGGGGCAGGAGTTCTCCTGGCGTCTAGTAGGTAGAAGCCAGGGATGCTTTAAACATTATACAGTTCAATGGATATCTTCCCACAACAAAAAATTATTTGGCCCAAAATGTCAATAGTGCAGAGGTTGAAAAACCCTGATCTAAAGAAATTTAAATCAGAATAACAGAGATTCTTCCACTAATTACCCCTAATTTACTCCTATAGCTTTTTTTTTTTGCATAAATGATGGGTTCTATATAATAAAATATCAATATGTCTTTTTAAAATGCCCTATTCCTAGCCAGCTCTAGATAAAATTGCAAATTTTGTCTTCAGAAGCCTTTCACTTTTTCCCTTCTGCCTTACTCCCCTTTTAATACCTCTTTATCCCTGTTAGTGTGGTCCCTTAAAGACTAAGATGTTCTCCTACTTAAGCTCCCTAGGGGCCAAAGTTTTCACTAGATACAATACCAGGATCTATCCTTACATGGGATAAGGCCCAGGTGCCCACCAAGCATTGTCACTTGTCTATGTCAGCTCAAAATGCTAGAACACTGGAAACAAACCATGAAAAAAATAACTAGGGGCTTCCCTGGTGGCGCAGTGGTTGAGAATATGCCTGCCAATGCAGGGGACACGGGTTCGAGCCCTGGTCTGGGAAGATCCCACATGCCGCGGAGCAACTAGGCCCGTGAGCCACAACTACTGAGCCTGCGCGTCTGGAGCCTGTGCTCCTAACAAGAGAGGCCACGATAGAGAGAGGCCCGCGCACCACGATGAAGAGTGGCCCCCACTTGCCGCAACTAGAGAAAGCCCTCGCACAGAAACGAAGACCCAACACAGCTATAAGTAAGTAAGTAAGTAAGTAAGTAAGTAAGTAAATAAATAAATAAATAAAAATAACTTCAGAAATTATTTTTTTTAAAAAAATAACTAGAAGGGGAAAATATAGAGCTCTGCATTTAAGTCTCATGGACCAAATTTCACCAAGACTGGATCAGGGAGATGAATCAAATTTCACCAAGACTGGATCAGGGAGATGATTTTCATGTTGAAAAGATCTGGAATATTTTATTGACCCCCAAGCTCAGCATGAGCCAGGACTGTACTGGAGGCTTAATGCCCTAATCCAAGAGCGTAATAAAACCACCATACTTGATCTGGTAAGCAGAACCTGGAATATACAAGAAAGTGTTGGGAACCTACAATGATTATGTGAGCATCAATTTCTGGGGGTACACTGATAAATCACTCTATTCAGTGGAACTGCTGAAGTGACTGTGTACCTCAAAGCCATGCTTTATATGGAACAACTAAAGAAACTTGAAATGCTGGTGCAGCAGAAGAGAACACTTAGAACAGACAGAATAACAATCTCCAAATTTTTGTGCAATGACTACCCAAATAAATAAATAAATTTTTTTCCCTTGCTTTAGAGGGAAGAACTAATACTATTGAGGTGAAGTGGCTGCCTTATGCTCAATATGGAAGAATTTTATGACATCTTGGTAAAAAGTGCTGCTTCACAAATAGTGTGTTTCTTATTACTAGAAATATGCAAGCAGAGACCACAGGACTGCTTCTCAGAGACACTGCAGAAGAGATTCCTATTTTGGGGAGGAAGTTAGACTAGAAATCTCTATGTGCCCTTCCAATTCTGAGATTCCATGAGTCTAACCATTCTTTTATTAAAAGCAAAATATTTAGCTATTTTCTCCCAAAAGAAAATATATTTGAAATAAGTTTTTCTCCTTACTCTCAATGGCCCTAAGCAAATCTTGAGAGAAATATATTATCGAACATCTTTCAAACACTAGAAGGTTGTCATTAAATAAGTACCCTAACAAAGTTATAATAAAAATTATAATTGATATCACTTTTTTGACATATAATTATAGTTTACTCTGGGCATTAGAGTAAGAATACATATAACTTTTAGCAGCACAATCTGTCTATTAATCTCTTTTGATTTTTACTTAAAAGCTTTCTTAGATATATTTTTTCAGGTAGGTATAAAAATTTTCTGTAAGTTACATTTTTTTAACAGACATTAGGGAATAATCAAAAAAGCTATTAATTAGTTACAGAGAGATGGGTTTCCAGTTCTGGCTTGTTCCAGTATTCTAGCATTCTGGCCACTAATGACTGTGTCCTCTATCCAATTAATAAGTCTCTGGATCTCATTTTCCTCATCCTTAAAATTAGAGTTTGTACTCGATTATACCTGAGATTTCTTTCATCACTTATTTGTATTATTCTATTACTTGCCATCATAGATTAAGTTGCTACCCAAGCTACCAGTGTAAGTCTTGAAGACTTCAAAGAATTACAAAAAAGAGAGAGGTCAGAAAATCAAAGGAATAGGACGGACCCCAGACCCCTCAAAATGCTGACGTTTCATGTGTTATTACTGATATATAAAGGCGTAAACAGAACTGTGGTGCCCCAATCAACTAATTTTAGAAATCACAGCTTTTTGAGAATTAATCATTCACATGGTCCTGTTTGGTATGATGGAATCAAAAAGGAGGATGCAGTGCACATGTGAATAAGAGCAAGGGAAGTAAACCTATATCATATTTTTTCTTTTCCTTTCATTCAATTCTACCCAAAGACTCAGTACCTGCAGCAGTAGAGAAAAACTGAGTTTCTTTGGCAAAGGTGAAGAAGCCATTCTGAAATGTCTATAGCAGCCTAAAATGCCAAGCCACAGTGCTGATTAATATTGGTGAGAATACTGATTGGTTCTTCACACTTTTGTTTCTTCAATGCCACATCAGAGTGACTGTAAAACCACATGGAAGCCCCAACGCTATGAGTGGACCAGTGAAATAGAAGAAGGCACCATAAAAGCTGTTGTCTTCCCCTCTTCATCAGATAGGGAAATTGAGATTCTTTACTTGAAATCTCTATGTTATATCAAAACTTTAAGCAAGTTACACTCTTGACAATTAAAATTGTACTTTAACAACTTTCTCAACTTGATGATGAAACAAAATCATTGTTCAATTATTTCTTTTTTCCTACAAAGGAAACCCCTCAATATTATGATTTAAATCAATAGTTTATTGGCTATCATCTACAATGTATGTCTCATTTTTAACCAACAACCTGCAATTTCCCAGCATATGATATGTAAGAGGTATTGCTTGAGATTGAGAACTCACACTCGGAACTGGTACAGTGCTGGGCCCCTCCAATGAACTCTCCACCCTTCTCCACTCTGCTCTGTAGCCTAAGGGGCTGACCTGTATGGACAAGATCAGTGAATTCCAGGGCCCTCTGTTGGCTTCCAGTTGGGTTCACCAAAGGGGAATTCCATCCGGAGACAGGAAGGAGAGAGCGGAGTGAGGCCGGGGCATATGCTCCCTGCCTCCTTCCCCGCAGGGTCAATGCAGGCTGGCTTTGACTCTGCACTGAAAGCCATGGAAGATGGCTTCCCTGCACAACTCTCCTCTTCCGCGTTCTACTTGTAGCTTCCTCTCCTTGTCCCTTCAAAAGTGAATAGTGATAACATCTCTACCGTTAATACCTGAAGATACTGTGCTACTTTCCTCATTTTTCCTACCCCATACCCTTGTCTTAGTGAACAGTATCTTTTTCAAACCATCCTGGAATTATCCTAATCATTTGAGTGAACCATTTATTTTTTTGTTGGAGCCTGATCTTGTCACATATTTAGGTGAAGTTTAATAGAAATATATAGTTTTCTTTCAAAAAAACCTGCTTTTGGACTCATTTATCCTTTTAATCATTTTTGCTTTCTATTTCATTAAGTTTAGGTCTTATATCAGTTAATCCCCTCTTCCCAGTTTCTTTTGGTTTATTTTTAATTTCAGTAAGAGAAGTAGCTAGTTATTTTGTCTCATCCTTGCTTTTTAATAATGGTGATATCTAATATTATACTTTTTTTTCTGAGAACTACGGCTGCTAGGTTTCAATGAACTTGAATAAAGTATTTTTTCCCCATGGATTTCTAGAAAATGATTTGCCTTTTAATTTCCTTTTTGGTTCAAATGTTATCTAGCACTATTTCTTAATTTGTAAATATTTTAAGTTTTTGATGGGGTCTCCATCTTACTATTTATTTGTAATTTTAACACAGTACATATTCTTTAAAGTCTCCCTTTTTTTGAATTTAGTAAGGACTTCTTTGTGGCCTAGTACATGATCAATTGCTTTGTACTTAGATACTTGAAAAAAGAATATTTTCTATTTGAAGAATGTAAGGTCCATCCATCAAATACATCAAGTTTGCTAAAGAAATTCTTATTTTTCTGCCTAATAAATTGATCTATTTCTGAGAGAGATATAATCAAAAATCTTTCACCATCATTGTACTTGTAAGAGGTTTTCTTTGCATTTCTAATAGTTTTTGCTTTGTCATTTTAAGACAAATCTTTATTGACTTAGATTTATATCATTACACAATATGTCTTTTTATTCTAAGTGCTTTTAATCTTCAATTTCATCTTGTGTGATGTTAATATTGTCATTCCAGTTTTCTTCTGGTTTGCATTTCCTTATGTGGCCCTACCCCTTTACTGGGAAGAAGGAAGGAAGGAAGGAAGGAAGGAAGGAAGGAAGGAAGGAAGGAAGGAAGGAAGAGAGAGAGAGAGACAATTATTTTTGACTCAATATGTACTTCATTGCAAACTCACATATCTGGAATTTGTTTTTTAGCCCAAAGTAGCAGTTTCCAGATTTTAATGGATGAATTCAGTCCATTCACATTTGGCACAAGATCTAATGTTGTTGATTTTATTCTTTCCACTTTACTTCATTGTTTTCTACTCATTTACATTGTCGTTTCCCTATTTTTCTTCCCGTTGGTTTTGTTAGTTTGATTGAATTGCTGCTTGTTCCTATTTCCCCCATGTTAATTTAAAGGTTCTGGTGGATTTTTCCATTTCCTTAATGGTTACCATCTCTTTCCCTGCTCTCCTAATCAGACACATATGTCACTACGATTGCTTTAAAAACAAGGTACTAACTACATTCTTGTTTTCCCCACCATGATGTTCTAATCCTACCTTCTTTCCCACCTTTCCAATAGCAAAAGAGCTTTAAAGTAACTGATCATCCCTCCCATCCTTCCCTCCTGACATATGCCCCCCATCCCTTGGGATACTTTTATCTCTTCTTTCTTACCCCCGCAGAGCAAAGTTTTGCCAGGATTCTTAAGTGCTCACTGTATCAAAACTTCCCTTATGGAATGTCTCCTCTATTTCAAGACTCCTTAACCAGCAGTTATATTGTCTATTCTTAGACAGCATTTTCTTAGACTGTTGTATAGAATAATAATGATATAACATTTACTCGGCATATATTACATGCCAGATTCTCTTCTAAATGTTTTACATTTATTAAACCACTTATTCTTTGCAACCACACTATGGGATAAACTCTACCATTATTCCCATTCTTTATTTTACAGATGAAGAAACTGAGGCAAAGAGATGTTCAATACATGCCTAATGTCACACAGAAAATGTGACACAATCGAGAATTGAATCCAGGTGTGCCACTCAGACCTTGTGTTTCCCAGTTCTGGACCACACTGTCTCACCACTGTGGTTGTCTCTCTTCATTGCTGTTCAGGTTGAAGTCCCTACTTTGGTTAATTTGTTGTCTAGTTATAGTCTATTTCGTGCATTTTCCTAATATGGGGAACGTGGGCGGCATTCAGCCTGAGTTCTTGCCTATTCCCGAGATCATGCCTTTCACCCCGACGTATGAATGAGTCTTGGCTATGTATAGGATTCTTGGACTGTGAATCTTTTCTCTATATGGCTTGTCTCCTAGTTTCTGAGACTGAAAATGAGAAGCCTTCCTTACCTTACTCGACCAAGAAACTATGGGAAGGTGGAGAGTAAAGAGACTTTACAGGGTGCTAACATCCTGCCTGTAGCCCATAGGCTAATGAATGAATTGCAGCAGGATTCCCAACAGTCCCACCAATATTTCAAGCTCCAATGTGCTGGCAGAAAAAAATAACTACTGATCTATGGAGCCCCAAAAGCCTAAAAGAAGAGGATCAAACTAACAGTTTGAACACACACTATAGAACTGCTAGAAGAGACAGGTGATTATCTGAATAAAAATTAATCATGAATGCTTAAGGAGAACAAAATGGAATAACACAAACACAAACAAAAACAATTTCTAGAAATTAAAATCATTTTCAAACTAAGACAAATCAGTAGATAATAAAGGAGAGTTTGACCACCAAATGCTCGGATCAGCAGCTTAATTTTAAGAAATATCTTAAAGCACAAGAATGAAAGAAGTAGAAGTCATGTGGGAAAAGGCGAAAGAGTGGTAGAAGATCTAGCAAACACATCATGCGTGTTTGGGGAGAAAAAAGTGGACCAGATACATGAAAGAAAAATATTCCCGGGGCTGAAAAAAGATCTGAATCTGCACACTGAGATTCAAATGGTTTTCATGAAAAAAATTCACGTCTAGGCACGTTCTGATGGATAAGAAAAATACATCAAAATCTAGATAGGAAGAAAAAGTTACCTATCAGTGCTTATTTCACTCTCAACCTGTGAACAGAAAACTGAAGTGTTGTCAATGTTGAGAACAAACTGAATCCCATCCCAAAATGATCCACAAAGTTGTTCCTGCCGTAGTTGTTGGACAATATATTTAAAAGAAGGAGACCCATCCTGCGGGCAAGTGGCCCTGTTTGCTCAGCAAAATGGTGTCATAATACAAAGGGTCTGTGCTAGATGGAAAGAGACTTAAGGGGCATAACTACCCAAAGCAAACTGTGGGTGTGAATCGGACACTCTTTTGGACACACCAACCACAGAGGTCATCCTGGAGTCAACTGGAGAAATTTCAATAAACTTTGGGTTATCACATGAAAGAGAAATGCACTGAAATAGTAAAATGGAGATGGTTAACTGAAAAAAGCAGGTTACGAAGCAACAAACCACACACACCACACACACATATATGCATGTATTTTTATATGTATGTACATACACAAAACATACAAATGTGTTTACATATACATAACAACTATATATATATATGAAAAACCACATATGTATATTATATATGTTCTATATAGATATGAGACCTGAAATGATGTACATTAGAGTTTAAAATGATGAGCTATGGTTGGTGGCAATATGATGTTTATTCACCTGATTTTCTAATTTTTAACAATGCAAAATACTGCTACCATTAAATTTATATCTATATACTTATATCTAAATTTATAAGAGAAGGAAGAGGAAGGGAGAGGAGGAAGATGAGGGGCAATAGGAGAGGAAGGGTGAGAAGAGGAGAAGAGAAATGGGAGGAAGAGGAGAAGCAGGAAGGGAAATTGTGAAAGAAAATCCAAAGGCCTCCAGCTAGAAGGAGGGTGCAGATTCAAGGACAAAGGACACCCACATTGCAGGATCGTTGTGGAGTGTCTGGTGCACAGCACAGATACAGATGCAGAGTATGGAAGGGTGTTGCTTGTTGCAAATCACCCCAAACTACCATCGGAGGAAGATCTAACCCTGACCATTTATGTTTAGTTTTTCACACATCAAAATGTGGCATAAAAGGTTTCAGAAAGACAGAACTAGATTCCATGTTGAAAACAGAATCCCAAAACATAAATTAATTATTGATGTCCCCAATTTACAGTGCTTGTTTATACACATGTTAATGATTTGATGAGTTTTACGATGTATATTGCTCTTGTAAAAGTATCTAAAATTATTAAAAATGAACCTGGTCTTTGTTTTGTTATGTCCATATTCTCAGTAGTTTTAAATATCATTAATTTAGACTTCACAATTTTGAGCTATATAAAAGTTTAAGCTGGCGCAAAGCAATAGTTACATAAAGTAGTCCATGAAAAGGGATTTGTTTGGACGACTTCATCTTGTAAATAAAATTGCATGAAGCATGCTTAATTTTCATAAATTACATACTCTTATTGAAGAATTTGTGAAACTCTATGGACACTGAAGATGCTGAATTCGGTTAAATCTTAGTATACATCAGCCGCAGCTGACCAAGCTCATCAGTATTTTGTTTCCCTGACTTCTACTGACTATGCCAACTTGACAAAATAGGCTTAGTTCTGTATTAATCCTCCCAGCAATTAGTCAAGATTGGGGAACCTCGAATGTTCTGAGAGTTAAATATATTTAAAATAAATTTCCAATTTAGTTTTTTCTCTATTTCATAAGGAAACGCACATTGGGCATGTTGATATTGTTGCACTGAGTCACATTCAGGGTTAACTCCTGCACACGCTGTGATAATGTCCCTCATCAACCGTTGCTAGGACGGTATAGAATTTTCAAGCCAAATGGTTTGATGAATTTCCTTCCACCAACTGATTGATGCTAATTAAAATTTCCCCCATTTTTGGTTCTGTAACACTTCATTTTGGGGGGTTCCCAGGAACTAACAAACAGCCACAAAACCAACATAAGAATACAAATTATTGACATTGTTAAACAATCAATGTGATGTATGTACAATGACATTGCTGAAGCCAAACCTCTTACCACCGGTGTTTGGCCCCGTGACAGCATGAAGAATCAGATTTCATGCTGCTTTGAGAGTTTTCCTCTTGCACCTTAAAATTATGCCTATGTGGCAGCATAGAAACCAAACATTCAGTCAATCATTTTTTCTGCAACACAGTTATTTTTAGTTTGTTATATATGTAAATACTGAGTCAACAAATAATGTTACCTTCAGAGAATTTTGACCCTCTTTCAAGTTAATTACTGTTTGTCAAAATACAACAACATATAAAGAATTCATTCAGGGTCCTCTTTTTTTTTTTTTGTACATAAAATTCTTCCGAAGGTATTCAACTAAATATGGTTCTAATGAAATGCTGGCAGTAATGTCATAAAGTAGCAAAACCTTCCAGGCAGTCTGAGATTTTGTTTTCCAGGAAGCATGAAATGTAAACGGTTGGAATGTCTCTTGGGATGAGGAGTATCAGTGGCATGCTTACACAAACAGAGGAGATAACTTTTCCAGTTCTCTGATACACCAGATCCATAGAGCATATGGACACAGTTGGCATTATATCCTACTATCTTATTCCCTGTGTGCTGAATTGAACACACTGTCCTCTGCCCTAAATTATCAACTCTTTCCCATTCATGGTTAGTCTGAATACTTTCACCTAGCCACAGAGCCCACAGCTGCCAAAGCTGCATGCAGACACACCCTCGTATTCTTAAAATGGACGTACTTACAAATTTCAGGAGCTCCCTTGCTTAATGTCTCAAGATTTTCTGCTGTCAGCCTGTCTGTTCAACTTTAAAATAAGCTTGTTCCGTAATTGTTCAGGTTTTAAAAGTGTTGGTGTGCCTAAAATCTGGGTCACAGTTCACAAGCAACTTCAGTCATTCATTTTTGCATTAACTAGTTGTCATTTGTTCTAATTAGGGCCTTGTCTCAATTTGGATGAAGGCAGAAATCTCCCGAAAGGAAGAAGCATGTGGAGAGAGAGACACTTAACCGCCAAGGTTCGCACAACGTGATCTTTTCCTTTTCCACAGTCATTCTTTACTTCCCATTGGCTTTGTCTGGTCAACGCCTTTACACAAGGCAGGTACTGCAGTCTTTCCTAACTGAACGTGATGAAACCAGTCTTAGTGATCAGATCGCTCTTACAAGCAGGCCACCATGATGGCTGACAGGTAGGGTCAAGTGTGAAAGCCGGGGTTGTCTGTGACAGAGGCTCCCTCAGTTCACTTCAGCTGAAGATGCTTGTGGTCCAGCTGGAACCGCCACCCCCAGGGGACTGCCAATCCTTCTGTCTGCACATGTGGTCAGCTCTCATCTCACCCTCGTTGTTCTCTTCTTATTCTATGACCTTAGTTAACTAGCTGCTCCTCCAACAGAACAGTGCTTCATGCCAAACCACCTCATTAGACACTGGCCAAGCCTCAACTGGACACAATTGAGTCAACAGCCTGAGTCTGATGCAACATGGGTCTGCCTCTGAGCCTGGGGATGAGTGTAGTCAGTTCAGCAAGATTGAAAATAGTACATGGTGAGCACGCCCTCTGGCAGATGCAGCGCAGGTCGCCAGGCTCCAAAGCTTGATAAAAGGTTTTATTTATAATGTAGCGTGCCCCACAAGACAGTATTTTCCACTCAAGTTTTGAGCCACATCTTCTTGGTTACTCTTGACTTTTATCCAACTGATTTTCAGCAAAACTCAGAATTCTGGTTCTGGTGGATGAAGTCCCAATTCTCTTTTCTTATTTTGACAACTTGCATTTTCAGTAGCCAGTCTATTGAATTCTTGTAACTGACTCTAAGACTTAGTTCTTCTGGTACGTAAGAAGAATTCCAGACCTTTAAGGCGGGGAGGTGAAACTACACAAAAGCAATACTGCATTTTTTAACTAGCTTCCTCAAAAACCAGACCCCTTTACCAGAAAAAGAAGATTATACTAAGAAATTCATAAGATGGCATGACAGGTAGGGAACTCAAGGGTCTTCAGTTAAAAGGTTCATGGATGGAATCATGGATTATGGAGGTTATGCCCTCACTACACCAGGGCACTTGCCTGGAATAACTGCCCTTCTTCAGTGCTTTCAGATACCATAGGAGTGAGAATGCAAGTGGAAACTGATATTTTGCTAAGTTGACTCTCAGGACAGTTTTCTCCCCTCTGGAGGTGTGTACATGTGTAGAGCCTGGGTCCACATTTATTTTTTTATTTTTTATTTTTTTTTTTTGGTCCACATTTATTGCTGAAGAGATCTTCCCATTTACGTAACCAGCTGTTTCAATAAATGTCACAGATTTTAGATATAATTACAAAAAAGAGTTAGAGAACTTCAGCCCCCTAAGGAAAGCAGAATATGTCTTTATTATTTAAAATGTGATCCCCAGACATCAGATATGTTAGGATTAGCCACAAAACAAACGGATTCAAAAGAAGACAAAATCAACTAGATAAAATGAGTGATGCCAGGTGAAGAAAAGAACAAGGCAATTCTATAATCTGGACTATTAGTTAGATGTTGACAAATTAAAGGCAATTTTCTTGGATTTCAGAAAGTCACATTCATTTCTATTGCCATATTTCTTATATTAGAGCACAGCTTAAGGCTGTACAGGTTGTTCACTGCACAAATCTAGGGAGTGCAATTCATATGAACAATACTCACATGAAGCATATTATAGAGATAAGCCCCTAGGAACTGTTCAGGGCAGCAGCTCTGCCTTCCAGCCTGTGTAGCATAAGGACAATAGCATTAAAAGACACTTGTCTGTTTACAGGTTTCTCTATCTTCTATGGCTCATTTGATACAGTATTTCTTTATAATTCATGGGAATTTAAGTCTTCCTAGCTTGCCCAACACCTAAACAAAAAAATAGAAGTTGAAGTCAGTTCCTCACCCAAAGTCACACCTCTTCCAAGGTGGCTCACATCCAATGATTAATTGATGGAGAGACAAAAGCTTGGTCCTCTCCTCTACCTCGAGACAGCTCAGAAAGGCCATCCCATCGTAAGAACTTTGTCACTGTCAGCTGAGGTCTCCATTGCGGCTACATCAAAGCTCGATTTCTTCCTCCCTCCTAACCCTAACCCTAACCCTAACCCTTCTTTCCTTCCCTTCCATGGGTGTTGATCTCAAGAGCACTCCCCAGTAAACCTCCTACACATGAATTTCATCACAGATTCTGTTTCTGGGAGAACCCAAGTCCCATGCTCTCTTTAGCAAATTGCGCTTGACACCCTCATGAAGTTTGTCTGTAGTAGATTTGGAACAACTCAATCATTCGTAGAATAGACAGGCCCTTTTCTGTTCACACCTCCTTAATTTTTCTCATCCCCAAGCATCCCTTTCTCATCACTGATTCTTGAAATCCCCTTAACAATGCAAAATTGTCCATTCTACAGAGTATATTTTTATGACAATACCTACAAAGGGTAACACAATAAAAAGTGACTCCAGTACATGATGTGCAGGCCGGAGTTCAGGGATCCTTCTACTGGAAGTGTATGGGGATAAGATGAATGATAACACAATCTACCTGATAAAGTAAATCTATGTGTAATCCGGTCATTGTTAGCTCTGTGTTGCATCTACACACTCAGCAGACATGTTTGTGCATAAGGGTCAATGTCTCATAGACTTACTTCCTCTGCCCTCTCTCATGGCTCAGCTCCCTGGACAACAGGTTTAATGTCCCTCTTCTTCATGAAGATTCAATCATGCCTCTTATGTAGCATTAACATATAACAACATAAAGTCATAAGCTAGACAGATCTGCAAAAGCAACCAGATTCAATTCCTTCCTAATTATTAGACAGAAACAAGACAGTATTCTCCTTGTCCTCCTCACCCAATAAGAAATGGAGGAAACAAACCCCAGACTTGACCACTCTTCCTTGTCCACTCACTTCTCTAAACAGAAGAGATTAATTATAGGGAGAGAGAGGAATGCGTAGCATGAAGAATGGGAGAAGTTTTATCATCCAGTGTCTACGCACAAATAAGGATGCATGCACAAGATCACACACACACACACACACACACACACACACACACACACATACACACACAATCCTACTGATCCCTTGTAAGCCTCTGTTTTTGTTGCTATTGCTTACCTAATTATAACTCTGTAGCAGTCAATGCACATCAAATCATACTGTGACAAAAACCAACCCCAGTGGCCTGCACCATAAAGCAAATTTTCACTCAAACTACCTGTGCATCACAAGACTTCTCCACATTGTCTTCATTCTGGGACCCATGCTGAGGGAATGGCTCTGATTGGTTTTCTTCTACATATTTAGTAATATATTGATATTGTGTGAAACAGACGAATGTGTTTAAGTTTCTTCATATGTACCTGGCAGAGGAAGCAAACAGATGACTTTTTTTTTTTTTAAACTGGAAAACTGAATAATAAAGGGCTTTTGTAGCCATATTTTACCACATATGAAAAATAGATTTCTGTTTTCTAGGTTGAAGGCTTTTTATTTTTTAATGTCCTTAAGGATTTAGTCTAGAAAGACATACTGCCCACTTTGAAGGTGGGATAAGGTAAATCTGCACTCCTTTGTCCTATCACTCAAGACCAAGGTAAATGTGATGGTTCAGGTCACTATGAGGTTATAACTGAGAAAGCTTATCATCTGCCATCTTTGTTCCTGATTCTTTTGTCCAAGTTTGACTCACAAACCAGTTACAAACCTCCTCTGACCTCACACCTGCTGAGGAAAGTGCGTCAACCTGACCAGTCTTGGCCATAGTCAGTGAGCTCTCTAAAACAAAAACAAAAAACAAAAACAATGAAACAAAACAAAACTTGAAAATAGTACGTCAATAACAGTTTCAACTATTATCCTGATGTTCTGGCTTCTACTGAAAATCTTGCTTAAGATTATCTTAATTTCAGATTTGGGGGTTTTTCCCCCTAAAAAAACTATCTCCTGGTTCACCTCTGTCCCATACTCCATTTTGTCAGCAAGTAGCCACATCCGAGGGTGAGTTATTACAGGAAGACAGAAAAAAAGACCAAACAGGAAAGCAGCTAAGAAAAGAGTAAGAAGAATAAATGGCTTGAACGGGTATTCTGTGAACATTTTTCAATGCTAAGGACCGTGTTTTGATGGAGACATTGAAGCAGAAAGCAAATACTCATTCTTAAGAGGAAGTTTACAGTCCTAGCTACATAAAGACCACACCTGGGACTTTAGGGGGGAAAAGCGATACATGAGTAAGACCATTATTCCCATCACTTGAATGACCTCAGGCATAAAGTTACAGAAGCCACATCTTGATTCAAGTACTGCAAGTTGCCAAGAGTGCTGCCCCCAGCCTTGACAACCTCGATTGCTGGAAATAACTAGTCACTAGTAACTAGTCACTTCTTTGGATTAAGATATTTTAGGGCCACTTGTCAAGTCTTAATATAATTATATTATTTTTAAGAAAGAAACAAACAATGTTTAGTTATTTTTTTCCATGGTTTATTAAAGCCTTAAGATGAAAGAAATATAATATTTCCTAGAAAATAAGAAAGCAATGTCTGGGCTCAGCAGCAGTACAAAGGGGCCCCCCTGGGAAGACTGAACCCCACTGCCCATAATCTCCATCAGCCTCTCCCAAAGCACCTCAAATATGTGTTCAATCTGAAGAAAATGGTGTGTCTGTTCACAAATGTACCTTCACAGCAAATCTCACAGATTTCCCTTCCAATCAGATTTCCCATCCTAATTTCCTCACACAAACTCTGCATCGGCCAGACGACAGGCCCCTCCCGACCCTGAGCAGAGCCAAAGACAGCCCCGCATGTGGAAGCTCCGGAGAGCAGGAGGGTGGCATTTGGTATGTGACAAGCTGAGTTGGGAAAGTTAAGGAAACACAATTTGGGGAAGGCAACATTGCAGCTCATGGCTGTATCAAAACTTGCTTCTTGGAAGCAATGGCAACAAGAATTCCAAACTAGCTGATGGAGAAAAGCACCAGCCAGAGCAACAGGAAAGTTTGTGACTGGGAGGTGGGTGCATTCACAGCAAGGCCCCAACCAGGATTAGAGGTTCAGAGAACAGAAGCAAACTCCCTGGGAAGAGGACAAGCATTAACCAAGGCCCCAGCCGAGGAGGCCTGGCTCAGCTCATGCCGTTCCCAGCACGATCAAACTCAATCCTTGCCAAAGAGAAGACCCACTATACCAGGCCACTCTTGGCTTACGAACTGGACTATATCTGGGACTAAACATAGGCCCAAAATAGCTCTACCCCAGGAACTCAGGAGCAGAAGCAGGGGACAATTTTTAAAACAATATCTGTATTTTATGATGCATGTTCTAACAAAGTTCTCAGGTAATAAAGCTTAACATCGTTGTAAAAATTTAAAGTAGTTGGCTAATGCTATTTTGATTTTGCTAAGTTTTTAGAAAGAAAATACAAATGGTAGCATATAGTTTGCAATAACTTTCATCTTAGAACAAATAGCTACTTTATTTCCTGCCTACTTTGAGAACATTACTCAGTAATCTGTTAATATATTAACACTCAAATTTGATCCAATGATTATATGCACAAGAAACAAACATTTCCACTGGTTTGACGTTATTCACCTGATGTTTAAAATTTAACGTGTAGTTCCTCATTCATATCAGCTGTCTATACGGCTCACTATAAATATTTAAACCGAACCACACTTGGACATCCCAAGTAGCTTTCCCCTAGGATTATGATCTTGTACAGAAGCTCTAGATAAACACGATCCACCAATTCAACTGTGACCAGAACAAAGGCCTCTCTCTCAAGGGCTGAAAACAAAGCCGACAATGAGAGAGGGGCAAGGGAGCCAAGGAAAAGTTGATGAGGAGACTGGGTAAAACATATCTCTGTTTTTACCTTTTTTTATTATTATTTATTTATTTATTTATTTATTTTTGTCTGCATTGGGTCTTTGTTGCCGCACGCGGGCTTTCTCTAGTTGCCGTGAGCGGGGGCTACTCTTCGTTGTGGTGCGCGGGCTTCTCATTGCGGTGGCTTCTCTGGTTGCGGAGGACGGGCTCTAGGCATGCGGGCTTCAGTAGTTGTGGCACGTGGGCTCAGTATTTGTGGCTCGTGGGCTCTAGAGCGCAGGCTCAGTAGTTGTGGCCGCACAGGCTTAGTTGCTCCGTGGCATGTGGGATCTTCACGGACCAGGGCTCAAACCCGTGTCCCCTGCATTGGCAGGCAGGTTCTTAACCACTGCACTACGAGGGAAGTCCCTGTTTTTACCTTTAAGAGTCATATTTCATGAAGCAAATTTTCATATACAACTGTGAAGTCTCTTTCAGATGGGACTGTGCCCCTCTTGCGGCTTAAAGGTACTAAAGACAGAGGAAATGACTCGTGTCTCATGTTCCATGTTGGCTTCTGTGGAATTTTATTGGTTCTCAAAAAAATTAAAAGAAAAGAAAAGAAAATCAAACATACTTTGTATCTACCAGGTTTACAGAGCTGTTAATAGATTTGAGCCTCCTTCCATGTTGATAGCTCTACAGTGTCAGCGAAGTTCCTTGGAAACACATAAGCTTGCAGTCCTAGGAATAAGAGATACTCAAACCATCAGGGAATCCCAGCATTCAAGGGGATTCAGATGCCTGTGTCCAGACCCACTAGATGTCACTGTGTGTGGGAGTACATCTGAGTTAGACCGATGCACGCAGAAGAGGAGAGACATCACAACATACAAAAGAGAACACCACGAGAGGATAGAGGTAGCGATTGACATGTGCGTCTACAAGCAAAGAGAAAGGTATGAAACAAACTCTCCCCTAGAGACTTCAGCAAGAGCTTGGCCCCTCCAACACCTTGATTTTGGACTTCTAGCCTCAAGAATTGTGAGAGAATAAATGCCCATTGTTTTAAGCCTCCTAGTTTGTGGTACTTTGTTATGGTAACCCCAGGAAACTAAAACAGCCCAGCCACTTCTAGACCAGGCTATCTGATCAGCAATGTCCCAACTGAACACACTCTGCCTGTTCAGAAATGTCCAGACTTCCTTGCTGCCTGGAATATGGATAAATGCTCTTTTCAACAGCTACCACTAATTTTTCCCAAGAAGTTCCAGTTACTTTTTCCACTTCTGGCTCATTCCAAAGAGTTCAAGAGGTTTATGAAATGTTTGGAAAACTAGAGGTTTCTTTTTACAAAAGGAAAAAGAACTCTCTCATCTTAAACCTCTCTCCCAGAGTGACCTTAAAAGGCTTGAAATTGTAGGTTATTATGGGTACTTAAAAAGCCCCTATTTGAAGACTTGTTTGGGGACTGTCTCTTCTGCGGATCACACTGGGGAAAGGAGACGAGACATTCCTGCTGTAAGTTGGCCTCTCAGTTGGCCTCTTCTAGGTCTATCCCAGAAACAACAGTCAGGGCTTTCTCTCAGGGAATTAGGAAAGTAAGAAACATATTCTCCAGTTAAAACCGCTGGCCTAGCAATTGACTCAGAGTATAGACCATAGTTCCCTTCCCATATACCTGTGATCTGAGTCAAGACATTTATTCTCTCTGGATAAATTTATGACTTAAGATGTTGAAATGTTCTTTATCAGCTCCCTTGCACCAGTAAAATCTGATCATTCCACACCTTGCTTGGTCAATTCCTTACCCTCATGTCTTCTCACCTAAATTAGAGCAGTAAACGTGTCTTTCTCCAGCACTGCTGCAGACATTTTATTCAAGAGCTTGGCTGGCTCTTCAGGCCTCTGTGACTCCTCTGACTTGTATTAGAAGACTGAAGTTCTTACGCTTTGCAATGTGTGCCTGTGGCTTTATCTCCCAGCCATCGTCAGCATGAATGGAAATCACATTTGTATTGCCCTTCAGTCTCAACAACCGGATTAAAAAGGTTTGGGATACGGTTGCAATCCTGGCCATCCCTTCCTTCACCTAAATGAGTAATTCAGGGGAGATGTTATTTGGGAGAAGTGGTCGGTGGAATGGAACCCAGAGGAATGAGAAGCTCACACGAAAGCTGTCTCCCACATGCAAAATTTTGGGGTGAACTTCTTCGAAAATGAGAGAATTTGGAAGAGAGATGTACATGTAGTAACCTTAGCAATCCTTATTGCTATGCACATGGTATGAATATGCATACCATTCCTCTTCACAAACTGTGCTTAAAATTTGATCTAAATTAGCTGTTTAGTCCAGAAAAATCTGAGAGCCCAACCCCAATTTCTGGGATATAGCAGTCTACTAACAAAATTCCAGCCACAAGAAAAGCCAGAGATGGTTCCCTGGGAACTAAAGTTCTCTTCCTTTTTTATTGTAGAGTTGCACTGACCAAGATTACAGCCACTAGCCACACGTGACTATTTAAACCTCAGTTTTAATCAACATTAAATAAAATTTAAAATTCACTGTTTTAGTCTTGGTAGTCACACTTTGAGTGCCCAAGAGTCCCCTACATCTAGTGACTCCTTATTGGACAGCACAGACAGGCTTCATCCAGAAGAGGCAGTAGATCCAAGAATGAGTTCATAAGGGGTTCTCAGCCTTACATCACCATGTGTAGCATTCTTTCACTTAAAAAAAATTTAAGCTTACAATTCACAATAGTATAATTATGTATCACATTTTCTTCCTAACTAGAAAAATATGGAAGCAATTTGTTTATCAGATTTCTCATTTTAAATATGTTTTTCTCCAATACTTTTCTATTCCCTTAGAAAAGAAATGTCCAAGATCATTGTAAAAACAGCTGTCTTGGCATTTTACCACATAATGAACTTGAGTCTACTGTCTTTGTGTTGGAATATATAGGTAATTTGGTTTTTAAAGGTAAGATATTCTGGAAATATAATGAAGTACCATGAAATTAATAAATTTTCAAGAAAACCCTTCCCCCAGATGTTTATAATTTCAATACTGTTTGAATTTTTTAAAGAAGGGGTTTTTTAAAAATATAGACACACACATCAGTGAAGAGCTCTGAAAAATTTTATGGCTATCATAAAATAAGACAATATTTATATTTATATACATGATGTCATCTATGTACCATCCCAATTTGTGTTGACTATATGCTTTGCACCTCACCATACTTTGAACTGTATACTAGAGCCATGCTAACAATATTCTGATGATACAGACATTCCCAAGTCAGTTTCAGCTCTAAGAAGCAGTAACAATTCTCTTTCTAGGTTGTTGGTTGTATTAGCTAAAATCTTATTTTAAACAAACCAATTCTTCATTTAGATCTGACTTACAAATACGGGTAGAAAGAGAAGTCGTGGTTTTCAAAAGTAAGACAGCAATACCAGTGATCTGTGGTTGCCCTTATTTAAACCATGAGATTCCTGATAACTTGAAATTATAACCAGACACCTCCTCTCCCAGTATATGTTCCCCTGAAAGTGTGGATGACTCAAAGAAACTGATTACCTTTCTGGTAAAACAACATATGTTCTCTGGACACTTGACTCAGTAGCTTCTTCTTCCTACATGAAATAACACGCTTCATCTGAATCAGTTGATGCATATCAAAACAGACTAAAAATAGGCTAAAAATTCATGTAAACATGTTGTCCTGTTCATGTTTCTCCTCAAAGAGACATACTCTGTAAAAACAACATAATCTTCAATGATTGTTTAGTAAGTGTCCACAGAGAGCTGACTCACTCTTTCATATTTAACGATGGTGTGGACCACAAGGATTATATGTGTACTTAGACTGAAAAGATTGATACGGGACCAAGAGCATAAAGGGAGAGTCCATGAGTGAGACAATTCAATTTCAACTCAACAAATATTAAATGAGCAATTACTGTATGTGGGACATACCCTACAGGAGATGGTTGGGGGCTGGAGGTAGGTGAATAAAAGGTAAAAATTAAGAAGACATAAAGACAATGTTAATTTTTATCACATATATCTAAGTCAGCTTGATTTTTTAAAAAATGTAAGCACCTCTCCCTACTAAACAGGAAGAAATGAATACTATCTAGTAAATAAATGTCACTGATCTGAACTAGGTTTAATTTTTCCTCTGTAACTTTTCATTAAAAAGTTAGAGAGGTGGCTAGGACATATTCTGCAAGGACACCACAGATACGTCAAAATAGATCATGCTAGTGTGCTCTTCTATAAGTTGCCACATGTGGAATGTATGCTTGGAACTTTTGTTGAGCTAACTTTCATAGTGGTTATCTACATGTTCTTTTTTTTTTCATTAAAGTGCACAGTTTAAAGTATCACACATATGGAAGACATTCTAAACTACAGGAGAGGTTCTTTACAGATAGAAATATATAATCAAATATTTTTCTTTTCATCTAAAATGATATTGTCTACTGTATAGCACAGGGAACTCTACTCAGTATTCTGTAATAACCTACATGGGAAAAGAATATGAAAAAGAATGGATATAAATATATGTATAACTGAATCATTTTGCTGTGCATCTGAAACTAACACAACATTGTAAATCAACTATGCTCCAATATAAAATAAAAATTAAATTAAAAATAAAAATTAATAAAATGATATTGTCAAAATACAAAACACAAAATTACCTTATTTAAAAAGAGAACATCAAGAATACAGAAGACAACATTTTTAAATATCACTGCTAATCAAACTATATTGAGTAAATTAAATGTGCCAGAAAGGTCTTTTCATGCTCTGAGGCTATGCTTCTCAAACTTTAATATGCATGTGAATCACCCAAGGACACTTTAAAATGCAGATTCTGATTCAGGAGGTCCAGGGTGAAGCCAAAGGAGGTTACATGTATAACAAGTTTCCAGGTGAAGCAAGTGCTATTGTTGTTCCTTCTCACCTTGAATAGCACTCATCTGAAGAGTTTTTTTATCAGCAACGATCACAAGCAAGATCCTCTCCTTGTAGACTTTATGACAGAGTAACTTATTTTAGAATTTCACAGTTAATTTCAAAATTAAGATCTCAGTTTATCAGTGTGGATGGACAAGAGAGTGGCCCATATTTGTGATTTAAGGGCCATTAGAACAAACTCCCCCCAAGAAAGAAGAAAAAAAGGTACCAATCATAGAGGATGGCATGTAATCATCAGAAATTGAGTTATTTGGCCTAAAATAGTTTTTTTTTTTTCAAACTTGCCCCAAAATATTAATTCCTGAGGTAGTTATTTAAAATATAGATTCCCAGAGCCCATCCTGGACCACCTAAGCCTGAATCTCCAAGGATGGGATTAGAAGGTTGAACAGCCTTGAGTATTTCTTGCCATCAGGCAGGTTTGGGAAACAAAAGATTGCTTCCTCAAGAGTTTTATTTAAAATGCAAATGCCACAGGGAAAAGTCACCTCTAAACTGGTCTCAGTCATAACCTATCCAACTGCATTTCTTGTGAAAATTAAGATTACAGCTGTTGGGAAAGAAATTTGGATAAGGAGATGAATAGGTCATTTTGAAGTGCTGTCAGGGGAAAGCTAGACTGGGTAAGGTGTCTAGGGTGAACTTTCCTTAGCAGACAGATTATGAGAAGTGGAGAAAGAGGACATGGAAATCATAGCTCTCCTTTACTAAGAGCTTAATAAGTGCCCAGCACCATTCTTAAATGTCACTTTCAATAACACCTTTCACCCTCACAATGTCAATAGAAGGTAGGTTCTACTTTTAGCCCCATTGCACAGATGAGGAAACTGAGGCGAAGCAGCTAGAAAATGGCAGAGCCAGTTTTCAAACCTAGGCAGTCTCGCTCCATAGCCCACACTTTTATTCATCATGTTAAATTCCCCCCAGAATATCTTCTGATGCTCAAGGCCAACCATCTTATCTGGGTTCGTATCTGAGAAAGGAGGTGACTTTGAGCCAGTCACAATACCACAATAGTGACTTTTTTGGGTCAAAAGCAATCAAATATTGCCCATTTCATACAGCTCAATCTACATTAAATGTTTTAATTAACATTTGAGTATTCCTTCGGCACTCACTTTCTGCTTTGTCCTGCACTAGTTACAACTGTGTTCTAAGGTATATCAAGCCCTCCTCTGCCTACAAGTGCTGACACTCTAGGTGGACAGACTGCAAGCGGATTAGCACAGAGTCAAATGGCTGTTTAGGGCTTCTGTGATTGACACCCACACAATTTCTGAGCCTTTAACCCATTACCATTCTCTCTCCCAAAGAGTTCCACTCTCCTTCTTGAAGTCAATAGCACAAAGGAAGATGACCAGTTTCTCCCTAAAGGCTTTCTCGAGTAAAAGGCAGAAACCTTCAAGTAATAAAGACTGCTCAGCATGGCATACCATCTCAGAGTTTGCAACCTGTCAGTTATTAACTAGAAATATGTTTTCGTTAGCCTACACAGTATTTTTTTTTAAAACCAACTTGAATTAAATTCCAATGTTTCAAATGTGAGAGATGTCTTTACATGAACGAATGGATTTCTGGCTCCTCTTGAAACCCTGAGAGAACAGGCATGTCCACATCTCTCCATGACAACAGATGGTGGCAGCTGATTGGCAGGGGGAGCTTTCGGACCTGCAGTCCTCTCCCAGCCCTGCTCCCCACCAGCCCCCTTGTCTCCTATACCTGCAGCGTTTTTGAGCCATTGGAGTTTGAATCTCCCTGTTCTACCTCCCCTTCCTTAACGTCTTGTGTCTCCTAGAAGAGCCTTGAGCAATTCCATCATGTTACCCTCCAAACAACATCTCCACGGACTGTTCACAGGAAGATGAAAGATGTAGGAACACAGGCTTTGGAGGAAGACTGACTAGAGTTCAAAGGCCTCAGGAAATGTCTCGTGATAGCAGTTTCACTCCCAGGTGAGTCACAGAGACAACCTGGTCCACAAGTCTTTTCCATTTGATCTTTTCATAATTCTGTCTTGTTCTCCCCTCACTTCTTCAGTTTATTTAGGTCTCTATTGAACCTGGAAAGTGCTTTATTGTTTCATCTTTCATCTTATTTTCCTGCCAGGACAGAATGTTTTCCCTACCGTGCCTTTGGCCTAGGTTGGGAGTTACTCCTTCTCAGCATGACCAACGGTATCTTTAGTTTACTCAAGACTATTCAGAATCAGCAAGATGTCAAATGTATCTGTAAAGTGGAAAAGTTATTCTTCGATTTTTGTTTGTTTGTTTGTCAGTTCCACTGGGGCTCCACGTTCTTAACAGAACCTATGATGAGATTACAGTCTGGTTGGCACTGTGCTGAAAGTTTTTACCTATCAAAAGGAATTTGTGTTTTCTACACTATCCTTGAATTATTGTCTATGCATGTTTCTCCACCTAAATATAACGATCCTTATGGGCAGAGATGATTCTTCTATGTCTTCCATGCATCACTGGGCACTTAAAACAGTATTAGGCCCATCACAGGCCTCAAATAAATACTTCTTGGTCACAGACTCAGTTTTTATCATTCAATTTCATTTGCTTGGAAGTTAATGTGTATGCTTTAAGATAATATTTCATTTTGTTTACTTAAAATATAACCAAAAGAAAAAAATATTATGAAATCACACCAAGAATTTCACAGATCATCTGTGTCTTTTGTTTGGGATTTTAGTCTGCATCACAACTTTGGCATTCCATTTCTGTTAGAAATAATGCCTTTAGACATTGAAGCTTTAAAAAATATATGAGGTAAGCCCTCCTGCCTTAAAGAAATGGACATGATACCTGCTTTGGGAAACACCTATCAAAGAAGCTATTTTGGCATGAATTGCATCTACATGTTGCCACATGTCCAAAAGACTAATTCATTGAATATATTATTTTTAAAGTTTTTTAAAATGTTGCTTCTAAGGGAAACTCAAGACCAGAAAATCAGAAAAATAGAGTTAGATAGTGATAAAAGCAAATATAAGGAAACAAGCAAGAGTCACACATGGGGAGGGGGAGGGGGTTGAGGGCGTGGTGGATGGAGGTGGTAAGATTCAGGATTAACACTGCATCCTGCCATGTTTGCCAGGATATTCTGCATTGCCAACCCTGAAGTGTATGGCTATATGCAGTCTTGCTGGCTCTGCTCTGCCCAGTGCTAGGGGATGCCAGGCACACAGACTCTGATGGGTATGGTGCCCTGAGGTGTATAACACAGAGGCCCTGGACAATCCTACAGAATCCAAACCAGTCCAGACCAGCAAGCCCCATGTGTGCATTACCAGAATAAGGGAGCACATAAGATAGTTTATAACATACCAACATACTATTTATAATTTGTTTCCCATTCCAAACAAGCAGCAAAACCTTTAATACTTCCTTGGGCTTGGATAAAAAGACTCTTGTTAACTTTCTGGATTGAGGGAGATACGGCATCAGCTTACAGCCCCTGCAGGACACTTGACCAAACAAAATGGATGTCCCGGCAGAAATATCATGGAGTGGTTTAGCCAAGCTCTGGACACCTGGACTCTCTTCTACTCTTTTAAGTGCCACCTGGAATTACACTTCTTAATCCAGATATTCTCTGCAACCCAGTGTACAATGAGTTCCTTCCCATGATTGTAATATTAGACCCATACTAATATATCCTGAGGTAACCTAAGGATTTTTTGGAACCTCCTTTTTTCTTTGTTAACCTTATATTGACTTTATGATCAGAACTTGTCTTTAATTCCTAACAAATCACGTTTATTAGTTGGGAGAAGATTTCAATCTGTAAATCCATGTCTATCTCCAGCATTGCTCTATTTGTTGAGTAAACAATTTGCTGAGTGAATTGTTTATTGAATGAATAAATTAATTATGGATTAATACTGGAAAAATCTTGACCAAAGGGGTATTACGAAAAGATTTTTCAAAAGCTTTTCTAAAATCAATACAGATGATAGTAATCAAATTCCATTGATTTCAGCTGGGAACCACCTAGAAATCCAGATATTCTGTCCCCATGCCAGACCTACGGACACAGAAACTCCAAAGGTGAGGCCCAGAGAATGTGTTTTAACAAGCTTTCCAGTGATCCTGATACAAAAGTTTGAGAACAACCATCCTAGTTTATCAGACTGATCTTTCTGATGCTGTTCCTTTGATTTGCGGTCTTCACTGTGTTTGGCAGATCTTTCCAGGTGACCCACTCTGTCATCATCTGCAAAATAAACACAATAACATCAATCTTGCACCGTCACAGGAGGGACTAAGCGCAATATAGACATAAAACCACTAACTATACTTAAGGTACTTAACACATGTTTGTTCTCACCCCCTTTCCTCCTCCTTCCATTATATTTTCATATCTGTGGAATCACCTATTTCTTGATACTCCATCTTAATGATCCAATCTGATTTTGAGAAGCATTTCCAAATGTTTACTCTTTATAATTCTCATTTAGCTAAATTTCCATTTGGCCATGAAGCGTCTACTCTCTATATACAGTGATTTTAAATTTACGTCTAGGAAATAACTTTTAAAGTCATTAAATGTTATTAAAAGTTATTAAACATGGATGTGGAGTGGATATCAGGGTTATGCTTTCCACCTAAAACACACCGTCAAAGGTCTAAGTTTATTAACCTCACCTTTCATGAGGTTTGCCCAACTAGAGTCAACAAGTCTTTACTGAGTCCACCCCTTGGGCAGGGCATTTAGCACTGGGTCCTGGGGAAAGGACGGTGAGTATCACACAACCCCTCCCCTCAAGGACCTTCCAGCTGAAAGGGTTTATCTTATTTATACAGTTGATGTCTCCCTCTGTGCCAGAATTTATTTTTCTGAAAAGAAAAGCCACCATTCAGCGACTGAAGTAAGGAATCATGATGGAGATAGACGTGTAACTAAGTAAAAGAAGGAAAACACAGAGTGTCTCAGAAAAGGAAACACTGACTTGGAGCCTGCCCTTCACTAGCCTATACTCACTAGAAGGATTTCCAGTTGTACCAAATGCTAGCCCTGTCAGGACCTCCTGGGTATATAAACTTTCTTTTAATCCCTACTGAAAGAGGAAAAATTCTGTTTAGAAAAAGCTTGATTAATTTCAGTGTTCTAATCACGATTTTAGTCAAATGCATTGTTATTATTACCGGGTATTCAAAAGTTTTTGGTGAAAAAGCCAGTGGTGTCTTTGTGAGCTTGATTTCCTCAAAGTCTGCATATCATAAGCTTCTTGAGGAAAAGTAAAGAACAGAGTTTTGTCTCGCCCACAAATCTAGCACAATGTGCAGCCTGCAGCAATACCTCAATAGGGGATAATTTATAGAAGATGGTAGTGGTTTTTCAGCCAAAATATAATCTAAAGTGGACCTGCTGGTTCCAAGGATATGCTCATTGAAAATGTAATAACTATAGATACCCTAACCCCAGGAAAGGTGGTACCAATTTACATTTTTCACTAACAGGGAAAAAGTGTACATTTCCTCAAATCCTCACCAGTGCTCAGTTTTGTTAGTCTTTCTACCCTTTGCCAATCTAATCAATAAAGCATTATAATTCGATGTCCTTATTTGCATGGCATAGATGTAAGGTTGATCATAATTTTGTGTCTCTATTGGTCTATTGTTCTTCCTTCTGTGAATTGTCTGTGTTTTTGTACGTTATTAATGATATGTTTAACGTTTTGCCTATTGATTTTATTATAGTTTTTGCAGATATTTTTGTAAATTTAGTGTGTATGTCTTTATTTTGGCTTTGTGCTCCAGTGCTCACTAACAGAGAATTTGGCTGAGTAGAGGATAGTACTTGTATACCATGGAATATTACACAGCCATTAAAAATGATGATGTAGATCTCTATTCATGAATACAAGCACACGTTCATTACACATTGTTGAGTTTACATGAAAACACAGTAAAGATTGGTTTGAGTTTTGTTACCTCATTTGTATAAAGTGTATGAATGTATGAGTAAGTGCTCAAAGGTCAGCATTTTCCATATTTTTTGGTTCTGTTTTCCAAAAAGGAATTCCAGTGTCATAAGTTTGGGAACTACTGTATGCTAAATTTTTCTTCGTGGTTCCCACAGCATAACCAGATACTAAAAGTTCTGAGGAAGTTACAATAAAGAAATATGCTTAACATTGTTCAAAGTAGTATTTCTCAGACTTAATTTATCACTAAACCTTTCTCATTAAAAAATAATATATTAACTGAACCAGGGTTCTGAGAGCACAATTTGAGAACTGTAGTATGGAAAACCATTTGGAAGGACAGTCGCTAAAATGGTAGGAGACGTTATTGCTGGATACTGGAATACAGGTAACTTTTACTTTGTTATAATATTTTTCTTTAATGTTGGGATTTTTTACATGTATTATTTTACAGTTAAAATAAATAATAGAACCTTTTTCATTTTGAAAAATAAAAGAAAAATCTTAAAAGAAAACCAAATTTAGGGATCTTAAAAATTAATCACCATCAGTTTAACTGATTTGTCATAAGTTTAATGACATTTGTTTTGTAAACAAAATGTTATCAATATCATCTGGAATTGTTTTTCTAGTCACATGGGTGGATTTGGACTGATTCTGTCCTACTCATTTCTCAGGTACTAGAGAGTATGCATCTGTGTACTGATACCCTCAAATAGAGGTTCCCCAGCAAAGAGCAGTTATTCTACTAGGCAAGGGGATAGGAGATACAGAGACGAGGAAGGCCTGGGTTGACAGACAGCTGGCAGATTAGGGTTTTTATGGACCAGAGTCCCCACTCCCATGTTGATGTTCAGCATCTGTCCACTTCCTTAAGGACTATGTTTGTATAACCTTATCATAGTGATCCGTGTTGTTTTAAGACAGGAGGAAAGCAGGGATATTATTCAAGGAAAACATGTCTTTGACTTTCTTCTTAAAATTAAAATGTCTCACTATTTTTATTTACATAAACTTTTTTCCAGTATTTGCTGAAAGTGCCTTCAAAAAACTTTCTAAAACAAGCTTCAACTCAGATGAAAGCTTGAGCCTGAATAACCTGAGTTCTTAGGGAGAACGTCTCTTCATCAGCTTCTATGAACAAAACCAGAGACACAATTTTGCAACAGATTTGGTCATATGGTGGCACTTATGGGCATTGCCTTCTTGGGCAAGCAGCAACTTGGAAGGAGTCATGCTGATTCCAGCAAAAAAGGTTTTATCAAAAGTGTAGGCAAACTACAAATTGTATTCATACAGAAGGGGTGCTGCCTAAGGCCTTAGGCACAAGAAAAGCACCGCAGGGTGGCACCACAGTCTCATGACTCAAGCTTAGTCAAAGTCTTATGTCGGAGTCTTTCAAGGTTACTTCCAAAAAAATCTAAACATCTGGGGGGAACAATTGGTTCTGGACAAAGAAGATACTAGAGCTCAAATTTCAAACAAAACTAAGCTTCCACTTAAGGAAAGTCCAATAAATCAGGAGCCCATGACTCCGAGACAGAACCGTCAGCGGTAATCCCAGGAAATCACCCCACATCCCTGGCATAGAGGGGTTTTCAGTGGGAACCATAACTAATTTTCATCAAGATGGCAGAATGTGCCAGCTCGGCCAACAGAGACTAACTAGCACAGAGCTGAGAAAATCGTGGAATTTCACATTTACTGACTTCTAACCCAGATTAGGGAATGGATTTCAGGAAGAATTCATGTTCACATTTCACTATTTAAGACAATTTGTATATTCTTGAAGCCCAATGCTGCATCTGTCTGCTTTTTTCCATGGAAACGAAAGGTAATTTGTGACAATAAAGGCATCTCAAACCTTCCTTAAGAAGCCTTCTCAGATTCCCCTCAGGGTTATTTATCCCTCTCTTGACTCTTTAACACTTTCCTGATATTTCTGTTCGGGTCTGAGAGCATGGATCTAATTTTTCATATCTCTGTCCCTCTATATACTTTTTTACAGTGAAAATAAAGGGAAACAACGGACATCGTAAATCAAAGGACAATGTTACTGAAGTTATTCTTCCCATCTCTAAGCAGAAAGTCACCTAATCTATTCAGAACTATGTTAGCTACATAATGGACACTCAAGAAAGATGCCTTAAATACAACTAAAGTGACTCTCCTCCTTTGCAGGTGTATTTGTTCTGCTTTTTCTTAGATCGTAACCAATATTTATAATACATTTGTATAGAACTGAATTATAGACAGAGTACACATTTTTTTAGCTTGAAGGACTTCAGCAGATATCAGGTAATAATGAGTCAACACTTACACTGTACTAACAGCTTAGTAGTTATTATTCATGCAGTCCTCACAAAAATCAGACAAGCCTATTGTCATTTTACAGCAAAGAAACCAAAGCACAATGAGTTAAGAAGTATGCTCATAGTCGTGCAATTAGTAAGCGACAAAATCAGGATTGGAATGTAAGGCGGTCTGGCCACACAGGCGGTACCGCCCAGACCGTCCTCCTGTATTTCGGCTCAATTGCTCCTTTTACAAATAGACTCGGTGTGATTCACGGACTTCCTAAAGTCAGAGAACAGGGTCTACATTCCTGAGCCCAAGATCAATACTCTCGTTTTCTAAATTTGAGTACAACCCACCCAGCTACCTGCAAATAGATTCCCAGAGATGGACCATGATATTTATTTACAAACCTTTCAAAGAAGAGATCTAATAATTGACAGGAATGTATGACAGCCCGCACTGGCAAATCCTTCTTTTCATCCCATCTGGTCTCTGCTTCTCCACTGCCTTCACCCTCCAAGGACTGAGGACAGTCACGCTCTACAGAGCAGCCCTTCATGGGGAGCCTAATGGGGACAGAAGAAGCAGCCCTGAGTCAGGCGACAGTGTATCTGAGTTTCAGTCCTGGATCTTCACTAACCAGCTTTGTAAACTTATGGAAAAGATTTAATCTCTTGCGGTATAATTCCTCACGTGAAAAATAAAGGAGACAGATAGATTGCTTTAAAAAATGAAAAACCCTTTCATTTTCAATAATTTGTATGACAGAGTGCCTAGCCCAGAGTATAAGTGCTGGATAAATGTTTGTTGCACTAAATAAACTTTGGCCAGACATTGTGTTCTAATATTCTGTTTTTACACATACTTGTCCTCTTTCAGTCGTTACTTATGTTGGCTCAGTTTTCCGGCTGGGACATCCTTCTGCAGACAAAAGAGAAGGCTGTAAATGCTAGTGGGAACCACTCAACGTTCCCAATTGCTTCAGTGACACCAGTAAAGTAACCACCCCTTATCTCGGAAAAATAACTGTGAATAATACTACTAATAATGCTCTGATCCAAATTTCCACCATGGTGATAATCAACTAATTTTCTAGACGCTTCAGAGAGTAAATGGTATCCTTGAGATGATCCGAACTCTAGCCGTCCCCTACCTCTTATAACATGCTCAGCTAAGTCCTAGGAATAAGTGTCCGGTTGGCACAGTGTGTGTGGATCACATGCCCACACACTGAATGTCCCCAGGGCGAGAAGAAGAATCTGGCCCTTTTGACAGTTGCACTAAGAGGGAAAACTGGGAACCCCCTTCATATCAAGGCCACTTGTGATGGTAATTCCCCACCAGGAATTCAAGGCTCTCCTGCAAACAGAAAGGAATATTGGGAAACCAAAGAACAAACAAATGTGTACTCACAAGATTAATGCATATATCCCTTCATATTTTCTGTAACAAAGTCAAAGTGACTAATCATTTGCTATTTCTGATGTAGTATGACCTGACATATTGTAACCAGATTTAATAGATTACAATTTTCGTGCTGAACCTGAGGATAAAAAGTTTGGACAGCACTGAAATATTCTTGCTAAAGAATCTGGCATGGCCCTTTTGTTCATTGTTTGCAGACTTTGCTTACAAAATAGTCCTGTTTGGAATTTCACAATCACATTAGTATATTAAAATGTGTGTATAATTCTGCACAAAAGAAACTTGCTTCACCTGGTATAATCCACATTTATTTAACCACGGAACAATTATTTTAGTTTTATTTGACCATACTTTTTCACAAAATAAATATCATTTCAAAGAAGTGTTTAACAGGGAATGCATATCAAAATCATCTGTGGAATTTTTAAAAAAAATACGTATGTAGCTCTCCCAACTCCAGTTGGTGGGGGGATAGAAGAAGGAATAGGAGATATTTGTATTTTTTAAATCTCTAGAAGTGACACTCACTCCCAGCTGGAAATCAACATCCTAGAGGAGGACAAGGGTCCTGTAGAACCCAACGTGAGCCAGGCTCCCTGAGCTGATGTGTGGGAGATATTAGCCATTTTGCTCTTTATCATTCGAAACACAGATTCCAGCCCTTTTAGATCAAAAGTCTACTTAATAATCTGTATATTCTAGGGCTTCCCTGGTGGCGCAGAGGTTGAGAATCTGCCTGCCAATTCAGGGGACACGGGTTCGAGCCCTGGTCTGGGAAAATCCCACTTGCCGCGGAGCAGCTGGGCCCGTGAGCCACAACTACTGAGCCTGCGCGTCTGGAGCCTGTGCTCGGCAACGAGAGAGGCCTTGATAGCGAGAGGCCCGCGCACCGCGATGAAGAGTGGCCCCCGCTTGCCACAACTAGAGAAAAGCCCTCGCACAGAAACGAAGACCCAACACAGCCATAAATAAAAAATAAATAAACAAATACTTTAAAAAATAATGACTCCCTTCTTTATAAAAAAATAAAATTAAAAAAAATAATCTGTATATTCTAGTGCTGTGCATTAGAGGGTATATAAAATAATAGCTATTTTCTAGATAACATGTATCCACAAAGGAAAGAAATCTGCAGTAAAATACAACATTGCAAACTTGGGTTGCTATTTCTCATTTAAAAGATCATCACTTGAAAATGTAAGGTGACTTACTCAGGTTGCTTCTTTCCAGATTGAGGCATATTAGAGCGAATTCTCAGGATTTCATGGACTCGTCACTATGGCTCCTGGGGAGTGCTGTGGGTTTAGGAGCCTTGCCATGCCAGAATCATGTTTCTTTCTTTAGCTGTAACTCTTTGAAGCCTGAGTTTCGTCCCTTTCTGGTTTTGATTGCTGCTTTGGACTTTTTTGCCTAGTTTTTCCTTTGTTGTTGTTGTTTATTTCATTATGAATTGGAGCAGGGAGATTCTACAAGACAGTTTCATTTCAGTATCTTATCCGGAAAATGTCTCTTAAATGTAACTATGTTTATGAAATAATTTATATTTAATTTTATATTAGCTAGTTCTTTCAAACTCAATTACTTTGCTGAAATCTAGGCGCAGAACTTCTTACACGTAACTAAATTGGAGGCTGTAAGAGCTCTCATTTGAAAGAGAAAAAACATGAAACCAGAAATGTGAGTCTCCTTTTTACAGTCAGCTGTAATTTTGTTAAAAAATTGTGAGGCCATTCACCGATTACTGAGGGAATTTATTTTATTCCAGCACCGTGATGTACCTATCTTCTCTTTGCTGATGAGAGAAATTAGAGGATACAGAATACATATGATCCAGGCTGCTAAACTAAGAACTATTTTCTAACTATGTTCTAGTGCAACTGAAATTATTTTCTGTTGTGTTTTGACACTACTCAATGTAACAAAATAAGGATTATATTGCTACTAAATTCTTTTAACATAAAGGACTCTTTTTAGATATCAGCTCTATAAACTTCTAAAAGCTTTTATAAGTGTAAAGAATCATGAAATGTGTTTCATGTTATTGTGGTAACTCACAAACTGGTGACAAAAAATGTAATTTTTAATTTTCAATTTTTCTCCCCAAAGCTATATCGTTGTTTCCACCAGTACCATAAACACTACTGTGTTAGTTCCAGCGTTTGAAACGGCAGCACTCTGTCTCTGCTCTGACATGTTTAAGACAAAGATTGCCTCTAAAGTCACAAATCCTGTAGCAGAACTCAAAACTTTGTTTATTTTTCAACAAGGTCAACCTGTAGAAAAAAATTGTTATCAGACTATTAATTTTAATTATTTTCTTCTCCGCTCCTTTTATCGTATCTTCTTGACTCTTTATTTATGTTCTTCCCGTTTTATCTGAGTTTCTCAGTACCTATAATTTTCTGCTCCTTGTTCATAGTGGTCAGGCAGGTCATTCTGCACCCCACCTAGGATGCCAAATAGCATATAGAAGTTTTCTCTGACTTCCAAGGAAAATCATTTAGAGCAGCATGCTACAAATGGTATTCTTTTTCCACTCTCCTATTGTATTTCTATTGGCTCTGTGTAAGTTTTGTATTGTCTACTTATCCTCAAGGAGAGCCCTATGAAGACCTGATGTTTCCAAAAGATCTGGGAAATAGCAGGTCCTTGGCCCTGCTTATCCTTTGATTGAGTGTTGGTCAAAATTCCATCCATCAAAATTCTGCAGAGGAGCATGATAACACGTGCAGTTTCTAATCCAATTCCCAGTGTCTTTGAGGCTAAACTGCGATGAGATTACTTCATATCCCACTCCCTAGATATCTGATATTCCTAACAGACTGTGTGCATTTATGAGCCACAGCGTCCACTGAAACCAGGACTCTTCCTATTTCTACCCTGTTCGCCTCAGTTTTAAATGTCATCACCACTCATTCTCTCCCTGCTTCCTAAACTGTGAGAGCTAAGACCACTTGTGTCCACAGAACTTAACTATCAGAATGGAGGAATCCGGCCATGTGTGTCAACATGACTTTATTTATTCCAGGACATTATTAAAGGAAGAGAGGGATGCAAGCCAGTAAATAATTTCACTGCTGGCTTCAGTAAATTCCTACAAACCAATGTATTTTTTTTAATCTAAGCAAACAGCTTGCTTAGTAAGACTCCCTCAAGATCGTAATTCCACTGCATTCACTAACGCTAAACTATTATGTCATGAACTTTGCTCAGTCCAAATACATATGCTCCCGGCCCCGAACAACTAGCTTTAAGCCACTTTAGCCGGGATACTAACACCCTATAAATATCCTTCCCAGACCTTCCTCTTCTGAGACACTTCTAAGATGACAAAAGTAGTGTTCTCCTTTATTGCATTAGGTCTAATCAATACAGATTTGACCGATCACCAGAATTTTTGGTAGTCTTCTGGAGAGTTGACATCTTCGGGAGATACTTGTCGTCCTAATGAGCTTGCATTTTATTAATATGGAGAAAACAATGGGGAGTAGAAGAATAGTATCATGCTCTTCCAAAAGCATGGGTAGAAGAATCCCTTGCCTCATTTCCTAACTGATTCACCACCTGGGTCTAAATCTAGACTAGTAAATAAAGGAGATGTCTTCCATTACTTCAGGTATGTGAGGTTTGTTTTGTTACATTAGGCAAAATACAGCTAGGTTAGTTGCATTGTTGTCAGTCCAGATGTTGGCAAACTTATTATCTTGGGATTTCTCCAAGAATCTGCAGTAGGTTGTCTCTAAGACTTACAGTTAGGCTGTGATTTGATTTTTACTACATTTTTATTTTTTTAACTATTTTAGAAGAAGTTGGAAGGTATTCCATAAAGAGTTTTTAGGCAGATGTTGTTTTAAACCATAAGTTTGTACTCCTTTTCAAAATGAAATATCTGTGCTTGTCATTCAAATTGGCCATTCATTTGTTTTTTTTTTCTTTTCTTCTTTAAACTAATATTTACAGAGTATCTACCCTAGGCCAAGCCTTGGGAAAGGAGTTAGAGGTTTGCCTTCCCCACTCTCAAGGATAATGTATTAGAGCAGTCCTATACAAGACAGCTTTTATCTACCTACCATTTATGTGAACACAGATTTTCTCCTTGAGAAGAAAAAGGTATTACATAACGAAAAATGGGGTTGAATGGTAGAGGGGAACAGAAGGTATTAAAAAAAATCCCAACTATTTAAGGTAGGAAAAAGGTTCTCGCCTTAAAATTGGTTTCGAAAAGGCCACATTTCCAAGTCTTATTTTCTCATGTTTTCTCTAGAATAGTCTTATAAATGGTCACTTCCATAAACACCTGAGAAAAGTTGTTATGTGTCTCAGGCTAGAAGCTGACACTGACTTCACTCCACTTCCTTCCATGCACCTCCATGCCGGAAGGTAGCCCAGCCCATAAAAAATATGATGAAGAACTAGTGTTTTGTATGCTTGTTGGAGATGATTTTCAAATAAATTCAGTAATCATATCCTCAAGTCCACTTACACAAGGCTATATTATGAGTCTTACTGAAGTGAATGTGACTTCAAAGAATTTCTAATAATGTGTTAGCTTTCCCAACTTATGTTTGACTGATTTCCAGAGTTGATGTTAGGAGCCTAAATTCACTGTTAACTAGCAGTTTAAAAAAAAAAATAAAAAATGAGAAGGTAACGTTAGGCAGGATTTTGACTCAGAATTAACACAAAAAAAGTAGAATATATAAAGATACAGTGGGTGACCTCTCCAGTGTGGAATGAACTTTTGTCTTAATTTTTCCAGGACAATCTCTAGTTCAAATGTTTTGCTCTGTCATCACATGAAAACTATTCAAAATAGTTAGTTTCAAGTCAGAAATTATGGTCTAAGTTCCTATATTGTATAATTTCTACAGAGTGCAATCCACTACATAGAACTCTACCTCCCATACTACTGATTGATTGGAATTCCACAGAAAGTTTCACAGTTGATTTACTCAGTGATCTTTGGTATAAATAGTCCTGGTAGCGCTAACACAATGTGGATGCATTTTTCATCTCTTCCTGAATGCAAGTTTTTAAAAAGGGGGGTGGAGGGAACATATAAGAGTGCTGGGTGCATGACAGTCTGGGAATTTGTATTAGAGAATACTAGGATAGTGCCCAGATATGGAGATTAAAAATATAAAAACACATATTTTGTGTCCTCAGAATTTGCCTAGATTTGGCCCTGCATGCAGTGCCTTCTCTTCTCATGCACATTAAGAGTTCCATATCAGTTATATTCTCACTTTGACTCCACCCACTATGCATATCTATAGCTATTAAGTGGGGAATGTTGTTCTCCTTTCCCTGAACACAGAAGGGAAAAAAGAGATTTTCATGGTAATCTAACACCAAAGTGATTGTGAGGAAAGGAAGGTATTTTTCTACCACTAGAAATTACTCAACTCTATCCCAGCTTTAGGGATGTTTACTGAGGCCAAATTCCACAAGTTAAACCCCAGTCTTTGCATCCAGCATAAAAGCCTCTGTAGGCCAGCCAGTTCTAAGGCTATCTTGGTATTAAGGTTCAAAACAGTTTGCTCAAAGTAGGCCTGAGGAGTTCTTAAAAACCCAACCTCTGAAATTTGACCTGGAGGTGAATCTGGAATTCCTAGTCGATTTCAGTGTCAAACTATCCTCTGAAATGAAAGAGAGGAAAGGATTTGACACCTTGTCAGTTCATATCATTCACGTGCACATTTAAACAGAAGGCAGGATTTCTTAAGAGGCATCATTAAGATGCTAGTGAAGAGGTTATAAAATTCCCATTGGCAAAGAATCTGTGTGGGCAGAAGTGAGAGTCTGCCTTGGGGTAGGGAATGGCCCTCCGAAAGTCCCCTCCAAACCAAGACATTTCACGACCTACCATTGGACGCAAGCTGTACTGAGATTGTTGTGCTGCTCACGGTCATAAACACGTCTATTACGTGTGTGTGCTTTTATTTAATGGAACTAGAAACACCATAACGGACAAAGGAGAACAAGGTTAATACAATCCCCCACCACCACCACCGTGAAGAGTGATAATGATGCAGAGGACAAAGGAAGCAGGAAGCAAAGGAAGTAACCAATCAGGAAAGGAACAGTAACCGAAACAGATGAGCAAGTGACTTGTAAACAAACGCTTCACAAAGAATGCTCCAAAGCTGATGTGATAAGCAAATCCTATTAATTTTTGTATTACACAGAAATGTGGCAATAGGCTGACCAAGGGCAGGGAGGAACCAGAGTCTGAGAGGAAGGCACAGATCTGATGTGGAAATAGGAAGAGACACTATCTGGTATCAACCTGCAAAATCTTCACAGGTACAGCATCGAGCTTCCAACATGCGGATGTTGGTGTGAGCCAATTTGCGACCTCTCAAAATAAGAAATTCTTGGAAGCAGAGGGAAGAGACTGGTTATGAAAGAGGTGGAGGAATTTTAGTAGCCAAAGAAAAGGCTTTCTGCAAATTGGAATTCCCTTCAGGTTAAGCTGGCATGCCAGAGACTTTTTCATTCCAAGGTCTTTTCAAAGACGTCTGCAAGTGAAATAAAAACACCTGTCATGACTGTGGCGAACTCCTCTGGACAGTTTGGCAGAAAGTGATCCCCTTGCTCTGTGGTGAAGAGTGCACCCAGGTCCACGCTGTAATTACTGAGCAATCTGTTGTATGGAAGGCAGAGCCTATACGTACCTTCCTTCCAAAGACTGAGACTGGCCTGGCACCTAAATTGTACTATTAAATTCTGCAGCCCGGAGCATTCCTCTCTCTTTAAAAGCATGAGAATGTCTTTTCTATTTGTACGACCTAGTTGGGAAGGCTGGCTACAGCAGACGGTGCAGGACCAGCCTCATGACCTCCACCCCTGTGCCTTCCACAAAGACACGGACCCCATGCGTGAAGCCTACAGAGTACAGAGTACACCAGTGAAGTCTACAACTGGCTCCCAGGCTCTTCCTGGGCAAATTCAAAAAGGTAGGCAAAATTAGGCTCTTTCTACCACTTCCATGAGGTAACAGCTGCCTCAGTCGCTCAAGGCCAAAATTTTATGGCCCAATGGACCTGGCAGCTTCCATTATTCCAGACCATTGCACCTCCTTCCCCTAAAATCATCATAAAATTCACATCAACTGGCTGCAAGTCCATAAGTAAGTTAATCAGCTTGCCAAGCGTTGGATCTCCTCATTTTTTAAAATGCTCATTGGTTTTATACATTCCATATTCTAGATAAGCTTTCATGTGATGAATGGTATCTACAGCTCTATCGGTATTTGTAATTGCAAGCCACAGAAACCTACTGATAAAAAAATTTAAGGAATTTATGAGCAGGACCTAGCTCATAAGATCTTAAGATGGCTGCAGAACCAGGAGTGGAAGCTACACAGCCAGAGCAATACCTCATGTCACAGCACAGAACTACTCTGCTGGTGAAGAGACATAGCCAACACTGGGCCTAAGCTCACCCCACTGATAACACCGAAACTAGATAGCAGTGCCCAGCAAACTCACCCCTTCCACACCCTTCACCAGAATGGATTCCACGTGACCCCTTACTCTTCCTGTCACTAGATTCTTGAACAATTATAAACTGTTTTTATTATCCTGATTTTACTTATATATGGTCATTAGAAATAAAACTAAATTTATTTTCAAATAATCTACACTTCAGACTTTCTTATGAGTCACATGGGCTTTCTCCCCTATAATTTATACCAAATTAATTACTTTTACTTATAATCGAGTAAATGTGGTTACCATCAAGAAAAAATTAGACAACTTACCATGGATAAGCCCACAGCATCTATAAAATGTCAGGGAAGGCAGAAAGAGAGGAAAGGATTGAGTTTTTAAAAATCAGTGCTTGAATCATTATCATCTCAATTCAAAATTTTGAAAGAAAACATGAAGCAGTTGATCTAAAAAAATTAGTTTACATATATCCATATGCATCCATGAAAAATTATATTTTGGGAAATATTCAATGATATGGCAAAATGCTTAGATTTCTTGTTAAATGAGAAAAGCAGGTGTCACAATAGTGTGACTACTGTGATCTTAATTTAGCGTGTGTGCTCGTACACACACACACACACACACACACACATCCATGCATACAGACTGCAGGAATATATTCCAAAATTCTTAATGTTTTCATTTTTAAAAACTTAATGTAATTTTATCTCTCGATATGTCATCTCTCATCTTAAAGTGGTTGCCTATTGGGAAGTAAGAGTGTGTCATCCTCCTGGGTTTAGTTTGACAACCAAATGCTTTTGGTGATCAAACTCTCCTTGGGTTATTAAATCAAGTATTGGAAAATTGAAGACTATCTGCCGCCCACTCTTAGCACTGTTTCTTTCTGTACTCAATTTTAAATTAAAATGTATCCAACTATAACCCTAATAAAGTTCCGGACCTATGGCGCTCAGATGTGAGGTAATATGGCTACTACGAAAAAGAATTCCAATCTTTACTTCTGTCTCATAGTAGTAAAAAGGAATACAGTTCATAACATCCAGCAGCACTTTTCATGGGCCCCATTCCCAGTGACTGCGCAACCTACACTCCTCAGACTTTTGTTCCATAGCTCCCAACTCTTCATTTTTCCTTCACTGCCCTTGATTTTACCTCTCTTTTTTCTGATATCTCTCTTTTATTACAGCAGGATTTGATGCCATTTATTTAGGAGGTAAAGTAGGACCAAAGGGAGGTTGTTGCTTGTGTAATTTGGAAGAATCTGATGACATTTACTGAAATAGGAAACAAAGAAGAAAAAAAGAGAGAATAGATAATATTGAGTACTTACGACTGTTGAAATCTTGTGCAGTTTTTCTTGATGAATTATCTTACCTGATATTTACCACAAACCAATGAAAGAGATACTATTATAATCCTCATTTTATAGACAAGTAAACTAAGGCTTCGAGAAGCTAAATTACATGTGCAAGGTCACAAAATTAACACATAGATGAGTTGTCATTTGAAAGTCAACGGAGCACATGATCTTCAATACTTATCCTCCTTGAGGAAGAATGTATAATAACTTCAATTTTAGACCCTTGGAGGAAGAGGTATCCATGGACCCATGGATCAGCCAAATGAACATTTCTCGTTGGAATTTAGATAAACAGATCCAACTCTCAAGAGATGTGAGTATTAGGTAATTAGAATGAAATTTTTGAAGAATGTCATAAACCACTTAAGAATTTTAAACTAATACGTGGACTCTGGTTTTCTTCTAGCATTAATAAGCTGTGAGACTCGTAAGTAAATGAGAGCATGGGAAAATACATATGATTTTCAAGGTCCTTCTCTTTGACAATTTATATTTGTAAGATTCACACACACACAAAAAGAGTTACATTTCAAGAATAAAAGAGATTTAGTTTTCTATAAAGTAAAATCACAGATAAACATATTCAACCTGCAAGGACTCTTAAAGTTTCCTAGTGAATCTCCAATAGTGGGATTTACGCAAGAGAAGGAAGAGAGGAAATCAATAGAAAGCATAAATCTTCTCTTTCCCAAATAACAAGTTCTGCCTCAACTTTCAAAAATTGATTCTTATGGTTTCAAATATCCTGTAGGCAGTACTGGAGATGAAATTAAAACAAATGTATTTAGTCATTTGAAAAGATGGCTATCATAATGTTTCAACTTGTCTATAAGTGCCTATGATTCATTCTGTCTCCAGATTAAACAAAAGTCACCATGTGTAGAAGCTTGTCAATGAAATAAGAGGGGGGATAACTAGAAAGTACTAGAAATAGTAAGAGGGGAAAAACCTGGAAGAATCTGAAACAAAATAAGATTAGGGTAAATGATTTTTTCAGCCATAAAGAATGATTCTATGATTTTTATGGTACCCTAAGCTTTCTTAGGGTAGAATTTACATACTACAAAATTGACCCAATTTAAGAATACAGGTCATTGATTGTTTTTCATGGGTTGACAGAGTTTTGGAGCATTTTCACTGCCCTAAAAAGTTTTCTCAGCCCATTTTCTCCCATTCCCAGCCCAAGTCAACTACTGCTTTGATTTCTGCCTTTTCTAAGAATTTTATATAACTGGAATTATACACTATATAACCTTTATGTCTGGTTTCTTTCTCTGAATATAATTTTTGAGATCCATGCATGCTATAGCAGATATCAAATGGTTTGTTCCTCTTTATTGCTGAATACTATTGCATTGTATGGATAGATGACATTTTGCTTAACCATTCATTAGTTGATGGATGCTTGGATTTTTTTCCAGTTTTTGGCTGTTGTGAATAATGTTGCTCTGAACATTCATATTCCAAGCCTTTGTATAGACATATATTTTCAAGTCTTTTTCAAGATTTCTTGGAGAGGAACTGTTATATGCTTCCAGGATTCTAACAGCAAAATCTAAATTGAAAAGCGATTAAAGCAAAGATATTTTCAAAACATGGAATCAAAGAATGAAAAGTAGACAAATTTCTCTCCCAACCTGCCATGCTCATTTCAGGCAAGCCCATTGTTTGTTTTTACATTTTCAGTTCTCTCTCTGATGGTCAGCCCAGCAAAACTACTGCACCTCACTGGCTAGATCCATCGGTCTATCTTAGAGAATGGCCTTCTCTTTGCCACTTAGAAAACAAAAGAAAGCAAGAAATCCAACCTCATCACCTCTACCTCTTCTTCCCCTGACACACTTTCCCACTAGAAATTCATGGAATTTGGACTTCTTTTAAGTAAGAGGAGACTAGTCAGCTCCTTATGAATTGGGAAGGACTTAATAAAACTGTACCTAACTTTCTCTGACAGTTTTCTCTCTGACTACTTTGCTGCTGTCTCTGCCTCTCTTCATCCTGTAAATATCCATATTTTCTGGGGAATCAATTTCTTGACGTCTCTTCTTGCTCTGTGCCTCCCCTCTTCACGTACCCAGGACTTTCACATCTGTATTCCCTGACCTCCCATCCTACCCCAAGACTTACATTTGCAGTTTCCTTCTCAGCCTCCTCCTCGGTCACCTGCTGTAGCTCACCATTTCACAGACCTGCTTCCCCTACTCTGTTCCTCATTTTAGGATCACCTCTCACCCAAGCCTGCAGCATAAAGGTCATCCTTGACTCCTACTCCTCCCTTTACTCTTTTCTCCTATATAATCAAATACCATTTCTGTGAATTCTGCCTCCTAAAGTACGTGTCTGACACTCCCCTCCACTCTAAATGCGGTACCTTGGTTGTGGCCCTTCTCTGCTCTCACCGGGACCACCCACTCACCCTTTGTGCAGCCTACCTGTTCTATCCTCTCTACTGATTCCAGGGTGATTTTTATAAAATGAAAGTCTCATCATGTCTCTACCCATTTGAAAATCCATCAATGGCACTCCATCACTTTCAGAATTATGGCCAGCATTTAAGCATGGCTTCCATGCTTTGTATTATCTGGTCATTGCTTATCTCTCATTTCATATCTGGAGAATCCACCACAGAGAGAAAAACCACATAATGTGCAGTTCCTCAAAAATACAAAGGATGTTTCTCACATCTCATGCATATCTTTGCACATGCACTTCTCTCTGCCTGGTGTGCTCATCTTTGCTGTTTCCCGTCTTCACGTTGCAAACTCAACTCCAGGAGGTTACCCCTGTATCCGCAGAATGCCCATAGAATGTGTCCTTCTTTTGTGCTTCCAGTATCTTTCCCATACCTTGTAATGACAACCTTCATTCTGTGTTGTAGTTTTACTTAGTTTTCTGACTCCCCCACCTGAGTAAGAGCCTCTTTGAGGCCATGGACAGTAAAATGTTAAGAACACAGATTGCTTGGGTTTGCATCTTGGCTCTGCCTCTTATTAACTCCATGATCTGGGCAAGATCATTTAAACTACCAATGCCTCGATGTTCTCATTGGCAAAATGGGGGAAATAATAGCATCTGCTGCATAGGATTATTGGGCAAATGAAATTAGTTAACCCATCGAAGACACCTTGAAGGTTGATACTCTTCATCATATCCTTATCACCACCTCTACAAATCCAGTTTCTAGCTAAGCACACAGCACATCAGATGCGCTGTTCATGGAAGAATTCGAAAACTAACAATCTTTATGGAAGTGATGGCTAGAACAAGAGGATGTAATTTTGCCTTCCCCCATCCCAAAGGCTACAAAGTCAGAAGTACATAGAGCCCGTGAAGTCCTGAAAGGTACCCATGGTTAGTAGGGGTGATACAGTGTCACAAGGGCAGGGGAACAGACTGTTTCAAAATAAAGGTGATGAGGTTTGGCATGTTTGAGAGAGGTCCGGGAGACAGAAACCTGAACCAAGCCATTTGGATCTGGGCACTTTCAGTGGAATGGGCTTGATGACAGTCACACTGCTGGAGGTGGGGAGGGTGAGTGAGTGGTGAGGAAATCAGGACCCAGGGGCAGACCAGCTCAAGAGATATGACAGTGCACAGGAGGAGAAAAAAGGTAGGATGGAGGTTAAGGGGAGAAAGAGAATGCTTATGAGGTAGTTTCCTAACCACACCAGTTTACTAGTTTTCCCCTTTGAAGGGATAAATGTTACCTTAACCAGAGGAAAGACTTGCTTCTTACCTTGCGACCAACTTCTTTATTTGCTAATCATCAGTGTCTGGCCAAGAATAAAAATGGTGACAAATCCTATGGGAATGTCTGATTTTTATTTTTATTTTTTTACTTATTGTATTGCTCCATTTACTGGAAGAAATTCATTGTCCCACAATTCTTGCCACATTTTAAAGTTGAAGAGATAAACATGAGAGAGAAGAGCAAGGATGTCACCTGCTTGCTGAAGCTTGCAAGGAATGAATTAAATGTTTGAGTCAGAGATATTCATCAAGACATTAGTCAATTTTACATAGCTCATCAAGAGACATTTTAAGTTCAAAATTTCCAAGTGAACTAATCTTATTACCAAAGTAAATACTAAATTTTCAACTTTAAAATGGTATGTTTCTCCTAATTAACATATTAAATCAAACTTCATGTAGCAACTGTAAAAATTATAAAATATTTTTAAAAAAATCAAAACCTCCTGTAATCCTACCACCTAGAAAAAAGTACTATTGACACTTTAATATATTTCCAAACAGCTTTTTCTCCCTATACATATGTGTGCACACACACACAAGAAAATTCTTACAAAATTTATAGCATACTCTACATAAATTTTCTATACGGCCATCTCTCACTCAATATCATATCAGGACATTCCATGTCTCGAAAATTACTTGAAAACATAATTTATAATAACAATATAATATTCTACTTATTTCATTTGATAATCTTATTTTTGTTGGAGAGCTCTTTTCAATTTATTTGCCACTATGAATAGTGAGGCAAAAGTTCTACTAGTTTATCAGCATTTGACTCTAAGTCTTATAATTTCTTAAGAACGTTTTCCTAGAATAATTACAATGTTAAAATGGTCCTCACCAGACAGCACACATTGCTGTATAATTTTCCAGGAGTTAATAACAATTGACATTTCTACCACTGACATGGGATGGGGCCAGTCTCCCTGTGCATACACTTGCCAGCATTCCTAATAGCATTTTCCATATGATATGTGACATAGGAATCCAATTTTTATTGCATTTTCACTTACCAATGAATCTGAACCTTTTTAGAATCCATTATAGCACATTTGCATTTCCTATTTTATAGGAAAAAAACCCATTATTTGACCATTATTTTATTGAAGACTTGTTGTTTTTCTTAATAACATTCCTTGTAAGAAGGATATTAATCCTTTGACCACATTTATTTGTCTTTTAATTTTGATGGTACATTCTTACATAGCTAAAATTTTGTACAGTTAAACTTTGTACATCAGAATGTTAATGTAGTTTAAATATTTGGCACTTCTTCATGGCTTTTATTCTTAGAAAGACTTCCCTAATCTAAATCAGATGAGTTTTATTCATATTTTCCTTTTAAAATGGTTTTATATTTTATGTTTAAATCTTTAATCCATCTGGAGTTTACTTTGGAATATATGACAAGGTAAAGTTTTACCTTTGTAGTTTCCAAATATTACCTAATCATCACAACACAATCTCATTAACTCTTAATCCAACATTGCCTTCTACTACTGATTTTTGGGGCCACTTTTATAGGTAATAGACACATTTTTCTGCCTACTAAGATCTGTTTTATATTTTCTATTTTGTCCATTGATCTATTTACTGATTCTGGTGCTAGTAAAGTAATATTTTGATGGCTAGCTTTAGAGTATGTTTTGGTGCCTCATAGGGCATTAATGGCTTTTTATTGTTTTAAATCTAGAGCTTCTGGTGCTTTGCTTTCCCGTGGACAGAATCTATCCCAATACTGAATTCTCAAACCATCTGTAGGAAATACAAGTCTTCTTTGATCCCAAGTGGTGCCATCAAACTTTTCTAAGTGACCTCTTGGTTCTTAGTAAGCATTCTTTCTCTGGTGATAAGGTCATGGTGAGCCCAGATATCTTCCTAATAGGGGTAGTTAAAGAACAAATCACCCTGGACTAGGAAAGTATCATGTCAAGCACACTGCTTCCCAACCTATATGTGGAAAAGATGTTAATGACTAATTTTTTAAAAAGAGGATCTAAGTTTTCAATAAAAATTAAACCAAACAGGTTTCTTTTTAGTTTTTCAGCCCTTCCATCATAAACCTTAATTGAATAAGAAAACTATTTCTTTCTCTTCATCAAACTGTCTAACAAAATATATTCAGTTAATTAGTCCTGTGAAAATAAGAAGGTGAAGAGTGTTTATACTATTATTTTTAACTTGACTAATAAAGTTCCCTCCTTTAGTATAGAGAGCACAAAATAATGATTCCTACTTATTTCTCAAGTTGATACTCACAAATGGAACCAAGTTGATACTCACAAATTGTGTTTAAGAAGAAGTTCCTTCCTGGAAATAAGATGAAACAAAATGGCTATTTACTGAAAATGCACAGATCTATCAGGTTGGTGACCATCCAGAGGAGGGGACTCAAGCAATTTCAACAACAAAAGAAAGGCTGCATTTCTTTAATCACAATAACATTAACAACTGCTCTTCTGGATATCAGATAACTCCATGCTTAGACCTTGCCAAGTCAATTCTTTAAATTCATTGGCTAGTGCACAATTAAAATTTTTTTCTCTCCTTAAATTAATCCAGTCCAAACATATCAGTTGCTAATCCTGTATGTGCAATCTAAATGTCAGCTTTCTCCACCAACTTAGTAAAGGGCTTTCTTGTAAGGAAAATTTAAGAATTCATTTTCCAAAGAGACTGTTTCCATCTAAAAGCATTAACACTGATTAACTCTGAAAATAACCCTGTGTTTGAAAGGAGGAAGCAAAGATTTTGGTGTTTTTGAGAGGTTTGTGGCCTCTCTGTTTTAAGGTACTCTAATAAAGAATCCTAAGACATAAATTATAAAATAAAAATGTGATAGTATTTAATTGAGTCCAAAAAGCTTCCTTTCATTTTATTTGCAAAGAATTGGAAGAAAATTAGTTCTGTTTATTATAAAAAAGAAAAAGTAAGTAAGCTTACAGAAGATTAAACTCCCTCTCATGATCCAATTTGCAAGTCTTATAACACAAGAGACCTTGAAGCCATATTTAACATTTCTTTGTCTCCGTGTTTAATGCCTTAGGTTAATCAGTCCACAACTTCAAAGCCAATGTCACTGACCAAAACATCTGGGAAATCAATAGTGATTTGGAATGTATTTGGATTGACCTTGACTTTTACTTAATAATAAAATGTCCTATAGTTTCTTCTCAAATAGCATTCAGGCTGAAGGTTTAAATAGGAACTTACAAGAGATTTATGGTGACCTGAAAAATATAAGTATTGTATAGCACAGGGCATGTATAATGAATAATCAAATATTAGAATGAGTTGAACTCCCAGTAGGGTACAGATGTTAAATAAAGGACTATCTGGTGGCCAGAGCCTCAGATAACAAGGAAACAACAGGAAAACAGGCAACAATGGATGTGTGTATGTATGTATGTTGGGAGCAGGGCAAAGGTAGGAATGAGGGAAGGGAAGAGTATGTTAACTAATATTTTTTAAAAACTGATTAACATATACTCATAAACATACAATAAGAGTTAATTTTTTCTTAGGGTAGTCAGTGATTGTTTAGTTCCACAATTAGTCCTTACAACAGTCCTGGAAATTAGATATTCTCCTCAAAGCAAGCATCGTTGATGTTCAATTTAATGGCCAAACATCATTTAGCATCTACTCTATGTGGAGCTATCTGCTAAGTACCACCTCTCCAAGGGATAATGCACCAAATGCTCTGCAGTATTCCAGTATTTAGTACCCCATGGCTTAAAATAAATGCAACAATCTTTTTTTCTATTTATCTTTCCTAATCAAGCATTGTGTTGACTTTTATACAGCCACAGATATTGAAGTAAAATCTTTAAAGATTCATTTCCTATATTTTATCTTAAAATTCAAAACCTACAATATTTAAAACAAAAAGATTCTATTTCCTAAATGTATTGTTATACTTAATGCCCTAAAATGAAGAAAGCACGCTCCTGGGCTGCACCAAGTAGGTCTGCCCCAACTCTGACTGCTCATCAAAAGATAAAGTAAGACTTCCTGTGAGCTATAAGGTAATATCACCCAAACCACTATGATATTTATAGTTTCTGGCATTCAATCAAAACTTATCAGTATTCTCAATAAATAGGATCAGAGAATAAACAGACTAAAAAAATTCACAGGTGATCCAGATTTTTGAATTCTCAATCATGGACTTTAAAATAATTGTGATTAATATTTTTAAGAGGTGAAAAAAAGAAAAGAGATGAAAATGGAGCGTTTAGTCACAAAAATTGAAATTTATAAGAAAAAAATTGAAATTCTGGAACTTAACAATAACTAAATTGGGAACACAGTAAACGAATTTAACTTGTAGAACATAGCTGGAGAAGGAAAAATTGAACTAGAAGACAGATCAGTAGAATATTTACAAACTTAAAAACACAGAGGAAAAAAATAGAAAATACAGAATAGAACGTAAAACATATGGGCCGTAGTGAATATGTCTGCATATGTATAATTTGAGCCTTGGGTAAGAGAGAGAGAGAGAATGAAGCAGAAATAATATCTAAAGAGTAATAATCCTTACCTAGACTGACTAGGTAAAAAAGAGAGCAGATGCAAATTACTAAAATAATGAATGAAAGAAGGAAATTACTATAGACATTCAGAAAAAAAGTATAAGGGAATATTAAGAACAAGTGTACAACAAATTAGATAACAGATGAAATGTAAGAGTTTCTAGAAATATATAATTACCAACAATGACTGAGGAATAAATAGAAAATCTGAATAGACCTATAATAAGTAGAGAGACTCCATTAATAATTTTAAAACTCTCCCAGACCCTAATAGTTTCCTTGGTAAATTCTACCAAACATTGAAAGAAGAATTAACACCATTCTTCACAAACACTTTCCATGAAACAGAAGAGAAAGGAACAATTCCCAGCTCATTTGCATGAAAACAATGTATTACCCTGTGCCAAAACCAGTCAGAGCTATAACAAGGAAAAAAAAACAAAACACTACAAACCAATAGCTCTTATGAATATATGGAAACATCCTATCAAACTGAATCCAGCAAACCATAAAAAGATTATACACTGTAATCAAGTGGGATTTTTTCCAAGAATTCAAGGTAGGTGTAATATTCAAAATCCAATTACTGTGAAGAAGGTGTGACCAAGATGGCAGTAGGAAGACCCTGAGCTCACCTCCTCCAGTGGGCACACCAAAATTACTACTATTTACAGAGCAAATTTCTTTTTCTTTTTTTTTTTAACATCTTTATTGGAGTATAATTGCTTTACATTGTTGTGTTAGTTTCTGCTGTATAACAAAGTGAATCAGCTATACATATACATATATCCCCATATCTCTTCCCTCTTGCATCTCCCTCCCTCCCACCCTCCCTATGCCACCCCTCTAGGTGGTCACAAAGCACCGTGCTGATCTCCCTGTGCTATGCGGCTGCTTCCCACTAGCTATCTATTTTACATTTGGTAGTGTATACGTGTCCATGCCACTCTCTCACTTCATCCCAGCTTACCCTGCCCCCTCCCTGTGTCCTCAGGTCCACTCTCTACATCTGTGTCTTTATTCCTGTCCTGCCCCTAGGTTCTTCAGAACCATTTTTTTTTTTTCAGATTCCATATATATGTGTTAGCATACGGTATTTGTTTTTCTCTTTCTGACTTGCTTCCCTCTGTATGACAGACTCTAACTCTAACTAAAGTTATAAAGTTATAAAAGTTATAACTTTATAACTAAAGTTATAAAGAAGGAATCACAACAGGATGGGTACAAGAGGAGGAGGCATGGTATCGGCAAGACACACACCCTTGATAAGTGACCCAAAACAGAAGATGATCACCACTGCAGAGGTTCCCCCCAAAGAGTGAGAGGTCCAAGCCTCACATCAGGGTCCCCAGCCCAGGTCCCCATCTTCTGCACCGGGAAGATGAGCCTCGAGAACTTCTTGCTTTGAAGATCTGTGGGACTTGCATACAAGAAAGCTTGAGGGCTGTAGGAAAGAGACTCCACTCTTAAAGGGCACACACAAAATCTCATACCTTCCGAGACTCAGCACAGAGGCAATAATTTGAAAGGAGCCTGGGTGAGACCCACTTGCTGATCTTGGAGAGCCTACCAGAAAAGCAAGAGGCCACTAGGACTCCCGCTGAAGACACAGACACTGGCAGCCATTTGGGGGAGCTTGTTTTACCACAAGGACACTGGTGCTTGTAAGCAACATTCTGGAGTCCTACCTCTAGCCTATTAGTGCCAGGGGCTTACTGCCTCGCAGCAGACCTGCCTCAGCCTCGGGCCTAACAGCACATGCAGCCAGTTGCTCCAAGAACTGGCCTTGACCATCAGCAGGACATAACCACTGCATGAGACAGTGCCTGACAGCCAAACTGGGCCAGAGTCTAGCCTCACCTACCAGTGTGCCCACAGTAGTCAGCCCCAGCGCTACACCCCCCAGAGGGGGCATCCCTAGAGCAATAGCTCTGATGACCAGAGGGTAGTATATTTCTGAGTCCCATAGGACATCTCCCACATAAGGCAGTGTCACTAAGATTGGAAAACAAAACCGATCTACCTAATACGTAGAAATAAACACAGAGACTGAGTCAGATTGAAGAGACAGATGAATATTTTCCATGAGAATATCCTATGAACTAGTAATTCTACCCCCTCGGTATAATGCCTCTCAGAAATGCATGTTTATGTGCATCAAAAATCATGTACGAAAATGTGAAGAGTAGCATTATTAAAAACAGGCAAATACTGGGGAAAAAATCCAATGTCCATCGACAGGAGAACAGATAAATAAAATATGGGATATCCATACGATAGAATACCACTCAGCAACGAACAAAATCAGCACAATAACATCGATGAACCTGTAAAACATAAAAAAGTACATGCTCTGTGTCTCCATTTAATAAAACCTCCAAGACAAATAAGACTAATCAATGCTGTTACATATCAGAATAGTGGTTATCTCATTGGAAGTAGACAAAAGGGAGGCTGCAGTGGTTAACGTCTTGATACAGGAAGTAATTATATGTAATTATATATGTACCATGTGAAAATTCTTTCAGCTATACTCTAAAAAACTGTACACTTTTATTTCTGTATGTTATGCTTCAATCAAAAGTTAAAAAATGCCAGCATGGTGGTTATTTGCAATGATACATTATTCACTTCACAATTTTACAAATATAAGATTTCCAATGGTCCTTGCAAACCCTTAAGTGGTGCTCCTATGTTAACCCTTTGTTATCAAGCTTACAAGTGGCCCTTGAATGGTCTGAGATGGTTAGATCTTGACCTCTACTTCAAGTGCCTGCTTGAGGGTAAAATGCCCAGTAAACTCCTCTTCATCTTCTTCAGGGATCAGATTCAGCCCTGCTCAAGGTTTTTTGTGTGTTTTTTTTAAGATAGTAGTCATCTTTTCTTTTTAAAATTTATTTATTTATTTTTGGCTGTGTTGGGTCTTCATTTCTGTGCGAGGGCTTTCTCTAGTTGCGGCGAGCGGGGGCCACTCTTCATCGCGGTGCGCGGGCCTCTCACTGTCGCGGCCTCTCTTGTTGCGGAGCACAGGCTCCAGGCGCGCAGGCTCAGTGGTTGTGGCTCACGGGCCCAGTTGCTCCATGGCATGAGGGATCTTCCCAGACCAGGGCTTGAACCCGTGTCCCCCGCATTGGCAGGCGGATTCTCAACCACTGCACCACCAGGGAAGCCAAGCCCTCAAGGTATTTTTATTTCAAAAATATCTAAAGTGTGACTTTCCTTAACCTTCTGATGTAAAATCTATTAACCTTGATTACACTCCATTACAGGGGAAAAGAAATCATCTTTCTGATTAAAACTGCGAAATAGGGCTCTGTATTTACGTACATGGTCTTTAGGAGGATATAGGATGTCGGTGGGTATCACTAACGCTCACTGCACATGGATGTGGCTGATATTCATGCCAAGATAAGTTATTGTTCACTCTTTGCAGGATTTATGTTCCGTCTGCCACGGATAGGGTGTTTCCTCACACCCCAGGGCTGTGCGTGTAAACGCAGACGCCTGTAATCTCTCCTCATGTAGACCCTTTATTTGGGTCTTCCATTGGAATTATTTTGTCCACACCCAAATTCATACTGGGAGGAGAAAAAAAAAAGGAGAGAGAGAGAGAGAGAGAAAGAGAGGTCCACGGTTCGTAGGACTATCTCTGTAGTTAATCAGGTGTGTTGTACAGGCAGGCACGAAGGGCCACACCAAATCCATTTTTTCTGCCTCAGATAATATCCCTCCTTTTGTGGTTGGGTATAATATATATTACCATCATCAAGCTTGTTTGTTTTGGGTGCAGAAAACAAGTTCACACTCACTTGACACACATTCACCTGACATTTTCTGGCTGGGGCTCCATCTCACAGCCGATGTGTGTAGCATCAGAGGCTGATAAACCTACCAAACAGGTTTGGAGGTGGGGACCGTGCTCTGGGCATCTTCTGGTCCCCTAGTCCAATCCCAGGCCTGCTTCCACGCCTGAAATCGGGCTAGAATAATAACATCAACCACAAGCGTTTCCTGTAAGACACCACTGATGTGTGGCTAAACACAAAGATAAAAACCTTCAGTTTGAACAACTCTGAGAATCAATCATTCAACATTATTTAACCAGACTGCTATGCTGCAAATTGGAATGATAAAATGGTTTCAATTTAATAAGCCTTTGAATATGCTTATTATAGATATTGCGGTCAAGGCCAGAAGTTCCTTTAAAACATCAGGTCACATCTCTCCTCTGCTCAAAGTCCTCACTCGAGTGAAAGCCAGTCCTCACCGCGGCTGCAGGCCAGTGAGATGTGCCTGGGCCCTCCTCACTTCCTAACCTCCCCCCCGCCCTCTGGATGCTCCCACCTCAGCTGCTGACACCAGCCATTCTCTATGCCTGTCGTGCTCTCCCCATACAGCCTCTCCATGCTTTTACTTAGTTGTCACCTCTATGAGGCCTTATTCAAAGTTTCAACACCTACCCTTACCCTACACTCCCGATTCCCCCTTATCCTCTGTGATTTTATCTTTTCTTATAGCAATTGTTACCTCCAAAAGATATCTAATTTACTTATTTACGTGAGTTGTTTTTTGTTGTTCCCTCCCCTCCAAAATGTGAGTTCTGTGAAGGCAGGGATTGCTGTTTGATTTATCCTCAACACCAGAACAGGGCCTTCACCATGATAGTTGTGCAATAAATATTTTTGAATAAATGAATTACTGAAATACAAACATCTCCTCTGAATTCAGAAACCTGACAGTTGCTAGAATAGTAGCACCAAGTTTCAAAGCTATTTCCCCCACTTCCCAGTGGATTGAGTCACAGGGACCCTGGCAAGTAGAGCCAGATTTGCAGACTCTGGGACTCAAGCTCTAGACAGGATATAGAAATTTGGAGAAAACAGTAGGAACTAGTCTTTGTTGAATGCCTTACAAATTACAAAACACTTTCTCATTGGACCCTCAGAGGAACCTTTTGAAGAATACAATATTATCCTTATTTTAAAATAAAGAACTAAGAATCATATATGCTAATTTAATTTTCCAAAGTCTCTTTGTGACCAAGTGACAGAGTCAGGACTTGAAAATGGGTTTTCATCCAGTTCTCAGTTTTTCTGTCATCCCCAGCCTCTCCTATAACAATAATACACATCCTGGGGAATAGACCAGAGATACATACATTTAATAAAGATATTTTTTAAATCACACACAGAGTTTGGTAAAGGACAGTCAAGCACTTCCAAAAAATTACATCAATAAACTGAGACTTGTAGCCTTGTGATAGAACCACGGGACATAACTCTGTCACCTTCCAAGTTGCACAGCAGTGAAAAATAATGTCAGTATACTTATCAGACACGTAAGTCCCCTTATGGCAAATCTGACTGATATCTGTAATAATTTTTTAAAGCAGGTTAAGTGCTAACAGCCATGACAGTTCTAGAAACTGCCCAGATCTAAGCTCTATGGATCATTTAATATAGGAAAAATTATTTTTTTATATATAATAAATATAATAGCTTTCATTATTTCACCACTTTACAAAAGAGGGAAATTCTGGTGCTGATAATTTAAGCACATACCTGGGATTATTGAGTTTAAACAAAAAAGTCATTTGCTGAAGTAACAGGTTAAGGCCTCTTATCTTTTACCTTACTTGAATTCAACATCTGTTTATTGGGCACTTGGAGAAAAAAACAAGCATCACAGAGGAGCTTGAAAGCTAAGAGGAGGAATAAAATAATTACAAGCATAATAATAATGAAAAGCAGCACACAGTGCTACGGAGAGATACAAGGTCCTATGAGGGTTCCAATACTAAAGAGATCATACCTGGTTGAGATATTTAGAAAATGTAAAGGGATTGAACTTACTCTCCTGCCTAAGACTAACAAAATACCCAAACAAAATATTTGAAACCACGGGGGCTTCCCTGGTGGCGCAGTGGTTGAGAGTCTGCCTGCCAATGCAGGGGACACGGGTTCGAGCCCTGGTCCGGGAAGATCCCACATGCCGCGGAGCGGCTGGGCCCGTGAGCCACAACTGCTGAGCCTGCGCGTCTGGAGCCTGTGCTCCGCAACGAGAGAGGCCGCGATGGTGAGAGGCCCGCGCACCGCGATGAAGAGTGGCCCCCGCTCGCCGCAACTAGAGAAAGCCCTCGCACAGAAACGGAGACCCAACACAGCCAAAAATAAATAAATCAATAAACAAGAAAACACAACTAAAACTCAACTTTATTGTAACATAGCTTTAAAAAATATATATATTTGAAACCACGATTTTCAAGACACTGTCTATCAGACGACAAAGAACAGTAATCCATGAGAGACCAGAAATAACCAAGGTGAGCCAGCTGCTGAGCTGACTTCCTTGAGAGGGTTTCCAGGCAGCAGTGCAGGCAGAGGGAACCCGGATGGGAACCAGTGGATTCTGATTGAGGCGACGGAACTGAAAGTCTGGTAGCCCAAAGTGGGTAGAGTTTGCAGGATAGAGTGCTGACAGTGGGAGAGCTTTGGAGAAAAAGAACTCTGAAGATCTTCAGAGGGGTCCCCCTTGAGTATTTAGCAGACTTCTAATCATCACATGCATATGAAGAAACTACCCTAGGCCAGGGGAAGAGCCATCTAAGAGTTAGGGGAAAACAGGGCCAGCACTCACATAGAACGAGAATAGTGCCTGGTCCTACCAGGAAGATAGAAAAATCACGTAATTCATGGGGCTTTGGGTAGAGTACTCGGGACTTTGGGTAGAGTGCACAGAAGGGTCTTGCCTCAGTGTTGGGGAATAATTAGCTCTAGACTGGTCCCATCTAATAAAACTTAAAAGCAAAGCATAAAAGAATCAAACTGCCTTCAAGTGTTTTAACTGCATCCCAGAACAAAGTTCAAGAATATTTATAGATGTACGAAACTATCCAACACCCAAGAAGGTAAAATTTCAAAATATTCTGAATTTTAAAAAGCCAGACCAAAAAAAAAAAAAAGAGTAGATAGTAGATACTGAATGATTCCATGTATATAACTCTAGAAGAAGCAAACTAATCGATAGTGACAGAAAGCAGATCAGTGCTTGCTTGGGAAAGAGAAGTGAGAAGGAAGGAGATGGAGGGATTATAAAGTGGCACAAGGACACTTTTGGGGGTGATGGACATGTTTATTATTTTGACTGTAGTCGTGGTTTCTTGGGTGTATACATATGTCAAAGCTTCAAATTCTATACTTTAAGTATCTACAGTTGAGTGTATATCAATTATAGCTCAATAATGCTGTTTAAATAAAATGTATAGACCTGCTTCACTAAAATCCTGCCCTGCTTGGATCCTATAGTTATGTGAGTTTGCAAGAGAAGAACATAAAATTTTGCTTAATGGAATACAGAGTATATTCTGAAAAATAGCAGCGGACAAGTGGAAAGGAAAGATATGTGGATGTCCTTAATAAATAGCATTTTAATTGGGTAGAAAATGAGTAGCCTACAAAGGGTTTTGGGGTTGTTTTGTGTTTTTTTTTTCAAAAGATTATATGCTCAGAGTTACGCTTGATGAAGCTAAATTTGCTAAATTTGGCCGTAGTGTTTTGAGATGTATAGAGAAGTCTTTTAAAGTGTGAAGATTATTTCAGAAGCTACCATATTAGCCTGGTTAATGAAATTAAAAGTTGAACTAGAATGGTGCCTGTGTGATTTGCAAAAAGAGGATAAAGATAACTGCTTTTGCAAAAACAGAGGAGGTGAGAGAGGAGGAGGGTCTGCATGATCAATTTGAGGACTTTTTGGCAGAAATTATTCCAAGGAGTTGATCTGGGACCAGGCAGTATTAATTGGTTTAGATCCATAGAAATGCTTTCATTCATTCAGTACTGATCTGGATGTTAACTAGTGTGGTTTATCTTAGAGTAACTTAGATGAGAATTCACTGGTAGGTTTGTGAAGGAAAGGCTTTTTCTAACTTCTCAGAAAGAGGATTTACTCTCAAATCATTGTCTCATATAAAATATTCTGTATATTCATTATTTTTAGGATCACCCAAGAGCTCTGTTACTCTGAATTCCTATTTTATTGCTATCCACTCCACTTTTTCAAATCACAGCTGCCAAATATGCATAAAGTGTCTTGAGAAGTTTATAGCATCATTGGGAGACTAAAATGGCCAGAGTATTTTCTGAGCAAAAAGATCTCATATCCTGCCAGGAAGGATCATATCCAAATCAACAGATATCATAGTGAAATAGTTTTTTAAATGTATATATAGAGTTTCAAACTTTGTAACTGATTTGGCAGACAAAGTTGAAAATTCTGTTTGAGAAAAACTATAGTGAGAGAGGCCATTGGATTGGTGTGTATCCCCAGAAAATTCTGGGGGGGAAAAGACTTTTCTAATTCAGAGTCCATTTAGTTTAATAAATGGAACTATTATCAATATTTTAATTAATTATGTGAATGACCAATTCTTTCAAAAAATTCACTCCAAAACAAAGTAACAATGAGGAGTTACACAGTAGAGCAAGGTCCCAGTTAAATGTCTGAGTCTTTAATAATGAATCAGAAATGTTAGTGAAAGACAGTTAATCTTATTCAGTGGCAAACTAACAAGTCTAAGAATGAGAGGCTCCCTGTTTACCTGGGATTCCAGCAACTAGAGAGTTGACTAGTTCTTACTTTTATGTATGATTTGTAAAATTAACCGTGTATTTGTATCATGCAAATTAATGTTCTGCTTCAAATAGTCTCCTGGCCTTTCAGATTTAAGATCTTTCTGAAGATCTTCCCAAAACAAAAAGAAAAGCAAACTCCCATTTTCAATTAAACAAAGTAATAACCACAACGCATAAAGATCAAAAAAAGACTTGGGACTGGTAAACACCTGAACAGAGGAAAGGGAGCTCTAAACCAAAGGCCTGGAGCGGGAGATACTCACTAGAAATAGGCTGCAGGACTCCAACAGCCCTGCTTTTGGAGACATCAGTTATGGCAGAAGGAAAGAGTGAAATAAGGCCACAAACCGTAAGTGTAGATTTAAAGTCTATATAAGGAGCAGTTAGATCTCCACATTCCTATCTCTGCTGTAACCCCCATCTAGCAACAACTACTCCCCCATCATTACAGGAGAAGGAAGTATGTTTCCTAGATGAATTGAATCTGAGATCAGAGACATTCTGGACTCAGGAACAGGGGTAGAAACGAGGACTGGGATGAGGTGCTAGGCTGAAATTAGTGTACTCAGTGAAAATGTACACATTGATTAGCAAGATGAAAACTGCCCTCGGGAACCTTCACCTGCACAGGTCCAGACTGCCACCTCCCAATCTTATACTGTCTCTGCTGTTCGGCCAGATTGGAGAATCTACCCTTCTCCGGAGAAATGTAACATACTCAGAAAAAAATGCCTAATAAGTAGGTTGCAACCCCAAAACTGGATGACTGCCCATTTTCTTGCAACGAGTTCTCCCTGCCAATGAAATAAACTATGTACAAGGGTTCCTAACTGATTCTTCAAGTTCTCACTTTCAAATGTGAATGAACACCAGGGATCACCAACAGATACTTGAGTCAAGTCTCTTACATGAAGAAGGTAAACGATGCAAAAGAATCAGAAGAAAGTGCGACTTCAAGGAGTAGAAGAAAATAAAACAACAGAAAGAAAAGAAAAATCTATATCATCCACCCTCAGGGATAAAAGACTATATTCTATGCATGAAGGAAGAAGAGGGTATTATTTTTAAGGGATATTTAGAAACTATAAAGAGCTCTTAGAAATTAAAAATATGATAGCCAAAGTAAAAATTATGAGCACAAGTGGGAAGGTGAAATAAAGAAATCTTCCTAAAAGTAAAACACAGAGGTAGACAAAGATGAAGAGAAGATGACAAAGATGAAGAGAAGATTAGGTAGCTGGGATGTCAAATCTATTAAGGTTTTCAGAACTGACGGAAAAGAATAATACAAGAAATTTTTTCAGAGCTGGAAAGCATAAGGTTCCCAAATGAAAACATTCAGGACAATGAACATGAAAAAAATATTCATTCTATGACACCTCACCATGAATTTTTAGGGTAAGACAGAAAATCCTAGAAAAAATAAGTCAGAAGCAGAGAATTAAGAATGAGTCACTGGGCCTCTCAACAGCAATGATGGAAACAAAATAGTGGAGTAACGTCTTCAAAATTCTTAGGAAAATTATTTTCTACTTAGAAGTTTATGTCTCACTAAGCTGTAAAGAAAGTGCAAGAATAGAATGGAGACAACTTCAGGCATTCATGGTCTCTATTTATTTCCTGTGTACCCCTTCTCAGGAAGCTATTGGACAATGTACTTCACCAAACTGAAGGGAAAACAAGAAAGAAAAGATGTGAAACAGGGACTCAGAATCTAATACAGGAACAAGACGTAGAGAATTCCTGGAACTTCTGCAAAGGAGAGTCCCAGGATGACAGCTATGCTCCTGTAGAGTAAATCTAGATTGAATCAGGAATATAGATGGCACCAGAAGGGAAGTCCCAGGAAGAAAAATTGGAAATTACAGATTACCTGGCCAATTTGACCATATAGGAAATTGTAAAGGGAAGTAGTCTACAGAGCAATTGGAAAATGTGTGGAGACTCAGTCTTAGGTTCAAAGAAACAACAAATAAAAAAATAAAAATAAACATTGAGTAAATTACTAACTCCAGGAAAAGCAAACAGCAGTAAAAGAAAGAGAATAATTACGTATATTAGTTGTCTGAGCAGTGAACAATATTTAATATCATAATAAGGAAAACATTTAATAAAAAATTGTAGTACTGCTATACTTGAAAGATATGGAAAAAGTGAGAAGCAACAGAGTTTCAATCTTTATGTACCAAAATAGGAAGTCAATAGAAAATGCATAAAAATGCTTAATCAAGAGAAAGCATTATACATGTACATTATTTAGAATTATGAAGATAATTTCTTGAAGAAATAGCTAAAAATTAGAAGCAGCTATCTCTTAGAAGTGTAATGGGATGAAAAAGTAATCCAATAGGGGTTCTACTTTTTTTTATTAAGAGCTTTCTAGGGCTTCCCTGGTGGCGCAGTGGTCGAGAATCTGCCTGCCAATGCAGGGGACACGGGCTCGAGCCCCGGTCTGGGAAGATCCCACATGCCGCGGACCAACTAGGCCCGTGAGCCACAGCTACTGAGCCTGCGCGTCTGGAGCCTGTGCTCCGCAACAGGAGAGGCCGCGACGGTGAGAGGCCCGCGCACCGCGATGAAGAGTGGCCCCCGCTCGCCGCAACTAGAGAAAGCCCTCGCACAGAAACGAAGACACAACACAGCCAAAAATAAATAAATAAAGTAGCTATAAAATTTTAAAAAAAAAAAGAGCTTTCTAGCACTATTTAAACGTTTAAATTATCTTCAATATTTGAAGCCTTCATTGTTTCTAAAGTCTTCCTCCGCAAATGGCAGCATAACCAGTAATTCTCCCTTCCAACGGTATGACTATATTTACTAATAACTAATTTTTAAATTCCCTTTTCAACTTTTGCCAAATAAACGCTGAAGTCTTGGTTTTCTCACTGGCCACAGAAGTCCAGTTTGTAAACTCAGAATTTTTTTCTAAATACTTTTTAAAATATTTGCTCAAATGTATTTTCTGATCTTTTATCAATTTCTCATTGAAATATTTAAATTTTTGCTATGTGAGCAATAACATATTTGAATTTATCCAGAAAGCTTCATTGAAGAAGTTACATGATTAAAATTTTAAGTATAAAGTTGTGTTTTTAAAAAAATCACTTAGGTGTCTCCTGAAATGTTTTACAATTCTTCAGTTGTTCATATACTGCCTAAGCCCATATTAACCAGTACCGTTCACCAGTAGTATTTTTACAACTAAATATGTAACGCAACGTGTATTCATTTCTAACAGAGTGCTAAATTGGAAGTTTCAACCAAGGCGCCAAGGTCAATGGACATCAGATACCAAAATGAGTTATTAAACTAGCTTGGAGGAATTCACAGTAGGTGTTTGAAAATCAGTTAGATAAATCAAATAGATCTAGGGATGTTATAAGTTGAATTGTGTCCCACTAAAAAAGATATGTTGAAGTTCTAACCTCACCACCTCTGAATAAGACCTTATCTGGGAATAAGACTATTGCAGATGTAATTAGTTAAGTTGAAGCCATACTGGAGTAGGGGCCCACTAATTCAACGTGACCGGTGTCCTTATAAGAAGATGGCTATGTGAAGACAGACATACATACAGGGAGAATGCCCTGTGGAGAAAGAAGATCAGAGTGATGCATCTACAAGCCAAGAAATGCTAAAGATTGCCGGCAAACCACCAGAAATCAAGTAGAGGCAAGAAAGGGCCCCCCTAAAGCTTTCAGAGGGAGCATGGCCCTACCAAATCCTTGATTCCACTTCTAGTCTGTACAATTGTGAGACAATAAAATTCTATTGGTTTAATCTCCCACTTTGTTGTACTTTGTTACAACAGCCCTAGGACACTAATGCAAAGGTTTAAATGGTTAAGAGATGGAGTTTGAGGGTTTTTTTTTAAGATAGAAATTCCTTTCAAGAAAGCTGCTAGTGTACCATGAGTTAGCATGGGTGTGTGTTTTCTCCAAGGATAGAGGGACTTCAAAGAGCCCAATCAGAAGGCTTAGTGTGTCTTTCCTGGGGTATGAAAGGGATCACAATGGATTGCTGTATGATACATAAAAACACTTAAAGAATCTAAAGTCAAATGGCTGTAACTATCAGCCCAAGGTAGTAAGGCAGAAAGACCAGAATATATTAAAAACTAGTTGCACTTTCACTGACATCAGAGGCAAGGATTCTGAATGTCTCTCATGAACAAGATAGGGATACAAGGGAGAGAAAGGTGATCTGAAGTCTTGCCAAAGATAGATGCCTGGAAAAGCAATGGAATCCAATTAGAAAGAGACCATCCAGGAGACCACTAGAAAAGCAGAGGATGAGAGGAGAGTTCTCACTAGAGGAAGATGCACTGACTGCAATATAAGAAGGGCAGATAAACATTTAAAGTGGGTCCTCAGAAGGAACTACCAAAACGCCCGCAAGAGAAGCAATTTTAAATGTCCACTAGACCCAGAGAGAATAAAATCATCTTACTGCACTAACAATCAAGTAAGAAGTTACATGTACACTATATCCACCTCCCTGCATCTTTTTCATTGTGGTTAGCAAAATGGGGGGGGTGGGGAGGAGAAGCCCATGGCAGTGTCAGCTAGGGTTAACGGGGTGGAAGAGGGATTGCCAAGAGAAGATTTAACTTAAAATCGATTTCAGGGAGGACTTCTGTCTGTGATAATCTAGCTTGTAGAAGACTAATCACTTCACTAAAAATAACTAGAGAAGCTGCATAAATACAAAAATGTATAAGTTTGGAGGCATCATACAGATAACAGGGCAGCCAGGATTTGAGGGGTCAAGATCCTAGAGAAATTGGTAGCACATTGAGATGACTCCAAAACTCTAACCGACAAGAACTGGAACTCAAGGCTACCAAAACAGGAGAATTCTAAGTCAAAAATTCCAAAGAGATGATAATAGCAGTGCCTGACATTCTGCACCTCTTTTTCCCTAGCAGCATATGCCAATTCCTAAATGGTATATAGGATCCTGATAAACTCAACAGGATTTCTGATGTGAAGGACTACATCTTAAGAATAAAAGCAAACTGTAAATAGGTGAGGCCTTATAAAGACTGAAACCCAACTTGAATTGGCTCCATCTTTGTACAAAGATGATCTGTTATTCTAACTATCTTGCAGAAGCTGTAATTAATCCTCTCAGGAATGAGATAATAGTCTCTGGAGCTTTATAATGTTTTCACATACACACAGAAAATCTTGTATTAAGTAAAAAATTTACCAAGAATACCTGAAAATGGGGTCAAAAGAAAATAAATTATAGAAATACAGCTAAAAATGAATTATATATTAGATTATCAGATATAGACTTTAAAATAACTGTGATTAATTTGTTAGAGAACAAATGACAAAATGTAAAATTTGCCATCAAATTAGAATTATAAAAAAGTAATCTAATGGAAATTCTCCAACTCAATGACAAATCAGTAACAAAATTAACTGAACTGATGAGTTTAAAAGCAGAATGAATTGAGCTGAAGAGAAATGAGAAATAGATTGCTTCAGTAGAAACTATGCAAACTGGAACATGAAGAGGAAAAGAAGATAGAAAATACATATATAAATGGTACATATATAGTGAAAAATCCTACCATATATGTAATTGGAATTTTAGAAAGAGATGAAAGAGTAGGGCAAAAGCAATATTTGAAGAGTTAGATAATAATTAATTTTCTAAATTTGGTGAAAGTCACTAAGTAACAGCATGAAAAATTCCACAAACTCAAAGCAGAATACAAAGAAAATGATGTCCAGAAACATTATAGTAAAACTGCTGGGCTTCCCTGGTGGCGCAGTGGTTGAGAGTCTGCCTGCTAATGCAGGAGACATGGGTTCGAGCCCTGGTCTGGGAAGATCCCACATACCGCGGAGCAGCTGGGCCCGTGAGCCACAACTACTGAGCCTGCGCGTCTGGAGCCTGTGCCCCGCAATGGGAGGGGCCCCGACAGTGAAAGGCCCGCGCACCGCGATGAAGAGTGGCCCCCGCTTGCCGCAACTAGAGAAAGCCCTCGCACGAACCGAAGACCCAACACAGCCAAAAATAATAAATAAATAAATAAATAAAGTAGCTATTAAAAATAAATAAATAAATAAAACTGGAAAGAAAAATAGACATTTTCAAAAAAAAAAAAAACTGCTGGGAGAGGATAATCTTAAAGGCAGCCATTGATTTTATAAAAAACAAACAAACCAAAACGTTTTCAATGCAACAGTAAGACAGACTATTAAGCAGAAATGATGGAAGCCAGAAAATAATGGAATCATAACTTTCAAAAGCTGGGAAAAAAAATAGCTGCCAACTTTAAAGTCTACACATTTTAGAATACACCCTTTAAAAATTAAGATAAAACTAAACTAAACAAAACTAAATAAATAAGTGAGAGGTCTTTAGGCAAAGGGAAAATAATTTAAAACAGAAATATGGCAGATAAGAAAGAAACCGAAATCAATATGACAGTATAAAACAATAATAATAATGTTACGTGGTGTTTAAACTATATGTAGAATTAAAGTAGACAACAGCAGACAACAACAATAACATAAAAGGTGGTAGGTGGTAAATGGAGTTCTAAGATCTTAACATTATACAGAAACTGGTAAATGTACTCATTTATACTAGACTCTATTAAGTAAAAGCAACATGTTTTAGCCCTAGGCTAACAACTAAAACAATATATAACTAAAAGCTAATTTTTAAAAATATAAAATGTTAAATAAACCTTGATTCAATAAACAATACACTTCTAAACAAAACATTGGTCAAAGAAGAAAACGTAGTAGAAATTACAAAACACTTAGAACTAAATGGAAATGGAAATGCATCATACCAAAACTTGTGAGAGGCAGCTAAAGACTTGCTTAGAGGAAAAATTATAGCCTCAAATGCATGTTTTAGAAAAAGTAGAAAGGCATAAAATCAATATCTTTCACTCACCTCAAAAAGTTAAAAGAAAAAAACTGAAAATAAACCCAAAGAGAGTAGAAAAAAGGAAATAAAAAGAGAGAAATTAATAAAATGGATTAAAAAATATAATAAAGAAAAATAAACAAGAACAAAGAAAAAACAAAAACAACTACCACAATACACAGGAAGAAATAGAAAATGTAAATAGTCATGTATCTACCAAGGAAACAATCTGTAATTAAAATCTTTCCTGTGAAGAAAACTCTCAGGCCTCACAGAGGACTCAGTGAAAACCAGGAACCAAGTAGATCACTCAAGCAGTGATTCTCCAAGGGCCTAGAGAAGTTCAAAAAATAATTTGATAGCAATAACATGAAATAATACAGTGGTAAAAGAAAAACATAGACAAAAATAAAATTGATTTCTGAATTTGTCCTTTATTAATGTACTTGTGAAGTAATGTGTTTTTTAGATTCTGTACAGAAAATAATTGCTTTTAAAATCTTTTCTGCTTCTCACCTAACGCACATATGACTTTTTGTTTTTCTATTTTGAGAACAAGTTTACAGCTAGCAAAAGTAGGCTGGCTGAACTTTTTTAAAATATCTTTTTAATTGTGAGGTGTTTTAAAATACTACAATAGGACATCTGTTTCAGAAGAGGAGAGGTTGATGGCGATAAGAATGCCAGGGGCTATGCATAAAATTATATATTTCCAAGGGAGCAGAACAAGAAGAAATGTTCATGTGAAAGTAAGTAAGTTATATTTAACAATCTCCATATTGATTTGCAGTAAGTATTTCCATTTTTACCTAAAGGCTTTCAGCTACCATTTTGTGAAAATGTATTATAAATAGCATGGGTTAATTAAAACTCAGATTTAGCCAGCTATTAGGCTGACTTGAAGAAATTCACTCTTTAATTATTTCATCCTGCCTGGCTCTGTTCTCAAAAGTGGACGTGAGTTTACACTGGCAATCACATGCTCCACACCAGAAGTGCTACAATCCTTGCTTATTTTAAATACAGGAATTTTGGATTAAATAGAAGACACTAACTCTAACATGTTGAGCGTTAGTGTCTGGGTAAATCAGATTCTCCTGCCCTTAATTTTTTAGATTTTGAATATATCCAATATTTTTGGCTAAATACCACTCACTATGCTTCCATAACTGCATTTCTTTAATAAATACTTCTGTTCTGGTTGATATGTTTAAATCTTTTGTGAACTGCATATCAATAAAACAGCAATTGAGCAATAACTTCCATTATATTAATTTCATGCAATGTGAAATTAATTTATATTTTATTGACAGCCTCACTTAAAATTAATTTGATTTTTTTAACGTTATAGGATGATCTCTTGGATTTTCTTTCAAGAGGATATGCACCATCCATGTGATGAAGCTAGCTGATAAAAATCTAGATTTACAAAAAAGCCAATTAGAAAGTGGCATCCACATTAAAAATGTAACCAAACTCGGGACCTGTTTAATGTCTTGTGCCCCTTATGCTTTTACAATATCTTGTGATTTATCAAAATGTGATTTTACCTACTACATTTCTGAAATATATATAGTATGATGAGTGTCCATTGGTCATCTTAATTAAATAGCCAAAGAAAAGCATTTGTTTGAGTGTGGCCAAGATGGTGGTGTAGGAAGACTCTGAGCTCACCTCCACCCACATGCACACCAAATTTACAACTAACTACAGAGAAACTATCTATGAGAACAACCTGAGAACTTGCAAGAAGATTTTCCATAATATAAAATATAAAGAAGAAACCAGAATGATATGGGTAGGAGAGGCAGGGATGCAATATAGTCAAGACTCTCACCCCCAGGTAAGTGACCCACAAACAGGAGGATAATTGCAATTGCAGAGGTTCTCACCAAGTAGCAAGGGATCCAAACTGCACATCGGGCTCCCTAGCCCAGCAGACCTGCATCAGGAAGGCAAATCCCCAGAACATTTGTCATTGAAAGCCAGCAAGCTCTGCTATGAGAGATCCAGAGGGCTATAAGAAATACAGGCTCCACTCTTAAAGGGCATGTACAGAATCTCACACGTTCCAAGTTCCAGTGCAGAGGCAGTAATTTGAAAGGAGCCTGGATCAGACCCACTTGCTGATCTTGAAGAGTCTCCCAGACTGACAGGAGACTCCCCCTGGGGACATAGATACTGATGGCAGCCATTTGTGGGAGCTCATTCTAGGACACTATTGCTGGCAAGTGCCATTTTTGAGCCCTTATTCTGACCTTTTTGAACGAGGAGCTAACCCACCAGCAGGTGGGCCAGAAGCAGCCCCAGTTCGATGCCCAGCCCACCTATGGGCCAACACCAGCCCAGGCTAACTCAGGCCTTGTACCCAGCCATTCAGGCACCTTGCCTCATCTACCAGCAGGCTGGCAACCACCACATAAGGCATGGCTTGGCAGTGTCCAAGCCAAGGGCCAGTTGTGCCTACTACTACACCCATAATAGTCAGCCCCACCACAAATGAAGGGCTCATGCAGCCCATAAAAGGGCATGTAGCTCTGGTGAGTGGAGAGGAGTGTGCTGCTGGGCCCCATAGGATATCTCCTGCATAAGGCCACTTCTTCAAGATCAGAAAATGTGAATGACCTACTAATATACAGAAATAAACACAGAGAATTAGGCAAAATGAGGTGACAGAGGAATATATTTCAAAAGAAAGAACAAGATTAAACCTCAGAAAAAGAACTAAAGGAAGTGGAAATAAGCAATTTACCAGCTAAAGAGTTCAAGTGAATGATCAAAAATCAGGAGAAAATGCGTGAACACAGAGAGAGTTTAACAAAGAGTTAGAAATATAAAGATGAACCAAACAGAACTAAAGAATACAATAACTGAAACAAAAAATGCACCACGAGGAATCAACAATAGACTATACGATACAGAGAAATAGATCAGCAAACTGGAAGACAGAGTAGTGGAAATTATCCAAGCTCAACAGAAAAAAGAAAAAATTTTGAAAAATGAGAATAGTTTAAGAGAACTTAGGGATAACATCAAGCATAGCAACATTAACATTATAGGAAACCCAGAAGGAGAAAAGACAGAGAAAGGGACAAAGAACTTATTTGAAGAAATAATAGCTGAAAACTTCTCTAACTTGGGGAAGAAAACAGACATCCAGGTCCAGGAATCACAGAGAGTCCTAGACAAGATGAATCCAAAGAGATCCACACCAAGAAACACCGTATTTCAAAAGGCAAGTTTTCCCTTTTTTAATGGCTGAGTAATATTCCATTGTATATATATATATATATATATCTATACCACAATTTCTTTATCCATTCATCTATTGATACACAGTTAGATAAGTTCCACATCTTGGCTATTGTAAGTAATGCTGCAATGGACATCGGAGTGCATATATCTTTTTTAATTAGTGCTTTTGTTTTTTTCTGGTAAATACCCAGAAGTGAAATTCCTAGATCTTATGGCAGGTCTATTTTCAATTTTCTGAGGAACATGGACACTGCTTTCCATAGTAACAATACCAGATTATAATACCAACATCAGCGCACAAGTGTTCGCTTTTCTCCACATGATTAACAACACTTGTTTTCTGTCTTTCTGGTGATAGCCATGCTGACATGTGTGAGGTGGTATCTCATTGTGGTTTGATTAACATTTCCCTGAAAATTAGTGATGTTGAGCATCTTTTCATCTGTTGGCCATCTGTATGTCTCCTTTGGAAAAATGTCTACTTAGGCCCTCTGTCAATTTTTTTGATTGGGTTCTTTGTTTTGTAATTTGAGTTATATGAGTTCTTTGTGTATTTTATCAGATACATCATTCACAAATATCTTATCCCATTCAGTAACTTACCTTTTCATTTTGTTGATATTTCCTTTGCTGTGCAAAAGCCTTTTAGTTTGATATAGTCCCATTTGATTATTTTGCTTTTGTTGCCCTTGCCTGAGTAGACCGATCCAAACAGTATTGCTAAGACTGACATCAAAGAGTGTGCTGCCTATGTTTTCTTCTAGTAGTTTTTTGGTTCAAGGTTTTACATTTAAGTCCTCAATCAATTTAGGGATTATTTTTGTATGTAGTATGAGAGAGTCGTCCAGTTTGATTCTTTTCATGTAGCTGTCCAATTTTCCCAGCATCATTACTGAAGAGGCTGTCTTTTCCCCATTTTATATTCTTGCCTCCTTTGTCATAGATTAATTGATCTAATAAGTGTGAGTTTATTCCTGGGCTCTCTATTCTCCATTCATTGATCTATGTATCTGTTTTTGTACAAGTACCATACTGTTTAGATTACTGTATCTTTGTAATATAGTCTGAAATCAGGGAGCATGACACCTCCAGCTTTTTTCTTTTTCTCAAAGAGTTTTGAGAGCCTTTCCTGTTTCTATTTTTAAAACGTAGAATTACTTATTCTAGTTCTGTTGAAAAAATGCCTTTGGTATTTTGATAGGGATGGCATTAAATCTGTAGATTGCCTTGGGGAGTATGGTCATTTTGACAATATTAATTCTTTCAATCCATGAGCATGGTATACATCTTCCCATTTGTGTCATCTTCAGTTTCGTTCATCAGTGTCCTATAGTCTTCCAACTACAAGTCTTTTACCTCCTTCATTAGGTTTATTCCTAGATGTTTTATTCTTTTTGATGCAGTTGTAAATGAGTTTTTTTTTTTAATTTCTCTTTCTGATAGTTCATTTTTAGTGTACAGAAATGCAATAGATTTTTGTATATTAACTTTGTATAATGAAACTTTACTGAATTCATTTATTACTTCTAATAGTTTTTTGGTGACATCTTTAGGGTTTTCTATATATACTATCAGGTCATCTGCAAACAGTAACAGCTTTACTTCTTCCTTTTCAATTTGGATTTCTTTCATTTCTTTTTCTTCTCTGATTGCTGTGGCCAGAACTTCCAATATTATGTTGAATAAAAGTGGTGAGAGTGGGCATCCTTGTCTTATTCCTGATCTTAGAGGAAATGATTTCAGCTTTTCACTGTTGAGTATGATGTTGGCTGTAGGTTTGTCATATAGGGGTTTTATGATGTTGAGGTATGTTTTCTCTATACCCACTTTGTTGAGAGATTTTATCATAAATCGATGCTGAATTTTGTTTAAGGCATTTTCTGCATCTATGTAGATGACCATATGATTTTTATTCTTCACTTTGTTAATGTGGTGTATCACATTGGTTGATTTGTGGATATTGAGCCATATTTGCATCCCTGGCATAAACCCTACTTGATCATGGTCTATGTTCCTTTTCATCTATTGTTTAATTCTGTTTGCTAATATTTTGTGGAGGGTTTTTGTATCTATGTTCATTAGTGATATTGGCCTGTAATTTTCTTTTGTTGTTGTTGTTTCTTTGTCTGCATTTGCTATCAGGGTGATGCAGGCCTTATAAAATGAGTTTGGAAGCATTCCTTCCTCTTCAATTTTTAGGACTAGTTTAAGAAGAATAAGTGTTAACTCTTCTTTAAATGTTTTATAAAATTCCCCAAAACCAGTCTGGAGAAAGGACAGCCAGAAATAGCTGATCACAAACATTACATTACCCTCTTCAAGAAAAAAAAAATAAATGCAATAAAGTGGTCAAAGAAATCCCTTTAAAATTACCTATTCAAAATAATTGTTCATTATTCTATTTTAACTGAAAATTGTGTCCTTTAAGAATTAAAAAATTGAGGGTCAAAATGCCCCCTGCACTGTTGCAGAAAGAGATGCAGAACACTGAAAGAACTTCCAGAAAGTCATTAGTTGCATTTCAGTTTTTTAAAAATTAAAACCTGTTTTTTGGTTGTTGTTTGGTTTTTTAAATTTGCTTAACTTTTATTGGCCTGTGAGTGACTTGGTTACTTCATTGACACAAGAAGTGTTTGTGTGTGTGTATCTGCACATGTAATATGGATCTTTACAAACAAATTATGTGCACCATCTGTGTTTCTACTTTGTCTTATAAGCTTATATGATGATCATATATTATTTTTTATCTCACTCCAATTCTGAAAACAGCATTTCTGTTTTCCTCACAGTCAAAAACAAAGACCACAGTAGATATGCAATAAAAACCCTATCTAAACAATCCAAATTATGAAGGAATTATAGTAACATTCTATTCCTAGACCAAAAATATATTAAAAGTTTAACCTACATTATAGTTTTCCCTCATATTACTCATCCTAGAGAGTAGTTTTACTTTGAATTCCCCTGTTCTCTGACAACTGTGTTTACCTAAAGGATGTTCTTGCCAAATTATTTGTTGCCTTTTGCTGTTTAAAGTTGCTTTCTTCTTACATCCAGTGTTCTGAATTAATCTATTCATTCCTTTACTTCAGCTTATAGCCTCTATTTCACTCACTTTTCTGCTCCTTTGTTTTTTGCATTTCTGGCTGGATTTAAAGGATTTTAAAACAAACAAAAACTACAGGTTATGTTACTGTATTCTTTCTTTTAGCAAAATCATGTTTGCTAAATGCAAGGAAATGTGGATTGGGACATTTAAAACCCTCTTTATGCCTATATTATTACATCAGCATCCTAGCTCTTCTCCATTCAATCTACCTGCAGCCTTCCGCCAAAAGTGCTCTTTTAAGCACTTCTTTCTATCATGTCACTTTTTGTGGGGGAAGTCTATACTAGCTGACTCTTCACTGCCAGACTTCCCTTGGCCATCATCCTGAGAATCGTCTGTCTCTTAATTTTCCAGGTCCCATACTTCTATCTCTTATATCCTTCAGTGAAAAATCATGCAGGACAGATGATTTTTCAAGAGCTTGAATAATCTAAATAGTACTATAATTTCTAGGAAGGATATTTTTTCCCTCATAATTTTGAAAGTATTTCTTCATTTTTCTTCAGTTCAGTTTCTTTGAGCAATCCATGGCATTCTTAGCCCTAGGTTGAAAATATGACATATCATCAACCTAGATTTTTTCAGAATCTTCTATTTCCTAATAAATCTTAGTGTGGGTCTTTTTATTATTATTATTCTGGACACTTGATAAACCCTTTAATCTGGAAATTTATGTCCTTGTATTGATTATTTGAAATTTCTTCCAGTTTTCCTGTCCTCTATAATTTCTCTTGAGTGAATGTTGCCTTCCAAGGACTTCTTAGAACCTAGATTGAGCTACAAGTTTTCATATCTTTTTTCCTTATCTATTTCTCTGTGTGTCATTCTGCTTTCTTAGGCGTTTCTTCAACTTTGTCTTGTGTTTAATTTTAATTTGGAGTATTATATTTTTAACACTCATGAGTTTTCTGCTTCTCAATATTATTCTTTCCAGCATCCTATTCTAATACTATGGATGCAGTGAATTTTGTCTCTCTGAGGATATTAACTCTAGGAGTTTGTTTTGTTTTGTTTTTTTAAGATTTTTTTTCCTTTTCCCTTCATTGCATTTATTTCCCTTTTCCTGTTTACTTGTTATAGTCTCTAGTCAATGAAGGAGGCTTTTACTGAATATTTCTTGGAGATCCTTGGCTATCAGTTCATGTTTAAGGTGAGGCTATAAACAAGGATGATTGGAAGTTCTCCATGCAGGGGGAAGTGAAGAGGAGAGAATATGAGGTGTGGGGAGGAAAGGAGCTGTCAGTTAATGGTTTTCACCAGCGAGTGACTAGGCAAGAAGACGGATTTCTTACTGGGATTCCTCCAAATATCAGAATGCCCGGGTCCTTTCAGTTTCTCCAGAGAAAGATTCTCCCGTCTCCTGCCTGGGAAGTAGATGTCTGAGAACCAGAGTCCTGGGAGCAGACAGTTGGGGGTTGTGTGACTCACCAGCCATGTAAAGACTTCACTTGATTCCCTTTTTTTCAGCCCAGCAGCTCACTCCTGCTCCCTATCTCTCTAAGTCAAGAACTAATCTGGTGGGCTTCCCTGGTGGTGCAGTGGTTAAGAATCTGCCTGCTAATGCAGGGGACACGGGTTTGAGCCCTGGTCCAGGAAGATCCCACATGCCGCAGAGCAACTAAGCCCGTGCACCACAACTACTGAGCCTGCGTTCTAGAGCCTGCGTGCCACAATTACTGATCCCACGTGCCACAAGTACTGAAGCCCACGTGCCTAGAGCCCGTGCTCCACAACAAGAGAAGCCACCACAATGAGAAGCCCGCGCACCTCAACGAAGAGTAGCCCCCGCTCGCTGCAACTAGAGAATGTCCACGTGCAGCAACGAAGACCCAACGCAACCAAAAATAAAAAATAAGTAAAATAAATAAATTTATTTTAAAAAAAAAACTAATCTGGTGTAACATCCCTGTAGTCATAAATCCCCAGGGCTCTGCACTTGTGGAGGAGAAGTACTCACCTGCCCTCCAGGAGGGAACTACACAAAACCCCAATTCACCCTCCCAGTTTTAGCCCCATGACTTTTGCAGCATTTGGTGTCTCCATCTCGCGAGCCTTTGCTGGGTTCTGCAGGAAAAACTCAGCTTCCTCTCCTACGCGATCCCTCCTGTAGACCCTTTCAGCTGCAACTTTCTTTCAAACCAGTTAGAAATCCTCTAATTTGTACCTTCCAAAACTTGTTGTCATCTCTCACCTGCTATTACCTCCTCTCTCTGCCTCTTCATCATTTTGGTTTATTCATCTTTTTGGTTTATTCTCTGTTTTATTCCCGTGCCATTAGTTTAGTAGGATTTTGAAGAGGAGCAGATACAAACACTTGTGTTACTTCTGCTTTGTTTACCCAGGAGACAAATACAAATTTTTAATTAAAACTATTAAAAAAGTAAATCGCAAGCTCTTTGGGGACAGTTGACCCACAGCACCTATTGCAGGAAGGGGAAGACAGGAGTTAGTAAGAACTTCATTTATTTTGAGAGGAGCTTACAGGTTAAATATTCACAGAAAGTGTACTGGTATTTCACAAACTAGAACAAAGGATTTCTTCCTTGCTGTGATAGAGCCTCTTTCCGGAGACATTTACGGTAAATTTGACCAGACCTTCCTCCCACTCATTCTTCTATTTGTTTTCATTTCAGATAAAAAAAGAAGAACGTTTTGTTTAGTCTTTTTTTTCTGCAGACATGAGTATGGGTGGGAAATGGAAAGGGGGTTCTGTTACCATTATTCACGTGGGTAGAAGTGGCCGGGGAACCCACGCAAGTGTCCTGCCAAACCACAGCCTACGTGCGACGGAGCACAAGACTTTTTTCCACGTATCCGGTACCAGATAAGTGTAGGATACGTTAAAGATGTTCAAGTTCGACTGTTGTAAGGGACAGCGGAGGACGGAGAAGGGCACATGTTTCAACGATTTGTTTTTGCCCCGAAATTCACCACAACCTTGGCTTCTTCAGAGCCTGACACTGAGGCGCTCCACAGCTGGAGGAATGTGGTTTTAAGTTTGCCCAGTGAATGGTACTTTTCTCTACTCGCGGCCCTCAGAGTTCGATGTCAGAGATGCCTGAACCCTTCATCTAAATAAACAGACCCAGTTCTTGCTGGAGGAGTACATCTGAGTGATGTCTAAGAAATAGATCCCCCCTCCACATACCAATTTCACCATGAATTCCTGTATATGGGACCCTCTTCTCACGGAAGGGGTTTAGCTTATGACAAGGTGTGGAATCTGTATTATATAACTCCTCATTTAAGAGTCAGTACACAAAGATCTTTTCAAGAAAATTTATACAGAAATCTGATCAAAGGAGCATTCTTGGACTCATAATTAACATTCCAAAAAGAACCACAAATTCTGCTGTTTCTGCCTCAGCCCCAGTCCCACCTCATCCTTTCATAAAAACATCACAGTAAGCAGTAGCTAGCTAAGAGAAAGGAAAGGAGAGAAAAAGATTAGGTAATTTTCCATGCTCACAATAAAATCATCTTAAAGGATATGGAGAATGAATAAGCTACCTGCTGTTAAATATTTTAACTAGATTTTATGAAGATCATATTTGGGGAGAAAAAATGTTTTTTTTTTCCCATAAATTTTTAAACTCCAACACATTAGGAGAAGGAGAAGCATCTGGCATCTGTTTGCTATCAACTTTGTGCCAGGAACTTTGCTGTTCCTTTGTACAGATTATCTCATTTAATATTCACAGCAACCCAGTAGAATAGGTGTTAATCTGCCTCTTTTACAGATGACAAAACTGAGACCTAGTTTCTAGGGTTACTCAGTTAACACGAGATCTAGCCAGGATTTGAACCTAAGTCTTTTTGAGTTTGAATTATGTGGGAGACCGCATGGTATGTGGTAAAAATCACAGATTCTAGATCAAGATTGCCTATGTTTGAATTCTAATTCTACCTTTTCTAAATGACCTTAAGTAAGTTGTTTCAATTCTCTGTGCTTTAATTTTCTCATCAATAAAATGGAGAGGATAAAATTAATAATCTCACAGGAACATTGTAGAAATTAATGAAGTGAGACCTGCAAAGTCCTTAAGATCAGTGCTTTGCAAATAGTAAGCTTTCACTAAATGTTAACTATTATTATTGCATTATCTACTTCCATGAAAATATTTCTCTTATTATTTCTAATAGGCAAAAAAAGTTTTCATAAACAATAGACCCAATAAGAGGCATTTTCATCTCCCAGAATTTCACTTGATACAAAACAGAAGTTGAATTTGCCCAGACATTCAACCAAATTGGAAGTTACACATAAACTTAATCATCTTGTTCATTTATACATCCCAAAGGACTTCCAATAACTCTTTCCTAAAATTTCAAGTATTTTTCTTGGACCTTGACACACATATTTTGATATTTTAAAATCTGAGGCCTAAGAGCTCGTTAAGAAATAGAGTTGTCTGACTTTATGGGTAGAAACTACTTTTAGTAACCATATTAAGAAGGGGAAAAAAGGCTAAAGTCTCAAGTATTGACTCTTAGACTTGGTAAGGACCATGGTAGACAAAATAGGACAGCGAAGTTAAGTTCATGCTCTTAATTACTTCTTTGCTTAATGATTGACAGATTCAAAGTGTTTCTACACACGTATTTCAAGAGATCTTTATATTCCTAACATCACTATCTGTTCTCTGCTTCTAGTGATGTCAAGCTCATTGCTTTGAGGAGGGGAAAATTGAGGAAATTAATCTTTGAAATTTTCCATATCAGGTCAAAGTCGATCAGAGATTTTAAAGAAAATATATTTTATGAATTCTGCTCTTCTCTCTGGATGCTGAATTTCTTGGAATTCGTTAAATTGACTAAGCATTTACAGTCTTCAGACCATTTTTCCAACCCGTAGAATGAAACTGTTCATAAAGCTCTCAGGGTCCCATAAATATTCAGCATATGCCATTTTAATGCAGCCTCCAGGTTAATTAGTGCACAATGGGATAGTGTAATAGGTGGCATGAAAACAGGGAAAAGGAAAGAAAACAAAGCAGTAGTTTTTAAAGGATTTTCTGCCACAAAAATGTGCTTACATATACATATATTTCTCTTATAAGATTAAAGTAAGCAAGATGTACTCTTACAGAACATCAGATCAGGTGTCTTCTGTTTGTTTAAGTGGTTTAGTTTTAAGGAAGACAAGACAAAACAAAATACTTCTCAGTTGTCATTTTACTTTTATAGATATTTTTTTTGAAATTTAAAAGAAATACAAATGCTTTAAATTGTATATATACTTACTTACATAGTGTGCATGTGTCCAGAAATTGATGCCCCAGCTGGATGAAGATAAATGTGGACCCAGGTGAGGAACTATTTCGATGAAAGGAGTTGTTGAGGAAGGCAGGGGAGTTTAGATAACAGCGGGAGAGAATCAAAGAGCCAGCGATGGCAAATCCTCAACACTGATCTTTAAGTCTCTTCTGCCTCTCACACTCAACTACCTTTTCCCCACATACACAACAGCCTACGAAACCTGCCCAGGGTTTTTCATCACACAATGAATCTGGGTATTCCTTCAAAACACAGTATAAGAGAATCTTGCTTAAATATTTTTGGATCCAAAGGTATACCTTTATTGTTTACATGGGTCCTCTTTTCACCAACAGGTTTTAAGTGGCACAACTTGGGGGGACGCGAGGAAGTTGTACTCTCTGCCTCTCTCCTCATAGGGATCGGCGGAGAGGAACACAGTTATTCAGGGCGCACACAATTCATCAACCTCTATACCTCATATACATTAACATCAATCGTAGCAACTGGTCAGGGAGGTAGTTTAATATTCCTTTGAAAATAAAGCAATTGTGCATCAATGACTTTTCCTTTCCACCTAAAATAATTAAAGTTCTGTCCATTTCTATATGTCATTATTTTGGAGCATTTTTCTTGGGCATTTAGCCACCAATTTTGCTCTACAGGGGGTAGAGCAAAATTTCAAATGTGGTGTGTTTTTCAAGGAGGTCAGTCGAACGATCCTGGATTAAATTCAAGAGTAAAAATGAAGAACAGCAGCATAATTCTAGAACAGGCAGGTCTCCATATTTGATTTTATTTTGTGTTTTCTCAACCAGTTTTGGTTGAGAAGGTCTGCCTTGCCTCTAAATTAACACATCTAGTCTCCCAGATTTTCTTGCAACTTTTTATTTTGCATGTTTTAGTTGCTAATCTATGTGGAATTTATATTTGTGTGTGCTGCAAGATAAGGGCTCAATTTTCTTTTATCTCATGTGAGTAGCCAATTATGGCACCATTTAGTAACTAAGTACTCATTTCCCACTGAACTGAAATACCAACTTTAACACATATTAACTTCTTGTACATAATGGGAAATATTTCTGCTGTATCTATTTTATACCTTCTACTTATATTCTCTTCTTATATTAATATTTTATTGATTTGATCACAGAGTTTTTTTAACGTTTTTATTGGCGTATAATTGCTTTACAATGGTGTGTTAGTTTCTGCTTTATAACAAAGTGAATCAGTTATACATATACATATATCCCCATATCTCTTCCCTCTTGCATCTCCCTCCCTCCCACCCTCCCTATCCCACCCCTCTAGGTGGTCACAAAGCACCAAGCTGATCTCCCTGTGCTATGCGAGTGCTTCCCACTAGCTATCTATCTATTTTACATTTGATAGTGTATATATGCCCATGCCACTCTCTCAATTTGTCCCAGCTTACCCTTCCCCCTCCCCATGTCCTCAAGTCCATTCTCTAGTAGGTCTGCGTCTTTATTCCCACCTTGCCCCTAGGTTCTTCATGACCTTTTTTATTTTTTTAGATTCCATATATATGTGTTAGCATATGGTATTTGTTTTTCTCTTTCTGACTTACTTCACTCTGTATGACAGACTCTAAGTCCATCCACCTCACTACAAATAACTCAATTTCATTTCTTTTTATGACTGAGTAATATTCCATTGTATATATGTGCCACATCTTTATCCATTCATCTGTCAATGGACACTTAGGTTGCTTCCATGTCCTGGCTATTGTAAATAGAGCCGCAATGAACATTGTGGGACATGACACTTTTTGAATTATGGTTTTCTCAGGTTATATGCCCAGTACTGGGATTGCTGGATCGTATGGTAGTTCTATTTTTAGTTTTCTAAGGAACCTCCGTACTGTTCTCCATAGTGGCTGTATCAATTTACATTCCCACCAACAGCGTATGAGGGTTCCCTTTTCTCCACACCCTCTCCAGCATTTATTGTTTGTAGATTTTTTGATGATGGCCATTCTGACCCGTGTGAGGTGATACCTCATTGTAGTTTTGATTTGCATTTCTCTAATGATTAATGATGTTGAGCATTCTTTCATGTGTTTGTTGGCAATCTGTATATCTTCTTTGGAGAAATGCCTATTTAGCTCTTCTGCCCATTTTTGGATTGGGTTGTTTGTTTTGTTGTTATTGAGCTGCATGAGCTGTTTGTAAATTTTGGAGATTAATCCTTTGTCAGTTGCTTCATTTGCAAATATTTTCTCCCATTCTGAAGGCTGTCTTTTCGTCTTGTTTATGGTTTCCTTTGCTGTGCAAAAGCTTTGAAGTTTCATTAGGTTCCATTTGTTTATTTGTGTTTTTATTTCCATTTCTCTAGGAGGTGAGTCAAAAAGGATCTTGCTGTGATTTATGTCACAGAGTGTTCTGCCTATGTTTTCCTCTAAGAGTTTGATAGTGTCTAGCCTTACACTAGGTCTTTAATCCATTTTGAGTTTATTTTTGTGTATGGTGTTTGTTAGGGAGTGTTCTAATTTCATTCTTTTACATGTAGCTGTCCAGTTTTCCCAGCACCACTTATTGAAGAGGCTGTCTTTTCTCCATTGTATATTCTTGCCTCCTTTATCAAAGATAAGGTGACCATATGTGCATGGGTTTATCTCTGATCAGAGAGATTTTTAACATGTTAGTTACATCTAAGGAAAACAAGTAAATATTTAAATTTAAAGAAACATTTTTCTATATTTTTCTCTCCATATCAGATATAAACATTGGTTGATTTGGTATAGCTTATGTATTCTTCAGTGATTCCACACATGGAAAAGTCAATAACTAAACTCATTTTTTACAAACCAATGCCAATCATAACATTAGTTTCAAATAAATAGAATACCCAAGCTTGGCATCTGGCAATACCTTAAATGCAAAAGTATTTAAGGTATATACATGTCTCTCTGCTTTCAACCCCAGACTCTACTTTGTGATACTAATCTACACTTTGATTCCTAAGAACTAATATTCTAATACAGCCTAAGTACTAATGCTCTGACAATAATTCTGTCCCACATTAAACTGAGATATTGCTTCCTCAGGGATCATATTTCCTAAAACAGTGGGCCTGAAGAAACCCAGGCCTGAGAAAACCCCCTGCTCTCCTGTAGAAATATATTCCAGATGCAAATGAGCGACAAGTTCTAGAATTATGCTCTGCCTGGGAGAGATAAGTCTGTTGAGTCAAATTTCCACATTCATGTAGTTAGAAAATTGTCATCAAAGCAATTAAATGCTAATTGGTTTGATCTAAAGTACAATGTGTTTCAAACACTTTGTTATACGCATACATAAACTTTGATAATATTGTCTCTATCTTTCACAATTTAGGCATGCAGTGTTTCAAAAGGGGAAATTTTCCAGCCTGATGCCCAAATTAAATTCTTCAACACAAAGCTCTTACATCCAGCTTGTCAGAACAATCAGAAGTACACCACATACAAATTAGACAGAATTCCAGAGCTCACCACTTCTTCCTTCGTAGTGTAGAATTTTAAAAACAGTAACAATGATACTAATGTGCATGTATATACACATATACATATATATTTGTGTGTTAGCATCCTACCTTGTTCTGAAGTGGAGTGATGGCATTAAACAAAGTTATAGAAAATAAAGCAAGATAGCGTAAATTGGAAATAAATGAGAAAGAAAAAATAAACTTAGGAATGAAGCAAATATAAAACTTCGTGTCACAAATTTGTACACACGTGGTACCAATAGACAATAAAGGTGCACTAAGATTTCTCGAAAATAATACTACTACTTCGTATCTGTAGTACTCTTATGTAGATTATCTCACTAATGGCCTTGTGCCTGCAATGCAGGTGAGATAATCCACTACTCAAATGTAGATTCCAACACGCAGGACATCATGGGACATAAAGCTTTAAGCCTCACAAAATAGAGTGTATGCCATGAACAGCCCTCAGATTTTTCTTAAAGAGTGCTGTGGAAGCATCATGTTTTAGGAACCAAAGGGAATATTTGTAAAAGCATAATGACTTACTGAATGCTTGCTATAGTCTAGGCACTTTTTTATCTAAATAATTTATTACTGATGAGGATCTAAGCCAGTTATCAATGGACTTATTTGGACTATGAGAAAACTAAAGACTGGCAAAATGAAAGAATGCACACAAGATTGCACAGCTAGAAAGACTTACCTTTAGAGCCCAGCACCAGCGTTCCTTCCACTGCTATGTCAACCTCAAAATAGTCAAGTTAATGGCTTGTTTTAGACTTGGGGTCACCATGAACTACTAGCAATCCAAAGTCTAAGTTCAAAAAGGGCTGTAGGGCTTCCCTGGTGGCGCAGTGGTTGAGAATCCGCCTGCCAATGCAGGGGACACGGGTTCGAGCCCTGGTCTGGGAAGATCCCACATGCCGCGGAGCAACTAAGCCCGTGCGCCACAACTACTGACCTGCGCTCTAGAGCCCGTGCGCCACAACTACTGAGCCTGCGCGTCTGGAGCCTGTGCGCCGCAACAAGAGAGGCCACGATAGTGAGAGGCCCGCGCACCGTGATGAAGAGTGGCCCCCACTCGCCGCAACTAGAGAAAGCCCTCGCACAGAAACAAAGACCCAACACAGCCAAAAATAAATTAATTAATTAATTAATTAATTTTTTAAAAAAAGGGCTGTAAATTAATATAAAGTCCCTTATAATTTTGTCTATTGTTTGGGTACAACGGATTGTCTATTCTAAGCTTATTTTATACTTGGGTTTAATTTTCTAATCCAATTACTTTAGTATGCTTAGTAAACATTTTACTTAAAAGGACATGCAATGAATGTCTATAGTAATAATGATAAAAACTATAGTTTAGAGTCCTTTCCAACATTGACATTCTATAATTACATGTCCTTGAATATTATAAAACAGTTTACATAAATCTCAACACGACTATTAGGTATGTTTTGTATATTTCATACAAATTTCAAGTTTTCAGATCAAAAAATAATTAAAGTGAGGTGTTTCTAAAATGCATTCAAGTCTCCTGATGTTCATTTGCCTGACAACAAAGGAGAATAAGAATTTCCAAAGTAAATTTTTGTAATTGGTATCAGAATGACTCCAAAACTATAACAGATAACTTTCTCTACCTCAGTGACCAAAGCCATCCAACATATAAAAACAAGCAACCATTTAATTATTATTTTTGGCAAAATAACTAAAAAGAACTTAAGGAAGGTTTAGGTTTTGTTGATAGGTTTTTAAAAATCCATGAGTGAAAAAGTTAATGAAAGTAATCAAATGAGTCAAGAATGTAAATATATTGAGGTAGATTAAAGTAAATATCACATCAAAAACATAGTACAGAATGTTCTAAAGGAAAAGAAGAATTACTATGCAAACTAGAAAGACAAAACTCTTGGGGTAAAATAAGGGAAAGTTATATTATCAAAATATCTGTATTTCATAATGAAAAGAAGTTGTGAGATCAATTAATTCTGCCCTCTAATAACTGTAGAATAGATAATTAATATTCCGCTGAAAATTAAACTGGAAGTTTTTGGTCCTGAATTTGAGCTACCGTGTCTCACATCCTAAATCCAAGTCCTCAAATCTCACTCCATGCTGAGAAATCATAAAAGTTGGGATAAAATATTTCCCTTTGACAAATACATTTAAACATCCATCTACCACCAAAGCAAGCAAAGCTACATTTGAAAATTAAGCATGACACATAGAGCTCTTACTCATGGAACCTTCCGTAAAACTCCACCTCCTAGCAGAGGTGGCCATGTTAGACAGAGTCTCCCATGGACATTGGCTCTCAGGGTGAGGCAGGCACTCAGAGAAATCATCAAGGAGCAACACTTAAAGGAATTAGAGGTTATCTTAGACCAAAACCCTCATGGTAGAGTTGAGGACACTGGAACTGGAGGGTTTAAGTGACTCATCCCAGGTTACATAATCACCAAGTACAGAGCCTGAACTTGAACCCATATATCTCAACTTCCAGTCTGGTCTTCTTTCCACACTCACCTTCTGAGTTATGGTTCCATGGAAACAGCTCCAGACTACAAATCACAAATTGTTGCCAACTTTACTTTGATCATCAGGAGTGAAGAATATAATTCTAGAGAAAAGGTAAGACACAGCCGCACTCACAGTCGTGTTCACTATATTGGTCTCTATTGCTGCTGTAAGAAATTACCACAAACTGAGTGGTTTAAGACACAAATTTATTACCATATAGTTCTGTAGGTTAGAAGTCCAACACAGGTCTCACTGGGCTAAAAGCAAGGTGTCAGCAGGGCTGCATAACTTTCTGGAGTTTCTAGGGGACAGTCTGTTTTCTCGCCTTTTCCAGCCCTTAGAGATTGTCTCCATATATTGGCTCGTGGTCCCCTTCTCCATTTCCAAAGCCCACAACACTGCATCTCTCTGGCCATTCTTCCATGGTCACATCTCCCTCTTATTCTGACCGTAGCAAGGAATGATTCTCTATGTTTGATTCTTGTGATTAGATTGGTCCCATCTGAATAATCCAGAATAATCTCCCCTGGAGGAAGGGGAAAACTTGTTACTAGTCCCTCCCCAGGGAGAGTTCTGATTTTAAATCAGAAGTCTTGAGAATCTTTCAGATGCCATATTTAACATTGACTGAGGGTCCTTTGATCTTCAATCCAGAAACCTCTACTCCTGGGCCTCCATGATTCCCTGACGTTTACCTTCCTCTCTCTACTCTCCAGCACTTACAGAAAGCAAATAATTATATCCAGTTGAAATTCAACAAAATCAGTAGATTCCAAGAATGTAGAATCTCAAGGGGAATTCACAGATGGTGTAATTCAATCCCATTTCCTCTCCCTGATTTTTCAAATAAACAAACTGTGACCAGAAGTTTAAAGTCCTTTCTAGAGGCCATTCTGTTGGCGAAAGTGCCAGAGCTTGAACCCAGGTATGGGACAGGGTTCTTTGTAAAGCATGATGTTTTTATCAGTCAGTCCTCCAAATCTTTTGGGTTTTATAATAATGTCTTTATCTTTGTTTCAGTCAAGGATCCTTTGGCTACAAGAAACAGAAATTGCTCAGACTAAGTCAGGTTAAAAGGATGAGGGGCTCTCACAAATCTAGGACATGGCAGACACCTCCCAGCATCATGGAAACCTGGGAGGGAGGGCCTGAAAGCCTTCAGGCTCTTGTGGGGCTAATGGTCCCTCCCTCTGATCCCGTCTAATGCCCTCTAAAGCATCCCTACATCTGCTGCCTTCACTTACTCATACTCCAATCAAGCACATGGTACAAGGTCATCACCTCCAATCTCCTCAACCCCAACTGTCTGCTTCCTTTTGTGTCCCTTATTTCTAAGTTTTACAAAATGAAATCTGATCAGAGAAGATCAGCTTTATTGGGGCATAGCTTTTTCCTCTAGGAACACACAGAAGTCCAGTGGTCACTTTTGGTTCAGTGGCCACATATGCTTGGTGGGTAGTAAGTTAAGCAACAGAGGAAAGATGGATACGACAGGAATATTGATTTATATCCCTAGAACAACTTTTACTTGACACATTTTTCCCTTTTAGATTTGGAGACCAAATCTTCTTCAAAGATTAGTTTCTGCATTTGCCCAAATTTACATTTGTATGCTGAAAGACTGAGTAGGTTCAATTCACTGCAGCCTAGTAAGACGGACCCCCAGGTCAGAGATTAGGAACCAGTGGATTACCCAGCCCTCAGGGCCAGAGACTTGAGGATGCCCTGAGAAGGCTAAATATTTAGTACGCCTTCAAACCACAAATATATAAATCCCTCTGAACCTTTGTTTAGTCAGATAAAAAGAACCGGATTTTTCTGCTAATAAAGATTTTATGTTCTCTGTTCATGTTCAAAATAAGGGATTTATTACATGCATTTACTTTATGTGCTTCTGAGCCAGTCAGCATCTTAGTAGGCATTTGAAAGGGTTTAACTTTAGATAATAAAACAAGACAGTCTTCTTGGGAAATAGCCTTATGCCACATATTATTTGGTTTCAGAGTAACAGCTGACTATGCCTGACAACTTTGGAAGAGGAAACTCTCTTGTCTCTTGGTAGAGCGGCTTGGAATTGTTCCATGAAGTCTGCACAGATTTTTAACAGAGATGGAGACGTATGGGTGAAAAGTGTTTAACTTTCTACTAGGGTCACTCTCTCTAATCGCTGGATCAAGACAACTGGTATTTCATCAATTATGTAAGTAGCAGTGGAAACTTCAGTTAACTGATACCATGTTTCTAATTTATTTTAGTGAACTTTTTTAACACCTCTTTATCTGGCTCTTGTTCAGATTGCTAATGACTTGAGCCTCTGAAATCTCTGAGTTTCCTGACTATAATCAGACCCATACTTTCTTAAGTGTTATTTGACAAAAAAAATACAAATACAAGAAATGCTTTTCAGAAAGGTACTTGTCTATGAAAAGGAGCGTTGGTACTCCAATTCATGGATATCATTAATTTTAAAAAGCTAAAGCAGGACTTCCCTGGTGGTGCAGTGGTTAAGAATCTGCCTGCCAATGCAGGGGACACAGGTTCAATCCCTGGTCCTGGAAGATCCCACATGCCACGCAGCAACAAAGCCCACACGCCACAACTACTGTGCCTGCACTCTAGAGCCAGCAAGCCACAACAACTGAGCCCGCGTGCTGCAACTACTGAAGCCCACGCACCTAAAGCCTGTGCTCTGCAACAAGAGAAGCCACCGCAATGAGAAGCCCACGCACCGCAACGAAGAGTAGCCCCCGCTCGCCGCAACTAGAGAAAGCCCACGTGCAGCAATGAAGACTCAATGCAGCCAAAAATAATAAATAAATTAAATAAATTTATTTTTAAAATAAATAAACATAAAAAGATACAGCAAATACTCTCCCCCAAGAACATGGAAACAAATGTCTCGAGCTGGTTTTTGCCTTGCACAAATCAATAAAGAATCCCTTAAGGACTCCAGACAACAGTCTAACTTTAAGTTCTCAGTCTCATAGAACAACTATTTTAATTAAATACAGAGATTCCCCCACCAACTTCAATCCTCAATTATTTAAGACTTTTTTTAAAAAAAGGCATTTAAATGGCTTTAATAAAGATACTGACAAACTCATGACCATTGAGAGCAGAAAATGAGTTTTCAATGAAAGCGATGGTTATTGCTGCTATTTTAATAAATGAGGTCCTATAACTAGGAAGGTCTGGGCACTGCCCTCATGCTGTTTAAATTAATCCATAAAACTCTACATGTGCAGCTTGTTCCACACTCACCCTGAAAAAATGTGACTGCAGAAGGCAACGAAAGTCCACATGTCTACTGATAGTAAGGAAGGCTCACTGGGGAACACTTTGTAAAGGCCTGGGAGGTGCACAGTTAAGGTTAAGATTCGTAGATTGAGATAAAAAGAAACATCATAGAGGCTGCTCTGTAAACCCGAGTGTTCAAACATCTCTCTGCATCTTACAACGGTGGAAAGAAAATAAAAGAGCAAATTTAGGCACAGTAATGACTCTCCCAGGAGAATTTCCTTTCCTGTTCCCTCTTAACGAATCTGATAAGGAAGTGCATGGGGTCAGAAGTACAAAAGTTACATGAAGTAATTAATATCACTTTTTATTTTTAAATCCAAACTTAAAAAAAAAAATGACTATAATTAGTTGCAGGAAAAATTCTTTGTATCCAAAGTAATATTAATGGGTAAATAAATAGAATATGCTGTTTTTTAATAAATGTTCCCCCCCAAATTATTTCAACCAGACAGGAAAAAAATCCTATTGAAAAGAAATTAGTGTGGAAGAAATTCAATCTTGTTCCAAAAAGCACACATCAAAAGTTGGCATTCTGTAATCCTTAGGCAAAACTAGCATTCCATTAAGTATCAGAGATGCAAGCATTTTTCCAGATAAATGAATTCCATTTCTGGTCTATTACTTTGAAAAGGCTGACAACTTAGTTAAGTATATGGCACGCCCTCATCAAACACTCTCCAAGCCACAACATCCTGGAAGAAATCATATCAGTCGTCCTTCCTAACATCTATAATTAATAAAAAATATATGAATTTTCTATATATATTTCCAAGTCATGACAACAGACTACAATAACTTCATAGGGAGTATTTGAAGGTTTTAAAACAAAATCTGAGTGAATAACAGAGGGAAGGACATACTATATTCATAAATGGGAAAATTTACTACCATTAAAGTGGCAATTTTATCTCAAAATAAAATACAAATTTAAGAAAATTCCAATTAGAATCCCAATGTGGTTTTATTTGGAATAGATTAAAATAACTATATATTTCATGTGAATAAAATGTGTATGAATGAATTAATAAGTGAAAATTGCCAAGAAGTGTTTAAAAGAAAAAAGGAAGGTTAAGGGGTAAGAGACTTATTAAAGAAATGTGGCCCACTAGATATTAAAACTGACTATAAAATCACTATCACCAAAACAGTATTTTATTGACATGAAAATAGACAAGTAGACAAATGGAATTAAGTAGAAAGCCCAAAGAAATCTTAATATATGAAAAGAGTGACATTTCGGTCTTTAATGGATGGATTATTTAATGGTATTGGCAGAACCACAATCCATCTAGAAAAAATGTCATGCCATTTACATGAATAAATTTCAGATGGGTTAAAGATCTAATTGTGTGTGTGTGTGTTTTAAGTTTTTTTAAATTTAATTTTGGTAAGAACACTTAACATGAGACCTTAACAGATTTTTAAGTGTACAATATGGTACTGTAAACTATAAGCACAGTGGTACCTCTAGATCTTATATCAGATCTCTAGAGCTTGTTCATCTTCCATAACAGAAATTTCATACACGTTGATTAGTGACTCTCCATTTCCCCCTCCTCCCAGCCCCTGGCAATTACCATTCTATTCTATGAGTTTGGCTGTTTTAAATACCTCGTATAAGTGCAATCATGCAGTATTTGTCCTTCTGTGAATGGCTTATTTAATGCAGCATAATGTTCTCAAGGTGATCCATGTTTTCACATATTGCAGGATCTAATTTTATATACATATAACACAGGATGCGTGTAGACCTTCATCAGAAAGATAGGAAATCCAGAATTCCCCAGAAGAGAAGACTGGCAAATTTGACTTCTTTAAAATGTAAAAATGGGACTTCCCTGGTGGTCCAGTGGTTGAGACTTTGCCTTCCAACGCAGGGGGTGTGAGTTTGATCCCTGGTTGGGGAGCTAAGATCCCACATGCCTCGCAGCCAAAAAACCAAAAAACATAAAAGAGAAGCAATACTGTAATAAATTCAATAAAGACTTTAAAAAAAAATTTTTTTTTAATGTAAAGTGCCTCTTTGATAAAGATTGTATTTCCTCACAGAAGACATTTGCAGCCCTTGTAATTAACCATTGGTAAATATCTGTAGACAAAGAGCCCCTCAAACTGCCCATTCGAAAAATGGGCAAAGGGTAACTGACAGAAGCAGAATAGAAAATTTGAATGGCTAATAAGCATATAAAATGAGCTCAAGTTCATTGGTTGTCTTCAAAATGCAAAGAAAAAAAAAATGACAAGAATGAGAGGCTATTTTTTACTCACCAGATGGGCAAATATTAGCAATCACTAATGCCTAGTATTGGCAGGGGCTCTCGTATACTGGTGATGAGAATATGAGTAAATATATTTCCAGCCAGTGATTTGGCATATCTATTAAAACTACAGATGTGTGTAACCTTTGATCCAGGAATTCCATGTCTAACGTTACAGTCACAGAAATAAGACCACCAATACCTAAAGATGAATGTTCATGAGTGCTTTCTGCAGTACTGCTTGTAGTAGTAAAAACTGGTAACCTCCATTCCCATCAGTAGAAGAAGAGCTGGATAAACTAACATAAAATCACACTTAGAGAATCTATAGAATATTGCTATTGAAAAGAGTAGGTTTATCGATACGTAGTTACCTGAAAAGATATTCATCATATATTCTTCACGTAAAAAAAAAAATTTACCAAATAATGTGTATAGTATAATTGTGAAATTTTAAAAACTCTTTGTGTCTGGGTATATTTGTAGATAAACAGGCCAAAAAAAAGCATGGAATGACACATACCAAATGGCTAACATTAAATTCAAAGAGTAGGAAGAGAGACTCTGTAGATCAGAAAGAGAAAGGAGAAGGCTAATATTTGATTTACTATCTTATTACCTGAGGAATTTAAAGGTACAAATACATTGTAAGGCAATATGTTGCCATTGTTCATGGATACTTTTTCACCTAAACTACACCTGCTCCTTTGGCCTACACATGTTCCCACTGCTGTCATCTGGCCTTCAAAACAGGTGGCTCACGGATAAACTGACTGATCTAAGAATTCATGTGGGTCAAAAGCATTTTATTTACTAAAACATTGCCCAAAATGACCTAACAGAGGCTCTCCAATAATTATAGTGAAAAGGAAATTTCAACCTAATTTTCCCTGTGAGTAGTCAACAAAGAGGGGTAGAAAAGTAAGCCAGACCTCTGATATCTTACCTCTTAGAAATTGTGCAAAACAATCTGTGATCTGAGCTTTCTTTTTTTTTATAAAAATTTGGGCCTAGGAGGAATGTATCTCAAACCAGCTCAGTTACTTATCCAATCATTCTCTGAAAGCCTATCCATTGACACATGAGTATTTTTGTACTCAAATACTCATAAAGTTTTACTTTCTAAAGAATGGGAACAATTTTCAAATTCTTAAGCACTTTTGTAATAATAAAAAAGTTACTAACATTTTTGTAACGCTTACTTTGTGTCAGGCGCTGTGCTAAGTGCTTCGTATACATATTTTATCCCAGTATGACAACAATTCCATTAGGTAGATATTATTATCCACTCTGTTTTACAAATGAAGAAGCTGAGGTTAGGGACTATATGTAATCTACACAAAGGTACGCAGCCAGGAATTGGCTTGGCCACTAGGGAAGCCACTATTAGGGAAGCCACTTTGCCTCCCTATAGACTATCAGAGGCTCCTACAGAGTAGAAGAAGTTTCCTTCAGAATGTTCTTAGGGCTGGTGAAACAGGTCAGCCAGGGGTCCCCTCATAGACAGGACCACAGGTGTTCCAAAGGATCCATTCATTCTTAGGGTGGTTCAAGGACCATGAGCCGTCAGCCAATGAGCTTTGACTTCATTATCTAAATCCTACAGCAACAGGGCTGTGATAAGTGAGCAGGTAAACACTCTAAGAATAGAAACAGTAATAATCCCATAGGACACTGGGAATATGAGGCATCGACAGACCTTGGATCTTCACAGCAGTGCCACTCACTCTGCACCCACCCCCCAGGAACAAACCAGCAACAGACACATTTAGAGGCTGTTTGCAGTGGTGAGAGATATTACCCTACGTACCAGCACAACAGGACGGGGAAAGAGCCAGCACCACGCGGCTCTGAGCAGACCAACATGCAGCAGGCCTGTGAGTTGGACAAGAGTTCCCATCCAGTGGGAAAGATGGAGAGAAATGTTTCATTTTCACTGCTTTATTTACCCTGTTTTTAAAAACATGCACCATCCTTGCAGAAACTTCCCTAGATCTGACCTATATTTTCCCACACAAAGAACTTTGGAGAACTCTTCCCCATCTTTTAGTTTTGGGGGGAACAACCTTTAAGGAGAGCTCATTCTATTCAGAATGTGAGGGTCAAACATGACATTAAGGTATATAGAGCCATAGGTAAAGTGAACCCCATAAACTTACAGAACAGAATCGTAGGGCAACAAGATTTAACCAGCTTGTATTCACTTAGCTTTGCAGATACACAAAACTAGGTGCCTACTGGAAATACAGGGTTGACTTTCCAGGTTTTTTACTGCCCACCGGAATTTTCGGATGAATTAATTTCAATCTATGGAAGACAAGCTAAAAAGTATTATGGCATGGTATCAGAGAGATTAAAAGATTGAAGAGGTTTGCTGTAGTGATCCTCTGTGTCAGTCTAGATACCAACAAGAGACAGATGGCATGCTCAAATAAAGAAAATATGAAAACTTTAAGAAAGGATTGTTGACAGAGGTGTGGGTAGGGTATAGGGAAACCCCAAGGGCCTCAGGAGTTGTCGTTCTACTTACCACTCCCGTGCCTGAAGAGGGAAGGGGAGGCAAGTTACCAAGGGAGCTGTGTGGAGAAGACCATCTTAGAAGAGCTGTGACCCTCAGCTGAGGCACAAAATCAGCCAGTTGAGAACCCACAAGAAGGGGTGTCTCCCCATGGGCCAAATCCAACTCATAACCAGAGAGCAAGAGACATTATTGATGTATCTCCAAAGGTCAGCCTGCTTGCCATAGAGCAGGGTGGAGAATAAGAAAGAGTGACTGAAGCGACAAAGGGAAGATACCCAGGACAGCATCTGTCTTTCCACTCAACGCCTGTAGCAGCCTAGGCTGCTGATAGTTTAAAACTAAGAAGAACACAGTATCTTTTGGCATAGTCCATGGAATAGAACATCTCATTCAGAGCACAAACTGAATGGCACAAACATGCCTTAGGCAGTTTGGTAAGAGGACAGGGGTTCATTCACTGCAAGAACAAAAAGATCATTAATTTTAGACTTGGCTTCTCCTATTCCATTTGTAGAACCAAAATATACTACAAGCATACAGATCCACAGTATCAATAGCTGTATCAATACAGTATCAAACTGTAACCACATTTCCTTAGCTGCTTTCATTACAGCACCTGACATAGAGAGAAAATTAACTGGGAAGAGACAGAAAGTAAGGAAGATGAATGTTCTTAAGTTTATTACAGCCCACGTGCACATATTTTAAACATTACTTGTTTCCAGCAGGTCAAAGGTCAAAGCTACCTGTAGGAGTTGTGATGGTCTCTACTTGAGCCAATAATCATTCCATGTGTCCAGGAAAGTTCATTTTTCCGTGTATGCTATTGGCAAATTATCAGAATTGTATGAAGGGCTTGGACTTCCTTCCCTCTCATTGGAATATTTCGAGAGTAATTTCAGCTGACATCCAGGATTCATGACCATAAGATGATATGTCACTATAAGATTTTAACATATGGTAAGTTCAGATATTAACCTAAGAGTGTCACATCCATTAATACCTCTATAATGAAAAGTATGCCAGAATATCTTTTATTTTGTCTGCTTGTTGGGTTTGCGACATTTAGATAGATAGATAGATAGATAGATAGATAGATAGATAGATAGATAGATAGATAGATAGATAGATGATAGATAGATAGATGATAGATAGATAGATGATAGATAGATAGATAGATAATAGATTCTTTACTCTCCTTTTCTATATTTTTTTTCAATTTACAAAAATAAAACTTGGCTCATTTCTTATGCAAAATGGATCAAACTTCCATCTAGGAATTTCAGAGAAAAGTTCTCTTTCAGTAGTCAATTACTTTGGTTTAAAAAAAAAAAAAATGTTGGTCAGAGAAGGATTCGCTCCCAAGGTCTCTCCAAGCATCCCTCCTGCTTGTTGTGAGACGGACTCCTGGTCTCTAGGGCCCAGTTTATGAAAGAGAGTGGGCTGATGGAGAACTCCAGGCCCAGAGGGTTTCACAGTGAATTCTACTAAACATTTAAGGAAGACGTAATAACAATTTGACAAAATCTCTTCCAGAACATAAGAGGAGGGAACACTTCTCAACTCATTTTGTGAAGCCAGCCTTGCCCTGATACCAAAACAGACAGAGACATTACAAGAAAACCATGAACCAAAACTATGAACTCTCATGAACACAGACCAAGGGTCAGCAAACTGCAGTCTGTGGGCTGGCAAGCTGTAAATAAAGCTTTATTGGAACACAGCCACATCCATTCATTTGCTATGACAGAGCTGAACAGTTGCAGATGCAACAGAAAATACGTGGTCCGAAAGTCAACAATGTTTACTATATGACCGTTTACAAAGTTTGCCGACCGCTCACGCAAAATTTCTCAACAAAATAGCAGCAAAGTTGAGTTGAGCAATACGTAAAAGCATAAAATACCTAGTGACCAAGTCCACAAAGGGCAAGGCAGGGTGGGGTAGATCCCAGAGCCAAAGTCAGGTGAGGAGGGCGTCTACGTATGGGCACAGGGCCAGCAGCCCAAGCAGACAGAGAGTGTCTGCAAAGTGAGCTCAGGGACCCAAGTAAAATGAGAGGGCATCCATGCTGCAGGCAGCCATGGCAGTAGGAAAATAGTTACCTACACAGGGAATGCAGACAATATGGAAGCATGCAGAGGACAATCTTCCTGCACCAGAACTAAAAATCCCGAAAGTCCTAAAAGAATCATGAGGATATGTCAGAAGGTAAAAGATGCCAGTTTAAAGGGCCTCCTACTGGCCCAACTGTGGACAATCATGATATTAATGGATTATAATCTATTGAATAAAAATAGGTATGGATGAGTTCATACTTATAAATAAATAAAGAAGCTGTTCTTTAGGGTTAGAAGGCCAGCTAATAAGTGTGGAAGGAACAGCTGAATGATAAAAACTTACCTTTTGGCAGCCATCATAGTAATAATTAATTCAGCCAAGAAACACCCATGGATATTCAAACCAGAGTCACTGGAGTGTTGGAGTCAATGGTTAAATCTTCAGGAACTTTGTGAATCCGTTGTTAAAATTATTAAAATGTAAATTATTTGAATGTGCAATTGACTCAGTTACGTATAAATAAAGGTAGCAGGCACTCAAACCTCACCGCTTAGGCGGCCCTGAGGACAAGCTCGTCTGCTTCGGCCCTGCCTGCTGCACGGAGGCCCCTTCATCTGACTCAGGCTACACCGTCCCGTCCTGCCTCCCTCTCTCCTCACTTCCTTTGGCAGAAGTAAAATTGTCACCTGCAGATCTAGACTTCTATATTAACAGGTCAGCATTGCCAGAGACAAAAAGCTTTCCTTCCCAGTAGTTGTAGCAAATGTTCCAGCCTGCCACGGACTGGCTTGATTTGGGTCACACAGCCACCCCTCCATCAGTCCCTGTGGTAGGGCAGGAGCTGACGACCTGGATGGAATATGCTGACTGTAGAGGCCAGGTCCAGGTGCCTGGCCCTGGAACCAAGGAGCTGGGCCAGCCCCTCTGGGACCACGTGGGCTGCGGATGATGGGGAGGTTGATTCTCTGAAGGAAAACTGAGAGCTAGAACCAGAAGAGCAGGGCAGGCAAGAAAATCCTGCAGGTACCCACATATACGGGAAACAAAGGGGAGTGGACCCATCAGGCAAGGGAGAGAGCAGCCCTTCAGGTAACTAGAAGGTGCGAATTTCGTGGGAAACAGGGAAGAGAGTCATAAAGGGGGGAGGAGGCAAAAGTGTTTTATTCAGCAAACATCAAAAAACAGTATAGGGGCTTCCCCGGTGGCGCAGTGGTTGAGAATCTGCCTGCCAATGCAGGGGACACGGGTTCGAGCCCTGGTCCGGGAAGATCCCACGTGCCGCGGAGCAACTGGGCCCGTGCGCCACAACTACTGAGCCTGCGCGTCTGGAGCCTGTGCCCCGCAACAAGAGAGGCCGCAATAATGAGAGGCCCGCGCACCGCGATGAAGAGTGGCCCCCGCTCGCCGCAACTGGAGAAAGCCCTCGCACAGAAACGAAGACCCAACACAGCCAAAAAAATAATAATAAAAATAAATAAATAAATAAATAAAAATTTTTTTAAAGTATAAAAAGAAAAAAGTCTTTGTATCCAGCAATCGTTAGTAACACTGCGAGGGCTACTTGAGCAGAGTTGGGGAGTGGGGGGGGTGTTAGTCATAGTTCAATAGTACACAGAATGATGGCTTAAGTGGATGGTGAGGAGGTGGAAGCAAAAGGCAGAGACTCATCTTTCCAGAAGTTTCTCTGTCAAAGGACAGAACGAGATTCAGTGTGTAACCCTAACCCTAACCATCTAACCTTAACCCTAACCCTCTAACCTTAACCCTAACCCTAACATGATTTTTGTGAAGGGGAAAACCTGAATATATTTAGGGGCAGACAGGAAGAAACGCATAAATTGCGCCACGTTTGCGAACACTGGAAATGTATTGAGATAAAGGAGTAGATAGCTAGTGGGCTACTATTTGAGCTGTGCTCCAAATGATGTCACTTTCATACTGTCTAAGAAATGATCCTTTGCTATAAACTAAAAATTTGTGAAGACCAGGAGGTATCTTACTTCTTCAGTTTACCAAAAAAGGCTGACACAGTGCCTCTGAATAAGTAAGTTAATAATAAAAAACATATTTTAAGTGTGCTCTGTTGAATTAGAGGTCTCAAAATGAACAAATTGTACTTGGAAAGCCTCAGATTTCAAATCTTCGATACCAAGCAAACAGAAGCAGGCAAAACAAAACAAAACCTGGCCAAAGCTGCGAAATTCCCACAGAGGGAGACATGTCCAAGTAGTTTAGCCTTACACTGGAATATCATACACCTATAAGTCATTCAATTTCCCGGAGAATATTTGCTCAATATTTATTTTAAAAATATTTGATTGCCTACTATGTGTTTAATAATAACACACATCTATAATGTGGGTTTCCACTAGTGTAGATTGAGAAGCTCTTTTGTTTGACTGCTTTCCAGATAACTTCTCTGATTTTTTTCAGTATAATCTAAAAATATCAGTCACAGGGACAGCCCTCCAGTTTGGAAATCTTGATACATTCTCGAATGAGAACACACTGTGCCTTGGGCAGGAACTGAATCTCTTTGTCTGCTCTTTTCTCCTTCCTTAAGGGTAAGCCTGGCTTAGCAGAATAATCTGCCCATTTGAACAGTGAACATAGCTGCCTGCTTGAGAGAGTGCTTAAGTCCACATCTGCATAATCCTAATGAAAAATGAGGAGGAATGAGTGAAGAAAAGTCCCTTAATAACAATGTAATACCTCTGTCCATATCTGTAGGATTTGAGTTTCCATTCAGTCAGAATTGGCTAGGAAATTCAAATGTGTCTTCAGCTCAGCAGAGGACATAAAACAGATGCATGATGAGGAACTATTGCTCTTCTGGTTCCCTGACTCTATTCAAACAAATATGTTGACAGGTCATCTAACAGTAATTTTATAAGCAAGTTCAGTTTCCCTCTAAATTAAGCAAAGTAGTCAAACCCCAGGCAAGAAAGGAACTCTTAAGTAACGCGCTGCCCCCGGTCTGGTTCTCTCCCCTCTGGCTCTGGGCTGCCTCTCTGTTTCTCAGCCAGTGACTGGAGAAGAGGATTCCAGAGTGACTCTGAGACGCAGCCAGGCCGGGGGAAAGCCTGGATTAAATAAATTAAACAAATCCAAGCACTTCTGATCATGTCACACTCGGAGTGAATATCTCCCTCCCCGTCTCTCCATCACCTCCACACTCATCCTCAAGATAAAAGTTAGGCTTCTCAGCTTGATTGCAAGGCCCTTTCTCCACCGTCTGGTTCCCATTTCCCTCTCCTGACACATCCCTGTGCCCACCCGGTCTCCCTTCCCCCTCCGCGTTCCTTCACACCTTTTTCAAAGTGGCTTCTTCTGCCAGAAATACCTTTCCTCTAGGAAACAGAAATTGCTTGGTTATATTGCAATGTTCTTGTCTGAGAAAATAGTAAAATCCCAAAGGTAGTGCCTCACTGGTACCTCTTGCCACCTACAAAATGAGCCTATGTTTCAGTCTAAAGTTTTACTTTTGGTCTTTTTTAGGGAAGCCTAAACTCTGTTTTTGGTAATCCACTTTGAATGGATAAATCATTAGAATTCTAATGGAAACAAGAATAACACTGATGAAAGCTCAAGAGAAATACTCACCATCATATATATGATAGGTGCAATTTGACTTTCACCTTAACGGTGTGGATTGGACTCTATTGTGTATTATATTCGCAGCCACTATTGCTGGCTACCTTTGCTCATAGCTGAAATGCTGAAGGACTTAAGGGTGTCAACAAAAATTTTTAAGTGAAAAGTCATTTGAAAATCATAATTAAAACCCATCATTTAAAAGGTCTTTGGAAACAATAATTTAAGCTTCCAAGGGCCTTGGGGATTCAAGAAGTTAATTTCAGATCAACTCTCATGACTATGATGTATCATTTCTATAAAAGCTATAGTACCAGAATAACTGGAAATTATAGTCTACAATTTCCTAGAGCTATGTATTCTAGTATTTTATGGAGATAAAGAGTCACTAGGAGTTTCTTACAATCTGTGATAAATATCAAGAGGGAATATCTTAATGATATTCATCAGATTAGAGAATTGGTCCCCAGTCTCCTCTTTGGTGTTTCTCCCATATACTTTTCTTCCCTACAGCCCCAGGTTTTGATGGCTTCTACACTAAAAATTAGGCCTTCTATTGCTTTTCCCAAGATAATTTCTTGGTGTTTTTGGATCTGAGGAACATGAGCTATGGATAAGGCAACAAGGAAAAAGAAGATGACCACAGAATTAAGTGCCGTGAATAACGACAGCGTACATGCCAAAAAGATGACATACTAATAGAATGAGACATTTAGGTCTTGCTCTGATATGCCAAAGCTGAATTGATTCAAGCTGCTCTTGGAATAAGGATTCCTTGGAACCTTAATGTGCAAATGATGCTGGCTGGGTAAAAAATACCCCAAATAAAATCAAACAGAACTGATAAAAGCTGGAAGAACTTCCAAAAGGAATCCATAGAGCATTAATGTAATAGGGAGTGTTCCTTGGCTTCGGAAGCTGATTCTTACACCTAGAAAAGCTATTCCCATCACAGACATCAATTAAATGATTGCTCTCACTTTTAATAAGACTGTCTATGCTCATTTCAATTGACCTTTCCTTTCTTATGATGAGTGAAAAACAATGAGCAAAATCAAGTGGTGGATGTTATTCCATTTGTTCTTATTTTCAAAATTTATTAAATTATGTTAGACAGCTTATCCTTGAGCCTTTTCAAAAATTCATTCATTCCAATATCATATGAATATAGTATTTTTGTGAGTCATCATCTTCAGCATTTCTTCTGGAAAAATTACTTCCAAATTAAATATTCAATGAAAAATTCTCAGAATATCACTGAGGTCGTTTTCTTTTCTTCTACATTTAGTCAAGAAGCTAACATACTGTAGCCATCATTCCTCTTCATTTGCTCATTTGTTGAGCAAAATTTAGCTCTCAGCCCCTCTCGCTCTCTGTCTCTTTACAAATATATTTCTTCTCTCCATCAATTTCATCATTTGTTTTTCTCTGCTTACTTTTCCTCCATAATCTCTCACTCATCCCCACATTCGACATTTCAGTTGCTCACCTTCTGCTACAGTTCAACAGCACATTAGGACCCTCCAGGAAAGAGGAACTCTGTAAGCTGAATGAATAACTCTGGTTTTATTTAAAATTTATGTGGTTTACAAATGCTGGAGAGGGTGTGGAGAAAAGGGAACCCTCTTGCACTGTTGGTGGGAATGTAAATTGATACAGCCACTATGGAGAACAGTATGGAGGTCCCTTAAAAAACTAAAAATAGAATTACCATATGACCCAGCAATCCCACTACTGGGCATATACCCAGAGAAAACCGTAATTCAAAAAGACACATGCACCTGAATGTTCACTGCAGCACTATTTACAATAGCCAGGTCATGGAAGCAACCTAAATGCCCATCAACAGACGAATGGATAAAGAAGATGTGGTACATATATACAATGGAATATTACTCAGCCATAAAAAGGAACGAAATTGAGTCATTTGTTGAGACGTGGATGGATCTAGAGACTGTCATACAGAGTGAAGTCAGTCAGAAAGAGAAAAACAAATATCGTATATTAACGCATGTATGTGGAACCTAGAAAAATGGTACAGATGAACCGGGTTGCAGGGCAGAAGTTGAGACACAGATGTAGAGAACAAACGTATGGACACCAAGGGGGGAAAACTGCGGTGGGGTGGGGATGGTGGTGTGCTGAATTGGGCGATTGGGATTGACATGTATAAAGTGATGTGTATAAAATTGATGACTGATTTTAAAAAAAAAATTTATGTGGTTTTTCAATAAAATATAAATTTAAACCCTCCAATTTTGTGCTTTCTAAGACCTGGGAATGGAAAAGTATGTTGAAAAAAAAACACAAACAAACTCATTGGGAGTGGCAAGTGGAACCTGACAAAGTCTAAGAACTGAATGAATGAAGACACTGGCCCTAGGAGGGCACCTAGAAGGATCTAAAACTAGAGTCCAGGGGATGCCCACATCTGCAGGCCGCAGCTCCCCACACGTGCTGTTAAGCAATGATGGCAAGCCGCCCATATCTCTGCAGTGACTTAATCCTCCTTAACTACAGCATTTGGGAATCAAGGAAACGGCTGCCTTCTCCCACAGGAAGTCCACTTCTCCCAGCTTCCTGTGCCCTTGCATCAGTTTTCCTTATCTAGAGGAAATCCAGCCTGAGATTATGTGTGGCTTGAGAATTTTCTTAGTATTTTTCTCTTACAAAGATAAACATTTCTTTACAGTGCCTGAGATAGTGTCCAATTCACCCTGTTTGTACTTGTATCTGCTTCCACTATCTAAACATGACAAGGCTTGTCATCCAATCCAAACTGCCACTTTCTCTTTCAATCACGTATGCCATGTATGGCTTGGAGTCAGAGGATAATGTCTTGCCCTTTCTCCATAAGGTGAAACAGAGGTTCAGAAAAGCTAAAGCATTTTCTCCAGAGATCCCTGAATCAATTAGTGGCCAGTCTACTTCTAATTCCAATCCAGTGTTCTTCTCTGAAGTCTTGACCCCTTGTGTATCAGTCAGAGTTACAGAAGGAAAGAAATTTCTCCCAAAGGGTGCAAATGCTATAAGGCTTTAGTAAAAAGATGATTTACATAGAAAATAAACTAAGAACAGTAAAGCATTCAGAAACTAGCAATGGGAACTTGCTAATGGGAAGGCATTACCATTCCCAGCGCTGGAGGCATGCAGGTGGAAACATCTATGCTGCTGTTGTCAGAGTTCAGTGGGAGCTGGGGGTGAGGAGAAAAAGACACCCAGCAAGAGGCAGAGCATGGTGGGACAGGGCTACTGACAGAGATGGGGCAGCAAAGACTTGCCTCCTTCTCCCTCTCATCTCCTGCTGGCGCTCCCTGTTGCCTGAGCCCCATCCAAAGCCAGCCAGGAAAAGATCCCAAGTGATTGCTTCATAAGGAGTCAGTTTCCACAGGCCAAGGGTGCAGGATAGATTTAGAGGTTAGGGCTAGAGGGTGAGGAAAAAAACAAATAACCAGCACACTTTATTTAGGCCATATTTGTGAATTGATGATTCTATTTTTCAAGGTATAATTCATACCACTAGAGATACGAATCATTCCCATTTGAAAGAGTCTGCTTAATACTTAATTGACATGTCATCCTTGTGTAATCTTACATATAAAAAGAGCCTATGACCTCAAATACTCCTGAAAACTATAAGACTCTTGTTTTCTGGTCAACCAATCATCCAGCATCAGAAAACTCATGTTACCAGGCCACGAGCTTTCTGGAGTGTAGTATGAGCCTCCCTAGGAGAGTCTACGTAGACCACATGAGAACTTTTAATGCTCTTTTTCATGAGAGGCCCCATGGAAAAAGCTGGAGAGAGGTCTGAACATCTGATCAAGATAAAACATCGCAATTGGTGAACTAACACTTCCTCAACCCTCACAGTCACTGAGTCAAATGCAGCCCTAGCTCCACTGCTCCAAAAACGGAAAGTGCCCTGGCATCTCATCAAAGAGAAATGTCCTTTGTTCCCATATATCCCACTGGTCTACAACGCTATCAACACTTTCTATTCCATGTCTTTAATAGTGCTTTCTCATTTTATTTTCTACGTATTTCCACCAACCAAAAGGACTATGGAACTTCATTCTCTGCAATTTGTGTTACTAACCGAATAAGCATAGTGAACATGCATCTTCAAATACACACATACTCTCATCCTTCAGATTCTGATATCATCCTTACCCCTCCCCAGGGAAAATGTTTCCCGCCATAATTGAGAATCACTAACCTAGAGTCCTTGGGCCACGCAGGTGGAGAGCATTCATAATGAAGTTATCTAGATTATATTTTGATAGCCCAATTTTCTCCTGGAAGTATTCCCAACATCCCAGACAGAAGAAGTTTCCCCCTGGCTTTCCATGATTTGGTCTAGACTGGGCTTGTCACACACACGGATATCTGGTACAGCTATTGGCCCCAAGGGTCCACATAAAAGTGGGACAAAGACCTTCTTGGCCAGTCTGACCCGTATGGTGTGGGACCTTTAACTGTAGAATTCATGTCTACAAACTGTGACAACCAAAGGAGAGCTCTAGGTTGAGCTGTGATCTTAACAAAACAGGCTTCTTGTTCTTCCTTTTCTTAGCCTTTCAAATTCCATTCACCAGATATCTTTACATGACATCTGGTGTCTTCATAGGTTCTTCCCCTTTTCTCTAATCAAACCTTTTTCCAAAATTCATTTGCCCTGGAATATAGATCACAAATATCTTAAAGTGTTATCCACTGCACACTCCACCACATACACACACACAGTGGACTTGATCATAAGCAATGATCCAAGTCAGACAAGAAAGGAGCAAGCCAAACACCAGTGGAGACTGATAAGATCTTCAAAAGAAAAATGTCTTTAACATCGAATTCCTTGAATTTCTGACTTCTACTCAGATCTAACCCAACTTTTCTTTCCCATTGTAGACTTCTGGGATGTCTCTGTGCCTTTACCTGACCCAGATGTGGGCCTCCTTTTTCTTATTTTTAATTTTGTTTAATTGTGCATCTCTTTTTGAAGTATAACTGAATACAATATTATATTAGTTTCAGGTGTATAACATAGTAATTCAACATTTATATATGTTACAAGTTGATCACCATGTTAAGTCCAGTAACCATCTGTCACCACCCCAGAGTTATTATAATATTATTGACTATATTCCCTTTGTTGTTCATTACATCCATGATTTATTTCATAACTGGCAATTTGTACCTCTAAATCCCCTTCACCTATTTCACCCGACCGGCTACCATCCTCCCCTCTGGCAACCACCAGTTTGTTCTCTATATCTATGACTCTGTTTCTGTTTTGTTTTGTTTGTTCATTTGTTTTGATTTTTAGATTTACATATAAGTGAAATTATACAGTATTTATCTTTCTCTGTCTGATTTATTTCACTTAGCATAATACCCAGTAGGTCCATTCGTGTTGTTGCAAATGGCAAGATTTCATTCTCTTTTATGGCTGAGTAATATTCCATTATATATATGGAATATATATAATTATATATATATACAAGATATACATAATCTTTTTATCCATTCATCTAATGATGGACACTTAAGTTGTTTCCATATTCCATATCTTGGCTATTGTAAGTAATGCTGCAATGAACACAGAGGTTCATATATCTTTTCAAATGAATGTTTTCATTTCTTAGGATAAATACCCAGAAGTGGAATTGTTGGATCATATGGGAGTTTTAAAAAATTTTTTGAGGAAAGTCCATAACGTTTTCTAGAATGGCTGTACAAATTTACATTCCCACCATCAGTGCACAAAGGCTCCCATTTCTCCACATCCTTGCCAACGCTTGTAATTTTTTGCCTTTTTAATAATAGCCATTCTGACAGATATGAGGTGATATATCATTGTGGTTTTGACATGCATTTCCCTGACAATTCATGATGAAGAGCATTGTTTCATGTGTCTGTTGGCCATCTATATGCCTTCTTTTGAGAAATGTCTTTTCAGGTCCTCTGCTCATTTCTTTTTTATTTATTTATTTATTTATTTATTTATTTATTTATTTATTTATGGCTGTGTTGGGTCTTCATTTCTGTGCGAGGGCTTTCTCTAGTTGTGGCAAGTGGGGGCCACTCTTCATCATGGTGCGCGGGCCTCTCATTATCGCAGCCTCTCTTGTTGGGGAGCACAGGCTCCAGATGCGCAGGCTCAGTAGTTGTGGCTCACGGGCCTAGTTGCTCCGCGGCATGTGGGATCTTCCCAGACCAGGGCTCGAACCCGTGTCCCCTGCATTGGCAGGCAGATTCTCAACCACCAGGGAAGCCCCATACATTAAGTCTTTAAACAATTTTGAGTTTATTTTTTGTATATGGTGTCAGAAAGTGGTCCAGTTTCATTCTTTGCATGTAGTTGTCTGGTTTCCCCAACACCATTTATTGAAGAGACTATCTTCTCCCCACTGTATATTTTTGCCTCCTTTATCATAAATAAATTGACCAGACAAGCATGGGTTTGTTTCTAGGCTCTCTATTCTGTTCCAATGATCTATGAGTCTGTTTTTGTGCCACTACCATACAGTTTTGATTAGTATAGTTTGTAGTATAGTTTGAAACCAGGGAGCATGATATCTCCAGCTTTGTTCTTCTTTCTTAAGAACATTTTGACTATTCACAGTCTTATGTGTTTCCATACAAATTTTTAAATTGTTTGTTCTGGTTCTATAAATAATGCCATTGATATTTTGATAGTGATTGCATTAAATAAGTAGATTGCTTTGAGTAGTATGGACATTGTAACAATATTAATTATTATAATCCATGAGCACTGTATTTCTTTCCATTTCTTTGTGCTATCTTCAATTTCTTTCATCAGTGTCTTATAGTTTTCAGAGTAGTCTCTCACCTCCTTGGTTAAATTTATTTCTAGGCATTTTAACCTTTTTCAGGTAAATGTACATGGGATTGTTTTCTTAATTTCTCTTTCTGATAGTTCATTATCAGTGTGTAGAAATGCAACAGGTTTCTGTTACTAAGTATCCTACAACTTTACTGTATTCATTTATTCTAATAGTTTTTTGGAGGAGTCTTTTAGGGTTTTCTATATATAATATTATGTCATCTGCAAACAGTGACAGTTTTACTTCTTCCTTTTCAATTTGGATGTTTTTATCTCTTTTTATTGTCAGATTGTTCAGCTAGGACTTTCAATACTATGTTGAATCAAAGTGGTGAGAGTGAACATCCTTGTCTTGCTCCTGATTTTAGAGGAAATGCTTTAGGCTTTTCACCATTGAGTATGATGTAAGCTATGGGTTTGTCACTGATGGTCTTTATTATATTGAGGTATGTCCCCTCTATACCCACTTCACTGAGAATTTTTATCATAAGTGGATGTTGAATTTTGTCAAATGCTTTTTCGGCATCTATTGAGGTTATAATATGATTTTAATCCTTCATTTTGTTAATGTGGTGTATCATGTTGATTGATTTGTGGATGTAGAACTGTCCTTATAGAGAATAGAGGAAAACAAAAACAACTGGAAGAAAGAGGAGAGAGCAAATAAATAAGCAAATCAAAACCAAGGGCTTCTATTTTGCTGGAGTTTGTAAATGTAGCTGATTGGCAAATTGCTTGATGCAGATCTAATGGTAGAACACAAAATCCATATAAATCCCCAATATAATTTAAGGACTACCAGGTTTGCTTCTTAGGTTTCCCGGGGGCTGCCACGTGCCTTTATTGACTCCCAAGTTGACCTGTCTCCTCCCCCACCAGATGATTCCTTAAACCGACACAAATTCATTTCTTATGCCTAGTGAGACATTTTTTTACCAGTATTATCAGACTCCTGGTACATCTGTAGCCCCTGTAAATGCTTATCTGCTTTATCTTCAGAGATTTTAAATCTCACTAATGAATAAATTCTTGTTCATTACAATGTACAACGCTTATCAGGCCTTAAAAAAAACTGACTAGCAATAGTCTAGACTAAAGCCATGTGGATTAATTCATGTTCTCCTTACTATTACTTAATATGAAGCTTAAAGATTGTTGGAGAATAATTTTAATAAACTGAGTATTATAATAATTCAGAGCTTGGGCTCTGAGTTAGAGTTTCCTGAATTCCAATACCAAATTTGTTAATTACTAGGTTTGTGACTTTGAGTAAACTACTAAATCTCTTCAAACTTCTGTCCCCATATTCATTTTATAATAGATTGTATATAACAGTAGATTTGTGATGAATAATAATTGCTAAAAATGCTTTTGAGCATTTACTATGTGCCAGGAACTGATCTAAGTGCTTTCCATGTATTAACCCATTTAATGCATATTGTATGTTTGTCATCTTGGTGACACATGATAAAGAGCTTAATAAATGTTTGCTATTATTAATAATGTTAATGAATCAACTTAAATGTTGACCACCACCTAAAAATCAGAAATAAAACAAGGGTCTACCTTTTTTCACAATAAAAACTAGCTTAGTCTTTGTAGAATATTATCTTTCTATATTTGTTTTCAAGTATGTTGTAGCAATAATGAGGCAACATTTTACCAAAGAGATTCAGATTAGCACCATCCTTGACAATGATAAAAGGGAAGTCTTCTTCTCTTTGTTGACTTAGCTCAGCCATAAGCGTCTCCAAGACGACTCCCTCCTAGTAAATCCTCCACACCCCTCACATACCGTGCCAACATGACTCAGTTGTTCCCTTATCTTCTACGACTCTTCTCATAGTATCACATTCGATTTTAATAATCTCTTTAATAGGATTTCACTGAAAACTCAGTATATGAATGCCCACTTTCAGTGCACTAGTGACCAAAGGTCTAATGAGAATTTGGGGCAGATTTTTTAGGAAGTTTCTCCCGACCCACAAGTTCCAGGAAGAGACTTTGGATTTCACATGGAAAGTACTGAGTGGTTACGGCTGCCTGCCCACAAAATCAAAACCCCAAACAAAATCCATTTGAGGTTCTTGCGTCCCAAGACGGCGGAGTCCCCACCTCCCCTTACCAAACCACATACCACAGTATATCAAAGGGTGTTTTGACTCCTGGTTGACATGTGCTGTTATTTTTATTCAATTCTGAAAAGGTAGAGTGGTTGAGGAAATGGCCCAGACTCGTTCGTTTTGTTCATAAATAGATTATTGAGCTCTAAATTTGTTAAAGTGATTTTTCTAGATATATATATTTTATTCACCTGCAGGTCAGAATATTTGCAGAATGGATATGCTAGAAATCCAAGGAATAATTCAGTCAGTAATTATCTTATTGGCTAGCCCAATTTGAGGAAGCTGTCAAAATACCCAAGATAAAGTCATAGTAAAAATTGGATTGCATCCACGGTGCCGTTACCTGATTGATAGGTCTCGTAAGATATTTCCACTAGTCACAATACCTATCATTTCTTGAACACGTTTTACTAACATGACAGCATCTAATCCTTACATCAATTCTAAAGCTGGTTATTAGCTTCACTAAGAGTCCTCTAAATTCTAGATAGATCTCTGCTAAAAAATATGCCATGACAAATATAATCCTGCTAAACACCCAATTAACTTGAGGACTGAGGAGGAATTTCCAATCAGCCATAACTTAGATGTAGAACGTTTCTGAGGAAAGCTACATTTTTTCTCTGGCACTTACTCCTCATAACAGCTTGCTCGTATCCTACTCATTATAATGAATCACAGAACATCAGCATGGAAATAATCCCTATATCAAATATAGGAAAAAAACCCAATTCTACTCATTTAGAAATTTCCACTAAATTAAAAATCAATTACTATATATCAAGTGTTTATACATGTATTAACTCTAATTACCTCTAATACAACATTGCAAAAGAGATATTATACCCTTCTTTTTTTTTTTTTTTAATTTTTATTTATTTATTTATTTTTGGCTGCGTTGGGTCTTCGTTTCTGTGCGAGGGCTTTCTCTAGTTGCGGCAAGCGGGGACCACTCTTCATCGCGGTGCGCGGGCCTCTCACCATCGCGGCCTCTCCTGTTGCGGCGCACAGGCTCCAGACGCGCAGGCTCAGCAACTGTGGCTCACGGGCCTAGTCGCTCCGCGGCATGTGGGATCTTCCCGGACCAGGGCTCGAACCCGTGTCCCCTGCATTGGCAGGCAGATGCTCAACCACTGCGCCACCGGGGAAGCCCCTATACCCATTTTATAGATCAGAAAAGTAAAGCTCAGAGAAGTTGCATTACTTTCCCAAAGCAGGTAGTAAGTGGCAAAGTCGAGACTTACATCCAGGTTTTCCTGGCTCCAGAGCCTTTCTTTCTCCCCTACTGCACTGCCAATCCCCAGATGGGCTGCTTTCTCTTGGTATTTTGTTCTTAAAAATGTAACCCTACGAACACAATGTTATTTAAGAAAGACATAGTACAAATGCCTTCAAAAACTGTGAAACTATTCTCATTAACAAATTCTGATAAAGGTTTACGTACTCCCAGAATGTTCCTGTTTCATACATCCTTTCCCCTTTCCTCCCCCACATTCTTCCATCTGGTGAAGTCAAGGCAAGGAATGTTAAATTCCTGTGGTATAAGATCCTTACTAAAACCTTGTGCAAAGTCTTCACCATAATCCCCAAGAAGCACTGAGAAATCCAGTCACATGGCAAGACAAATTTACTGGAGCTACTGGATGGCTAACGTGGAGAGGGAGCATCTATTCAGGGACCAGTGCTACGCATCACATCACTATCTTCTCTGAGTCTATTGATAAGAGGGAAGAAGCCAAGGATGACCCACTATCAAAATGTGAAAGGAGAAACAGATGTTAGGACTTAAAGTGATGGAATGAAAACTGAAGAGAAAAGAAGAAAGCTTCAGCTGGAAAGTGAACGGGAAAAACCCTAGCCTAAGCTAGAATAGCTACTGGAGACGTTTCTAATGCTTCTTCATGGGATTTGTATCCAGGTTAATTTTTTAATATGGTCAAAATTACTACAAATATTGGCATGAATGTTCCCACAACTCTAGAGGTAGGTAGGAGGCCCAACTTTTCAGAACTCTGGAATCAAAGAGGTTAAGAAAATTCTTCATAACACAGAAAGCACCTGAGTCAGGGTTCAAACCCAGGTTTATCTGAGAGCAAAGTTCGCACTCTTAACGCCATCATGATTTATACACAGGATTACGCCTTCATCACCACAGGTAAACAGTAAGGACAGCAGAGTGTAGGAGAAAGGCACAGACTGAAAACCTCTCTTAACTGTATGAGCTTCAATAATAGTTTAATTTTTTGAAATTTTTTTCTAATGTGTACAATGAAGATAATAATACCTATAAGAATAGCTAAGTAAAGGCACTTAGCACCATGTCAGGCACAAGATAACTTACATGTGAGTTTTATTTCATGTCTTTAAAATATCTATGAAAAATATTTTATAACTTCATTAGAAGTTCTCCTAATATCTAACTTAATGTCTTTGCATCAATTACATTTTGCATTCTGTTCTGAAATTAATATTGCTAAATGAGAAACTAAGAAATTGAGAGGTCAAGAAACATATATATATTATTATAAGAAAATCTAAAGTTAAAAGGTATATATAGAAGAAAAAAATGTGTAAATTGTCTGTTAGCGTAGTTCAACTTGAATAAATTGACCTTAAACAATGTATTCCAGTGGCATTTGCTTTGAGGGATCTAAAAAGCAGAAATTTAAACTGACAAATATCTCACATCTGCTTTGATTTGGCAACCCTGGGAGATGTTCTGATTAAAGGTATTTCCCATTTGACACACTTGGTTTATCCTATTTGGGGTAACTTGAACTGCAGTCAAAAGCTCCAGTGATTGACAACACTTCTCACCAGGACCTCTCTCAACAATTAATTTTGTAACAAATTCCATTGTCTAGCCATCCTGTCATACACTGACTCTTGGGGGCATGGCTTGGGCAAAATAGTTCTTTCTAATGGAATAAGGCATTCTTTCTTCTCTGTGTCATTTCCTGAACACCTTAGGCTTTTTTTTCATTAATAATTCAATGGGATTTTGGGGCAACCTCTTTATCTTATTTTCCAGTTATGAACCCTGAAAAAGAAAAGAACATGAAATGTTTCCTATAATCTAGCCAATTATCTTCCCTTCATTGCTCACATTACCTTGAATTCAAAGGTATAGGTGTTGGTTCGAAAGCTCAGGAGCTTCCTGGGTGAAAGCTGACACCAGCCCCTGTACACAGAGGGCAAGGAGAGACCAAAGAAAGAGGCAGAACACTCCGGATTGGTAGGCAGCAGGTTTAATAAGCAAGGGGACTTACTTAGGGGGCTTGTCTTGGGTGGCCCCAAGACCAAAAGATCTCCACATCCACCTACCAGAGTCATGAGTTTATATGGAGGCCTTAACCGGGTGCAGACATATATTCAGTCCAGATGGTTCAAGACCACATTACTCCCTCAAGGCTGCATCCTTGAAAACAGCTCCTAATGTAAGAACGGCGGGTGGAACGTAAAACCCACAGTTAGAGGAGAGGGGGTGAGGAGCGTCCAATTGCCCAGATCTAGCTGGAGGGTCAACAGGAGGTCATGTTCTCTCGATGATCTCCTCCAACGGTAGAACAGCACCATGAAAAGAAGCACAATTGTATAATAGCCCAGAGTAAAGAATAAACAAGCCTTCGTGTCACTAGTGGCTCTTACAGAGGGAAATAAATAACTAAATATTTTTTTTAAAAAACGGTGGCATCCTCCCCTGCTCTGCAACAAATTGGACATGAAGAAGTTCAATTACATGTGCATTATTCAATCTTCATACAGTATTTTGATGTTTCAAATAAAATTTCGTGTATCAAGGAAGAGAGTTGGTTCCACTGAAATTATTCATTCAACAAATATTTATTAAACACCACCTAAACACCAGTACTCTGGTGGCTGCTGGAAACATAAAAGTAAACCAAATAAATATGATTCCTGCCCTTATATAAACTTGTTATCCAGTGGGGAAGGCAAATTGGGTAAGAAATTGCTGGTATGATAGAAGTTATCAAAGGGAACATAAGTGGTATTCATGCACACTGCAGGGATCTTGAACTTTGAAAGTGACAAACGGGTGTCCCAAAGGAAGTGATTATTTGAGCATCAAATTAAAGGATGAACAGGATGTGACCAAATGAAGAGAGCATGTTCCAGATAAAGGAAATAGCACCCAGGAAGGCTCAGGATTAAGAAGGGGTAGAGCAGGAATTCCAGTGTAGTTGGGGAAAATCAATTGAGATAAGTGAGGTACCATGATGGCAAAAGTAGGAAGAACCCAGATCCTTGATGGCACCTGAGTCTTGATAAGGTTTCTGAACTTGATACCACCAAAAATTTAGGAAATGCCATGATATGACCAGATTTGCATTCTTCACAATCATTTTGGCTGCTAAGCTGTGAGAAAAATGGATTGGAGAGAGGTAAGAGTGGCTGGAAAAAGATCAGATGGAAGTCTTCGGAGGAATCCAGACAAGACGCTGGGGCCTAGAGGAAGAGAATGGCAGTGGGGATACAGGGAGGTGAGCAATTGAAAGATGCTTAGAAAACAGAAGCCAAAGGATTTACTGATGGACGTGACGTAGGAGGTGAGAGAAAGAGAAATCATGTCAATTCCCGGGTTCTGGATGAAGCAATTGAGAGGGTGGTGGAACCACTCACCAAGGCAAGAAACTTGTAGAAAGAAGCTGGTGTGGAAAGGACGGTGAGGGATTTCACTTTGTTCATATTAAATTCAAAATGCCTCTAAAACGTCCAACTAGAGACATACCAAGGCAGTTGGAGATACATGCCTCAAGGATCAAAAGAAAAGACTGGGCTAAAAATACAGTTTGGGCATAAAAATAATATCCAAAGCCAAAGAGAGAGGGTGTAAAATTTCCCATCCTTGCTGATTATATGACTCCCCTGAAGAATATATTTAAATTATACAGATTCTTGAGCCTCCGTCTCTAACATGCTGAATCAGAATCTCTAGGTCATAGCTTGACTCCTTAGCTGTACTTTTTAATTACCTGGGAACTTTTAAAAATCCTTATCATCAGACCTCACCCTAACCCAATTAACCAGAATTTAGGAGGGTGGGATTCAGACATGAGGATTTTTTTTTAAGTTCCCCAGGTGTGTAGGCAAAAGTCAAGAACTACCGCTCTAGGGATATGGCTGGTAATCTACATAATTACAAAAGCATCCAATTATACAATTATCGGCCAGATGTCAGCTTATGCTTTCAGTCACCCTTCATTCAGGTCTCTGTTCAGACAGGCATTTCCTACCACCCTACCTAAACTGGAACACATACCCAGCACTGCCTATCCTTTAGGCCTGCTATATCTTCCTTCATAGTACCTAACACCCTCTGACTATATATGCTTTACCTGTTTACTTATTAGTGTCTGTTCCCACTCCAAAAATGTAAGTCCCATGAACGAAAGGACTTTGTCTATGATGTTTTCCAATGTACATTGTAGAATCCTAGCACCATTTCTAACGGCACCTACCACTGAGTAGGTGCTTAATCCAATATTTGTGGAAGGAATAAAAAAGGGTTCAGAATTCAAGGAGTAGAGATGCTCCTTTTGTTCACACAGGAGGAAAGCGTGGGTCCAGATGCAGGTGGTTTTGTAGCCCTGGTGATAGAAAGGTGAGGTTCCAGTTTGGCTTCTCATTTCAATATGAAATAACTTCTTCTATGAGAAGTAACGAGAAATCTCATGATCAGGGTGAGGTATAGGTTTGGAGTTTGGAAGTTTTTGAAAAGAGTTGAGAATATGGCTAGTCAAACTACTGTGTTGACAGGCAAGTTGAGGTTGATCATAATGGATTTATAGACTTAACCCTCTGCCCCAATGGTTGATTTTCTCCTACTGTGCGAAGTACCCCGGGTATAGTCATGGATATTACAAGCAGTTGGGATAATCTGGAGTTAGGGTTTTAATACATAGGTGTGACAGAAGAATAAAGGTGCAAGGGAGTTTGGCTCATCTGGATAATTGAGCTATTAAATGGGGCTTTTCCTTTTGACTCAGAAGTTGACAAATGGCCATAAAGATAAAAGAAAACCATTAAGTACCACCCACATTCTAAAGAGAGCCATAAAGCACATTCCATTGGAACTTCCAAGAATTGGTAGAACTGGCTCTGCCATCCAAACTGACTCCATCACACCAAAGCAGCCTATATTTGCAAAAGAAAGAATCAAGAAGAATCCTTGGAAGCAGGTGATCATTGGTGTAGGGCAGAGAGTTGTGCTTTTTACTTTCTATTATAGAAAGAGTGCTTCACGGGGAGATCAGCTCGGTGCGTTGTGACCACCTAGAGGGGTGGGATAGGGAGGGTGGGAGGGAGACGCGAGAGGGAGGAGATATGGGGATATATGTATATGTATAGCTGACTCACTCTGTTATAAAACAGAAACTAACACACCGTTGTAAAGCAATTATACTCCAATAAAGATGTTAAAAAAAAAAAAAAAAGAGTGCTTCAAACCTTCACCCAGCGAGCCACATGAGAGAAGCTCTAAGGAAAACTATTTATAGAGATTGAGGGGTGTCTTCAAGAAGAGCATATTATTCCGTGGAGGGGTATGTATTACACAGTAGACTTGCTGACCTAACTTACATGCCTACGTGCTTGAATGAGGAAAAATGAATGGGAGACAGCAAGGCAAAGAGAGGTCGCATTTGTGGGAGCAGACTTTCATTTTTCATTTGGCTTGACAAGGATGCTTCAGTCTCCTGTGGTCAAATGGGCACTTAGAAAGTAACCAGACTTGGGCCATCTTACTGGAATCTCCCCTAACAGGACTTTAGGTTCAGGGAGAGGACATGACTAGCAAGTAGCCGTGAGGTATTCCATGGGGACAAAAGCTGACTGGGGGTTGGGAGAGGTCATTCTGGACATAACTGGGTAGTGGATGGGGCCCTTCGGGGGGGGGGGGCCTTCTTCCCCTTCAGGGGGGTTCTCCTCTGAAGAACATACACAGGTACCCAACAAGAGGAGTAGTACTTGGGTACACATCATGCAGTGAGCATTGACATTCAAGACAGGATTCTAGTAGCACACATTAAGTGGAGAAAACCTTAACCTCCTTCTTCTCTAGTCCTCATCCCCTAGCTGAATTCTGAAGAAGTTGGAGTGAAAGAGCTGACATACCATCTCTACAGTCCAAGTCCTAAGTTTTGACTTTAAGGATGAAAGGAAAAGGAATACTAAATGAGATTTGAGATTCACATTTTCAAGTGGATTAAATTGCACTGGACTGCACTGGAGTATTCACACTTGAAATAATCTAAAAGCAATGGGCTCTGTCTGAGGTATGCGAAGGGACAGAAAAAGAATATCCAACAGGGCATAACTGAAGGCAGTGCCTAAAGAAAAATAAAACTAGTTTTGTACTCCTTGGAGTTCAGGTGGTTCATTAAACTGGGCATGTTACCAAGACATGAAATCCAAGGTAGACAAGGAAAGGAGTGAAGATGAGGAGGAGGTGATGGATAGGAAGATCACAGAAGCTTCATCACATTGAGTGTCATGACGAAGCTGGAAGAGCTGCCGTGCGGGTACTTGAGTAGGTGAGCTGGAAACCCAAGAAGATTGGTCTGTCTAAATCAGTGATTACGGGACTTCCCTGGTGGTGCAGTGGTTAAGAATCCGCCTGCCAACGCAGGGGACACGGTTTGAGCCCTGGTCCGGGAAGATCCCACATACCGCGGAGCCACTAAGCCCGTGCGCCACAACTACTGAGCCTGCACTCTAGAACCCGCGAGCCACAACTGCTGAGCCCATGTGCCACAACTACTGAAGCCCGTGCGCCTAGAGCCCGTGCTCCACAACAAGAGAAGCCACCGCAATGAGAAGCCCGCGCACGGCAGCGAAGCGTAGCCCCCACTCGCCACAACTAGAGAAAGCCCGCGCGCCGCAACGAGGACCCAACGTGGCCAAAAATAAATTAATTAATTAAGTAATAAAAAAAAAAAAAAGACAGTGATTTCAAAGTAGTGGCAGTGTGATACAAGTCCAAGACCTTCAAGAGACTGAGTAGCTGAGATTAAGTGAGAGAAAATGATTTTAAAGAGAAGACGATAACTGAGATAATTACGTATTTGTCATCCAACATGGAGGCTTAAGACACCCAGAAGATATCGGGGTGGATCAAAGCACTGCTGGCCCTGTACCAGCCCCTACTGAATGGGGTGGAGTGACCGTGAAGTAACTAGATGACAGTTATGGGGCGTTGGGTATGAGCCTCAAATGATAAAGATGTTTTATAGAAGGAAGGATTGTTGGTCTGGAAACAGTGTTAAGGAGTCAGGAGGACACATCCCCACCCACCAACTCTGGGAGGTATCAGCCATCTCTGCGGTGTCTTCAGGGTCAAGCCAGGAGGTGCTGGGATTGCTCACTGAAGAGGCTAAGGTTTTGGGGGCAGCGTGTTGAGAATGGAATGGGAATTCCAGATGTTCCAGTGGAAAGGCTGATGATAAAGGAGGAATAGGGAGTTGGCAGAGTCAAGATTTGTTAGAGAAATCTGTAAACCTCTTGAAGAATGTTGAGCAGAGGACATGACATGGTCAAGTTTGCATTTTAGATAAATCACACTGGCATGTGTGAAAGACTTCTCTGAGGGCTCCAAGGCTATAGGAAAAAGGACCACTTGAGAGACTGTGATTTGTGGCTAGAAACTGCCTCAAACTTATTAGATGCTCAGTATCTCCTTCTTAAACACTAGTTTGTGGCCCAAACAACTTCTTTTATTTGGAACTGGATGTGACTATAAATGTAATAGAACCAAAGTCCTTTATCTTGTAGCAACGTATAAGGTTTTTGTGTCAAAATGTAAGAAAAATGAAGGTAAATTTCTTGCATTTCTCCTCTCTTTACTAACTTGAGCTCTTCTTAACAGTCATAATCCAGAGAAGGGGAGCTGGAATCACCTGTGTGACATTATCTAAGCATTACTTTGGGTCTGCACAACAACTCCCTGTTTCATTTAAAAGGAAATTGGATAAATGGTTGATTTGTATAAATAAACTGTCAATGACTCAAACACACACACGCACAAAAAAGAGACTGTAATTATACTCCTGATAAGAAATCCCAAGGGTCTAAAATTGAGTAGTAACAACAGGGTGATTAAGATATGTATGTAAGAGCTCAATCAGCTAGACTTGCTGAATTGGAAGTGAGAAGTGAAAGAAGAAAGAGTTTACAATGACTGTCAAATTTCTAGCCTCAGGAACTGGTGGTTGGTGGCGACAATGGAGGAAAATCAGATTTAAGAGGAGATACTAAGAGGAGATACTTCGGATTTGGACATTGTGTCAAAGACTAAAGTCTTGAGTTGACGCCCAGTATGCATTTCCCCTCATATTGTTATAGGTAGCTGATTTTAGTTTGGTACATGGCCGCCCAAAATAATGACAGCATTTCACACCCATAGCTGCATGTAGCCACGTGACAAAGTTCTGGCAATTGGCATTTGGCATGTAATGTAAGTTTGGTGTTGTAAGCTGTGTTTGCAACTTCCAGAAGCATCCTTAAAAGGAGGGGTGAGTTTTTCTTCACTCCTTCCTCCTTCCGGCAGGGGACTATGGACATAATAGCTAGAGGTCTACTAACCATCTTGGTCTAGAAGTGTAACTTGGCCACAGAAGCCACAAAAAGCATAGCAGAAAAACAGAAGGGGCCTGGGCTTTGACTTCGTAAACGTGAAAAATAAATTTCTGCTTGTTTAAACCACTGTTATTTTGTGACTTTCTGTTAGTCACAGCTGAATCTAATCCTAATACATATCACATGTGTTAATCTTGAAGTATCTGCGGGACTTCAAGGAAGGATATACAGTTGGATATACTGATATGGAAGCAGGCAAGAGATGAGTTGGAGACAAAATCCTTAAGTGACCAGCACTCAGGTCATTTCCTGAAAGCAAATCCATGTGATTTTTCCCTATAGCCTTCAGCAGCCTCGTTTTAAGATGAAAAAGTTAATAAATGTTCACTTAGACATTCACATCTAAATTCATTTTCTAACCACAAGTATAAGGTGAATTAGGGATCAATATTAATTTGCATCTAAAAGATTGCCTTTGAAAATGAAAGATTTACCACAGCTGTTCTTGTATAATTGGCTGCTTTTTATAAGGCACTCAGACCCCATGAGGATAGTACAGTCAAGCCCCCTTTTAGTATAGAGTAATTATGACTAAACCCAAATGATGAATAATCTTATGTGCCAAATACAGTGCAATGGATATAATAATAAATACTTAAGAACAATTACATTGATGTGATTTGTAGAAAAAATAAAGTGTAAGTTTGACCAAGTGAATAGGCAGCATAATTCTTTACAGATTCAAAAACAGATGTTCACAAATATGAGAAAATATACATGCAGCCACCTATTCAACTTGCTAAATTGCTAATCCCATTGTACAAATATTCTATAAAAAAAAATACTCAGCAATTAGGATCTATGTAAGCGCTGTTTTTAAAGTTTGAAAACTTTCCCACTGTAGACCTCATTAGAAGCTACCACCTCTTCCCACAGTTATGTCTGTCTAATTTCTTAAAAATAAGAGCCCTAGCTTCAAATAAAAGTTACAATGAATTTCTTATAATACTTCCAGATTTAAAGAACTAGGAAATGTGTTTCAAGTTGTTCTGTATTCCCTCAAAGGAAGTGTGAATAAATAAGCCAGCACCTACAGGTTTGATGTGGGGGGGTGTGGGTTACCACTGGGTTTTAAACCCAGACTATCTGGCCATCTTCTCCCTATCACTTGTCAGTATGCACTCAGGGATTACAGAAATAATTTTAACTTCATCAAGGAGGAAATATACTATGAAAGTAAAAATCCCAACATATATCTCAGTTATTTATTAATTTGTGCTTAGGACTGCCTTGGCGCCTTCCCCCCCCCTCTCCCAGCACAGACCAGAAGGTAGCAAATCTGCATCGCCAACATCAAGAATTGAACCCACGTCCAGCCGGTGAGGGAAGGTGGAATTCCTTTGCGCCTCAAATCCATGTGGCCCTGGGGCCCAGCTGGGTGAGTGACAAGGAACTGAACCCATCTTCAGGCCCCTGAGACAGAGGCTCATTATCAAGGAGTATCAGAAACCCAAATGAATCAGAAATTAATGAAGATAAATTCATAGAACCTTGAAAGATGAAAGATCCTGCCCAGAAAGTAAGGGCTCCCAGGAAGAGAGAGGAGAGTATTTGATGATAAAACCAGGTGAGAAGCACAAGGCCTAGAGTCTTAGTCTTGCTCTGATACTGATTAGCCGAGTCTGTTTCTTCCTAACAGGAAGCAAAGAATTAGACTGGGATGATCTCAGTGGTCTCCTTCAACTTTAAAATGTATGTATCAGAAATTACAGACGAATGCTATGAATTTGGCAATCTGCTTAAAACCTCTTGATCACAATACATTTATTATCTAGTCCTTTTGATCGGGGTCTCCAGGAAGTATTTAACTCAAGATGTTTTGCTCTGGAAAATGTTCTTTCAGTACTTCTCTCTTCAATTGATGTCAGTTCTTTCAAACAAACATTTACATTGTTTTCTTTGATATTTAAAATGATGTTATTGTATTCATAAAAGTAAAAAAAAAAAGAAGGTTATCACTAAATGTAAACATTTCCATTAAGGATTATCCTTTTTGCAGTTAAACATGCTACTGGGTAAAGTATGGTATAGGAAATTGACTGAATGCATATGAAATCTTGTGGCTTGCTAAAGGTTGTTTGGTTGTTTGGGGTCTCCTAGGATACTTAGTTGTTTTTCCACCAACCCGCACTTCCTCTACATTCCTAATAAAGCCTTTGGAATCTGCTGGGCTTTTTAAGGCTCTCTCACTACTCTCCTTCTATGACTTCACCACATCATTAAAAATCTAAAGTTATTTAGCATAATTTAATAGTATTAGCAAGATTTGTAACTGTATCCAAGGATATGAACTTGTTTGTTTTAACAACCGCCTGGACAGTCCAAAAGGCCATTAAAGAAAAAACATACCATGTCAAATTTTCAGTAGTTTTATTGAAAAATGCCTCTTTTGTTTCAGAAATAAATAATATAAGGCAGTGAAATTCACAATCTGCAGTTAAAATATAAAAGCAGCAATTCTATGTGCATAGTCTTGCAAACATTTTCCAACTGCTTTTGATAACTAAGAAACATTATGTTCTGGGAGGAAAAAAAAGTTCATACTAAATGTACAACACAAACATGCAATTCCATCTCTGCAGAATAATCTGCAATTTGGTATAAATGTTAGCGTGTCTAAAACAAGGAGGTTTAAGGCAATATGGAACTGTATCCAGTTGATACAATAATTTCAGCTACATGGCTTAAGGTTTGCGGTTGTTAAAGGAGATGTATAAGAGCATACTATGCCCTAATGTATAACAGAAGATAGAAGAGGAAGATAAATAGTTGCAACAGAGTTGACTTTTCCCTCTTTTTTGGTTTTAGTAGGCGAACTGCTTGGATCGGGATGTAATTGAACTGCAAATAAGCATTGGAAGAGATAAACTGCCCTCTCGAAATACACAGTCGTTCTGGGTTCCAGGACTTACTGCTTAACCTAAGAGTTTCACTGAGGCTTCCCGCTGTGCTACCTAAAGGCACAAGGCGCCTTCTCTCCCTGCAGCTTTTGTGAACAAAGTATTTTGCAAGCGCTTCAAGGGCAAAGGCAAAGACTTCTACAGACTGCGTGCGGCGAGCTAGGCTTCCTGCAGAAACAAGGCTCTCTACAGCCAGAAAGGGTACTCTCGGATGAAGCAACGCCGGAAGAAACGTGACAGATAACACGTGCACCGCTCCGTCTGACCTGGAAATGAGAATCCCAACACCTCCCACCCCGCCCCCAGCCTGGCCGTGCTGCGCGCGCGCGCGCGCGCGCGCGCGCGGTGTCAGGTTCACTGCCGGGGGCCGCGGAGCAGGGCGCGCCGCCGGCGCGCATGCGGAGGGCGCTCCTCGGCGGGCTCGTCGGCGCCATAGTCCTCGTACTCGTCCGCCGTCCGCTCGGGCTCCACCGGCACGATGAAGGGCTCGCGCTCAGGCAGGTAGGCCCCGCCCTCGGGCACGTAGGGCTCTGTCCGATTCAACATTACAGTTATGGCATGATTTGGAAGGCACACACACACACATACACACACACACACACACACACACACACACACAGCAAAAGCTAAATCATCACCCGAGGGGATGGCACTCCAGTCTTAATCTCATAACTATAAATAGATAAATTACAATGTTCTGATTGCTTCCATTTGCAGAGAGAATTTGGTGATCAATAATGAAATGGCACTCGTTTTTAACCTTCAAAGATCCAGCAGTAAGTACAATCATTGCACAAATACCTGGGAAGGCTCAGAGACTGGGCCAAGGAGGACTGTAAACCAACCTAGGTAGGATATTTGCAAATCCCCCAAGTGACTGTTCGTGACTTCAAACTCCTCAGTTCAAAGAACCATTTGGAAAGATGAGGAGGTGAGGGGAAGTTACATTGGCTCCTAGAAACTGAACTCTGGAGGTGAAAATCAACTATCACCAGGTAATATACAGTACATGACATTTTCTGTGGCTCTCTCCCCCACGGCCTGAGTTACAGCCGGTGGGTGAGGACCACCAGTGACTACAGCGAAACAGGAAGAGGAGAAGTGACTCTCAAACTGTGGTTTGAAAATTGCAATTACAAAGTCCAAATGAAAGTACAGGTACAAAAGGTAATCATAGTAAGACACAGGCCCTGAATCAGACACATCGCTAACAAGCTAGAGATGAGGAGATTCTGTTTGGTGTTATTCCGGCAGAGAGCAAGCAGCAGGCAGAAGCTGATTGCACAGGACTGTTAAGTGATTTTAGTGGACAGGATCACATACAAATCATTTACAAGCCATAATTAGTTTATTATTTACATAGGATATTTCTCTTTAACCAGGTTAATTGTTTTTCTCAAAATGGCATCATCTCTGCGGTTAGTAGTTTTATTATGCGCCTCTTTCAAAGCTGAGGCCCCTCATGAGCTGTGTGTTTGAACTTTTTTTTTTAAATAATATTTTTCTACATTATTACTGAAATGCATCAGGCTTATAAACTAACACCACTGCTTTTGTCTCATTCAAGTTAGTAATAAAGAGTCTCCACCCTCCGTTATGATGTCCACCCGGTTCATTAACCACATCTGTGGTGAGATTTCCATACAGACTCATTTCCTAATAAGCACGTGCGCAAACATCTCAGAAACAGGATTTTCATGTATTCAAACTGTAAGCAGCACTGGCGACTTAGAAAATTTGTTAGCCGGAACCTGAAACAGGTCAAAGATGATAGTTTTTAAAAGTTGAATTACTATGCAAAAAAAAACATCTATACACATTCATCTAAGTATGTAATGGTTAAAGTATATATGTATATATCCATATATTTCAAGTTATTCACACATACCGGAAGGCAGAGGTAATTCAAATTCCTTTTATAAAGAGTGAAATTGTAATTTTGTGAATGGGTTGCTTGAGAAACTGACAATTCATGATTACTTTTTGGTCATATGTAAGTATGCACATAAATATATAGATATATAGATATTTAGATATTCAACTACTCATGCACTACTTGCTAGTAGCCAACCATATCAAACAGCAGTATCATTTTTAAAACTTGCAAGATGCTTGAGGGTGTGCTGATGAAAAGGTCACCGCTGACCGCTGCCCACAGCATTAATATATTTATTTTCAGATCAGCATATCGCCTTTATCCCCACAGTCCCCAAAATCAGGCTTAAGAGACTTCTGCCTCCTGTAATTGTCAAGTCCTAGGATTTCATGACTGACTCTAAAAACATTAAGTCCCAGAGTTTATAAATATTAATTCCACGGACAATGTGAAATAGTGAAATATTTTCAGTTGTCTGCACCATGTGATCAAATAGTCTGCCTACACATTAGAGTCTCAAAACAATTTTTTAGATATATTCTTGTATTCAACAAATCCCTCTTCCCAGCCTTTAGGGTTAAAAAAAAAAACAACAAACAGTCAATTGGTAGCATTCTTTGAACTCCCAAGAGAAATAAAGAGAGGTTTATGATGTGATTTGGTAAGTGCAGAAGTATAGAAAGGAGGAGGAAATAATTATTCAACTCCTAACAGTGAAATAATGTGATAAAATTAACATTAATTCTTTTGAGAGAGAATAACGAAACATACAACTGAAAGAGTTGATATCTTGAAGAAATCCTCAAATCAACTTTCCTTCAGTCCTAGGGAACTTCATTTCCATAAAGGTTTTTTAATTCAGGTGAATTTGGGCCCCTATAATGGCAACAACATACCTGGATAGCCTTGTCCATTGTATGGGATGCTGGCACACTGGGAAGAGTCACAGTATCCAGGAGGACCTGGGGGGCCTCGGATACCTGAGTTTCCAGGACGACCAGGGGGACCTGGAGGACCTCTTGAACCTGTGGACCCTGGTGGACCCGTTCTGGATTCTCCTTGTGGACCTATTATGGGTTGAAAACAAATATTTCCCCTCTTGTCAAACACATCTCCTGAGGCAGTCAACAATACTTTGGCACCTCCGCTACTTCAAGACTAGACGATTCACTAGTGTATGGTAAGAAAATATTTCCTTAAGAAATCACCAGTATGACCCAGTGTAGAACTTTCTTACCAGTGATTCAAGAATTAATGCCAAAAATCCAACTATGTTAATGATTTTATTCAAAGAAAACTGACTTAGCAAGAATTGAGCCAAACTAAAGATATCAATGAGTTCTCTGGTTTGCTCCCGCTGTCTTAGAGATAAGACTCGCTGCAGGAAATGGCTGTGGTAGCCAAGGCAGACAGTCGGGATGCCTGCTCCACGCCTCCAGACTGTGTGAAGCAGTGTTATCTCTGGATCAAGTGACACTTACTCATGGTTAACATAAATGTAAAGATTTAACCTCTAGGACGGACCATGGTTGCAAGGGTCTCACGGACCTTATAACGAAGAAAAAAATTCATTTTCAATCTAGTAAACAAAATGCACAGAACAACTATTATTTCCTTCCAAAACATTAACAAAGAAACTGTGAATGAAATCTTGCAATGTGTCAGGATTTCTAATGAGAGTATATTTCCTCAGTCTACTAGCGACATCTTAAAGAATACCAGAAGGAACAGGAAATGACACCATCCTTAAAGGCTATGAGGCCAAACAAAACAAATAGGAATCCCATAAAAGGAAAACAACAGCCCTCTGTGTCACTAAAACTCAAACCCTCATATATTAAAGTTAGAGTGAATGCTTAAATAGAACGCGCTGAAACATTTTTTGAACAAAGAGAACATAAAAATGAGGAGGTTATACAAGTGGGACTTCTTGCTAAAATATATTCCGTGATGGTCAGTATGCCTGAAGCTAACAGGATGAGTTTGTGCATCTCGTGGGGTCGTATGCTCTCTCAGTAATGACATGTTCACTTGTTTGATGTACTAGCAAACCTACCTGAGGGGCCAGGCAGCCCTCGAGGTCCTGGAGATCCAATACCCCTTTCGCCTTTCTCTCCCGGCAAACCTAAGCAAGCACAAAATGGGAAAACACAGAGGGAAAATTATCCGGAAATATGTAGTCTTCATCGGAACTGATAGTACTTGATTCAAGTAATTCATTTCCCTTAGTGAAAGCAGAACCCAATTTTTCACAGAAGTCCACTCTTTAAGCCAAATTCTTTCTAGACATTTGTGTAATTCCAGATTCATGGCCAAGAAACAAATCTGGCTACAAGTCAGGGGAAAAATTATTTGAAGAAAACAAACACATCTAATATATTATTTTAGAAACAGCAATTAAGAACAGAAATCTTGAATAAATAGTTAACAACTCACTGAAGACATCTTAAAGGTATCTTATCTTTAGTAGCCCTATCAGTACCGCATCTAAATAATCAGAATTATAGACATATCTAAGATTTCCACAGAATGTTAACCATCACTTTGACAAAAGTGAGTACCCAGCATCCTGAAACATCTGGAATCAGATAATCCTGTTTTTCTTCTTTTCCTTCTGTTACACTTATCTACCATGAAATTAAAGCCAAATAAACACATAAGACCAGTTTCCAGGCCCTGAATAAAGGAACCAGAAGAATTTAGATCTAAAATCTTAGGGCTGCTTACATTCAGTTGCTGCCCAGCTCTTGCCAGTCAAAACAATTAATAAGATTTTATGCCTGATTCACTTTGCCAGGATACAGTTTTTCCCATTAACGACAACAACAATCAGAAAATAGCATTGTCTTTACTGAGAGCTCATGACAAAATCTTCCTGTTTTCTAAGACAGGGATCTCTACAGCCCGCAGCTGCCTAGAAAGAAAGACAGGTTCACAGATGCACGGCTCTTCTGGGGCTGTCCAAACAAGACCAGTGTAGTTTGCTAAGTCCAGTCTTCTACATGCTTTTCAACCGGACCTGGCTCCTACACTTGCAGATTCCTTCCTTTATCCCTATGCAGCAGTCAGGAATGCCTACCTCGTTCACCCGGGGGTCCCTGCATCCCTGGTGTGCCCGGGAAGCCTGGCCGCCCCCCAGGTCCTGGTTCTCCTCTGGCTCCCGCGCTGCCAGGGGGCCCTGGAGGACCCGGTGGGCCTGGTTGGTTGCGACTAGAGTGGTAGTCGTTTGGAATCTGATTCAGCATCTGATTGAATCTACTCATCTGACCTAAAAAAATAAGTAAGACTTATTAGTAAGAAACCCAACAAGGGAGGGATGAGAGGATGAAATGGTTTTCTCTTAGTGTCTGGTGAAATCCACCTCTGTTCCTGCACCCTCCAGCAAACATTCTAATTAGAATCCTAAAACTGAAATAAAACACTCCAGTCATCCTGGACAAAATGATCCCTGTTAAACAACCGTCTCCACAAAATACTGACCAGTAAGCCAACAGCATTACTATAAACATCAAGGAGTTGTGAAAGTTTAACAGGGCTCTGATATAAAGCCCCGAGGTTTGCCCAATGATGTCACTCAAAAGAGAACCTTTTTTAAATTAATGAATTATAGCATTTTCGTGTGTGTGCCTATGGCAGTGATAATGAGGCTTTCGTGTAAACTGGAATCACCTGTGGGATACATTGAAAACTACAAATTTCTGGGCCTCATCTCCAAAGACGGTGAGTGACCAGGTTTAGGGCGTGGCCCAGGAGTCTTATTTCTCGCACGCAGCATAGGTGAGTGTAACGCAGGTGCCCCTCAGGACCACACTGGGAGACACCTGGACTAAGGTTTCTGAAAAGGGGGGGCCCTGCGTTTGAGGCCACACTCAGTTTGCAGGCACTGAGCCTTGTCACTTAATAGGTCTCATGGAATAAGGAGAAAGAGTCTGTGCAAAATAATGAGGCAAGAAAAAGTTCCCCATCAACAGGGACTTTCTAGGATCAAATTAATCTCAGTGGTCCTCCAGGAAAACTCAAAGGTCATAACTTAAAAGAGCCAATGTTTGCTGCTTCAGTGTACAATGAGGTGAAGATCACTAAAAATCCTAATACTGAAACTGAAAGGCCCTTTTAAAATACAATTTTGTATCAGACTGAATGTAACGATAACAGGCTATTATTTTACCTTGGGTTATTGTTTTATCTTAATGATAGTCATCAAAATATCATTGGCTTTATCTAACAGGATACAAAACTGACAATGTATAAAAATAAGAGCTCACGAAAATGAAATAGAAACATATATCTTTGAAAGTTTATGACATAAACTGCATTTTCCTGCAATTAACTAAAAAAAAAACACACACACACACTCATACATTAAAAGGAAAAGAAATTTTACCACTTATCAGTTGTTCACAGACTTGTCTTGCAACTGCTCGCATCATGTTCTGGGAAGCAATGTCTCCCTAGTTAATTAAATCAATAGGTAGGATCAGCATATTATTTCCATAGTTTCAGAGTTCAATGTTTAACACACGATATAAATTTGTTAAGTCAGATTTTAAGAAATACATACTCTATCACCTTTCTCTCCTTTCAATCCCGATGGACCCTGAAATATAGGAATTTCAGATATTAGAAACTGACAAACATGGTCTAAAATGACTCATGAATGGACAGGATGATGAAAGAGGGCAAGGTCTGCTTTCTAACAAATTAGCAAAATGACACATCACATTTACATCCATGTTACTCACATTTTGCTTGTCTGTCAAAAGGAATCTAATCTGTCTCCCTGTCTCTCTCTCTCCCTCTCTCAGAAGCACGTGTCCTCCAATATAGTGCTGAGATGTGAATTTTATGATCACCAATTTAGAAGTTATGCACTGTGCGTACATTTTATGATGCCATTTGCAATATAGGTCTGGAACTGAAACACATGTACAATGGCCCTTGCTACCATTCTACTTTCCTTTACATCACCATGGCTGGGGAGCTCAGGTGGTTATTTTAGGTTGTGCATGAGGTTAATCTTGGTTCAGTTAGAACCCATAAGAACCTGTTCTAGTAAGAGCTTTCTGTCAATTCCCTAACTAAATATATATCTGTAACCTCTTCCAGTGATTTTTTGTGCACTGGGCATGAAAGGAACCACGTGCCTCCCTTATTAAAGGGCTCAATCCAAATGGTGGTTCCCACATCCAAACGCAACCACAGAACATTTGTCCCTATTCTGTGAGGCCTCTCACTGGCCATGAGAGGATCTTGGAACAAGTCTTCCTTCTAGGGCAAGAAGTTTTTGTCTTTCAATATATCTCCAGGCTGCCAGCTGAAAGGAACACCCAAACCGTTGACAAATCTGATGGTCAGATAACATCCCAAACCAAACTGCCTCTTACCGTCCCTAAGACTCTTGCCTGAACGGCTCCAATATCCTCCTAACTGGTCCTCCTGCATCCCGTTTGGCCCCTTTTGAGTCTGTTCTCCACAGAGAAACCAGACTGATATTTTTAAAAAGAAAATTGGCCCGTGTCACTCTTTGGCTCCAAGGGCTTCCCATCACACTAAGAATAAGATAAGAGATCCTCACCATGGGCTGGGGGGTCCACACGCTCACCTCTGCCCAGCTAGCTGACCTCATCTTCCATCCCTCTCCCCTCACTCCCTTTACTTGCGGCGCCCGGGCCTCTCTGCTGTTCCTTCCACGTGCCACCTTCACCCTCCCTCGGCCTTTGTTCATGCTGTTCCCACTGCTGCTCCCTTGTTTCATTCCACCTCCTCAGACGGGCTCCCTGACTGCTGTATCTGAAATAGCCCCCTTCCACCACCACAGTTACCCCCTAACCCCTTACTCTGTGTTTCTTTTCTTTGTTATCACTCATCATCACCAGAAACCATATTGTTTATTTACATTTTGGGGTCTATATCCTCCACTAGAATCTCCATGAGGGCAAGGACTTTGTCTTGTTTACGTTTATATCCCCAGACCTTAAAACACCGACGAGCACATTTAGGCACCAAACAAATGCGTGTTGAGTAAATGAATAAAAATATTCCAGCAGCAGTTCCTGGAAACATCCACTACACAACATCAGGTGTCACAAGTTAGCAAGAAGACACCACTGGTTCCAAGAGCTAATGACATAAGCTAACAGTGACTGAGCTAAGCTCTCTGCTAAGACCTTTATACTCCCATCTACTAGTTTTGGTTTTAGAAACTAAAGGTAAGACAGAAAAGAGAAGAAAAGGAGAGGTAATTTGCTACCTTAGAAGGATGAGGAAGATAAAGGGGGAAAAGGGGGTAGATAAGGTCCAAATAAATGTTACCAAATTATAGTCATAAGAAAAACTGGAGTTTGACTGCCCTTTGCTAAAAGTACTGGACTCTTATGGAAACATTATTTAGTTTGGAGCCTTTTGTAAATTTCAGGAAATTTTTTTTTTTACATTTACTGCTACTTTGTTCCCATGTGTTCTTTTTTAATTTACTGCCACTCTGAGATTGTTCTAGGATATATGATTTAGAACTCATCTTTATTGCCAGTATCTAGAGCTCTCATTTCAAGTAAAGGAAGTAGAAGTTTCTTTCAGGTTTCTAACTTCAGCCATCAATTACATCAGTGATATTCTTACATTAGACTCTCTTTCAGTCATAGTAAAACGAAATAGAATTCTGAAAGGGTTAACAAGTTCTGTGTAGTTTTAAGTGCTCTTGTGAAGTTTCTGTCATGATTCATTGAGGAAAAGAAAGTAATAAAGTCATATGCTAGAGTACACACAGAGTATGAAGTACATCAGGAGTCCTTTCATCTTTATGCTGCTTGCTTAATTTTATGTAAACATAGAAGGCAGGCCATATCACATAAAGATTCTAAGTTAGTTTGACATTAAAAAAAATTTTAAGCTTGGGTTTATATAACTTTGGACAATACTTCAGAAGAGAGAAGTTCTGTTCAGAGAACAGCCCTGATAGATGTGTCATTACTAATAATTGGACTTGTTGATCTTTGAGATAAATTTTTATATTTCAGAATTCTATTCAGACAAAAAAAACCTGCTTAAAATAAATTCATTCCTCACACATACAAATAAGGAAGAGCTTGTAACGAAGAATATGGAGCCCAACAGTCATTACAAATACTTCTGGATATTTTAGAAACTATGAATTCAGTTTTGGAGATACTGATTTGAAAATAGAAGATATGCATCATACCATCTCAACTATTATTTTAATCAAAACATTTGATGAAAAGAAAATTAAACTGGATGTAAATTGGAGCAGGGCAGTATAAAAAAGTATAATGGTGGGTGAGATAAATCCTTTTAATTCTGGGACGAATGTTCTAGCAACCTCAGCACAAGAGAAAAGAGCCTGTAGCGGTGTGGCTACAGGATACTGACAAAGGGTTAACTTCTGCAGAAGCACCCATGGAGGCGCCATGCACCATCATGTATTTTTCTATCTTAAGCTGCATACCGCTCCTAAATAAAAAGAATGATTTTGCTGACCCAGCTCTGAGTGTTTATTTAGTGCAGAAATATGTGTCTTGGCTCATAATCCCATTCTCCTTTTAAAGAAACCCTATGACCACGATTTTCATCCCAGAATGTTATAACTTAGAGAGAAAATTTTTAGAACTAGTACCAAGTTAAATCCATGGGTTTAGCATAGCTGCAACAAATGCTTCACACACATTACAGCAGAGATAACATAAACATGCCACAGCCTTGCCGTCTCCTCATTCATGGCCACAGTGGAATCACTAGGCATGCAAGCCGTCCACTTACTGGTCTGCCGTGGTCTCCGGGTTTTCCTGGTTTCCCACTCGGTCCTGTGACTCCTGGAGAGCCTGGGCTTCCCTACAACACAGGGAAGCTTACCATTAAAGAAGAATTTCATCTAAAGTAAACTAACAAAGCATGGCTGGTTTTAAAAGCTTTTAGCACATAATCACATACTAAGGAAGAGCAAAATCAAATTTTAAGATAACATGGAGGAAAAAAATTCTTGAAAATTCCCATTCAATCTTTATGGACTATATTTCATCAGTTTCACTATTCACAGACTGTGATCCTAGTAAATTGGCTGCTAAGTGAATTTGCAGAAAGCAATTCCTATTAGTTTGTTTCTATTACCAAACCAGAAAACTCATCAAAAGACAGGAGTGAACTCTGGCTGGGGAAGAAATTGAGAAGGTAACTGGGCACCACGTGGTGGAGTTTCCCCTTGTCTCTTGGGAGTTGTATCTCAGCCTAGAAACTCACTTTTTCTTTGGTGCATTCAAATAAAGGGTGCCTCCTCTTCTATCATATCAGCACCCTCCATCCCATCAAAACCATAAGAATTTCTCCCTGTTCCTTTTAGCACAGCTTTAAGACATTTTAGCAACATTTTTAGTAAACTATTTATAATATCGCTAGTCAATACATTATGTTCTAAAGCTAAAATATCCTTAAAATAGAATCATCAGATTTTTGTAAAACAATCCTTTATTCATCAATTATGTACATTTTAATCTCTGTAGTAAATACTTTAAATCAAAGTTTATTATACATTTTCAACTCTACTTGAGAACATATATATTAAACATAAATAATAAAATTATTTTAACATATGCTCTCCAGTCTTCATATCCAGCCAGAAGCCATGAAGAGCATCCGTCAACTCAAACAATGTCATTGTGATCTCACCTGGATGCAGGTGTACAGATGCTTCTTTCAAAATCGTTGGCTTCAGTATTTTCCCCAAAGATCTTAATTAGAAAACCTACTCGGGTAAAACTTACTTCCTCTGAATGACTTAAAGCTGTTCGGTCATTAATGTCCTTAATATTCAAATATCATAGGCTACAGACTCTTAAAATGCTAGAACAGGAAGTTAACCAGTAAGGTCATAAAACCTACCACTTAATGTGGGCATGGAAGGAACTGGTTGGTGAGGGGTATTTTTGTTGTTGTTGTTTTTCAAATATAACTTGATTAAACAGAAAGATTCTCTATTTTAACACCTCTGTTTTCTCTAGCCCATTTTGATTAAGGAGAATAAAAACAAGTAGCTCCCTCGACGGTGTGCCCCCCAGCACAGATGGAACATGCCTCAAAGGTCAGGTTACCAGGCTCTTCCCTAGCAAGTGGGGCTAGGGGTTTAGGGTGGGGAGACAAGAGTGTCACCTATTCCATTCTTACCGGTGGCCCAGGGGGGCCCCTAGGTCCCATTGCTCCATCTTTTCCAGTAAAGCCCTATTGTAAAAATGAAATTAATTACAGATTAGTGAAATAATGACCGAGTGAAATGGAAAGACACTAGACAGGTTGATAAGAGTGACAGGTGAGGGATTTAACCCAACTGCAGGTAACCTTTCAATATAAAGACAAATATGCCAAAAAATGTTTTCCATTTAAGTTATGCGTTTTATTGAATACTTCATTTCTATACTCAGTCATTTATATAGTTATAGATAAAATCATTTTAAGAATCAATCCAGTCTTCTCTGAAGAAAGCAGATTCCTTTTACGAAGATACTCACTTTTACTTTTATAAGAGTGTAAAGAAGTCTAAAAGGAAGACTAGCCCTTTCTACCAGAAAGTCAATGTCGACTAACTGGCCCAGGAATGATCAAAGTAAGATGCAGGGAGTGTTGCATCACAGAAGATGCAGGAGGGGCCAACCACCCGGTTAGAAAACTCCCTTCCTTGTTTCCTAAGCAACACCAGACAGCCAGGGCAGGGCCACTGACGCTTCACTCCTGAGGGATTTCTCTCCTCCCCTCCAAGAAAGAGGCAAAACTATCTTAACTCCTCCACTCAGAAGAAAGGAAAACCTCAATCCTCACTCAATTTTTTTTATCGGTCCGTCTCTCCTCATCTCACAGAAACGCCAGACCCAGTCAGGGTTGCACTGGGAGGAGAGATCTGTACAGAAGCGCCGGGCATCTCTGCGCAGCTTGCATGGTGCCAAACGACCTCTGCCTGGAATGAGTCACTCGCTACCCAGTTAGCGTTCATCCCAAGTACAGATCTCTGAAATCCAGCCAAGGATTTCTGAGTCAGGTCGTTTTTTGTGTTGCTGCATTCCGCTGTCAAAGGAGATTTTTGTCTCCTTTGAGAATAAGTGTTAATTTTATGCATATTCTTGGATTCTAGCACAAATCAAGAACATTTGGATCAATACCTCCATTAAGTACCCACACTCCCATTGATTTTACAAAAGAGGAAGTTTAAATTATTTCTTTAAAAAATTGTGTTAGAAATATTCCACCCCCTGCAAAAAAGAAATTTTTTTTCAGAAACTTATAGAGATAAACATTTCAGACTGTTTTCTGGAATATCTAGGCCTGCTTAACAAAAAACAGACTACAAGTTCATCTCATATAACATCAACACTGCTTCTGAGAGCCACTTAAGAAGCAGAAATGCTCGGAGTATTGCTTGGACAGTTCAAATGGCATTTCTACCATCTAAATTTCCTCCAGCTGCTGTAGAAGATACACTTTTTTTTCACTTTTTTTGGGTAAGTATCGTATCTCTGAATAATCCTCCTTCAGTCATCCTAAGAACTTCCTGATCAACCATTTTCTCTTTTTTTCCTAGCTTTATTGGGGTATAATTGACAAATAAAAATTGTATGTATTTATGGCGTACATGTGGTGTTTTGATGTATGTATACGTTGTGAAATGATTACCGCAATCAAGATAATTAACACATGCATCACCTCACACAGTTATCATTTTCTTATGTAGGAGAATATTTAAGATGTACTCTATTGGCAAATTTCAAATACACAATATGGTATTAACTATAGTCATCACACTGTACATTAGATCTCCAGAACTTATCTTGCATAACTGAAACTTTGTATCCTTTTTTTTTTTTTAAAGGCTCTGGGTTTTTTTGTTTTGTTATTTATTTATTTTTTATTTTTGGCTGCACTGGGTCTCTGTTGCTGCACCCGGGCTTTTCTCTAGTTGAGGTGAGCGGGGGCTACTTTTTGCTGCAGTGCACTGGCCTCTCATTGCGGTGGCCTCCCTTGTTGTGGAGCACGGGCTCTAGAGCACAGGCTCAGTAGTTGTGGCACACGGACTTAGTTGTTCCATGGCATGTGGGATCTTCCCAGACCAGGGCTCGAACCCGTGTCCCCTGCGTTGGCAGGCGGATTCCTAACCACTGCGCCACCAGGGAAGCCCCTGTATCCTTTTTAAAAAAATTTTTATTGGGGTGTAGTTGCTTTACAATGTTGTGTTAGTTTCTACTGTACAGCAAAGTGTATCCGCTATACGCATACATATATCCTCTCTTTTTTGGATTTCCTTCCCATTTAGGTCACCACAGAGCACTGAGTAGAGTTCCCTGTGCTATACAGTAGGTTCTCATTAGTTATCTATTTTACACATAGTATCAGTAGTGTATATATGTCAATCTCCATGAAACTTTGTATCCTTTGTCTAATATCTCCCCATTTCTCCCTCTTCCCCTGCCCCTGGCAACCACCACTGTACTCTGTTTCCATGAGCTCAACTTTTTAAGGATTCCATACATTAAGTGAGATCATGCAGTATTTATCTTTCTGTGCTTGGCTTATTTCAGCTGGCATGTCCTCCAAGTTCAAGGTTCATCCATGTTGTTGCAAATGACAGGATTTCCCTCTTCTTTAAGACAGAGTAATATTCCATTATATACATGATATATATATCACACTGTTTAATCCATTCATCCATGGATGGACACTTTGGTATAACCAACCATCTTCTTTTAGAAGAAATACATATCTAAGTTGGGGTGAAGCGGATTTTATTCTGATGGCCTCAGGAGGGCTACCACTGAGCCATCTGTAGAACTTTGTACTAATTTTTTTTTATTCTCCATTTTCAAAACTGTAGCAGTTATTGCTGCTTCCCTCCGCGGGAGGGTGGCTGAGAGGACCTATGGCTGCTTTCACAGATACACTGCATGCCACGCCTGCACCTGTGGTTCTCTTGCTACTTTCTGACAGTCCCCAAAGCTGTGCCTCATTTGAAAATCATCTGTGCTGAAGGCAACCCAGGCCTCCTGCTCCTACCAGCTCCACCTCGGCAACCTGTCTTCCTCACCATGGTCCTCGGGCTTGCTCTCCTGAGCTTTCTTCTCTTCTCTTCTACCACAGGGTTCAACTTTCTTCCTTTCTTTCATGTTTCAGTGGAGATGCCTGCACCCAAAGTCTAACTTTCCAAAACTGTTTATGTTCCCTCAGCTGTGCCTTCTACCCTCAGCATTAGCAGTAGGAAACTAAGTGGGAGGTCGGTGTACGAGACTGTGATGGAAAAAGGCAAGTGATTTCCTGAAGACTTTCCTCACCCTCAACACGAGAGTCCTGGGTGGCCTCACCAGGACTGGAGTCACAGGTTAGAACTAGACGAACGCAGTCCTTCCCACTCCCTCACTTTCCAGGGACACAGCGGTGGCAGCAGTGGTTGCCTGACTGCCAGTTCCAGAGGAGCATCTTGATGGGACGGCACTGGCCACCCAGCGGGTCTGCACAAAGCCCGCGCTGCATCAGTGTGATGGGCCCAACAGGGCTTCAGTAGTGGCGGCAGCAAGAGAGGCGGCCCATCATTACTTCTTTTTATTGAACTATTGTTGATTTACAACATGGTGTTTAATTTCTGCTGTATAGCAAAGTGACTCACTTATACATACATACACACATACACATATATATATATTCTTTTTCATATTCTTTCCCATTATGGTTTGTCACAGGATATTGAACTATATTCAGTATGCATCATTACTTCCTGATTGCGGTATTTTGGGTTTTGTTGACTAACTGAATAGACTGACTTGTCACCTTTGCGATCTCACTATTGTCCTTTATTGTGAAATAAGAATTCCAAAAAACTAAAGTGCCAGTCTCAAAAGAGTCAGAAGAATATGTATATAGAAGTACCACTGGGTCCCAGACTCCCAGAGAATACAGTTTTCTCTTTGACCTCACTCTCTCATAAACTCAAGAGTAGGCATTGGAGCAAATAACTTTCACTGGCAAATCAGCCAAATTTGGTATTGTCTGGGCAAATCTTTGCTCCATCTGACTGGCCCAACTCTCCTGCCCCATGATGTCTCGGAGGTGTTAAGAGTAACAAAGCAATGCCTTTAGTGGCAGCTATTACAGCCCTGGCCCTCTCAGATCCTGATGCTGGTCCTGTGTTTTAACTTGATTAGTCAGAATACAGAAAACTCTCAGACTGTGGTCTGAACCAGAAGATGCTGAAAAGTCATTAGTGCCTTGGTTCTGAGCAACTCTAAAATATTTTATTAAAGCATTCGTCGTCTCCTATGAAACCAAATGTTTCTGTAACATTGGATTACAGCACAGAAGCCATGTTCACTGTGCTTCTCATTTACTTGTCCCAGAAAAAACTGGGTCTCCTGCACTGATTTCATCATAAGTCAAGAGCAAACCTGAAATCTGCCACAAATGAGCAAAATCCCTACTAAGTTCCAGTCGGCTTTCCATCACAGAGGCCTACAGGGGGTATCTGAGTTCTAAAGGTGTAGAAAAGATGTCCCTGACTGCATAGAAAGTGCCACGGAAATCAAGACTATTCTTAGAGTTACGTAAAAGATGCCTCATAACAAAGATTTTTTTTTTTTTTTCAAAGATTTTAATTTTAGGGTTCAAAGCAATTTGCTAGGATTCTTGAATCTCTTTCCAATGAACCAAAATTCCTTTTAGGGACTTGTTTCTCCAAATATGATAAAATAAAAAATGTTTCCAAAATTAAAATTCTGACAACTCATTTGAAGTCCCACCATTTTGTTCCATAGACCTCGAGATGGACCTGGTATCGTTTGGTCCACTGATATTAGCTTTTCTGCCTCCCATGAGATATGTGAACTCTGCATTTCCAGCCATGCAAATTGAATTATGGGGGGGGTTCTTAATTAATAGGCAACAATGTGATATCATTTCCAACATCATTACAGCCTGCCCAAGAAAACTTACTCTGTCTCCCGGAGGGCCCATTGGTCCTGGTGGGCCAGGTAATCCTGGGGTTCCCTACACAAAAGGAAACAAACAAGTGAAACACTGTAATTAACTTCTTGTGTGAGAAAAGGAATTTGTGTTATTCTCTAAGATGTTTGGAAAAAAAAAAATGCAGGGGGCTCTGAAAGGAAACAGAAACTCAGAACCAAGCCCAGTGCCAGCCCAAGAGCAAGATGCTCGCTCAGTCAACAAGCCCAGACCTGACTGAACAGTGCAAGCTTGAAGACTAAGACCAGGCAACGGAATGGAAATGATGTGCAGCGCATGGCCAGGCTCCTGCTTTGCTGCTTAACCTTGGTTCACCTTTTGAGGCACTACAAGGGCAACTTTGCAAATAACACTCGACAAGAAAAGAAAAGGCAGCGTGAAGAAGAACTCACCGTCCGGCCTGGAAGTCCCGGCTCTCCAGCATCTCCCTTCACGCCCTGGCGACCCTGGAGCAAGCAGCGGGAAAACAGGTCTCAGGTGTTTTACAGAAATTAAGTGAAAAGGAAAGACGTGAGCCATTCCTGAAATCTCTTGTCACTTCATAAATCCAATGAAGCATATTTGTGAAGGGAGGTGAATAAATTATTTGGGGGACTGATGTTCACTTTTTAAACTACAAATGCTGTTATAATTTCCACTTACCATGTTATGGGATAATTGTATATAATCATGGGATAATATGTCTCCTTTGAAAGAACCTAATTTAACATAGGGATTTTCATAGAAATAAAAGTTGAAGGGAAAACTGTTTTTTATTTAATATATTTCATTTGGTGCTAATTTTGATATTCAATGAAACATTGTAACATAATTTTGGTCTTTGTAACTACATGCTAGAAGACGCTTGTTACACAGGCAAATCTGAATTAATTAAAGCTGATACACTTCATTTAGTAGTAATAATAAGAAAAGGTAAAAGCCCCTAAAACTCCCTTTTGGACATAAGAAGCTAAAAGTAGATGCATTCAACCCTTTTGAGTGAAAAAGTCTTAGTCCTTCAAATGTTTCATTTCTAGTGATATCTGATACAGATTGTTTTTTCTCTAAATGCCAAAAAAATGTATGCGTCTTCTATTATGGCGTCTTTAAAAAGGAGTTTAGAAGTAAACTTAAAACTATGAAATTATCTGTATTCTTATTCATTTACTGTATGTTTTAAAGTATAGAAAAAAGTAGTTAAATAAAATATGAGCCTTTAAAGATAAAACACCTCTTTATGAGTTCAGATTAGCATTTGGAACAAAAGGTAAACATTTTATTAAAAATTTTTATAGAAGTAATGACGTAGATAAATAATGCAAGCTTGCCTTGAAGTCATAAACATTAGAAAAGGACCCCCGGGGCTGCCACAGACTCAAAGCAGTATCAAAGCTTTCAGGATGTTGAAGGATATTTGCATTACTTAGTAAAAAAATTTTTTAAAGGTCAAATAATTAGCAACAAGTTTTCCTACACAGTTACATATTATTACATACACTACTTACATATCTGAAATTACAGTCATAGGAAGTCACCTCAGTGACTAAAATCTGTTGAGTTCTCTGAGAAAACATTTGAGTTTGGCAAAATAGAATAAAAAAATGTTCCCATTAAACTCAACGTTAATCCACCATCCTCATTTCATACAGAAAGCCTTTGTGCTTACTTGTTCTCCTGGAATAGAGAGGCCGTTGGGTCCCTGGGGGCCTGGAGGACCCTGGGGACCGGGAGGACCTGTATCTCCACGAGCACCAGGGGGACCCTAAATACACAGGAGAGAAACAGGCACAGAGTCATGGAATGCCCTTCCAGTGCCTGTCTGCATAACTCTAAGACACCAATCGTATAATCTTTGCAAACATTTTACAAATCTATCCATCTATAAAAACATTTAATGCCATTCCTTTCTTCCCTTTGCTACTCATTAAAAGAACAACTGGAAGGTACAGTAAATTCACAGGAGCACTTATATTTCCAAAATTCCTATTAAAAGTAGGTTTCTAAAAGAAGTAAAATACATTGAATATAATATATTCATATATTTATAGTCCTAGATTCATTCAGAGATCAAAGCTCAAAATTCACTGGATTTGATTTATTTTCAGCTCGTCCTGATTTCTCTTAGACTTGGGCTTATTTCCGGGACTAACGTATGTATAAATCAAGCGAGGAAAGAGCAGATAGGTTCACTCTATGCTGGACCTTCTTTGCAGTGTGTCTAGGTAGAAAAGGCACAAACTTGGAGTCAGACAGACCTGGGTCAGCACCCCAGCCTCACTTTCCTAACTGGGTTAGCTTATCATTAGTGATAGCATGACAAAAACTACACATCATCTTCATAATATATTCCCCTAAGAAGCTTCAGTTGTCTTATGGAGACCAGTATGGAACCGGTAGAAGGGGCTGGTGACCTGCCATGAACACACATGTGGCTGCTCAGCTATTTCTCTGAGACAGGTGAACCGTCCCAGCAGGACTCTGCTCCCTGTGGGGGTCTTCCAACTGATGGCCAGGTCGCCCCCTCTGCTTCCCCATGTGACAGCAGAGCCCTCAGGTGCTTCTGCGGATTTCCCATGTGCGATTCCCTACATCAGTGAGATGCCCGGTACATTCTTTATCTGGCTAGCCTAATCCATCATTTTGACACCCAGAGACAAGACAGAGATAATTATATTGCCTAAGGCACACTAAACTTGAAGCAACTTGCTCAAGGTCACATACCCCATTAGTGGAAATTTGAATAACCAGACTTTAACATACAGGTGAAAATAAAAATGCACTCTAAAATTTACTTACAATTGCCCCACTGATACCTCTTTCACCTCTGGGACCTTTAGCACCAGGTCCTCCCTAAAATACACAGTAAGAGCACATTTTAGAGTGAACACAGGAAAGTAGGAAGAAGTTGATATATAAAAATTGCTTCGAGAAGCAGTGCATTCTCCAGACAATACAGTTATTTATGAAATATGGAAGTAAATACTTTATATCCTACAAACGTGTGGGGAAAGAGAATTTCAAAACTTTGTACATTCTAAGGCTCTCATTTTTACGTTCTGAACGTTTCTTAATTGTTAGCAAATTTTGAAGTTTATTTGAAAATTTGAGGTTTACTGGGAAAAAAACAAGCATTACTTAAATACTATAGTTAAGTATTTTTAAGGAGAAAAATCTGTTTTGGAATCATATGAATGCATTCTTCAGGGAAAATAATATGCAAAAAGAAGAATCTCTCAAAATCTCAGAACGTGTAGTTTAGTAACAGGAATTCAGAGACCACTGAACAAAGACAAAATAAACATGATAGTGATAGCCAACAATGTTATACAATTAGAGGAGAAAAATTCCCTACTTCTCAAGAACATCCGAGTCACATCCAGCATACAATTTTATGATTACAAATATAAATCAGGTAAGTCACTGTTAATTGCAAATAGTCTTATGTTGAATCTTGCTTTGCTCTTTGGTATCTTTATTTTATGTTTTGCTTTAGGAAAACTCACATCACAAAACTATGTTTACAAAACCATCATCAGGACCACTGGTAATTCCAGAGACATTTTGATTCCGTATACAAGGAGCTGGTTTGTAATTAACTTAAAATCAATTTACATTATTTGCTATGACCCATGTATAGTAAAATCTGGTGTTCTGAGGCTCTCTGAACTGTTCGTATGTTAATTAACCATTTTCTTAAAAGAGTTCAATAGAGCTTAAAGGTAATCACTTACCTTCTGAAAAACCAGCCCAGGTCAGATGTTAGACTGACTAAATCGGGGAGTCCACATTGATTAATGAGACATATCAGTGTACTCTTCAGTGTTTTGCATTGCATTTTCTTGGTCTCCCCTCCACCCATGAATAGACCTGGTCAGTCTTCTCACTCAAGTTATTCCTAACACCCACACTTTCACCCAGAGTTTATGATATCATCACATATGTAAATTATCCTCTATGTTATTCTATGATATGTTTGCTAATAACATAACACATATCCTAGGTTCTAAACAAGTTGTTGTTGGGCCAGCCTCTCAACCATGGCTCCATAACATACGTACGAGAAGCGTCAGGAAATGAAGGAATTTTCAAAATCAGGTGATTACAGAGAGAAACCCAAATTCATATCTTTAAGAGAAAAGCTTTTGAATGCTAGCCGATAGCATTCGTTCTTGTGTGGCTAGAGAAATGTGTTCAAATGTGTTCAAATTTTCTTCTTGATTTACTCCATTTCAGATCTCAAAACATGCTACAAAAATGGTGTGCAATGCAGCTTGTTCTGTCCTAGAACACACCAGTGGCTGGAAGCTTCTTATGCATGACATACCGGCCAAAGGGTGATCATGCCCAAGATTTAACAGGAAAAACTAGAGGAACTATTTGTTTCCTTACCGCAGGGCCTGGTGGTCCTGGAGGTCCAATGCTGTCCTGCGTACATGTGCAAGCATTTGGAAGACTGGGGCATTTGGCTTCATCTCTCTGAAATTTTGAAAAGAATATTTATCTATGAATTGATGGTAAAAACAGCTTCCCATCCCCCACGCCCACTTATCTTACATAAACAGGGAATCTATTTCCCAACTTGAAGAAATAATTTTTAGCTATGATTACAAACAGTCTTATGTTGAATCTTGCTTTGCTCCTTAATGTCTTTATTTTATGTTTTGCTTTAGGAAACCTCACACAACAAAAATAGGTTTACAAAACTATCATCAAGACCATTGGTAATTTAATCCAATTTTCTCTAGTCTGGTGTTAGAGAAAGGCTGAGTATCTCAGATATGGAGGCCCATTCCCTTCAGAACAAAATCTGAAATCCTTTCCAGGCCTACAGGGGCTTACATGTGCTGCCACGCCCCTCCCACTGCCCTTCACTCTGCCCCAGCACCACCCCCCCATCCACTTCACACTTCTCAGATGTTTAGGGCACCTTGCTGCCTCAGGGCCTTTGCACTTACAGTCCCCTCTGGCTGGAAGGCTCTCTCTCCGTTATCCACATTGTTTGTCCTCTCACTTCACTCAGGTCTCTGCTTAAATCTCCCCTTATCACTGACGGCTGAGGGCACTCACCTGGCTCTCTCCCCCTGTACCCTGGTGTGTTTTCAGGCAAGGACTTTTCACTCTGTAACGTAGTGTATACCTACTTGCTCATTCCTCCTCTCCCCCTGCCTTTCACTAGAATATTCCCTCTCACTGCTGTAACCCCGGCACATAGGATAGCGCCTGGCTTACAACAGGTGCTCAGTAAGTATCTGTTGAATAAATAATGCACACATCCTGTGGGTACGTGTAGCTCACTGTTCGCCTAAAGCTTCAAATCCATCATCAGCATTCACCTTTGTAATTATTACAACCTACACAGATACTGTGGGTGAAAGCCATCATCTCGAAAAGAAATATGGTTATTTCTACTTAGATATCCAGAGAGGTGATGGCTTATCCTGTAACATGCTGGTATTTTACAAGCAATAGGAAGGACTCTGCAATAAGTGGGTTTACCAAACACACTGATTAAGCTGGACTTTTCTGACTATGCATAACCACCTTGGCTGGCAGGGAGAATTTCCAGATGTGGTTCTCTACATTCTGGACTTTCGAGGGAGAGGTCCCCAGCCTGAGCTGTGATCACTGATGAGCACACACAACTTGCGTGTCCCTGGTTCCATCCTGGAGATGCAGCCGCAGAGGGCTACTTCCTCTCCCAAGCCATCCACGCCCACATCCCTTATTCCTCGGGGACTATTAACACCGCCACAGAATTCCATTCTGTTTTACTTACCCTGGAAGGAATATCACAGCATCTGTCTCTACTGGTCCACACTGGACTGCAGACAATATCAAAATCCTGGATTTGGAACTGCAAACAACCAACAGCAACATGAGCTAAAGATGCGTGAAAACATTTCATATTAACATTTCCACATTTTAACCCCTGCCAACTTCTCACAGAGACTCTCTTGAGGGAACAGGCAATGAAAGCAATGTGATCCTTACTTCATAAGAACAGAAAAACCTATGCCTGAGAGAGAGCGACAGTAAAGCAAAATGCATACGTGATTTTCCCACTTTTGATCCACTTCCTTGGCTAAAATGAAATGTTTGATTGAGTTTTGGGTTTTTTAAAAAAACATTAATTTCTTTATTTACTTAAAAATTAAGAATGTATTTAGGGCTTCCCTGGTGGCGCAGTGGTTGAGAGTCTGCCTGCCAATGCAGGGGACACGGGCTCGAGCCCTGGTCTGGGAAGGTCCCACGTGCCGCGGAGCAGCTGGGCCCGTGAGCCACAACTACTGAGCCTGCGCGTCTGGAGCCTGTGCTCCGTCCGCAACAAGAGAGGCCGCAACAGTGAGAGGCCCGCGCGCCGTGATGAAGAGTGGCCCCCGCTTGCCGCAACTAGAGAAAGCCCTCGCACAGAAACGAAGACCCAACACAGCCATAAATAAATAAATAAACAAACAAATACTTAAAAAAAAAAAAAGTAAAAGTCTATTAATTAAAAAAAAAAGAATGTATTTAATTCAGAATTTGAAGACTACACACATTTAAATCAACTTTTAAGAGTCCACCCTTGGAGAAAAGTAACATTAAAAAAAATATTCCTCATTTATTCTAAAATTGATGCCCTTCTTTTCATAAATTCTTACCTAGGGGCTAACTGATAATTTTATGATTACCTTCAGCTTAACTATTTCAATATAATATATATTTTCTATCTTTCTTAGATAGAAATAGAGCTCTTTTGATAGAAAAGATTGTTTAGCTACAGCCATTCTTTTATAAACCTAGTGTAATTGTTCTATTTAAATATCAAATCCAACATTCAGTAAATGATTTTAATCCCAATTATATTAAATTTGCACTCTTCGGTTCTACATTGTGGAATAAAAATTTCACTCTTGAATCAAGAAGAAGAAAATCCTGTCCGTGGAAGAAAGCTACATTCAGTAAATGCAATTTTAAAAATAACAGAAGCCAGGGATATTAGTCTTGCTTTTAGAACAATGTTATTATTGGTCGACATCTAATATGAACTTAATTAGCCTGGTACAGTGAAAACCGTATGTTTAAACTTTTACTACTAAATAGCGTTGTAAAAGGGTTGGCAAGCCCCCGCCTCCAACTTGAGCCAGTGACACTTGTGAGTGAGGTGGCCGACCGACTACACTCATCTTCCTTCTGAAGCGGATGTGACCCCCCAGTGAGGGGAGAGCAAGTCTGTAACGGTCACAGCCAGTGTCCACAAATGCGTAGTGTCCTGAGTGCACAAATTTTTATTAACGGTCACTACCTTTGAGGAACAAAAAATGAATTAGTTTAGATTTCACTGATGATCCTGGCAACTATTTGTGTTGTACTCTCCAGTTTGATTCAGTTTCAAGTCGACTACATGATGCTGTCTGGTGCCTTGACAATTTAATTTGTTCCTAGCAGTAAAGCACATTATCATGTTTTGTCAGTAGCATATTTTCTCAGTGTAACTTTTCCAGCGTTTCAATCTAACCAAGAAATAAAACAATTTAAAACTCACTGAGGAAAAAAATCTCACTGATTACTTTTTTAAATGTCATTTCAATCTTAATACAAGATACCAAGAAAAATAAAAATGTGTTACTTACTGTGGCTGATTTCCGCTCCCCTTTAAGTAGTTTTCCAAGAATTTCATAACCATCAGTTGTGATATTTCCAGCTTCCTTGATGTCCTTCTCTATAATTTCATAGCAGTCAATGTAAATCTTAACACTTTTTGAGGTCACTACGATATGAACCTAAAAAGATCATTTGTTTCCATTACAAAATTTCTACCCAGAACAATCTGGCTTCTACAAATTTCAGATCACAGTTTTAAGAAAATGTGTTCTTAAAGCTATTCTCGTCCCAAGTCAAGAGGCTTGAACTAAAAATCCAAGCACGAGGTTGCAGTGTCAATGTCATTTATTAACAGCATCAAATTAAATGAACCACTTAACCTTTCTGGGTCCCAGTTTCCTTCAGCTATTATACACTTGCATGATTTCTTATTTTCCCCACTCTGTACTCTTCCTGAGATGGCCAGAGATATTGTAGTAGATGAGATGCTTCTGGAAACTATAGAGAGCTATTCAGAAAAGAAGCAGACTCACAGATATAGAGAATGAACTAGTGGTTACCAGTGGGGAGAGGGAAGCAGAGGGGCAGGGAGGGATGCAGCAAAATAGGGGTAGGGGACTAAGAGGTATAAACTATTATGTATAAAATAAGCTACAAGGATATATTGTACAACACAGGGAACAGAGCCAATACTTTATAGTAAGTATTTAAGAATAAATTACAAAAAATGAACTATTCAAATATAAGTTAATAAATCATTAATATATTATTATACTCAGGACAAAGGAGCCTCGAATGTCTTCCACTGATTTTGCTAAATTCAATTTTTAATCCGTTATCCCTAATCCCTGCCAAAAAGATCTTACACACCATGTAGATACCGAACATAGGAAAGAGCTAGCACGTGTCTTTTACAGAGATTCAGCTCTAGAAATCAATAGATTCAAGATTCAATTTCCTTATCAGAAAATAATCTTGTTGATTTATTTTTTATCTGATATTGAAGACACTCAGAATCTTAAAAAATCTACGAGTACAGATAATTAAGAAAACATCTGTATTTCAGTCATGTAAAGAATGGCTGCGGGTAATCTTTGACTTTATAGTTATGCTCATAGTTTCCACTTATCACAGCCCAAATACTCAAGTAAGCCCATGACGATTACTTTGAAAAGTTTGGCTCCAAGTTAAGGAACAGAAATTCCCTTAAATGCTTTGAGTAAATAAGCATAAGGACAATCTCTAGAGATTTTTTTAAACACTAAATATTTTTTCCACATAGAATCACCACCAAAACACTAATTTAGTGCATCTGTAAGTGGTAAGTATGAATTATATATTGCTTTTATATAAAAGTGATATATGGCTTACTAAAAATAATTTTAAATACCCCTAGGGCAATCATCTAATCCTGAATTCAAGAAGAACACCATACAAACATTCCCAAGATATTTATTATCTAATAAGAACTAAAACTTATTTGTTGGCTCTTATATGAACAATCTCAGAAGCAAACATTCACAAACTATTTGAAAAATCATAGTATCCAGAAAAATTATTTCAAAATCAAAAGTTTCAATTTTTGAAACAACATTATTCCAAATACACTTGTCATCAATGCTAACCAGAAAGAAACACATGCTAAAAATATATTTTGCTACAATCTCTTCAGTGTGTTTCATTGCATTTTAAACACATGCATAATTACATTTCAGAGCGGCTTTTATCTGGAGACCATTGTCCCAAGTATTTAGGGACTCTTTCCCAACTGGGAAGGATTGTTGGTCACAGACCAGTAGAAAGAAATAGGAGCACCCTTGTAAACTCATCACCCTTCCCAAGGTCTCCCATTCCCTAAAACCTTATTTGTCATCTATTCCACTTCTTTGTCTCATTAGAAATCTCTCTCTTGAATCTATGTCATCTGTTACAGCAGGATGGAGACATAGAAAACGCTTCAAGAGAATTCTCCTGAAGCAGTAGTTGTCTGCCATTCCTTACTTAAGCTATCCCCTCTCTCCCAAGAGCCCCCTGTATGTTATTCTCACTAATTTGCTGCTATCAGAGAACTACTTGTTCTTATCTCAAGGACTGAAGAACTTCAGTGCCCGAATTACATGGAAAATGAGAGAGGAGTGTTCGAATCCTTGGATCAGTGGAATGTAAGTAGCCAGTAGTGATCGCACTTGGTACTTGAATAGATAGGATAAATGAGAGTAGGTTAGAAGAACGGTGTGGGGGAATGAAGGAGGGAAAACAGCATAATGAAAAAGTAGAGGAGGAACTAAAAACAAAGAAAGACATTATGAAAAAAGAAGGTAGAGAATTTGAGGAGAAAAGAATGCTTGTGAGAACAGGAAAGAAGAGGCATTATGTAAAACCTAAGAATACAAATACCTCTCTCTATAAAGGCAAATTAAGAAGGGAATGTCAAAAAATAATTATCTTGATTTGCAACAATTAATGAATGTCCCTCTTGACCTCTTCAAAATACTGCCTTATTTTGCTCAAGTAAAATGAAGCATTCAATGAAAGTTGGAAATTGATAATAGTTATATTATTTTTTTTTAATAGTTATATTATTAATCATAGTTCCTAAATGGTTATCAGTTGGTTAATAGAGGGCTGAATTTCTAATATCTTCAGTGGGTATGGAAGAAAAATAAAATAGTCTTTTTGGGCAAGTTACTCAAGTGTAAGTTTAATAGGTGTATCAATGAGCCAAAAAAAAAGTTCATAAGAACTTTGCCAGATTCAACATCTATTATCGGACAAGGAGCAGTTGAAGCCAGTAATATTTGTCTAGAATCTGCTTTCCCAATAAGGCATTTATTTTGCTGCACTTTACCAGGACAGTCTGTAAACTGTTAAGCAAATATGCCTTTATTCTCAGAGATCTCTGTCTTTCCATCATTGTTTTTTGCTTTTCACTAATGTGCACGCTGAGGCCTCTCCAAGCCCCATGAAGAGAGTCCCTTGCCATCCTCACCAAGAATCTGATTCATGAATAAGAAAAACATTCTGGAAAGAAGCCAAGATTCTCAGGAATAGAATCAGTAGAAATATTTGCCTTCTGTGTATGGGGACTAACTTTCTGAGCGCTATACTGGGGAAATTTTAGACCACTTGCACAACAAGTAGTCTTCCTCCTGTTAACTTGATCCAGTGGATGAAGAAATTCCATTAAAAAGTCCACTCCTAACCTCAACTGTTCTTTTCATTTCTAATGCTGCCAACTTCAGCACTCTTATCTGTAAGTTAATTGTCCTGACAGCAAGTTTCTATTTATCCTCGATGTTGAGATAAAAAAAATTAAGATCATCAAGAATAGATAATCCCCTAAGAATTTATCTTAGAGCTTTTAATAAGATTTTTTTAGAGAAGTTGTAAATGTGTTCATGCAGAAGTTAATTTAGTAAACAGTTATCTTAATTATTTTGATAGTTGATGATAACTTTTGGACTGGCATGTTTGTAACTTTTCAACAAACAAGCAGGCAGAAGCAGCTTACTATTCTCTATAAAAGGATAAATAATTTGATCAATTAAATACAATCCACAAAAATTAAGCTTTTGAAACAAAATGACATAAAGGTTCAAAATAAAATGGTAGGTAGAAAAATGGGCACACAGTATTGTATATACTACACGACTCATATTCTGAAAAGACATTAGCATTGAAAATACATTGAAAGGCTCATAGTAGTTATCTCATGGTTAGTAGAATTATCGTTTTAAATTTCCTTCTTTGAATTAATCAAATTCTTTGAAATAAGGTATTGTTTTTAAAAGACATGGCTATGTTTCCACCAGTTTAACATGACATTTTAATAAATAATAAAATAAATTAGTTTAAATTTTAAGTCATATACTTTTTTCTACAAACAACTTTTTTCTATCAATATTTATTTTTCTATAATCTTACATTTTTACCTTATGAAAACTTCCATAGAATAATGTCTTCACTTCATCTGTGTCAAACGTAACAGTTTGTACCTCACCCCTTGTATCCTTGTTAAAGAATGATAATGTCTTGCTAGAAGCTGTAATCAACACATAATTGTTATTAAATCAAATGCCTGGACACTCTATATTGAAAGTATTAACAAATAATTCTTGTTGGAGAATTCTCTAAAAAAATTAATAATTTCAGTTAAGATAAAATGTAATTCAAATATTTACTGATATATTTTTTAAACTTTAAACATAAAAGCATAATCAAGTAAATATATATATATATATATATATATATATATATATATATATCCAGAAGGTTCTTAAAGAAAAAGGAAAAACATAATCAAAAGTATGCATGCATGTGCCTTAAAATAAGATAAATTATAATCCTTACGATCTGCAATCACCCCAACTTGTGGTTTGTGGTCTCTGTCTGTGATCTGCCAAATTGCAAAGGGGTCATTGGGAGTTTCTGGGAGAAGTCTGAATAGTAATATAATCGTATATGAAGGCGGGAGGCCATTGGGATGTAGATCTCTGTTGGATGAAACAAAATTAATTAATTAATAAGGATTTCTCATCAGAAATAGAGGATATTTTAAATCTTTGGGCTAGAGTCTCATCATGAGTAGTATTAGACGCCATTTATAATAATCTGGCTACATATTAGAAGGGGAAAAATTTAAGAATGACCTCAAAATAGCAAACACTAAAGACCCATTATGTAAGCAGTAATAGATGATTTATAATCTGATAAAGTCACAAAAATCTGGGAAATTGCCAAATGGTCTTTCATCCTACTGTTAATAAATCATTTTTTCTAAGCACATAGATGATTATAAAACTATATAGTGATTTTAGGGTGATAAAACTTGTATCTAGGGGTGTAATTTAAAGAGAGTAAATCTTACTAAATATATTCAATTTCCAACATCAGGGGTATGAGATCATAAGCAAGATGGCTTAAGGCTTTAATTGCTCCCTCCCTATATCTAATAGTTTTTACACTTCCCAAGTCCTCCCTTAAAATCAAGTAAATCAAATAATCTCCAGAAGGTCACATGTTCCCCGAAACAAAACCAATAATAGATTTTACGGCCACGTACATGTGCAAACATTTAGTGCTGATAAAGGGGTGTGATTCAATTAAAAGGAAATGTTTCTTGGCTCTAGGGCTGTTAGACGTAAAATGTGGCCCCCTTCTAGAGTTGAGTCAGTCGTTGTTCTGGGGGAATCTCTGAAGCAGAATTAATGGTTTTCTGTCTGAGACCATTTAATAGCACGTTCTTCCTGAAGGTAGGAAAAGGGGCTTAATAATCAGCTCTTGGAATGGACTTGAGGACACGGGGAGGGGGAAGGGTAAGCTGGGACGAAGTGAAAGAGTGGCATGGACTTACATATACTACCAAATGTAAAATAGATAGCTAGTGGGAAGCAGCCGCATAGCACAGGGAGATCAGCTCGGTGCTTTGTGACCACCTAGAGGGGTGGGATAGGGAGGGTGGGAGCGAGACGCAAGAGGGAGGAGATATGGGGATATATGTATATGTATAGCTGATTCACTACGTTATAAAGCAGAAACGAACGCACCATTGTAAAGCAATTATACTCCAATAAAGATGTTAAAAAAAAAAATCAGCTCTTGAACAGAAGAGAAGCAACTCCTCCATGGATTTTGACGGAGGGCACAGAATGTCTCTTGAGGTTTCATGTCCTAGTACCACACTGCTAGTACTTCTGGAATATAACGCTGCCCTACTGTTTTTTTTTTTTAATTTTTATTGGAGTATAGTTGATTTACAATGTTGTGCTACTTTCTGCTGTACAGCAAAGTGCCTCAGTTATACATATACACATCCACTCTTTTTTAGATTCTTTTCCCATATGTATAGCACAGGGAACTCTACTCAGTACTCTGTAATGCCCTACTTCTTAAAGCATATGTTCTGGGCAAGCTGACACGATGCCTTTTGTATGTCCAAAAACTGACCATCTTCATAATATTCCACATTAAAAATAATTTCTCCATATTAATTCATTTCTCACCTAGCCCATTTTTCCCCTTTTTTAGTTAATGAGTGATTAGGAAAAAAATTATTTAATTGCATTTATGCCTCTTTCAGCCACAAGTTCTGAATCTTAAGAGGACAGCAGGCTGTCATAAGTTAAAATGTAGGAATCACATCTTGAGGTGACAGAGTTAAATGCTGGGTACTTAGGTTCACTGGTAAACCTAAAACTGTGAACCAGTGTGGTTAGCCATAAAAGAGTTAGGAACTCACAGTGTGGTCACACTACAACAATAACATCTGCTTCCTTAAAAGAAACGAGCTTTGGTTTTACTCTGAATTTTCCGTCAGCTTTCTCAGAGCATTTCAAATTTCAGGCATCATTGTCTGACCCTGTCCTAAGTTTCGGAAAACTCTATTTCTTCTTGTTCTTTTCCCTCCATAAGATGCCAAACACATATTTTTCAACATTCAAGTGTTTTCATTCTAATAAATAAAAAGTACATATTTTGGTTATTGGACCCAGGTACAAACTTTCATCCCGTAAAATAACAACATCTAGAGCTACCCAACAGATTGCCAGAGCACCAGCCAATAAAAACTAAGTGCTGCCTGTCAGATCACAGATCATGGACAAGCAAGACCACTGCAGTCTTTCATCCTCTGGAGTCGGAAACACTAGGAAGAATGCCTCTTCTCATTCTGCACTGATTCCATCCAGGCCCTCTGCACCAAGGCAGAAATGTTCAAAAGAAGAAGTTGCCTCCCTGTTTAAACAACCTCTCTTAAGAAGCATAACTATAATCCTAGACTTAAATTCAAAAGGATCAGTAATCCATCATATGGCAGACACAGGATGAGATTCTTGGGTCTCAGAGTAGCAAGCTTGAGTCCTAGTCTCCCATGTGACCCAGTGGAACACAGTTAACCCAACTGTACTTAAGGAAACTAAACCAGGTCATCCATAGGACTCTTCCGACAATTCTAAAATACCAGGGTTCTAAGACATCAGCAAAGATTCCAAGCCTCAAAAAAGCATCTGGCCCGTGGTAAGAAAGAGAACTCCTGTTGTCACACTCACGCTGTAGGCTGATGCACAAAGGCGTTCTTCTGAAGCCTGTAAGATGAGTAGCTGGGAAAAGACCCTGACTCCAAAGAGACTCCTTGCACAAAAGCAAAATTCTTTTCTGTCAGGTTGTAGGCTTCAAGCATCTTAAAACCTTTACATCAGAAAAAAACAAATATTGAAATGAGGTCATTTTAATTATCTGATTGCTTAAATCCTGAAATAAATTAGGCCGAGTATGAACGCTTACCTGGTGACGTGTAGCCATCCAAATAAATGAGAGGGCAACCTGCAAAGTACAGTGTTCTTTAAGTACGATTCACCAACAAGGTATACAAACATTATACATGCACAGAAAGCACCTGCGTACATACATCAAGTAACAGAACTGCTCATTCATTTATAAAGCATATCAATCTAACCTTTTCTAAGTTATTTTGTGTAGACTTTCCATGTGTACGTGAAATTATACTACTGACCAGTGTGACCATGTTTTCTGGACATTCTCCAGTCCAGCTGGAATTTTAGAATGTTCTTAAGAATGGTAAGACGGGGGCTTCCCTGGTGGCACAGTGGTTAAGAATCCGCCTGCCAATGTGGGGGACACGGGTTCGAGCCCTGGTCCGGGAAGATCCCACATGCCGTGGAGCAACTGGGCCCGTACGCCGCAACTGCTGAGCCTGCGAGCCACAACTACTGAGCTCGCGTACTACAACTACCGAAGCCCATGCGCCCTAGGGCCCGTGCTCCGCAACAAGAGAAGCCACCGCAATGAGAAGCCGCGCATCACAACGAGGAGTGGCCCCGGCTCGCCACAACTAGAGAAAGCCCGCACACAGCAACGAAGACCCAACGTTGCCAGAAATAAATTAAAAAAAAAAAAAAAAAAAGAATGGTAAGATTGAATTAAAGGGGGGAAATTTTTAGATATTTTTCAATAGATTAAAGAACTTTTACTGATGAGGATGATTATAATTTTTGTGACTTTCTGTTTGAATAAAAAAAAAAAAAATCCCACAAGGACTCAGAGGCAAAAAATATACCAATCAATTTTCACCGCAAAGTAAAGGAGCTGTTACAGTGGAGGATTACTGGACCGAATGTCAATATTACGACATAGTATGAGTGTGTTTCGTGTTTGGTAATTGCAATCATTGTTGCTTTTGTTGTGGTCATCCATGTACAAATGCTTGGTGTCAGTCTATTTACCTCTTGTAAAAATAAAATACAGTGTGTGTGTGTGCACGTTGTGGAAAAAAAAAAAAAAGAAATCTGAAAAAAAAAAAAGAAAAAAGAACTTTTCTCCCAGGAAACTTCAGATCTGTGCAAGGGCAGGAGGAGTTTGCCGTCACTCAGTCCTCTTCTCTGCCAAGCCACGGAGGCTCACGCTGGCCACCAAACCTCACGGTGGCAGGAGTGCAGGGGGTCCCACCCCGGGCCCTGGAGCTGGGGCAGCAGAGGGCTGCATCCAGGACCTCGTGAAATGGAAGGGGCAGCTGGTGCTCCCTGCTCGCGTGCACTAGTGCGACTCCATTCTGAGCTTCAGCGTGTAAGTTTTACCGTAAACCACTGACGTTTGTTCACTACTGCCGCCTCTAACCCGAGTTCTGAGATCTCAACATAATGTCTAATAGGGGAAAACAGAACACTTAAAAAGCATAGCCCTGCCTGGGATCAGGGGTCTGGACCAGCCACGCAACTGTCTCCATAATCTAAGACCCCCCAAGAATCAGAGTTCATGGATGGAAAGGAAGAACAAATCAACTTAAATAATCAACCTTTTGTCCTTCACTGTGTTTTAAGAGTTGAGCTTGAGGTCTCGGTATAATATGAAAAATCTACACCCAAGGAAACAAGTGGGAACCAAGTGTATTTCTACAGTGCACACTCACACAAGTCAGTTTTCTCGTGGCTCTCTTGAAGCACGGATGTTGACGGAACAAATACCAATTGATTACTAACAGGGGAAAACTTTCATCTCACGGAAATGCTTCTATAAATGCATTTCTAAGTTGAAGATTAATCTTCTCAAATGTCACAGGCATTGGGATGGTGGGAAAAGGATCTGTTCAAACACTTTATTTCCATACAAGGAACATTGCATCTTCAAGGCTAAAAATGAACCTCTGACAAGCATACAGTTAGCGTGATCTCAATAGAACAGTGATTCATCAGGTTCTCAAGTGGTTTCCCAGGATCTATTTATGCACAGACACGATCTCGTATAGGATAGGGAACGGTCTACTCCAGCGGTCCCCAACCTTTTTGGTACCAGGGATCGGTTTCGTGGAAGACAGTTTTTCCACGGACGGCGGGCGGTGGCGGTTCAGGCGGTGATGCGGGCGATGGGGAGCGGCAGATGAAGCTTCGCTCACTCACTCCACCGCCCACCTCCTGCTGTGCGGTCCGGTTCCTAACAGGCTGCCGACCAGGACCGGTCCGCGGCCCAGGGGTTGGGGACCCCTGGTCTACTCAGTAGTTACTTTTTCAAAACAACTGAGACTATGGATCCGTGTGGACCATGACTTACTTGAAGTGGCAGTTTCACAGACAAATGTGATGAGGTTGTCCTCTATCTTCTCAAAAGATTCAAAGTCATCCACAATGAACACGTGCCGTTCGCTTGGTTTGCTGGCTATGTTGGCAAGTTCATTGTAGTCGACGTCAGCCACGCCGACTACAAAGACACTGAACCCTGCAGAGCAGTGTTTATAGAGAGAATTACATATCCTTTTTTCCATCCTTTATGGTTTAAACAATTCAAAATACAATCTTATCAGAAATGATGCCATATTTTCTCAGCTAAGGCAACAAGTTCTTTTAATTGACATAAACTCTCTTTAATGAATAGGTACTTTTTCCAGGTCTTCCTATTTTCTGGCTTATAAAATTCAATTAACTGGATTTCCTAAAGTCTTAACAATTAAAAGATGAACACTTTAAGAGCGGAATGACTTAATGTGGTACTCATTTCCTTCCACACATCCACAGTCTTAATATACCCATTAATTCTGCAGCTGTCTTAGGCAACATTAACATTTCAAGCTCATGTGCCTCAGAAATCAACAATGGGCTCATTTTAAACTCCGAATTCCTGAAACTGATTTACTCAGTAAACTCAGGCTCAGAGTCAGCACTTTGACCACTTTCAAAATGGAATCTACAACTCCCACTGGCAATAAACTTTCACTTATTTAGGCTAATACAAATAAACAAAGTTTTCACTCCAAAAGCTTAATTCAACAGTAGAAAAAATAGACTATATAAAGAATTAGTTACATAATTAGATATAAATAAGGTAACTTGAGAAGCAAACATTCATAACCCCAAAGTTACATCACAAAGGAGCCTAAAATATACAGGAATCTGCTCAAAGTGCATAACATAACGGCAACAACTGATAAAAAGATCAGTGCATAGAACAATCTCTGTTGTAAGAAGACAGCATGACTTAGCACTAATCATGACTCATACTTTTAGCCAAAGACCCATGTATGTGCAGACGACAAATTCCATGTAACGAAGTACTTTACAATTTACACCACAATAAAGCATGCATAGCATAGAATTCTCTCTAAAATATGTCCACGTTGGACGCTGCCTGAAGGATTGCGGGTGTTAATGCAACTATAAAGACTTAGTGTCATCTCTAATCATCCTGAATGACTAATCCAAAGGGCAGTGTAACAAGGAGGCTTTCAGCATGTTTGATTGACAAGATCTACACCAGCAATATCTCCCTGAGGTCTCTCTGCTCCTTTGCAGTGAACCTTCCAGCAATCTGTTTGGGGTCTGCATCTGCCAGGACGTGCGAAACCTATGTCTCTCCTTGCATAGGACTGAACCAGCGTCAAGACTCATTTATGCTACGGCAGGAAGCCTGCTCGAGGATCATCCCATTACTGCTGTTGTGTAGGCTTCCAGCCACTATGCGGGACAGACCCTGAGGCACGTCGTATACAAAGAACACACCATGTCATTTCTGAGCAATTATCAAACCATTCCATGATGAAATGTAAACTAACATTAGAAGGGTACGGAATACAGAGTAAAACAGAAACTAAAGTAACATCAGTAATTTTGGTCTTTTGCAATCATTCCCGGACGTTTGAAACTGTGAAAATAATGAGTGCAATCACTAGGCATCAAACTTATGCTTGTGCCATGTGGAAAACAAACTTACGGTTACCAGGGGGTAAGGAGGGGGGGGACAAACTGGGAGATTGGGATTGACATATACACACTACTATATATAAAACAGGTAATGAATAAGAACCTGCTGTATAGCACAGGGAACTCTACTCAATACTCTGTAATGGCCTATATGGGGAAAGAATCTAATAAAGAGTGGATATATGTACATGTATCACTGAATCACTTCGCTGTACACCTGAAACTAACACAACATTGTAAATCAACTATACCCTAATAAAAAATTTTTTTTAATGTATGCTTGTGCTTACCTGACTGCTGGATGACGAAAGCCGCCTTCTTGACCTCGTCCTGTGACCGACCGTCTGTGACCACAACCAGCACCTTGGGGACATTCTTCCTCATACCACTCTCCCAGGTCAAGACCTTCTCCTTGATAAACGTGAGAGCTTTGCCTATAGAATGTGGCATGGAACACTTTAGTGTCATCTCAGGGAAGACTATCCAAGTGCCCTTAGCCACGCCCAACTGATAAGCAATTGAATGTTAGAGTTACACTCTGCCTATCACTCCAAAGGCTTTGGAGAGTAAAGGTCTGTGTACACGCTGATGAACTGCACCTGTTCTCGTGTTTCCTCCTCTGTACCGGATATTCTGGAGGGCCCCGAGGGCCAGGGCCTTGTCGTTGTACGTGTTCAGCTTAAACTCAGACTTGACCTCGTCGCTGTACTGCACGAATGAGACCTGAAAGGAAAGGCGGTTTGGTGGTGAGGGTAAGTCACCTCTTTCAACGTTTCAATTGTCAAGTGATTCTTCTAGCTGCATAATGCGAAAAAGAAGTGTATTAGGCCTGACGGAATATGGTACGCTCTTTATAGCTAATACAACTACTGCTGTCTCACTAAATTCTCTAATTTCTGATCTTCAGTGAAAGTGTCAGTAATTGAAATTAATAATGTACATGCACTGTATTTATTCTCTAGGATGTAAGAAGGGATGGATAAAACTGGAGAGCAATGAGATTCCAAGATTAGAAATGAGAACATACCATCCTGAGCTCAAATGTTGGCTAAGCAATTGCTTCTCAGACAACTGACCCTCTGCACTGACCATATCTATTCTTCATGGTAATATAAAAATGGCACGTGTGTGATAATAATCAGCACTCATCACAAACTCAGTGACAGTGTGATTTAGTGGAAAGAATAAAAGCTTTATAGTCAGGATTCAATGGGCTCAAATCTTAGCGCTGCCAGTTAATAGCTTTGTGACATTGGGTAGGTTCCCAACATCTCTGGGCCTTCGTTTTTTATCAGTAAAATGGAGATAATTATACTTACTTCTATGGCCAGTTTAAGGAATGAGAATCATGTATACAAAGTAGCTGGCACATAGAAGTTAATAAAATATGGTAGCTTTTTTTCTTATTTTTTATCAGAAATCTTAATTTCTAAAAGGATTTCAAAAAAGGCTTACTTGCTCACACTTTAAATTAAGACTATAACTAGCCTGACATTTTACTCTTCTTGGGTTGGAATAACATCTACAGGATTATTTGGGGATTTGAAATTTAATACATTCCACAAAGCATTATTCCATAAAAGAAGACATGATTTGTTTATGAAATTATTTGTGGTTTATGTCAGAAATCTCTTATTTTCATAACATCTCTAAGATGTACCTGTCTAAATAAAGAAGAAAATTCACCAAGAGAAATGGGAAGGGAAAGAGAATTCAGAAAAATAATAATACAATACAGTCTCTTGCCTTAAGCAGTCAATGATTTAGACAGAAGAGAATCACACAAATAATGACAATATAAAGAGATACTTGCCGTAACAGCAACACAGACAAAACCCTTCAGGAGTCTGAAATGCCTAAAACTATCAAGGCAGCCTCTCCAGAAAGGGTGGAATTGAAGTGGGTCTTCAAGGTTACAGAACCCAGGTAGTAAGTAACAGAGCCACTGGCCCTGAGTCCAGGGGTATGTTGGGAGTGGAGGAGATTCTCAGCTTTACTGGTGGGTCAGAGCTAAGTGAGGAATTATTCTTTGAGGTGTGCCATGGAAGGATTAATTTTTCTAAGTTCCCACTCTAGTAAAAGCAATAAATTTGGAGTGATTCCAAAGCAAGATAATTGGTAGCTATCATTGTAGGAAAACAAATTAATTTCCCTTTGAGTTAACAATGGCCTTTCTTCTTCTGGTTCAGGTAATATCTGCAATGTCATGATAGAGGGGGCAGTAGGGTTCCACACACCCGCCTCCAGTCACTATCTATCACTGAATCTTCTGACTTAACGGGGTACAACAACCACAATGCACTTAACTTCCAGAACGTAAAATGACCTTTTAGGAAAATGTACCATTGTCAGAAGATTTAAGCAGGAAGTTATTAGACTCCCCTAAATTCTGCAACAGGAATATCATCTAGCCAAGAGAATACCTAGAGGAATATTTATTTTTCTATTTATTTATCATTTGCACCCAAGTCCTTCCCAAATGTCTATGTGTAAAGAAAAGAGAAAATAACAAAGTCAAAATGGAGTTTATACTGAAAAGTCTTTCTACTTAAAAGGTTGAAGGAAATAGCAAGACATTACACATGAATAACCTTTGAAACGACACCCACCTGAATTCCAGCAGGACTGATTTCATCAAAGGCTCCCACAGTATTGAAGATGAATTTTACAACTTTGTTAAAATTATCATCCCCGATACTCCAGGAGGCGTCCGTCAAGAATACAATATCTGCCTTGGCCCCTTTGCACACTGGGGGAAAAACACAGAGGAAGCCCCAAATCTCATGAATTCTTTCATTTCAGTGAAGTTACACAACTGAGAAACGTAATCTAACACCCTGCTACTCCTCCAAGTGCGGTTCAGCAGCAACGGCATTGCCTGGGAGCCTGATAGAAATGCAGAGTCCTGGGGCCCACCCCAGACTTCCTGCATCCGAATCAACGGTAGCAAGGTGCCAGATGATTCACGTGCACAGTGAAGTCTGAAAAGCGCTAGTCTAACTGGCCCCCAATTTCTGCTCTGGAATTACTCCATCTCCTCACTCTACACGCATATGCTCCCTCCTCATGGGATTCTTCAAGTAGCTTCAAACAATAACTAAGGCGGAAATCAAGTGAAAAAACAACCATGCTCAGAACTTAAGAAGAGTCCTCAGTGGGTTTGGAGATTTTTGTATATAATTATCAAAGACTTGGTGTAGATGAGGTGTCTTTTCATTTTAAATTAGGCCACTAGAATTTTATGGAGGGAGGGAAGGGATGGAATAAAATAAAGAAACACCTTTAATTAGAATCTTCAGACTTGAAAGCTAAAAATTCTGAAAGTAAAAATTTAACATTTTAGTGATAAAAACTTACCGTGTAGAATGTATAACACCAAGAATGAGCCCTAATGTAAATATGGACTTTGGGTGATAAAGATGTGCCAATATAGGTTCATAGAACGTATCAAACGTCCCACTCCGGGTTGGTAGGGGGCATGTTGAGAGTGGAGGGAAGCTGTGCATGGGAGGGGGCAGGGCATGTCGGGACTTCTGTGTACTTTCAGCTCAAATTTGCTGTGAACCTAAAACTGCTCTAAAAAATAAAGCCTATTAAGAAAAAAACCTTAACATGTCTTTTTTTTTTTCAAAATTCACACTCTTATATGTTGTGGAATACGAATACACCAGAGAAGTAAGTCATTACCACCAAAAAGGTAACAAACATATCCATCACCCCCAAAAGTTCACTGGTGTCCTTTTATAATAGTCTCTCCCTGTCAGTCCTCTCCACACCCCTTCCCATCCCCAGAAAATCACTGATCTCCTTTTGACATGATAGATTAATTTGCGTTCTCCAGAATTTTATATAAATGGAATCAGACAGTATCTTTCTTTTTTCCTCGGGCATCGTGAACCCAGCAGCATTATTTGGAGATTCATCTACGTTGTTGCGTTTAACAATAGCTTGTTCCTTTCTCTTGCTGAGAAGAATTCCATTTATTCCATTATTGCTTATTATTTCACTTTTTGATGAACATTTGGGTCATTTCCTGTTTTTTTCCAATTACCCGGTTTTTTTTTTCTTACAAATAAAACTGCTATGAATATTCATGTAGAAGTCTTTGTGTGAACATATGCTTTCATTTCTCTTGGTTTAGCACCTCATAATGAAATGACTGAGTGGTACCGTAGGTTTATGTTCAACTTGAAGAAACTGCCAAGCTGTTTCCAGTGCAGTTATACATTTTACACTCCCACCAGCAGTGTATGAGGGTTCTAGTTACTCTACGTCTTTGCCAACACATGGTCATTTTAAGTTTAGACATTCTAATAGGTGTAGTAGTATCTCATTGTGGTTTTGGCTTGCATGTCTCTAATGACTGATATTGAGCGTTCATATATCTTCTTTGGTAAAATGTCTTTTCAAATTTTTTGCTCACTTATTAAAATTGGGTTGTTTGTATTTTTATTCCTGTGATTTGAGAATTACTTATGTAACATGGGTATAAGTATTTTAGCAGATTATGTGATTTGTAAATATTTTCTCCTAATCTGCGACTTGTCTTCTCATTCTCTTAACAATGTTGTTCAAAGAGAAGTTCTTAATTTGGATGAAGTACAATTTATCAATTATTTCTTTGCTCACATTTTTGGTGTGATATTGAAGAAATCTTGGCCTAATTTCAGGTCACAAAGACACAAAGGTTTATAGATTAATTATTATATGTGGGCTTATGATCCATTTTTTTAAATGTTTTTTTATCGTGGTAAAAGCCACATAATATAAAACATACTATTTTAACCACATTTAACTATACAGTTCAGTGGCACTAAATACCTTCACATTGCTGTGCAACTCTCACCATCATCCATCGCCCTAATTTTCTACCTTCCTAAACTGAAACTCTGTCCCCACTAAACACTAACTCCCCATTCCCCCTCCCCACACCCCTTGCCCTCCTGCCCCTGGCATCTACCAACGTACTTTCTGACTCTATGAATTTGACTCTTCTAGGTACTTCATTTAAGTGGAATCAAACAGTATTTGTCTGCACCTACCGTATACTGGAATGCATTTTTAAGGTAAATTTAATATATGCCCTACAAACAGATTGTACCTTCTTTTTTTTTTTCCCCTGTGCTATACAGTAGGTTCTCAATTAGTTATCTATTGTATACATAGTAGTGTATATATGTTGAATCCCAATCTCCCAATTTATCCCACCCCCTTTCCCCCCCCTTGGTGTCCACATGTTTGTTCTCTACGTCTGTGTCTCTATTTCTGCTCTGTAAATATGTTCATCTGTACTATTTTTCTAGATTCCACATATACGCGTTAATATATGATATTTGTTTTTCTCTTTCTGACTTACTTCACTCTGTATGACAGTCTCTAGGTCCATCCACGCCTCTGCAAATGGCACAATTTCCTTTTTATGGCTGAGTAACATTCCATTGTGTATACGTACCACATCTTCTTTATCCATTCCTCTGTTGATGGACATTTAGGTTGCTTCCATGTCCTGGCTATTGTAAATAGTGCTGCAATGAACATTGTGGTACATGTCTCTTTTGGAATTATGGTTTTCTCTGGGTATATGCCCAGGAGTGGCATTGCTGGATCATATGGTAGTTCTATTTTTAGTTTTTTAAGGAACCTCCATACTGGTCTTCATAGTGGCTGTATCAATTTACATGCCCACCAACAGTGCAAGAGGGTTCCCTTTTCTCCACACCCACTCCAGCATTTACTGTTTGTAGATTTTTGGATGATGGCCATTCTGACCAGTGTGAGGTGATACCTCATTGTAGTTTTGTTTTGCATTTCTCCAATAACTAGTGATGTTGAGCATCTTTTCATGTGCCTCTTGGCCATCTGCACGTCTTCTTTGGAGAAATGTCTATTTAGGTCTTCTGCCCATTTTTGGATTGGGTTGTTTGTTTTTTTTGATATTGAGCTGCATGAGCTGCTTGTATATTTTGGAGATTAATCCTTTGTCAGTTGCTTCGTTTGCAAATATTTTCTCCCATTCTGAGGGTTGTCTTTTCGTCTTGCTTAACATGTCTTTAAGCCAAAAATATTTACTGAATTCCTTTCAACAGTCTAGAGAAACACATTACTATTTTATCCTATAATAATACACCTTTAATTTTTAATTTTACTTCTTTAATAGGCTTAATAAAGCCATAACACTCTAGAGCCTTCTAAGAGAAAAGAAAAATACTTTCAATTAAATGTTGGAAACAGAATGTGGGAAAAGAATAAACCAGTCGTTAATTAGCTAAAACTTAATTTGATGAAGCACTGAGCATTGCCCCAAATTACTGAGAGACCAATCTTAATAGCTCAGTCTATGTCTTTTTACCAGTTCACTACAAGGGACAATTATGTCTCCAACTTTGGTGAACAGAAATTTTCTAGCTTTGTGTAATCCAGGGCCCTTCTCAGGTCAGAAGCCAGGAATTTCAAAGCCAAAGGCCCCTGCAAATTTAGCCCAAAAGGTTCCCAGTGCCTGTTGATGCCAGCAGCCACAAGAAAGAAATGCCCGCCATGTGACAATGGATCATTTAAGGCACCCCTAGACCTTCATCTGCAAAATCGAGGCAACAGAGTTCCAGCTGAAGAGGCGGAGTGGTTTATGATTGGTTTTATTCACACTAAAATGGGCCTGGAGCAGAAGAGCAAATGACTGGTAATCTTTGCCTTTAATTGAAAAACTCTTGAGCAGGAATAATAGGTCAGAAATGTTCTGTATCAACTGCATCGGTAAGAAGGCTATCAATCCCTATCAGCTGGATGCATTGCCTAATAGCAGTGCTTACCTTCCCGGGCTGGTGGAATCGTGGGAGGGGGAGGAGGTGTAGGTGGCTCTGTAGGAGCTTCTGTTGGTTTTACAGCTAGAATTAAAAGTAATAATTAGAAAAACGGAACATGTGCACATTTCATATCTCAGAAAGTAAATTTTAAGAGCCATTTAGGTCCTCGATAACAAAGCAAGTGTCATGGGCACTGACATACTGGGAATCCTATCTTATCCAAAATTGGTACCATCGGTAGTCACTCAACATTGACTACAGCAGCGCGAAGCGGAGCCCAGATGCAAAGGGAGAACGTAAGACCTTCAGATACAGTCAGATGAGCAAAGGTCACTAATACGGATACATGTTCACCTTCTCACTGTCAGCTAGAGCCAGCTCTCCCTCCTTTAGGTCTTTCCTTACAATTACGCCAACTCTAACAGGGGCAGCACGGATTTGCTGCAGATAAAGGTGCTGCACCAGCCACAGACGCCACTTCAAGGACCTGCCATCATGTCACTATTGCTGCTCGTAAGGAGAAGTGCCACACAGGAGTCACTTAGGTCTCCCACACCCAGAGCATCCTACTCTGAAGCCTTACAGAGACCCCCCAGATTACTCAAACACTTACTAGTATGTTCTTTGACAGAGACACCTGGTCCCTCAAGATTTGGTGTCTGCACAAAGACAGTGACGCCATAATCAACGTCTGGTGACAGGCCGGTGAAACAGTGACTGGTTTCTGACCCACGCACGGTAATCTCCTGTCCTCTTGTTCCTGATGAGGACAGCAGAGGAAAAATGCCAGTGTCACCAGTAATTATATTTAAAGACCTTTTGATACATCATTTTATAAATAGAACGACACCTTTACGGAAGTTTTAAATGTGGCTACTATGTGCTCCAGGTCATATTTTTGCACACGTACCATCTGCAGGGCTCAGTTTCAGCCTGTAGGAAGTGGCTGCCCGGTGAGCTGACCATCTAACACAGAATGTATCCCACCCGACCTGGTAAGTTTTCAGATCTGTCACATTCAAATATACTACAAGAGAAGGACAGAAAGAAATAGATTTACTTCATAAATAAAGGCAAAAAGCATACTTTTAATCACAACACAATTTTAAAACTTCCACTGTGGCTGAAAAAAATAATGTCTAAAGTCTCACATTGTTTCTTCATGAGAAACATACATGAAGCAAACACGAAAACATGGTATTGTCAAAACCGACCTCCCTTCCTATGACTGATTTTCAAGGGAAGGAAAATCCACATTCAGGCGTACCTCTGAGATACTGCAGGTTCAGTTTCAGACCACCAGAATAAAGCAAATATTGGTACAATAAAGCGAGTGACACAAATATTTTGATTTCCCAGTGCATAAAAGTTTTATGTTTACACTATACCATAGTTTATTAAGTGTGCAATAGTGTTATGTCTAAAAAAATAATGTTCATACCTTCATTAAAAACACTTTATTGCTAAAAAATGTTAACCATCATTTGAGCCTTCAACAAATTGTAATCTTTTTGCAATAGTAACATCAAAGATTACGGATCTCCGATCACCATAACAAACATAATAACAGTGAAAAAGTTCGAAATATTGCAAGAACTACCAAATGTGACACAGAGACATGAAGTGAGCAAATACTGATGGAAAAATGGCACCAGTAGACTTGCTCCATGCCGGGTGGCCGCAAACCTTCAATTTATAAAAAAACACCGCATCCGCCAAGCACAATACAGCCAAGTGCAATGAAACGAGGTCTGTCTATAGCCCCTCTCAACACAATGAATGTCAGTGACACCTCATGAAAAATAATAAAACAAATTTTCTGAAAGGCTATCTGCTAAGTCCTCAAATAGCCATTAAAGCACTTGATGACAACAAAATCTATCTGTAAGCTGAATCAGTCATCATGGCATTTATGTGAAAACTTTCAATTAGATCAATACATTTAGGTAATATACGTTTAACATCAAATGTCAGGAAAAACCACATAGCATCCCACATGGATAAAATCATAATTTTTATAATTTTTATCTTTTAGAATTCAAAATGTATTTTCTATAAAACAAACATATCATTATACATTTTGTATACTTGATTATATGACGTAAGTATTTGTTTAGCTGGACACAAAAGAGTTACCTACTCAATGCTGAGGAAACATGCGTAAGAAAAAGAAAGAAAATTAAAACAGACTGACCTGGTCATTTATACTACACTTTTTCTTACAACCACAAAAAACTACGTGACTCACATGTAGTGCCTTGGTCCGTCAGAGGGACACTGAGTCCAGAATCATACTGAGCATAAACATTCACGTCATAGGTGGTGCTGGGGTTGAGATTGTGTAACGTGTATGATGTCACTTCTCCAACAAAGACCTCCATGGGCTCATTGGAACCTTTAATAACAATCACAAAAATACATAGAAATATGCCATCCCTAGTCTCAAATTTTTCTTAAAATCAAATAACTTATACTCAAATGATAGTATGAACACCATTAATTCCATAGCCCTTATGCACATGCTCCCCGTAATACACGCTGCATTACGTAGTGAATACAAAACTGTAAGCAGAGACCGAAGCCTTTTCCTTGTTATTCTCAAAGCATAGCACACTAGCTAGCACGTGTACTAATGAATGTAGCATGTCTGTAATTAATGTCCCTTTAACGAATAAATCATCACACCGTCAACTACTCTAGACTCTCAAGCCTCTTCTTTACGCTCCAGTTTGCCAGCACAGTGCTTTGTACATACTGGGTGCTCAATTAACATTTTTCTGCTGTAGAGATAATTTAAGAACGTCTATCTCCCACCCCGTTCCATGCAATGTGGTTACTGAAAGTCCTCCACCTTGAAGTTCCCTCTCCATTTCTTGCACAGGCTCACATATCCTTACACTTGCCTTCTCTCCTTTATTTTTTTCTAGTTCACATCCTTCCTGGGTGCATGGAAGATGCAAATTTACTATAAAAGGATTTTGCTTCCATTTTGCTAAACATATAGACAGAAGGTGGAAACATAGATGGCGAATAACTTAATAGAGGGGACATCCATTTAGGTGAAAGTGTCAGTGGGAAGCTGAAAGCAAGCCTGCCGTGACTAAACTAAAATGCACATGCCCCGAATGGAATAACACCTTGACCTGATGGGAAAAATACACAAGTTTATACTAATTACATACTCATTATTTCACAATCATAATAACATATAGGTTGTCTGAACACAGCTTCAATTTGTGCAATTTTATGAACCAGATCAGACGTTTTAGTCATGCAGATTAACGGGAGTGGCATCTAAACCCATAGTAACAATGATACTTTAGACCACTGGCTTAAATACTATTTCCAGAAACGTTACCTCTGGTAGGAGAGGACTTGATGTGATAACTGAACTATCAGGAGAATCTAATCATGGGGGATGCAACAAAGAACACCCTCACGCACAAATAACCCTCCAGTGCATTTCTAAGATGATAAAGGTGCTTCCTTACCCACTGGCTTATACACAATTTTATATCCGAGAACGGGAGATGGTGAAGGATCCCAGGACACTCTGAATCTCGTATACCATTCATCTGAGATGTGTATGTTCTGAGGAGGAAGTAATCCCACTGGAAACAAATATTGGCACACGTTACTGACCTTTTATTGACAAACGAGGAGAGAGCACAGAACTTTATGAGTATTGACCATGAATATTGACGGTGCAGCCTCATGAGAGCAAATTAATAATATCCCATATTGTCCCGCTCCAGAAAACAATTAAAACGTATTGAAATGTTCAACAGAAACTTAGTAGTTTTCCAAATTCAAACAGCAAATCAAATGGACTCAGGAACTGGTGATTTCTAGAACTGGATTCAGAATTATAAAAAGTAAAAGAGATCTCATACCATTTTTTTGAACGTTATAGATCACAGATTGTTAGAGCCAAAAAAATGAATTTAATCCAACCATCTTATCACAAAAATAAGATATGATTTGCCCAAGACCACACAGCTAGCTAGTGACCAAAACGAGGTTCTTCCCCAGCACCACTATAACCTCTACCAACATAACCTAGAGTAAATGCTCACACCTCCAGAGCACTACCCAACTCTACCCCCTATTAGATCAATGCTGTGAGGTAGGCTGTTAGTCAGCCCCTGAGTTATTATTCACAGCGTTACACAAATAAGGACTCAACTTCAAAAACTTTTTTACAAGAGAAACCAGAAGTGGCTTTGGCCCTTCCTAGAAAACTAAAGATCTAGTAGAGATTTGTTTATGTTCTTGATTATGCATAGAATTCTGAAATACGGCATTTCCTCCAGAAAAATACCAAAATACGTTCTGAAACCTAAGGGAAGAGTGACAATGGGAAGCTGTTAAATTAAAATCATCTTGAGTCGCTACATGGAGTCTCTGTTGACTCAGTCCTGTAGACAACAGGTGTCAATAAATATACAAACTCCTGGCCTCCAAAGACTGAGCTGAAACACTCTGGTCCTGCTTTTCTCTCAGGAGTTTTCAGATGTTACCTCTCCCAAATCCTGTAATGTTGTCAAGATCATTTAAGTAGAAAAAGAGTTTGGGCAATTAAGTGTAGCAAGGAGCCTGAAATCATGTGACTTAAGTGGATTTTGGCTGAACGAAGTGGAAAAGTGTCTTACCCACGTCTCCCAGTAACGGAACCCAGCGGACCCATGGCCCAGCCCACCTTCACGCTCAGCCAGGGACTCTCAACTTTGCCTGCACACTAGAACTTCGGCAGGTCTGGACCACGTCTAGACCCTTAACATCAGTATCTCTCGGGGTGGCGTCCAGGCGTAAGCCTTTTTAAAGGTCTTCAGATGATTCCAGCAACCAAATTAGAGGACTTTTGATCTAAACCATAAGAAACTGCCATCCACACAGGCTAGAAAAGGGGCCTGAATCCTGGTAATCCATTAGTACAATAGAAAAAAAATTTTTTTTAAAAAAAGCTAAATTTGTAAAGACAGAAGATGATTACTAATCATCTTGCTTCTTTTTCATGACTTAAGATTCTATGGTGATGGGGTCTTTTTTGCTGACACTTAATTGACTGAGTTAACAGCTACAGCCTTAACTGATACCACACAAACTAAAACATTATTCAGTGACTAGCCAGTGGTTTTCCAAAGAATAAAACTATCTCAAGCAAAGCAAAATATGCAGATTTGTGTCTCGTTTTCCTTCTTTCAGTGGACCTTTAAAAAGTTAATAACACATTCCGTTGTCATATCATTCTGACAAAATTCAATATCTAATACAAATGTTAATGCAGTATCAATGGAGTGTCTGAGATGTATATACTCAAATACTACCAAATTTAAAGATTATAAAAGGTTTAAGACATTTACCAGTTCTTCCATTTCCTGTCAAATGGGTACCATCTCCATCTTCATAAACAGCAATAACAGTAATTTTATATGGGGTATCAGATTGCAGGGGCTGTAGCATTACATTGTTTCTTCTGCCTGGGACAGTGGTCTGCAGGGGAAGTTAAATTATGAAGTTATCATCGGCTAGAGGACTTCCAGATCAATACTTTTGTATGCATCCCCATAAACGGTAATGTTTTCCTCATGGTTTCTTTTTCTTGCACAATGCTCAAGGCGAGGCAAACTGTCTACCACTGTGCGGCACGGGAAATGGTTTTAGAGTCAGGCAGGTCTCAGCTCAAATCCCGCATCAGCCACCTCCCAGTCCTGTGGCTCAGCGTCTCAGAAGGATGGAAGCCGTGAGGATGAAAGGCAGTATCTCGTACAGCACCTCCACACACGTGACTGTGCTCCCCTCCTTCCCCGCTCCGCCATGTGTGTCAGTTTCGTGGTGCTCCTCCCACAAATATGCACCCTGCGCCCACCGTGGGCCAGGTGTGGTACCAGCCGCTGGGAGCCCACTGGGGAGCAAAAGCGGACTCAGTTTCTGTCTTCAAGAGCATCAGTTTTGGCTTCCCTGGTGGCGCAGTGGTTGAGAATCTGCCTGCCAATGCAGGGGACACGGGTTCGAGCCCTGGTCCGGGAAGATCCCATGTGCCGCGGAGCAACTAAGCCCGTGTGCCACAACTACTGACCCTGCGAGCCACAACTACTGAGCCTGCGCTCCACAACGAGAAGTCACCACAATGAGAAGCCCGCGCACCGCAACGAAGAGTAGTCCCTGCTCGCTGCAACTAGAGAAAGCCCGCGTGCAGCAACAAAGACCCAGCGCAGCCAAACATAAAATAAATAAATTTATATTAAAAAAAGTATCAGTTTTGCTAATATTAATTAGGGGAAAAAGAGGAAATGGAAAATACATTCAGCTGCCCCCACGAAGAGCAAGTGAACCAGACAGGCCTCTCAGTCTCTCTTCCAACTCTATGCTTTGCTTCTACAAAAAACAGGGATCACTTAAACCATGAATTCCAGCATGGAGTCCCCTAATTCCAAATGGTGAATTGGGAGGGAAATTACATTTTTAATGTTTTCAGAAAGTGACGGGAAATTGCGTATTTGTCCATGGCAAGGCTGAATAAACACTAAAGCAGGAGCTTCTCTGCTTTGGCAAACTAAGTGTGGTAACACCGCTTACCCCATCCTGATCAGAAACTCTTAAATGGCCGTTACATGGGTTTCTGGTTAATAAAAATAGGAGCTTGAATTAAAGCCTAATATATCAAGTTCAAGTAGATATCATATTTTATAACATGGGGATAGTGAAGGGAGAACCATCAGAGAGGATGTATGTGGCAAAATGGCTGCAAACCACAGACCTCACTGCCTTACAATCAACATTCTGTGTAAGAGTCTACTAAACTATCACATCAATGAATCACTAGACTTTAAAGAAAGTCGTGAGTTCTTCCATCCATAACGGATGGATGTACATACTGAGGGCTAGGAGGAAGTTAGAAGAAACTTGAATCTGGTTCTGGAGTGACAAAATATGACACTCAAAAAGTTTAAAGCTAATATGAGAGTATGTATACTCCAAAACCAAAGTGTACCCAAAAAATGTTAAATTCAGACCAAAGAGAGCTTGATTAGCCCTGGAGTATTGAAGGGAGACCTTGTGGAGGAATTGTATTTCAAGAAAGGTTAAGATTTAGAGAGTCACATAACTCGAACATTAAGTTAGGTAGCTCAGAATAATAGGTACCATGTTTCACCGACTCAGTTCCTATGGTATAATTAGATAGTTAGAAATACACATTTTTATGAGATAAGATAATTTTTCAACCTGTGCGTAGAAGAGAAATGAGCCCAAAGATACTGATTGTGCAGGTGGCCCCAAGATCACATCAGAGAAAGATTCAACTGTAATCACAGCACTTCCTAAAGAAGAAAGCTTCCTTTCACCCTCCAACCTGGTGAGAGATTACAAAATGCTCAGATGAAAGAGTGACAGACTCACGTATTCATCGATTGGGTCACCAACGGTGGGAGAATAAATGATCCTGTATTGCTGAACCGGCCCATCAGCGTGGTCCCAGGCTACCGAGAGGCTGTTGGTTGTCTCCCCAAAGACTCTCAGATTTCTTGGTCCACTTCGTGGTACTAAATAAATAAATACAACAGAGTTGGTTTCCTGTCTCTGACCATAGTGGACACAGGGGTGGAGGGAGGGGTATGAAAGAATGGAACCCAGGGCAGAGTAACTGTACCCTGGTACCTCCCCACTCTCTGGGTTGCTTACTCCCTTATGATGAAATACACATCTACGGCTCTAATGTGAAACCATAAACAGTAGAAAGTGCTGCATTCAGAGCTACGATTACATGTGACAGAGACAGAGAGCTTCCAGTGACAGAGAGCTAGGTTTGAACCTGAAAGTACAGACTGGGAGAGAAAGGGATTATTTTAACTGCTATAACCACCTCCTGTTTAACGAAACAGAGAGGCCGTGCCCTAACACTTCCAAAGTGCCCAGTTGGTGAGAAGACCCACCGCAGGCAGAAGGGAAGAAACCCCTCCTTAACTGGGGTCCCAGATGAGAAAACGGCCAAACGACATCACTCAGCTGGGAGGGCAGTCATGGGCCCAAGGCTCCAGGCTGAACGTGACTGTGGGCAACCCAGCGCTCCCCTCACCTGAGCAAGGTAGAGGCGATTCCCCACACCCCTCACTCACCACCCACCCCCCCCCAGGCCTCCCGCCCCAAGTCACAAGGGAACCCGGTGGAGAAAGGATTTCCGCCTCACGCGTGCGGCCCTGGGCAGGGCTGGGATTCCCCTCTGCGTCCGGGTAGAGGGCAACGATGTTCACGGAATAGGGTGTGTCCGGAATCAGCCGCTCCAAGTGCACCGTGCGGGTGTTTCCTGGCACCACGATCTGGAGGGGAGGACACGCCAGATTCTGCTTGACCACAACCCAAATGCTTACTGAGTCTTTTATTAGTCGGCATGATAATGTTTACAGTAAAAGGCTGAGCCCAGCACAGCAGAAACCAGCTTCTGTGCTACCTCATGAGACCTGCCCAAGCCACACTGTTAAATGCAATTTATCCTCAGAAATTTCCTCTCCAAAATGTTAGTTCATACTTGACCCTTAGTGACTTCAACTATCTCCCATTTGTGTTCATTATAAAGGTTCTCAAATACAACATCCAGGGCTCAATGACAGTTACCCAAAAGCATCCCGAATGTTAGATACACATAAAAGGGACCACACACACACACACACACACACACACACACACACACACACACTGGTAAAACAGAGAGCTACTCCATGCAATGGATAAGGGCAGTACTGTCTGAATGTGTCCTACCATACACAGGGACATACAAATCAATATTCTTACAGAGCACATCTATCTCTCCTCATTTGTTTACCTTTGTTCGTCGTCATTTTTTATTTTGGTAAAGACTTGTAAATTAAATTAGTCTATAAATTTACTTTCCCACAGGTGTTCTATCCCTTGTCAAATTAGTAATTTCTGATCTCAAAATTATTAATCTACTTAGAAAACTGCATAGTACTATGAATTGAAGATAGATTGGGCAACCTGTTAAGAGCCAATGAACGCAAACTTTAAGGTATTTTCATAACAAAGACGTGTATGTTACAACAAAAGCCCATACTGACGAGGTCTAGCAATGATTTGCATTCACTACTGGGGCTTTTAACTTATATAGCTAATTTGCATTTTTCCAAAATTCATTTTTGCTAACTAACCCTATCGTTAATACACCTACTTTAATTCATCAAAAGCAATCATTTAAGCCTTACACATGGGCATGGCCGTGGCTTGCATCCTCACAGGCAACCAAACAGGACACAAACTTGAGACTAAGCTCATCAGGAAAGGAAGTTTCCAGGACACCCGGTGCCACACCAACTGACTTATTGTTGCTGGCCAGCAACTAGAGCAGGAGGCACAGTAAAATCTACAGCATTCTTCTGTCGAGCTCTACGACGACAGCATGACTTACAGATTCCGAGGGTCTCGGGCCAGCCAGGGGCGAATACACGACGCGGTACTGCTGCACCGGCCCAGGCGCCGAGTCCCAGCGAACGTCCAGGCTGTTTGGCGTTGGATTGTACACTTGGACGTTTCTTGCCAGCCCTCTCACCACTGAGGAAAGAAAAGCCAACACATATTTCTTACATCTGTTTACATATGTCAAGCTTTTGCTATCACTTCTCCAAAACTTCTACTCTGTAACAGGATAAAATACTGTCCTCCTTAAACTTCTAATTATCTACACACAAAAGCAGATTAAAATTCTCCAAATCCAAATGTAGTCAAAATTAGCCAACTATGTCCTTGGTCTATATGGAAGCAAAGTGGTTGCCAATAAAAACAAGCTAGTAAAAGCACAATGATAGCACTGGGTTGGCCACGAAAGAACAAGGGGCAAGGGACAAGATGCTTCAGTTTTCCAACACAGGTAATGGAGAGACAGAGGATTTTATAGCTCTGCCTTCTAGGTAAAAACTGACAACACCGATGAAGCCATCTAATTCCATCAGCTACATTCACCCATTCATTCCTTCTCATTCAACAAATAGATACTGAATGTCTTCTGTGATTAAAAGAAAAGGCAAAAGGAGGGAGAAAAGATACACTCAGTTCTCAGTTACCTGCCCCAATAGGGACTTAGAAAACATGCAAATTAAATCCATGTATTAACCCCAAACTCTAGTTTAGCCAATAAAATCATCTTTCCAGACCGCTAATCTTTTGCCAAAAGAAGTCATCTGTATTTGCTCTCTTTTAGCCATCAGCAAGTGTATTTTTAAAGCCAAAGAAATATTTATAGGTATGCCCCAAAGCCTTTAAGCAGTACTAGAAAGAATTGTAAAACCACTATACGCTGCTTTCTCAAGATGTTAATGGCAAATGAAAGCACACGGATTTTCAACGCCAAAAAGCACTTCATCAGCAAACCAGAGAAATGTGCGATCAAGTAATGTGATGAACAGATTTCAACAATCGACGCTACGCAAGCCAATTACAAAACACTGCTTCACACAAATTTATAAGGCACAAAGCAAAGCTCATGAACTTTTGTGAGTGAAACAGAATACTGGTGATTACATACACATTTATAAATCCTGAAATTATCATTTCAGAAGAAGAATGCCATTATAACTTTTTATTTCATACACTAAAATATTAACAGTTGGTGGTGTTTGGATGGTAAACTATGGGTAATTTTTATGTTTTTGTTCTATCATGAATTTTCCAAATTTTCTTCAGTGGGCCTATATGGCCTTTACACGGAAAAGCAAAGCGTATCACGAAAAAGCTATATTTTTCTGCCTTCTTACTTACATGTCCTTCCAGTATCTGATATGCGTCCTCCATCACCTTCAGAATAAACGGGAATGACTGTAACAGTGTATGAGGTATCTGGCTGCAGATTCCTAAGAATGGCATAATTGGTATTCCCAGGGATTGGTACCTAAAGATTTTAATAAAATGTAAAGTATCTGATTTGAAAAGCCTGTCAAAGAAATAATACTGCAAATAATATAATACTCAAAATATTAACTCAAGACCAAGTCAAGAAGCAAGTTCTGTAATATCGGGATGTAACGACGTGCCCCCAGACGAACTGTTATAAGAGTCTCTGAAGAAAGACTTCTCTACACTCACCCCAGGCTCCCTCTCAGAACTCCCTGGAAGGATTACTTCCCCCAGCCCCAATCCCCCGCAAAAACTCCCTGATCACCCAGGCACAAGACACCAACCTACCGCCCTCTGTCAAGTCCTACTAAATGAATATGAACTTCCTCAGCACTAAGGTAAATTGGTTATCTCTTTAGCTCCACTTTGCAATCATTCGGCTACAGCTAAAACAAACATGCTTTTTTCCCTACAGGAAGTAAGTACCAGTTCCTCCGGACCGCCTGCTGTGGGTGCGTAGAAGAGCTTGTACTGGCGAGGATTGCCCTCTGCATGGTCCCAGCGAACGTTCAAAGTGCTGGTGGAAGGGTCGTACACTCTGAGGTTCCTTACAGTATTCAAAGGCTCTGAAATGCACGGAAAGCCCATCACAGTGCGGTCCTAACAACCCAGCACTCACAGAACACAGGTTCCCTGATGCCTCCCCACCCCACAAACATTTGTTGAAGTCCTGAATAAGTGAAAGAACGTCTGTGATCATCTGACACATGTCTCATCTCTCCAGAGAGATTTTGGCCCCTGAGCGGTTTTTGTTTGTCTTATCCTAGAAAGTAATAAACGTCTTTCTCCTTGAACAGAGACAGATGACTCCAAGTAAGGATATTGAAAACAATTAAGATCATTATTAACACGGCTTTTAAAAGATTAGCAAAAGGCTGTGTCACCCCAGGGTTTCCAGAGGAAGATGTGATTCCATCCCCGCGAACGTTATGTAAAGAGCCGTGGGAGTCTGGGTTCACTTACTGGTCTTGCCCCTTCCTGTCATGCGACCGCCTTCACCATCTGGATACAGGGAGGACACAGTGATGGTGTAAGGAGTGTCAGGCTTCAGCTTCTGCAGGAGCACGCTGTTTTGCCGTCCTCCTATCGTGGTCTTGAGTAAAACAGGGATAAGTGTGAGCCTTGCTCTCTCCATCTCACTGATCTGTTAGAAAAAGCTCTTTCTACAGGGGAGCTATTTGAGACCTTTGCCAAGATCTGGAAACAGGTCCCACAGTGAAAGCTGAAAATATATCTTAGGGTATAATTTTAAATGTAAAATATGCACTTTCAATCATAAAAAAGGATTTTAAGCCTTAAACTGGTGACCTTAAAAAAGATATTTCAACTTGCTGGCCGCCAGCACTGTGAAATTTCATCCAAAACACATTTCACAGATCTCTTCCCCAAAAAGGCATTAATCATAAGTGAGCTGCAAAGGAACTTTAAGATAGCAAAGAATTGCACGATAGTAGAGGCTCTGCACCATTAAGTGCTATTCTTACCTTTTTACAGATGTTTTTTATTTGCTTAAGAAACATATTAAAATGATTCAGCAAAAGATCTAAAGCTTTTGGTTTTCCCCCTCAAAAACTGCCCCTCTAACAGCATGAGCTGTGTAAACTACGTGACGGGACCCTCTGCCAGGCCACACTCAGGATTCCAGACTTGTGGTATGAAGCTTTTTCAATATCCTCTGATTACAGAGTTTGAAGGTTTTAATTCATTGCTTAAGGCCATCTAGTTATCTTGCTGAAAGGAAATTTGTATGATTTGTTAACGGTCTACCAAATTCAGATGTTTATGCCATACTAATTAAAATCGCATGAAAATGGCATGCGGCCCGCGAATCCACATGTGGATGGCTGGTCCAGATGTTTCCCACTTAGCACGCATCCACTCAAGCAGTCTGCGTTTCAGAGAAAACCTCAGTGAATCGCTGTACTCCTCCTCAATATGGGCAAATTGGACCACAGTGGCTAATTCTAACAGATTTAGTATTTGAGGTTATGAGAACAAAGTATCGACGTATTTGATACTTAACAAATCTGAAAGCATCCACTTAGTAGAACTAGCCTCATGAGGAAGCGGAATGGTGTGTGCCTGCTTCCCCCATCCAGCTCTCCAAAATATGCCAGCATCAGTGATTCATTACTTTGATTATTTCGCAGACTAGCATTAAAATGCAAATATCCTTAAGAATAACAGACCTTAAGGGATTATCAGCTAATACTGTACAGAGGATAAATTTATAAGACTCCTTCTAATTATAACAAACAGCTGAGAGACAGGAAAGAGAGACCCAGGGCAGCATTTGGATGGTCAGTACCACCAAGAACAGAAATGCTAAGGACAAGCTTTGCCTAAATCTGGCCTGGCACAGATGAAAGTTCTGTTTCTGCCATTAAAATATCAGTCCATCAGATGTGTCTCATTTTATATAAAAGCCAGTTGATGACACTTGGTATTTAGTTTACTACTGATAAACTATAAGAAATTCTTAATCCAAATGTATCCCACTACCTAAGTCTAGATCTATGGAAACCTCAACAGAGCAGCTCACAAGAGCACTGGTTCAGCTAAACCCACTTACTGCGCAGGTTCAGAGACCTTTAACCACTGCCAGCATCTACCTCTGCTAACGCCTCTCAACTGGGAAGAGGTATGACCCATTTGCTGGAGCTCAGAGAGTCAGACAATTAAAAGTTAATAACTCACTCTCTCTAAGGCAACATGAGGAAAAATCACAGCCCCCAACAGTCAACAAAATGTTAGACCTCACCAAAAGAGGTATTTGAAATAAATCAGAAAGCATCGCCCTATCTGTGTAAAAATCGTGCTGCTTCCTGACCCAGGGTAATGTGTGCAGTTCTGGTCACACATTTCATAAAACAAAGCTGAAGAAGATTCAAAGACAGACAACTAAAGTAAGCAAGGTAAATGGACAAGGGGTCTGTTAAATACGGGAAGGCTGGGAAGAAAACGAAGATGAAGGCCGAGTTTAGAGTCCCACAGTCCTTCTCAGGAACCTCCACTTGGATAAATATAAAAGTGATAAATAGTATAAGTTAGGTTGAACAGATACCCAGATCTAGAAACATCAGATCTAGAAGATACCTTATGACATGCAAAACACAGGAAAATTAGAATAATGGAAGTTTAGCAGACTCTCAACACTTGATCAAGTTAGAGATGTAAGAAATGAAAATACAAATAGAGTCACAAATCCAGCTATCTCCGTGGATGACCCAACCCTAATAGTTTTTAAGGAAAACATGAATGCATTGAGGCACATGCCTGATGCTTGGAGGCTCCGTCAGGGATGAAGCCAAAAAATTCCATCCAATACGGCAAATCTTGCAACTCTCAAAACAGTAAGTGTGACTAACTAAACACTGGGAGTGAGAGGAGTCTGAGAAGGAGAGGGTAGAATTTATCTAAAAGTCACGTTTTTTCCCAAATGAATTACCGTCTGTTCACTGCCTTCCCCTGCTGAAGGCTGATAGGTGATTCTGTATTTCTGCACACGACCACTAGCAGGATCCCACTTAACAGTCAAGCTGTTAGATGTTGCATTGTACACCTGAAGGTTTCGTGGGCCACTTTTCGGAGCTGAAAAAGGATTGTTGAGAAACAGAGTAAACAAACTGGAGAATGCCTCTCCCACAAATATGCACTGTTCCCAAGGAAATCAAGAGAGCTGTATACTTCTAGGCTTAGAACTAAATTTTTTTTTTTAAACATCTTTATTGGAGTATAATTGCTTTACAAGGGTGTGTTAGTTTCTGCTGTATAACAAAGTGAGTCAGTTATACATATACATATGTCCCCATATCTCCTCCCTCTTGCGTTTCTCTCCCGCCCACCCTCCCTCGCCCACCCCTCTAGGTGGTCACAAACCACCGAGCTGATCTCCCTGTGCTATGCGGCTGCTTCCCACTAGCTATCCATTTTACATCTGGTAGTGTATATGTGTCCATGCCACTCTCTCACTTTGTCCCAGCTTACCCTTCCCCCTCCCCATATCCTCAAGTCCATTCTCTAGTAGGTCTGTGTCTTTATTCCCGTCTTGCCCCTAGGTTTAGAACTAAATTTGACCCGACGGTCAATGATGGTCATTGACTCTCAAATGACTCCTCAACGCATAGTAGCAAAGAGCAACGTTTTTCGAGAAAGACCTGTTTAAAAGAGGTCCCAATCGACACCTTACGATTTAAAAGCAGAAGGCCTGTTTGCAATGGATTTTGTGTTATTTTTCATTCATTCATTCATTATTTGGTCATCCGTACAATCAGCAAATTAAATTCTTACCTTGTGTTGTTAAGGGTATCAAACGCACTACAAAAAACAGAATATGGGGAAATATTACGAATATAGGCATAGCTCTATTCTGTTCATTTTAAGATAACAACATCCTACTGAAGGCTGAACACCTACACGTGCGCTCGCTGCCGGTCAGGTCTTCGCTTTCTGACTCATCAGGATAGATGGCAGTAACAGAAACTTCATAGAGAGTGTTCGGGTTCAGGTTTTCAAACAGCAAAGTATTCTCATCTCCATTTAGGATGGTCTTAGGGGAAGAGGAAGAAACAACAAACCCACACAAGGTTAAGTCACAGGTGCATCATGAACTCCTTGGCAGTTGGTTGACATCATTTAGCCAGATATTCCTCCTGCTTTGAGGCATGCCATGAGCTCAAAAGTCACTAGTAGGAAAGGATGCTTTTCAGGCAACAGAGGTAATACATATTTCAAACAAGAGTCCCTATAATGAAATGCGATCTAAAAAAAAGAGAGAGAGAGAAAAAAAGAGTTAACACTACCTCCATCTTATCTGTGCTTCCAGAAGGTGCCCAGGTGATTCTGTAGAGAGACACATCAGAAGCTCCGTGATCCCAAGTCCCTCTGAAACTCTCTGGTGTTACTTCAGTAATCTGTAGGTTTGCTGGGGCTGGCACAGTGCCTGTCATGAGAAAAGGCAGGACTGTTTTTCGATGTGATCCCCAAACTTAATATAATAAAACTGCCTTGTTCTATTTTAATGGACATGGGAAAACTGGTTGACAACATTGCTTAGAACCAAGTATCTTACCAATTCAGTTCATTTGAAAGTAAGTATGAGAGAGAGCCCCGAAAACTGCAAGCATTTTATGGCTATAATAGATTACTTCCCGTCCATTAAAATGGTGATTTTTTTTTTTAAAAGGTACCATTTAGTCATACTGTTCTAACACGGTGGTTCTTCATCGTTTTGTCCCTCACGCTTTTTGAGAATCTACGGAAAACCCTGGACTCTTTTGCACAGCAGTACAGAAGCACAGACTTTAGCCCATAATATCAGAGGGTTCATGGACCTTCATGGTCCATGAAATCTTATGATCTAAGTAATCCACGCATAAGCTTTTCCGGCAGGTCACTAACCTTACACACAATGTGAAGCTGACTGTATCAGCTCTATTCAGAGGCAGGACTAGCCCTGCAGTGCTGATGATGGCTGAAATCCCAACTAAGAGCCCTTCTGTTGACCAGGCACTGCAGCTGGTTTGCGGCACAAGCAATTTGGAATGTCTGACACCAGTTCTGAGCTTTCATTGTCAATTATTTCTCTATCATCTCCTGGTAACCAAAGCCAACTACACAAAAGCCAGAGCCACCAAAAATTTGTTTCTAAGAGTTACAATGAAAAGGCCCATTGAGATAATACCACTTTCACACGCACAACTGCAAAACAAACCAACCATTAAGGGTGCACTTTGGATGTATCTAAAAGTCCTTTGGAAATCTTAAGGATTAAAAACAAGTATTAATTTAGACTGGTGCCAAGAAGGTTATTAAAGTTGCTAAGAGATTTCACGTGGTAAGAAAACAGCAGAAGTGGATACTGTCTGGAGTTAAGGAGGAGGCTGTGAAATTTGGCAAGATGCCTTGATCATGTATAGACAGCTGGGCACTGAAGGAGAAGCTTCTGAGCCCCTGGTGAGGGAGTTGCTGGATAGGAGGTAAAGTTCTGGACTATAGCACTGATCCCTCACCACAAGCTTCCTGGACGAGGCTGGGCAAGTCATTTAAATTCTCTAGACTCCCTGTGCTGTCCACCACGGGAGGCACCAGCCACACGTAGCTATTGAGCATAGGAAATGTGGCATCTGAATTGAGATGTGCTAAAGGCGTAAATTAAGACACACCGGATTGCAAAAACATTGCTACCAAAAAGAAATGTGAAATATAAATAATTAGTATACGGATAACTGTTGAAATGCTAACATTTTAGATACACTGGGCTGAATGAAACACATTATTAAAATTCATTTTTCTCCTTACCTTTTCTATTTTCTAGAAAATTTTCAGTTACCTCTGTGGCTCCCATTATATTTCTCGGGGACCCTGCTGGCTCTAGACCTCAATTTCTTAACCACCATTTAATTAGGAAATGATGGGCTGAGCACCGAGTCAGAAACTGGAGATTCAAAATTGAGCAAAATAAATATGTTTGTGCCTTCATGAGGAAGGAGCGAGGGGGAAGTAGAATAGATAGGAAAAGACCAACAGGCAATAATAATTGGGTTAAATACTACGGAAGCAGCATGAGAAGGAGAGAAAGCGACATCCCTTGAGGTGGCCCAGAATGGAGCAGGGAAGATGGGGCCCCTGCAGGTGCCCTGTATCCTTCCACCTTCCCGCTGTGGAATCTCCCCTTCCTCTGAGTGCCATGTACCTCCCCTTCCTTACGTGATCCCATGTATCGTTACTTTTTATCTTCACAATGGAATACTACTGAGAGCAAAGATGCTTATATTTTGTTGGCCCGGATAGCACTTTACATATAGTAAGATCTCAAAAAAAATTGATAACTTTCCAGAGAAAACGTCCCATATGCTTTCTCCCCACCCCCTTACACACACACACACACACACACACACACACACACCCTGGTTAAGTATCTGGAAGATGAATTAGTGACAGTGGCTGATAGAATAATAGGAAAGAAATGATCATAAAAGGAATGGACATAAAGATAGAAGATGGGAAGAAAATAAGTGAAAAACAATCTATGAACCCAAACAGTATTAAATTCTGGCAAAAATAACAGAGAACTATACTCAGTATTTTGTAATAACCTATAAGGGAAAAGAATCTGAAAAGGAATACGTATACACATGTGCGTGTGTGTGGATAACTGAATCACTTTGCTGTACACCTGAAACTAACACAACATTGCAAATCGACTCTACACCAATAAAAAAAAAGTTTTTTTAAAGAAACGAAATAGCCCAGTTAGTTCAGTGACACGTGCATGCAGTGTTGTTTTCCAATTATCAATAAAGCGTAAGCACAACTCACGGGTGGTTTCTTGGGCAGTCACTGGGGGAGACTCCCCCTCATCATATACCGCAGACACGCTGACTGTGTACCGGGTTTGTGAGATGAGGTCTTTAAGAGGTGTGCTGGCCCGTGACCTGTCCACCTCTACCTACAATAGAGCAGTGGAACTATTTTTACAAAGTTTAATTTTGACATCCCTCTGTTGTTGGCTATATCTCTCAGCACAAGAGCATAAGAATTGTAGTACAAAAAACAGCAGTGTTTTCCAATTTGCATAAGAGTCCAGGAACTGGAGATCATTTAAAATGTTTCCAAAGTGGAAAAAATGTATGTACTGAGCTGTATCTGGCACTAGTGTCTGGTAAATGATGACTGCCTAGGAATTCAAACAACCTAATCGTTTCCCCCACTTCCCCATCTCCCTTTGTATCATTGTGCAATTTCTTTCAGAAAAATTCTCCTGTGCCTTAGCTGATTAGACCCACTGGTCACTGTACTGCTTTTGACATTGAAACCCAGAATGAAATGAATGTGTGCACAGGTATAAATTAGCTTGTGTGCAATGCAAATGACCAGCACAGTCTGTAACCGGGTGCTTAGAGAAACGATTTCTAGCTTCCAAAAATGCCTCTGGGATTCTCACACTAATGCCCCTTCAGGCAAACGTAAGTTTTAAACCCATTCGCCGGGGAAGCTCCTCAGTTTGCTTCCACTTTGAAGCGGGTTGTCATGGAAATAACTCCCCATCTCAGCGTCATCTCAAAAATGCTCAAAGCCAAAGGGACAATCCTCTGACATTATGTTCCGACTTTCTCTCTGTCCTGCTCAAGTGGCCTATCTTCCCATTCCCTGACAAACTCCCCCTCTTCTTTCCTGCATCCCCTAGCTAGCTTTCATTTTTAGAAACATTATTATGCCATTTTTTAGTAATTCGTAGAATGCAGAGCACCATATTAAGCATCTGGAGGAGAGCGAAATGCCATCTAGATTCTATAACTCTTTATCTACAAAGGGTGATGTTTTCAGGATTAATGTCACACAGCAGAACATTTCTAAACTAAATGCAAGACAGTCCAATATATTATCAACATTCAAATAGTGCTCTGTAAATATATAACGTTTCCAACACTATGTTCATAAAGTGACAAGTATTCAAAACACGCTATACTTGTTTAGATTCTTCTGTTAAACCTACTAGGACTAAACAAATATTTCTACACCCCTTCTAATCTCAACCTACCTCTTTGGCATCCTCTTCTGGTGTTTTGTAGCGAACAATGTATTTACGCACTTTTCCAGGTGCAGGTTCCCATAAGACGTTCATGGTGCTGTGAGTCACATCTCTGAGTTTCAGGTCTCGAGGACTGGGCAAAGGCACTGGAAATGCATGAGAAATTAGGGCCAGATGTGGTTCTCAGCCACAGAGCTCTAAAGCATCCACACAAGCTTTCAAGAAGTTGTTTGGAGAAAACTTAAAGGTGTGCAGCAAAGTAACTAAACAAACTGGCTATGATGATAAAAGCACTTTGATTCTACCAGGTACAGCTGAATTCTTCTTAAGGAGGCTTTTTAAAAACAGGATAAATTTAAATTTTTATCACAACTCTAACTTCTCATTTATATGTTAACTTTCTCCCATTCTATTTAAGTAAGCTCTTACTTGTTGCTCAGCTATAATAGATCATAATTAATCATAAATGTACAGCTCACGTGTCTTTATCAGATATTTAAATTGGTTAAGATAGAAATCAAAATGAGTCATGCTGGGCTTCCCTGGTGGTGCAGTGGTTGAGAATCTGCCTGCCAATGCAGGGGACACGGGTTCGAGCCCTGGTCTGGGAAGATCCCACATGCCGCGGAGCAACTAGGCCCGTGAGCCACAACTACTGAGCCTGCGCGTCTGGAGCCTGTGCTTCACAACGGGAGAGGCCGCGACAGTGAGAGGCCCGCGCACCGCGATGAAGAGTGGCCCCCGCTTGCTGCAACTAGAGAAAGCCCTCGCACAGAAATGAAGACCCAACACAGCCAAAAATAAATAAATAAATTAATTAATTTAAAAAAAAACATGATTCATGCTTCCTGAAGAACGTGATAGAAAAACAAATGGTTACAAGAGTGAAGCATGAAGATGAGCCGAAATTAAGCAACCAATAAGCTTACGAGAAAACCCACAGGAGCCCAAACGGTTAGAAGAAAATCCAAATGATAAATTTTCACCGAGTCGAACAAAGCTCTACCTTAAAAAGGACAAGGAGGAGGAGAACTAATGGAGAGATTTTCTCTTGTTATTTGAGACGTATCTCACTCTCGCGAGCTGCCTCTTTCACCAACCTCCTTTGTCTCTCCTTTCAAGTCTGTACCTCTCTCTTCCTGAATCTCTGTCTCCACTTCCATGTTTCTGCACCTCCATCCCTTCAATGTTTTCGCCTCTCAGCGCCTCTCTGTGCCCTCGCCTGCCCTACTGCTGCAGTCTAGCCCCACATCCAAATCCATAGCCGCATTCATCTTTCACCCCACTATGACTCGGGTCCCCTCGCCCAGCACTCCCAGAACACGTTTCCAAGCCTGGCTGGCTCCCCACTCTCTCCACCTGCCGTCAACCCACTGCCGCAAACCACCAGCTCCAGATAGGATCCGACACGTGACAGACGATTATTTGTTGTCAGTGACTGTATCCTGCTCCGCCTTGTGGGGTTTCTCTTTTCTGCCTCATCATGCTTCTGTCTCAACGCCGTTCCCCCTTGAACATTTCTTCCAACTTCTTAATTTCCTTCGAAATGTGGTCTGAGACTCACAAAATTTAAGCCAAGACATACTTAGAATCCCAGCATGCCCACCTCGAGAAGCATGAAACAAAACTACCGGCTGGGTAAGGCCAGGAGCCTAAGAACAATCACTGTCACTTTTCAAGGAAAAGCACCTAAATGCTAGTGAAGCAGCCCAGAAACACAAAAGGGGCTGAACAATACACACAAGCGAAGTGCAAACCACGAAAGGGTCCAGGTCCTCCACGCTGCTCTACATTTTTATCAGTACATTCCCAACACCTAAGCGCAGGACTGGAGTGTCGTAGATGATCAGTATGTTTGGGGATTGAGTTAATTTACTTAACAGAAACAGACTTATTCATGTGTGCCATAGTTTCTACTTCAACGAGAACTTGGAATATCTTGATCTTAAACCTAGTATCTTCCTCCAAAACTACACTCACCCGACATTCCCTTCTCACCAATGCCATGGATCTACAACAACATGTAGATTTCATGGATCTACAACAATAGGGATTGTAAGATGCACCGTTATTTTATGTTCTATTCCCTGACTGACACCTCGCCAAGAGCAATTGTAAGACACCACTGACTGTAAGATACATCTCAAAATATGGGAAAATAAATGTGAATCTTACAATCAATTTAAGATGCTGCCATAAGTCCAGAAATAACCTTAATTCTCAAGTTAGATTGCCATAAGTAATAACCCTACAACTGACACACAGATTATCAAAATTATCGTTAGCACGATCGGGTGAAAGAAGAAGCCTAAGGAACGTGTTGTATTCACAGCAGTAAGGGAAGAAGGAGAACTGGCGACGTCTTACAGGTGACCTCCCTCGCAGTGAAGGGGTCGCTGGTGAGGTCGTGAAGGGACGCCTGGACCGTGACCGCGTACTCAGTGTTGGGGAAGAGGTCACTCAGCTGCACGTTGGTCACTGTCGGCTCCAAGCGCATCTGCCGAAGGACATGCCGAGGGGAGACAACACATTCAAATTAAACGTTTCCACTAACAGGGGATGGACAATTACACCAATCGGTGACTGCTAGATTTTCACACAACTTTGATTTTTCTTTTCTCTGCCCTGCATTTCCTTTCTCACGCTGATGTTTTTTTAAGATTCGTCACAGGTCACAAATCTAATCTTGTGTTTTTCTGCTTTGGGTATAAAGTTATAAATGAGTTCGTGAGTAACTGCCCCTTAATGGGGACTCTGCAACCCTGAAGTCCCAGGAAGACCCAACAATAAAGAAACAAACGCCTCCCACCTCTTTGGGTTTGGTCGGCTCTGTGGCGTTGATGGGTTCGTAGGACAAGGTGTAGCCAGTAGCGCCCCCCACTGGCTGCCACTGCACGTGCATGGTGGTCGAGCCAATGTCATAAATGTTCAGGCTGACCACGGGCACCGGCACTGTTGGAATGGAAAAGAAGACACCAGTCTAGTTCTTGTCAGTCTACCCATTTTTCAGTCGTTTCCTACTTAGTTATTGATATTTGTATATGCTAAATAGAAAATAGGTTGCTGTGAGAAATCAATGAGAGTTAATAAAACCCTTTCCTCTCCCCGCGAAAGCTCGATCTCATTGTTTATCGCCACCTCATACTAGGACTGCATGTGATAACTATTTCATAGAGCAAAGAAGTTTAAGTGTAAAATGGCATTCTAGTGAGTTCACGTGGAAGCCAAAACAGAGACCAACTTCCTGAGATTTCAGTCTCTTTTTCTGGAACATCTGTAAGTTGACCATTTTCATTCTTCAACCATAAAATTTCATACATAAAAAGCCAACATCATATTTCATTTCAATTTTCTTTTTAAAAAATTTTAAATGAGGGTGCCATCTATTAATAAGTGGAGCTTAGGGGATTCTTCAGAAAGAAGATTAGCCCACGAGGCAGAGTAAAAGGCTTACTGCCTTCTCTCCACTTAACACCTACACAGCTTTCTATTTTTTGTCCTAAGATTGAGTTTAAAGTTTTAAGGAATTAGCAGATTAATCCTGCATTATGAAATACATTATCTCCCACCTCTGACGGTCTAACATAAAGGGAACTAAGAGAAGAGATAAAGACCTAAGGGACTGAGCAGTAAGTAGAGGCGATGCAGTGACGCCCACTCCTCCCTCTCGTAAGAGGCCTCCCTTCTTCCTGGAGCCCAGCCACGAAGATGGGAGAAGGAAAGAGTATTTTCATATGGCTTCAGAAACCCTACCAGGAATAGGAGTGAGGAACATCGTTCCCCAAAGCTCTACTCAAAGCCAAAGCCATTAGAGCTTCTCCAGTAAAGAGTCAGTAAAAAAAAGGGGGAGCTCTCACTGCCCACAGGAAGAACTGAGCTGGGTCACTCCTGCAAGCTGCTCTTCCAGGTAATCTGAGTCCCACTCCCCACATGGTATCTTCCCTTAAGAAGTGGATAACTGTTAAAGGTACTTTTCCCTCTAAGATATCTCAGACCATGACTACCCAGCCAGGTCCCATGATGGCAGGAGCAGCCAGTAAAAGCAGAAAACCACAGAGTATTTATTGAGGACCTGCACAAAGTACGCATTCAGTAAATATGTGTTGAATGGACATCGAATAAAGGAATGATTTGGAAGGCTGACAAAAGTCCCACACGGTACAAATGAACTTATTTAACAAAACACAAATAGACTCACAGACATAGAAAACAAACTTATGGTTACCAAAGAGGATCGGGGTAGGGGGGACAGAGAAATTAGGAGTTTGGGGTTAACATATACACACTACTATATATAAAATAGATAACCAACAAGGACCTACTGTATAGCACAGGGAACTCTACTCAATATCTTGTAATAACCTAGAAGGGAAAAGAATCTAAAAAAGAATGTATACGTATAACTGAATCACTTTGCTGTGCACCTGAAACTAACACAACACTGTAAATCAACTACATTTCGATAAAAATTTTTTAAAAAAGAACACAAAAAAAATCCCACAAGGGCTCTCACCTCTTTATCTTAAAAAATAAAACAATGAGAAGATTTTTTTAAAAATCTGACTTACAGGTTTTTTCTGTGCCCTTCAGAGGCTCACTGTATTCATCTTCTACCACAGAATACACATTAACAACATACTCAGTTTCAGGCTTCAGATCTTTCAGTACTGTGCTACTTTCCAATCGGCTCACGTAAAACTAGGGGAAAAATTTTAAAAAGAGTAACTTATAACTTATGTTATAATCACTTCCCTCTTTTCTCCTATAATTGTGAAGTAGTTAACTACAATGAGCTTAGAAATTATGTTTTAATGAGACCATTGCCTTTTGTTTTTGGAAACCACCAGCTTACAATGAGATCTTGGACAATTCATACAGTTTATTCTCCCAGCTGTTGTTTCCTTATTTGTAAAATTAGTGGGTAAAACTAGAAGGTCTTCGATGTTCTCTTCCTACTCGGTGATTCTAATATAAACTCATGAATAAATTAAGCATCCTCTTAATCCTCAATTAAAAATACTTAATTAAAAAACCATAAGAAATTAAGCAAAGCTCTTTCCCTCTAATTAAGCCCCAACGGAAGTGCTTGCCTAGCAAGAAACGGAGAGCGCCATCTTGGACTCAGTTCTGCCCCCTGCATCCCCCCAGCATTCCTCTCAGAGCCCTAAGGAGGAGGACCCAATCTCAGGACCAGGAAGGAGCGGGTTGTAGCTGTTGTCTACTCACTTCTTGCCGTTTCCCTCCAGAAACTGGGTAGTATTCCACCTTGTATCTATCCACACTGTCAGAAGGAGGTGTCCAGCTCACTCTCATAGAACGATGGGTCTGCTCAGAAATAACTAGGTTGGAAGGTGCTTCCAAGTCACCTACACGTGGAAATGAAGTACATACACTTTTTTCATTATTATAGCAAGGCGATGACATTTAAATTTGGTTGAAATGGTATTCCTCTCCATATTTCAAGCTTTTACATGTATTCTTTCACATACTAAGAAGTTATGGTAAATCAGCTTAGAGGCCCAATACTCATAAGTCCTCTCTGAATGGGTGGCCAAAGGGTTCTTCAGCCTCAGGAAATTCAAACCTGAGCTCATTATCTTTCATGAAAAGTTGCTCCCCCTCTTCCTGAAAGCACCACAGTTTATCAGTCACCTAGACTCAAAACCTCTGACTTAGCCTTGGATACTTGCTCTGGTCTCTAACCTTGTACATATACTAGTCAATGACACCATGAGTCCTGACAGCTCCACTGCCTTTATCACTCTTGGCACCATCCAAGTTCACTGCCCTCATTATCTTATTGACTATTTATATTCGTGTCTTATCTCCATAACTATAAGTTATACTCTGTGAAGACAGAATTGGCTTCCTATTCATGTTTAGTTCCTTTACAAGATCTAATTCAGTGGTACGAGAAGCTAACCATTTTCTCACTCAGGAGACAGGAGAAACCACCAAGTCTTCTAAAATTTGGGAATATCCTACTGCCTGTGATTGTTTTCTCTGTTCATAAGTATAGGTGAAATGACTGATACAGAAAAATAGTTGGAATAAATGTCAATGAAAATAGAAATATTAGGCTCATTAGGACTGTTAGAAAGATGTTCCAAATAATAATTATACGAGAACAAATGCAGTGACTCTGTGAGCATGGCAAATCATTCTCATGTAAACTCTTTCTACTTTCTTTGGAAGCCAAAGCTGAGAAAAAGAATTTCCATTCTTAGTATCCTAACCTTTACTGTACTTGGGTCATAATCAAGCCTACAAAATTATCAAGCAATTTTACTGTCTGGGAAACTAAATGAATGCAACTATTACGTAGCTGATGTAAAAAAAAATAAAGAAAAAGAGATAAAAGATGTTTTCATCCCCACTCAAAATTCTCTCCAACTGAATAAAACCGCAACTCTCTCAGCTAATCCAGAGCCAGATGCCTACAAATTCTGGATTCCTGGCGGGTCTGTTTCTCCTGGGAAAAGGTCAGTCTATTGTTCAAAATCCAAAAAGAATATCTGCAAACTTTTGGAGAGAGAAATTCAAGAAGGAACATTCAAATAAATGTATCCTCAGTATCCAAAGCATGTGAAACATTTCTACCACTTTATGTATTAAACTCATTCCAACTTTCCAAAACCAGAATAAATTAGTGAAAGACAATCTTTACCAGAATCTACATGTATTTAAAAGAAATTTTTCTCATGTAATAAGCACCATAGTTTTTATCATTAGTTTTCCAAAAACCTTCAATTTGGTGCTTACCATGTTTTTTGCCTTATGATTTACACAAATAGTAATCATTTTATGCCACTCCTTGTCACTAAAAATTCACTTCCATAATTTTATTTCTAAATCTTAATTCCTTATCAATAGCTACCTTTTTTCAAGGACCTCTCAAAATGTCTTTACCCATTTGGCCTTGAGTAAGTAATTGAACTTCTCTAAATCTGTTTCTTCAGTGGTAAAGAGAGATGATATCCTTTCTAAAAGTCCAAATTCTAAAATTGTAATTTGTCTTTATATTTAGAGGTTACAAGTGCAAAGTATCAAATGTGATCATCTGTAGTTGGGGCAAAGCGAATCATATATAAGACCCCTCTTCCATTTCTAATCAAAAACAAAAGGCAGCAAACTTTAGAAAATAAAAGTCTGAGAACAACCATTTAATAGTTATATAGAGTGAAGATGCTTTACCAGAGAATAGATATAAACCAGGAAAGAAAGCATCTCTCTTTCTTCCCCAATCTCACTTGTGTGTGTGTGTGTGTGTGTGTGTGTGTGTGTGTGTGTGTGTGGTGCAGGCACATATAAACTAAATGTATCCTCAAATAAGCTAGAAGTCATGTACAGTTTGATGCCATCAGAAAAGAATCAGGGACTAAATCAATGATTCTCAGCTGGAGGCAGTATTCTCCGCAGCAGACATCTGGCAAATTCTGAAGATATATTTAGTTGTCATGACTCAGGGGATGTTACTGGTATTCCAGCGGGAAGAGTCCAGGGATGCTGCAAAATTTCTCACAAGGCACAAAAGAATCCACTTCCTCCATCCTGAAAAGAATTATCTGGACCAAAATACCAATAGTGCTGAGGGTGAGAAACCCTGGGCTAACCTTACCTGGACCTTTGACGCTGTTACACAAGTTGACGACGAGGTCATCCACGATCCTGGAGAGGGACTCAAAATCCGCCACATTGTATGCATGGGTATCATCGGGATCTGTTGCGATCATCTTTAACTCAACTTCATCAGCATTTTTAATACCTTGGGGAAAATGGATGTACACAAATTAAAAGCATGTCTCAGAAAAAAATTAATGGAACAAAGCAAATATTTCATGGGCTACCCTTATATATTCAATGTTAACTAGAATGTATATATGATTTTCCTGAATAATAAAATGATTACATATATAAAATAGAAACAAAAAATAATATAAACTAAAGGCTATTTTGTTTAGCTTCTTCTAAATGCGTCTAGCACTGATTCCCCACCAAAAAGTGTCCCTTCAGTGGTGTTTCTGGAAAGTGAAATAACGGATATCAAAAATAAACATGGTGCTGTGGAAAACCAAACAAGAATTTCCTGAATCCTATTAGTAGTACATTTGTCCTCTTGATTCATTACTCCCTTCCAAGAAGCCATGTAGTTTCGTCCCATTACAAGGAGAAAAGAGAAACACGAGCGAACTTCCTGGTACATTATTTTGATAAATAACGTGATAGGGCAAGTGTGTCTGTTTGTTTCTTCATGCCTCAGAAAATATCTTTACAGAAATATCCTCGGCACATTTGTCACCCCTGGGGGCGTGGCAATTCCCGTCCATGCGTACCAACAGCAAACAGCTCCACGCCTTCATCCTTGAGTTTTTTTGAAGGTGCCTCAACGTCATCTTGCGATTTTCCGTCAGTGATGAGAACGCCAATTTTTCGAGCTCGAGGTCTCATGCCAGCTTGGGGCTTGAAGCTCTGCTGGCGAATGAAATTCAAAGCCATGCCTAGTGGGATTGTTAAAAGAGAATCGGTCACATCATTATTCAGCCACAAGCTCTGACCGAAAGCAGGAGCTGACAGCGCGCTGGAGCACCTGACTCACCTGTGAGGGTATTGCCTCCTTTGTAAGGTAGGTTTGCCACAGCCTGCAACAAGCTCTTCTTGTCTTTGTGAGCGTTTAACTGCCACTCTGTTCTGGGGTCCCCGCTATACTGAGCAAGGGCTAAAAGGACACCATTGGCATTAGCATGTATAAAAGAGCATGACGAAGACGTCTAAATGCCTTCAATGTTGTCACACCTACCAATCTGTACTCTTTTGGGGCCAATCTCAAAGACTTCCACGATACGAGAGATGAAGTTTCTCACAGTTCTAAAGTTCGCCCGGCCAATGCTCCACGATCCATCCACCAGCAACACGATGTCTGCTTCAGCCCTGGTGAGACACTCCATCCCTGACACGGCAATCGTGAGACAGCACAGAGTAAGGAGCATGTCCTTTGTCGGGTTACTTCCTAGCCACGCCTCTGCCACCCCCTGGGGGCTCAGTGTCGCCTAACTAACTGTCTCAGTTCTGTGGCTCAGCGATGTAATTTGGAGTTGAAGGCTTTGAGAACATGTCCCTATGATTTCTTAACCTCAAATAAGAGTCATAGGAACCATCCATCCCTCCAATAATTATTTCAGTGGAAAATCTTTCCTTCATCTTTGACTATATTTCTGGCCGCAATCATAGAACACGGAGACTTAAACCGTCATCGTAAATTTGAATGAGCTCACAAACCCAACAGGTAAAATATATAAGTGGGAAGGTACAGCCATCTAACTATAAGGCAATAATGATTTTAAGAAAACTTTTAATGTGATCTAGATTGGATGTTGTTGCATTTTTCTAAATATTCAACGGTCATTAGCAGACAAATATGAGATGAACTGTTAAAATGTGTAAGCTAGAAAAGGTTTTAGTGAGCCAAAAATATCTTTTAAATTAATTAAAGCCCCCAGTATTACATATATTATGAAGGATTAGGCACATAACTCTTAAAATTAGAACTTTTTGAAGTAAAGATATAGTGTTTAAAAACCTGATAGCTATTATTTAGTTTTTAATTATTTAACTCAATCATCTACTATGTATAACAATCAGGTAAATACAGCTGGTGAGGTCTGCACATTTAAAAAATCAAGAGAGAAGGAAGACAATCTAGAAAAAAGATACAACAAGTATACAGACTGAGAGCTACAGAGACCACACGCACAAACACTGATACAAAGCTAGGGTGCTTTGGAAAGAGAGAATTATCCCAATATCCTCAGTGCACAAGCTACAAAATAAAAACATAAGTCAGTTAACATCATCATAAGAGAAACAATTGAACATTAATGCAAAACAGCAAGAGTTGACCCTTTCACTTCTTTTATCCACATCCATGTTTTCAAATGCTCTCTTTTCCAGGAGCTTATGTTACCAGCTACAAATTTTTCAACTTCCTGCCATGTTAGCATCTGATCTTTACATTACAAAAAAACAACAACAATAACAAAAAAAAACTCACTGAGAAAGATTCAGTGATGCCCATCACGCTACAAAGGCGTCACTGCGTATTGGACGCTCCATCAGGAATTAGGATTCCCAAGTACTATTCCAAGCACCTAAGCCTTTGCAAGTCTGCTCCTGATCTGCCAAGACCTACTCTTTGTTAGCAAATGATTAAAATATTTAGAAGCAAACTCTACCCGCCACCCTCACCTGGAAGAATGTTCAAAACTAGCTTCACGCGTATCAAAGTTGTAGTCGTGGCAGGAGCAGAAAAGTATGAGGGCTTTATGTTACCACTTTGCTTCCCAAGTCTTAGTTGCCCACCTATTTACGGAACACAGTGCTGCTTGCTCAGCCCAGATAAATCATTTTTACGATTACTTGAACAAAATAAAACTGCATTTTAATCATTAAAAAGAGAGAAAATGTATATTATCATTGTAAAATCTCAACTTTAAATAATCCAGGACTATGTAACTAATGCAATACTGACAAGAAAGCCTTAAAACACGTTGGCAAAAGTGTGCTTAGCTGGATCTTCGAAGAATTTTTTAAGTATATGTTACTGAAATAAATTTTAAAATTTAAAATTTTTTTAAAAATGTAATAGTGTAAAATTTAATAGTCAATTTTCACAGTATGATTCACCTAACAATTCATATTTGAAAAAAGTTGCAAAATACTGACTTTTCCTAGGGGAATGTAACTCAGTTTCTTACCGGAGGATAAAACTGGCATTACAGTTGTGTCAGAGAGAGTTGTCATTTCTTGTCCAACAAGTGGTGAACTTTCTCCTCCATCAAACATTCCAAAAACATTTACTTTATAGGTGGTACCTGCCCTGAAATGTTAAAATATATAGTCTGTATGCATAATAACCTCAAGTGGTAGCTTTTTTTTTTTTTTTTTTTGCTTTGTTATAAACATTCATCTTGATCTACAAACTTTTACTCAGAGGAACTTATAATACATAACATTGCAGGAGAAGGAAACTAATTTCCATCACATTCTAGTTTAAGCCCACACTATGAGGTATCAAGGGAAACTAGCCTGCCAGCATTCTAGAGAATACTAGGGGTTCATGGCACCAGCTTCCACCTTGCCTTTCCACTAGATGTAGAATCCCCACCTTCCCACTGAGCAAGTCAGGGAAGGATCGGGCTTTCACTCTTATTGCTTCTAAGTGATGCGCTTTAAGAAAACAATTTAAATGCTGTACTTGCAAGGGAACATACAGCACCTAGCACAGTGCCTGGCACGTAGGAGGCTCAATAAATTTCATCCTTCCTATTCTGATAAAAGTAAATATCAAGCATTTATACAGATTTCAATATTGTTGAATGAATCGTTGAAACAAACCAACTTTCCACCAGGCAATGCACAGCAGCCTGTTCTTTTTACTGTGAAGAATGCTGCTGTTCCAACTCAAACCTCCTTCTTTCCCACCACACAGCCTGCAGCAAGAGCTTGCATCAGCCCCCCTTCCCCAATCCTCCCAGCTGAGCCCAAGAGCAAAGGCCTGCCCCCTGACTCCTGCAGCCCACCCTGGGAGAGGATGCACGCTCGCATCTCAGTGTCATTCACCTGGGCCTTTCCAGAAGGCATGGGGACCCCTACATTTCCATAAGGCTGGCTGGTGATAAACTGCTTTTGGTGAAATCGTGCAATGTGGATGTTAATTTTTAAAAAGCAGGGTGTTACTGAAAAAAACACCATTCCTGATCACTTAATAACAAAAGTCATTAAAAGAGTACAACTGCTCAGGCCTAAATTTGAGTCTCTGAACCCTAACCTCAACTTCAGCAGCACCAAGAGTGAGAAAGCAACTTTGGCTGATTTTAAATACTCTGCCGGCAAACAGACACATAAGTGACCATGTGTGGAAGGCACAATCTGTTAACAAAAACGGAATAGAGTTCATTCCTACCTAAGTTCCTCCAAAACAACTGTGTTGTCATATGGTCCAACCACTAACTCCCCCAGTCTTCTGTCATCTCCCGTGGGGTGAAATGTGACCTTGTAACCCTTGACCTCCCCAGGCGCAGGCTCCCAAGTCACCCGGAAGCTTGACATGGTTGGGTCAGATGTTTTGAGGTTTCTGGGTGATTTAAATCGAGAAGCTGTAAAGATAATAGATGTTAAAATATTATCCATAAGCCTAGGCTTTGGGGGTTTTTTTTAGCCCCTACAGTAATAAGTTGAATCCAAAATATCTAAGTGATATACATGGCAATTATCACAAACAAAAGACTTCAAAATATACATTTATAAAAAGGAAAAGTCAGAAAGCACAAGCTATAATACCCGATAAAAATCAGAATAATAGAGTAGAGTGCTACCCAAATGGAAGTATAAATAGTACCCACAATTCAGAAGATTAGATTAGCATTAGAACATTAATATGGAGAATCATTTTACCAGGAACTAGATTGGTAAAAATCATATGCTAATTAGGCATCCTACCTAACTATTTATGATATAATTTATTACAGACTCCATTTTAGACATTTACAAACGAAGTAGATGTATTAAAATCTCCCTTTAAAATATTACACACTTTCCCAAAAAAATTATTATGGTTTTATACCTGTTGTTCCTGATCCTTGCCTAACCTTTCCTTCTCCTGTCTTGTAAACTGGGAGAACTGTGATGTCATACGTGGTCTGGGGCTGAAGTCGCTTTAACATTGTTGAGGTGACGGTGGGTGACACCTTGGCAACCATCTGTCTCCCGCCCACACGGGGGCGATACACAACACGGTAGTTGACAACTTTCCCAGGTGCTGGTTTCCAGGTAACTCTCATTGTGTTTTCTGTTTCTTCATCCACTTTCAAGGTTTTCGAATCATCGGATACTGTGAGATGAAAGGAAGATTACAATGTATACTGTGCTGAAAGAAAAGGTTTATTATGTCCACCTCCCCATTTATGTGACAAGACGCTACGTGTGGTTTCTTAAATACGTACACTATTCCTTTACTTAGCACTGTGAGCTCTCCTAAGTTCAAGATGGCATGTGAGCCTAATCTCAGTGAGGTCACAGTGAGATGTTTTCTCTTTATCTGGCTAATAACTAAAAAATGGAAATTCATATTGCAAGGATTTCGTATTTGCATTCCAGGGACTTTAGGAAAGAAAACACCCATTTCTGGAGATGAGCTTTTAGAATTTTTATTATATTTCCATCTGTAAAGAATTCCTGTAGAAATTACAGTGTGCAGAATACTAAAAATCACAAATACAGGGTCAGAAATATTCCTTGAGTCTTTTCAGAAAAAAGAACAATGCATAAATGACTAGCCAGAGCGACTGCAGTTAACACCATCCTTTGTGACTGCCGTGAACACGTAAGACTATCAGCACAAAGGAACAAGAAACTGACACATAAAAATATCTCAAGGGCTCTGGAGATAAATTAGTATACACTGAGTAGCTTTAGAAAGCACTGTATGTAAGAAGGTTTCGATTAATATACAATAAACATTATTTATTAAATTATCTTTTATTAATAACTGTATCAGAAACAGGTCACCCAGCATCCACAAAGAGCCCATACATCCCTCTTCTTATACATAATTGAGCTTATAAGCAGGATCATTTCATTCAGTTCAGTATTCTCAGCATTCAAAGGTCGTAAGTATCTTCTAGAGAGAGAGACTAAGCTGAAGGAAACACTGCAAAGAATCGTTTTTGATTCTAAAAGAAATTTTCATGCTCAAACAGGCAAGAACCACTTGAAACAACTAAAAAAAACCTGAAGAACTTTAAAATGTATATGTATACATATATATCAACATTTTTCAGACATTGAACATCAGGCAGCACAGGACCATGGTCCCTGAGAGAAGAGAAACAAATGAGAAGGTGCTTGATCGTTGCCCTGACTTATTGCTTGGAGAGACTTTCCAGCCCCAGTACAGGAAGGGGGCACCCAGATGAAGCACCCTTAATTGAGGAGGTAGTTTTGTGAGTCTGGAGAGTCCAAGGCACTTAGAGCTGGCAGAGCAAAGTCCTGTAGAAATGGTGCTACAGAGAAAGAGCTCCCCAAATCAGCAAAAGTTCCTCCTTGAGTCTTCGACCTAGTACTACTCAGTGCATATGAATGAGGAAACTACCCAAAACCAGAGGAAGAAGCACCTAAAAACAGCAGGGGGAACAATTCCCGAAGTTTATGCAGGGCCAGAAATGTACCCCCTCGCCAGAATAAAAAAACCTCAAAATTCTCAGAACATCTTGTAGAACACTAAGGAGGTCATTGCCCCAGTAGTGGAGCAAAATTAGCCCTCAACTAGAGGTTTCTCTGGTCTAGCTCTAACAGAGTTTTAAAGAAAGCTTCAAAAATATCAAACTGTTTCCAAGTGAGTTAGCTGCAAGGCTTAAGGATATTTATAAGAACATAAAAATATCTGACACCCAACAAAGTTAAATTCATAATGTTTGGCTTCTAATAAAAATTACCAGGAATGCAAAGAAAGAAAAATAAATTACCCATGTTATGGACTGAATGACTGTGTCTCCCCAAAATTCATGTGTTAAAGCCTTAACCTCCAATGTGGACCTTTAGGGAGGTAATTAGGGTTAAATGAGGTTCTAAAGGTAGGGCCCTAATCTGATGAATTGGAATCCTTATAAGAGAACGAGGAGACACCGGAGAGCTCGATTTCCTTCTCTCTCTCTCTCTGTCTCTCTCTCTCTCTGTCTCTCTCTCTCTCTCTCTCTCTCTCTCTCTCTCGTCTCCCCCGCTCCCCTGCAATATGCATAGACTGAGGCCATGTGAGGACATAGAAGATGTCCATCTGCAAGCCAGGAAGAGAGCTCTCACCAGAAACCAAATTCTGCTAATAGAAACAGCACTACAAATAATGCATATGACAGAATTATTCAAAAGGGACTTTAAAACAGCTATTATAACTATATTCCATATGCTGATGATGGTAGAAGAAATGTTAAGCATGTTAAGTAAACACATAGAACAAATAAGAAAGACTCAAACCAAACTTCTAGAGGTGAAAAGTACAATGTCTAAGATGAAACACGCACAGGGTGACATTAAGAGCAGATTAGAAATTGCAGGAAAAAAACTAGCGAACTTGACGACATGATAATAGAAACTATCTAAAATGAAACACAAGGGACTTCCCCGGTGGTGCAGTGGATAAGACTCCGCGCTCCCAATGCAGGGGGCCTGGCTTTGATCCCCGGTCAGGAAACTAGATCCCACACGCGTGCCGCAACTAAGAGTTCGCGTGCCACATCTAAGGAGCCCACATGCTGCAACTAAGACCTGGTGCAACCAAATAAATTAATTAAATAAATAACTATGTTTTAAAATAAATAAATAAAAATAAAATGAAACACAAGAAAAGAGAAAAGATGGACAAACTGAACAGCACAGCAGTGAGCTTTGTGATAACTTCAAGCAGACGAGTACATGTAGAACCGGAGTATCTGAAGAAAGTGGGTGGCAATAAATAAAATATTTGAAGAAATAATGGTCTGAATATTTTCAAATTTTATAAAACTATAAACCCACAGATCCAACAATCTCAATGAACCCTAAGCACAAGAAACATGAAAAAACTACACCAAGGCACATCATAAGCAAATTACTTAAAATCAGTATAAAAAGAAAATCTTGACAGCAGCCATAAAAGCAAAAGATATATTATGTACAGAGGGCAAAGGTAAGAATGACAAAATAGGTAAAGAAATTCAATATATGGTTATGAGTTAGTTTCCTGAAAGATGCACGTATAATTTCAACTAAGAGTATATTGGTTGCAATTTTTTAATTTTAGGGTTTAAAGAAAGTAAGAGAATTCTCAGCCAATTCCATTACTTTCTGGAAATATTAAAATTTATTTAGTTAATCCTCAATTCTCCATTACTATTCTCCAGGTAAGTGAACTATTAAAAGAAAAAAATATATATTTTCAAACAAAAAATGTAAAGACCTTACATAGGATTTTGGAAAGAGTATGGGAAAGAATAGTACACAGAACAGTCTATCTGTTACAAATGTTGAATAAATCAATGTGTGTCTAACACTTTTCTATAAAGAGTTCTGCTAAAATATGTTTTCTGACCTCTTGTTTCCATCTCTTCAACGTTTGTTCAGTGGAAAAGGACATCTCTCCCTTACACACATTTCTCAAACCAATTTCATACAACTCAGAATTGAGAAAAATGGACATTTAAATCTTATGAGTATTGGTCTAAAAAGAAACCTATGTCCCCAAAAGAGTGGGATCCCAAACTTTAAAATATTCCCAAATTTAAACATGTTAATAATAGTCAAATATTGTACTTCATACCTTGAAATGCTTCAAGGATCTCAATTGTATTCCTGACTTTTAATTAATTCTTTAAAATAGAGGAATTGAAGCTAAATAAAGTCCAACATATCTCATCTTAGATTTAATGGGAAACTTTGGATTTTAAGGAGAGAAAAAAAATCCTTGCTGGCTTCCCATAAGGAAAAAGCAAGATTTTTCACTCCATTCACAGGTATGCCGCACGCTATAAAATGCTGTTAATACTCCCACTCTAAGTTCTTTTCATGTTTTAGTAACTCTCACAAGATGCTTTCCAACACCCACTGTACCTCTGCTAAACCAGCTGCCATAATTGGAGGGCCAGTAGAAAGTTTCCCATCTGCTGGCTTTCTAGCCACAATTCATGGTTTTCATTGTATCAACAGTCTGCATACCATGTCTCTGAGTGTCAGGTGAAAACAGAAAATATTTCCTGAAAATACTTCCAAAATGTCTCCTTGGAAGTTTAGAAGAAACTCGAAGAGCATGACCCAGTGACTCGACCCACTTATCTGCACCATTTAGGACTCATCCACCACCTGAATATACTGCATCTGACTCAGATTTCTCCAAGTACTTTCTAAACTACCTCACTTTCCACAAAGAGAGCAAAGCAAAACACAACGACAAAACGGTAGTAGAACAAAGAAAGGTTCCTGTCTTCCATCGTACTTGCCTAGCTGCTTGAGCAGCTGGCATCATCTCTAAAAAATGTACTTTCATTGCTGCCTAGTCTGTCCATAGTTCAAAAGAGGCTTTTCTGTTCACTCACCTTTAAATCAATCAATTAGCCAAGAAATAGTGAAAATTTCTTAGATGCTCAGCTTCTTAGAGATGAAAGTCTATCTAGGATTTCTGCTAACATACTTGCTTTGGACGAAAACATATCCTTGGGGAGATTTTAAATCCCAAATAAATATCTGAGGATTCAATCTTTTCACAAGAAGAAATGATGGAGGAGAATCTTTGGAAAAAGTTTCCCTCTAAATACATAAATTTTGATAATTTCTCAGCCACGTGAATTGTATCTTCACTCCTACAAATAAATTTAGCTAGATGTGTCATATGTGGCCTAAGTTTACAACACGGTTTCTCTTTACAACAAGTGAACATTTACCAGAAATAGAGATGAATTTGGGCCAGCTTCTCGAACTATATCAGCCAATATGTTCAGACGCAAGATTTCAATCACTACCATGGAAACCGATCATGTGACTATCTGAGAAATATGCCTTTTGTTGTATTTAAATCTCCTATAAGGAGTTTGATTTTTTTAATCTGGTTAATTTTGACACAGATTTAAGCTTAGACATATCCAACTGAGTTTGCCAGTGATTTAAAAAAAAAAAAAAAAAAAGATGAATTCCTCAGAGAACTCAGACCAAAAGATTTTCATTTAAGGACAACCTAAAATCAGGATACAGGACTTCATTGAAATTGCTCGTGGCGTTTCCCTCTCTCCTCCTTTGGCAGAAAAACCACCCCTTTCCTCCAATTCTTTCTAATAAAAGGAAATGCAAGAATGTCCCAATCTTTCCCCTTTTCCTAAAATCCTCCCAAACAATGGGAATAAACTTTTCTCCTATAAATACTTAGAAATGCCCATCCTTAACAAATTACTTTTTAGGAAAGACAATTAAGAAATACCAACACGCCTCTCACTAGCCACCTGATAATAAATGATGAGAGGGTGATTCAAAATTTTTCACAAGAAAGAATATTAATGAGATGAAGGTAAATTTTTGCCCCCAGAAACCTGAGTAGACTTGACTTAGCCTCCCCAAACATAGTAAAAATAATCTAGGATTAGTCTTGGGTGTATAACAATCATAGTCTCAATAGCCAGATCATTCCTCAACCTTCTCTAAGTAGCTAGGCACTATGCTTGGTGCTTTGCCCACTGTTATTTCATTTAATCCTCAAGACAATCTGAGGCTGCATTCTACACATTAGGAAACTGAGGCTCAAAGAAGGTTCAAGAACTTGCCCAAGGTAATATAGTTATAAATGTGCCTGAATTTTCTTTGTCTCCATAGCTTCTGATCTTTTTACTAGCCGAGCTTCTTATCTAGTTGATCTTTCCACCAGAAAAAAAAAAAAGAGAGAGAGAGAGACTGAGAGAGAGACAAACACAGTTCACTTTTGAACAATGAAGGTTTGAACTTCGAGGGTCCACTTATACACGGATTTTTTTCACTAGCAAATGCTACAGGACTACATGATCTGAGGTTGGTTTTTTCCTGAGATGCAGAGGAACCTCAGATAAGCAGAGCCGACTATAAATTATACTCACATTAACCCTCACATTGTTCAAGGGTCAACTGTGTAGGTAGTTGGAAGGGATTCAGTATTGCAGACTTTGATATAATTTTAGATACAAAACAAACCTGAATTTAAACCACATTCATTAAAGGTGCTAATTTTTTAGTCCCCATTTGTCATATGAGGAAAAAAAATGCAAGTGGTTATCATGAGCTGATAGCTATTAGGTAGCGTCAACACACTCAAACCCCCTCGGACTGTTACCTACATTCAGTTGTGGCTTCTCCACTCAAAGGTTCTCCTTCTCCGCTACTGTAAATTGCAAATACTGAAACTCTGTATTTGGTCTCTGGCTGCAGATTTTCTATCACAGTATGAATTGCATCTCTAGGAAGACTCTTCTCTCCAGCCTCAATATCATCATACAGCGATTTCCACGAGACCCTGTAACCGCGAACCATTCCCGGAGCAGACGTCCAATAAGCACCAATCGATGTGTCGGTGATATCTTTAGTAATCAAATCCTGGGGTGAACCACGCTCTAGAATAGAAGTGAAAGGGGGATCATTTTTTAATGTCTACTATACATGTAAATACTCCTTCATCCTAATAGACATCCTGATTTGCTGGAGTCAATTTGTCTAATGTTGCCCATTTCTTCCTTCTAAGCTGTCTGTCCTATTCTGTCAGTGGAACAGAAGATGGGATTAAACTTTAGAATTATACCTGATTCCTGCCTATCACCCTGGCCCCCATATGTCCAATCAGATTGAAATGTCCTTCAGGACAAGAATGGCATCGAAATATGAAGAAGTACGTGCCTAAAAAAAAAAGTGCAAAGGAAAAAAAAGCATCTAAATCCCCAAATTTTACAGTTCAGTTCTCCTTATTGTGCACAAAGATCTTTATTTCTTCACCATCATCTTTTCCTCTCTTATCTTATTTAAATAAGCTCAGTTTCAACATACCACTTCCAATAACTCCAACAATCTCATATCACTTGCAAATCTTAATTCCAACAATCTTTTTTGGGGGGAAACTCTATTTGTTCACAAAGCTAAAAAAAGCAGAAATGCAAATTTTCAATTATAGCTTAACCCTAAGGAAACTAAAAACCACCAATTCTTCCAGAAAATCTAAAAGCAATTAGTCATCAAAATAAAACACACCACTTGTTCTAGCCAATCAAAAATGCTTGCTGCTAAATTTTGGCTCTCTCATTTAAAAAAAAAAAAGTACAACCCAAATGGAAAAACACGGCAACCTTGACTTAATAGGAGACACAGATGTCTACCAATAAAACCCTAACTTTCCGTAATTTAAATGTACAATAAATATACAGGTCACTTTATATTGGCTACCTTTACTAGGGTTTATGCCACAGTATGACATAAATATAAAACTATCTGCTTCTACAGCATACGTATTACCAGTAATTGTTGTGTATTCAAGAAAATGATATATAATGCTGCTACAAGAATGTTGAAGACTGTTATTTCACTTGAATCAGAGTAAAAATGAGTATCTTTAAAATACTCATAATTATTTAAATTTCAGTACATAAAGATAACAGTAAATGAAAAAGAAATCTTAGTGGACAAAAACCTATCATATATGGTAGATTACAGAGGGAAAAATAAATAAAATGGGAGCTGGGCATCCTACCAGACCCCAAGATGAAATGGAAAATTCTAATTCTATTATAAATAACTTCAGCTGCTGACAGGACATCTCATCTCTGGAGGGAAATTAGTTACATATTTCACTGCAACCTAGAATATTTATTTTCAAGAACATACTGACTTCTTTCCCCCAGTACTTGAGGCTAATCTTCATTTGAAGGTCTTTTCTAATCGTATTTGCTACTTAAATGGTCACACATCTTTACATCTTCTCTATTTACAGGAATATAAACAAACTGTTTCTTTGGTTGGGTTGGGTTGGGTTGGGTTTGACTTGGTTGTTGGTTTTTTTTTTGCTTTTTATTTTGTTTTGATCATTGATAGCCCAACTACTGGTCTCTAAGTTTTAAATCTGCAGCATGTGTCCTTTGCTTGATATACACTACATCCTTTTTTCATATGTGCCTCTTCACTTAAATTTCCTAAGTTGCAGTTAGCAACAACTGTTGTGAAATCATACTTGAAAGTACTTGAAAGTGATTCTGAATTTAAGTGAGCTAACGAGCTGCATTAATAACATTCCCGAAAAGTATAAGACAAAGTTAGCTTAGAACATGGGAATTATCTTCCAAATTAACACTGGAGTCATTTACAAACAATAATTTTAGTTTCTAGTTTTCCCAAAGGTTATGCTTCTCAGCCTGTTTTTCTCCCTACTTTCTATAGCACCGAATTTGTGACATTGTTTATTTCCATGGCAACACGACATCAATCTCACAAACACAGGCTAATGATTTCGCTGTGAGAAAATAATAGGAAGGGAACTGTGGTTGAAGCAAAAATACATTCACAAAGATACTTCTGGGCTACAAACAAAAGGAGCCTAGCTCACGAGGCATGTATTCCCATGGATTTTAATCAACTATGTTAACACTCTCAAGACCTGGAAAGCTAGAACAAAATATTAGTAAAACTGCAGTAAAGGCCTTTGCAAGGTTTGTCAACGTCCTGGAAAGAATCTGTAAAACCACTTTTTAAGATTCAAATAAAATATTAGCTGAAAAATATTCCTGAGTTCCAGTTAATGGCATGACAACACTAATTCAAGTGAACACTAAGTAAATTCTCAGTCACAGAAAAAAATCCTCAAAAAATTATAGTTTCTGCCTCGCGCATAAAGGCGTTACTGGCAGGCACTGGCACTGCAACACTGCACGTTCATGACAAAGAAATGTGGAATCCGAAGAAAGAAAAAAGACACCTCAAATCAGAAGCCAAGATTGAAAAGATAAGCTGCTTCAATGGGTTTCTTGTTATGTCAATCAGTCAATTTGATAAAAATAATCCTAGGGCTTCCCTGGTGGCGCAGTGGTTGAGAATCTGCCTGCCAATGCAGGGGACACGGGTTCGAGCCCTGGTCTGGGAAGATCCCACATGCCGCGGAGCAGCTGGGCCCGTGAGCCACAACTACTGAGCCTGCGCGTCTGGAGCCTGTGCTCCGCAACAAGAGAGGCCGCGACAGTGAGAGGCCCGCGCACCGCGATGAAGAGTGGCCCCCGCTCGCCGCAACTGGAGAAAGCCCTTGCACAGAAACGAAGACCCAACACAGCCATAAATTAATTAATTAACTAATTAAAAAAATAATAATAATAATCCTAAATATTAAGTTTATACTGTTGTCAAATGCATTGAAAAACCTTTTTTCTCCAAAAAGCGGGGGAGTTGGGTTTTCAAGCTGTTGCATTACACCCACGAATCTTGAGAATATGATGTACTCGTGACAAGTCTATTTTATCAGACCTATAACCCTTGAAATTTTAAAACATGGAAACTTGGCTTGGCCAAATATTAACTTACAAAAAAAGCAGCAGTTGAATTCACCCTGTGATCTGACTGTCAGGCTGCCAAATGGCCAAGCTGGTCTGGGGACCTGGTGAGCAGGCCATCACCTCCTGGGGCCCTGGGACCCTCAGCAATGCAATAATTGGACTGGACCCGATCAGATACACAGAATCACCCAGAGAGCTAAAGACTCGGCCATGCCCAGATCAATTAAATTGGAGTATCTGGAGATGTGCCTGAGCCCTGATGCTTCCTAAAAATCTTTTCAGTCTCCTCTGTGATCCTAATTCCTCCACGATTCTCTACTCTTTTCTCATTTGGGGGCATTTATTTGGAAGTTGTTTGGTCAGTGTGGGAAGGAACCCTCACACTCGCTTTCACTCTGAAATGAGAGACAGGTGTGGTGAAATAAAGGCCAGTGTGATTAAAGCAAAGCTGGTCAAAATCGGCGGACACAGGGACGCTGTGTAGGACGGCGTGATGGTTTCTATATCGCATGGGTCTATGGCCACACACAACAAGTCACTCCTTAGGTAGTGGCACGTGCCCAAGGCTGACCCTCGGAGAACGGAGAAGTTGACTGAAGCCTCTCATCACACCCTTTCCATCCCATAACATGAGTGGGATTTCACCACTGTCTCCTCCCCTCCATCCTGCGTCAGAAGGAAATGGCTCTCAATGCATGTTTCTTCTTCAAGTGTTGACCACATTTTCCTGTGAATGAGGTTTGACCCAAGTGTTACCTAGCCAGGCATTTGCTTTGGCTTAATATATTGAATTGTAGGTTTTGTCCTCAAACTATGGAACTTCAGACATCAGTAGCTACAGAAAGAGATTATTTGGCTTGGATTGGGTTTGCGAGAGAGTCTCTTTTTAGTGTACCTGGGAAGGAAGAGGAAAGAGAGAGGAATAAGAAAGATGTAAGAAGACCAGTATATAGCCTCTGCCCAGCAAAGGTTGCCATTCTTCAAAAGGGGAAGACATAGAAACAGCGGCAGCGAGCAGAAACCAACTCCAGGAGACTTTTTGCCACTTTGTCTCAACCTTTCCCCAAACGTGGACCCACTTCTGCACCAGCAAAGGCTCCCCTGTTTTGAGCTCCTCCTCTCCCTTTGCCCCAAGACTTACAAATATATGTTTTATGATGTTTGGGTTTGTTCACGTTTTTTACCTAAGTGACATTGTTCTCAATAATTTAATCTCATGGTACTTGTTTTCTGCTGTTCTGAACCATATGCCTGCACTTTGCATATTACTTTTACCTCTGGGAATAGAATGTCCGGCAATCGTTTCAAACAAGTCATCTTCTGCAATGACGGCATGCCTTCATCTCTATTCCTTTGATTCCATCTCAATAGTTCTCCCTTCTACTCTGTTCTGCCCAGTATAGTACCAGGATAGATGTAAGGAATAACCATGCTTTTCTGTCATAAATTTAAACAAACAAAATTCATCAGTTTTTGAAATTTTGATACTCAGTATTTCTGATCTGATCACAGGACATACTCACATATATTCAAAAGGCATCATTTCTGGTGCCTGCGTGCATGCATCTCTGTGCTGCTGGGGCAAGTAATTAGACAGGTGCATTTCTCATGATCTGAACATCCACAGAGGGTTGATTCTACTTTTTCCACAGATGAGGCCAAAGAACTAAGGCCTCATTTAAGTAACTTTCCTACATTTCCTTAGCTCTTTTCCATTTGCTTTCTAAAAAGCAAATCGTCATCCAATTCAAATATAATTATACACAAATTAGCCAATGATGATAACGGAAATATTAATCATTATGAAATGAAACTCTATTTTCACCTTATAGATGGTTCCAGCCGGCTTCCATTGAGTTTCACATACCACTTTCAAAAATAGAAGTTAAATTGAAAATGTAATGTAAACCCTCTTCTGAATCAATTTGTCTTTTCCGTTAGAGCTCAGCTCAAAGTCATCCAACTTTCCACAGCAGAATACAGAAGACCTGCTCTGGATAACGTTCATGTGGAAACACACTTGATTTACAACCAACGACTTGGAGTCACCATTCCAAAGGACAAAGTTCACTATTGATCAGTTAACTTAATTACTTTAAGCAGCACATAGTTCTATAAGACCCCTAAACAATTAAATGGACCTTCAACCTCAAAGCCCGGGTGAGATTTCTTCCATAAGTGTCACCTCTCTGATGTAATATAGATTTTTCTCTGATAAGCCATTGATTTGCAGAAAAGAAAATATGAATTACTGTTTGGTGATTGTGCTAAAGTTCCCTGGAAACATCAGAGTTGTTATACGCAGAATGTATGATTTTTCAAATTATGAGACAGCAGTAAATCTAGGAAAACATAGAGGCCTTATTTAGTCCATCTTGGAGGGGCCCCATGTCATTCAACATCTTGCAGAAGAATTCCTGTAATGTGCTAAAAACCTCATTGTAACAAAATGTCAGCTGAGTTAGCTTGCTTTGATGTATAGGAAGCCATTCATGTGTAGGACACTGGAGAGTTGCTATGGCAACTGAAACAAAGGAAATTCTGAAAAAATCATCTTTTCCATGGCCAAAAAACACACTCAAAAATAAAAGAACTGTATTATTCCAAAACTGAAATTTTCATTCACTTGTGGTAATCTCTGAATTAAAATGGGCATTATTCATTTCGAGGTTTACAAGAGCAGGTTTCCCTCTCTGTAAACACTAACAGTGACAACCAAAAGTTCTTTCAAGACTTAAAGTTCATTTACATGTACAGCGGTGTTTTAGTAATTACATTAAACCCACTTTACCAACAACAGGAGTAAGAAACAATGTAAATCAAACCTAATAGTTTGTGCTCAGATTCCTCTGAAGTTTGGATCTGAAATGGTAATAAACTCTGGCTTTCTGAATCTGTTTCATACAGTACTGGGGCCAACCATGAACTTCCCCAACGCCAATGCTAATAAATCTCCCTTCCAGGGACAGGGGAATTTTCTGATCATTGGCGGCATTTCAAGAAAGCACTAGGAAACAGATTCAAGTTAGGGATGGTTGTAGACCACACTAATTATGTTTTTTAATTCTTTTTTAATTGAATAGAATGCACTTCAGTCAATCTATAAAATTTTCAACCCACAGAATGCCCTTGCTGGCTAAGCCATGCTTCTGGATGGAAGAAACATTCCTTCGAGGTCTGCTCTAACCACCTCCTCTCCCAAGAGAAAAACAGATTAGAAAAACAGCAACCCTCAAAAGCAGTTGCCTGGCTCTGATTCTGGGCTTTCCATTCCCTGCATTTACCATCATATCCTATTCCTGTATATGGTATGTGGATTTGGCTAGGTTAATATAATAAAATGAAATAGAATAACCAGGGGCACAAATCTTCTATTATTTTCACTTAGTCACAACTATGCTTTCACATATTCCTCAAGTTTACCACACATCATGCAATGAGATAAATATGTTAATAAAATCAGGCTGGCAGCAATTTCTCTAATCCTTCACTATAGTAAAGAGCTTTGGTGTCAATGGAAAAAAATCTACTCTTACAATTTAGTTATGAATTAACTATATTTTTAAAGGGAACTTGCAAATCATCTAGCTTTCTTCCTTCTCAGGGAATGGGAAACAGTAATTTTTTAATTTATTTTACTACCTGTGTATCTCCCATCGAGATTATTTCTGATCAGATACACGTGTGTGCACACTCACACATGCATACAAGTTGGTAGATTTTCTATACCACATGTGCAAAGGCATAAGATTATAAACAATTTAGCTATACACTTGGCCTAGAAAAATAAATCATCACCCAGTAGTATATGTTTGCTGTTAAGTTAAAATGTGCATTTTATTTTCTCAAAATTGGTAATACATTATTCTTAGTAAAGGTGCCTTAATCTTTAGAATCAAGATTTTTGACTGAATATAAATATATTTTTAAAGTAAGAAATGTAGAAGAATATCAGCAGGTTAAAAGGTACAAGCAGAAGTAAAACTATTAAATTATTTCTAAGATATCCTTTATAAGGGAGAAATGTTCGCAAATATAAATAATCTACAACTATTCTATAAAAATAAAAGCTCAAAAGTTGATCCTTAAAAAATCCTGTGAATAATCTATGTTGAAAGCCTGTAGAAAGTACATGAGAAAGAGAACTTCAAAGGTCAAAAGAAAAGGACAATCTTCTCAGAAATTCTGAATGTTGCTCCAGATATGAAGATCACATGCTTTTGTTGTTTGGATTATGTCTCCATAATTAAGGCAATTTCCATTTCTCTCATTATTTTCAAAACTTTAGAGTAACCAATCAATATCTTTGAAATACTTACAAAAGCTGTATTCTTAGATATCAGTTCTAAAGTGAATGTTGTTTCCCCTTGATAAATTTCATACACATGGGGTATTTTAGAGTTCCCAAAGCGTTTCACTTACATTCTCCCATTTGATCTCCACGGTAAGTCTGGGAGGAAGGGGGAACAGTGGTCATCCCCTCTTTATAGATGGGTAAACTGAGGCTCAGCAGGGTTAAGGGATTATTTCAAGGTCACATGGCAAGGTAGCCAAACCAGGACTCTTCTGATAATCAGTACTTTACACACTGATATTTAATCTTTCGTTTAAATCCTCTTCTAATAATAAATCTCACAGAGTATTGGACTTCAACTCTTGGTGACTATTAGAGATAGAATTTTGATTAGAATGTTTTTGTCTATTTGTTTTTATTTCTTAACTAAGTCTTGACGCTTTAATCAAAACTGCCTCTTGTAGGCTTCGTCCCTGTTAATCATAACATATACAGTCCTCCAAGCTCTTGGATCCACTAAATTTGAGGGATATTTTGCCTAATATCACTGTGCTCTCACTTTACAAAAGATACTTCAGATTTATTTTCTTCCTACAATTGTTTTAAATAAGTCATAGAAAAGATGGTGATAACAAAAGGAAAGCTATACCTGATCTCCCATTTAGACCCCCAACTATGGAACTGAGTCATCATTGGAACCATCCACGGATAATTCTTTTTAACACTACAATCCATTCTCATTGTGGTTAAGTTAAATTTGTATTTTCTCTCACACAGGACTTACTTTGTGATTGTGGTGAGTCAAATCGAAGCTGCCATTATAGTTCATAAGAGCCTAAGAAATATGAAGCCCTCTGACAATGAACTCCAGAGAACCAAGGAAACAGCTCCGGTCTTGATGGTTCTTACTAAGTACTCCATTAACTTTGAACTTCTAACCCTGAACTGCATTTTAGAGATCATTTAGAAAACAAATCAACAGTAACTTGGATTCTCACATTTTTCAAGCTATTATGAATGCTTATATGCATGGTGCATGAAAAGAGGCTGAGAGTCAAAAAAGGTTTCTACCTGCTCCTGGGTGATGACAGCAGTTGTGTTACCTTGGACAATCCAAACCCTCTTCCTCCGCAAACGTTTCCCAAGGCCCCTGCCCACACAAGTGTCACACACCTATTCTCCATTTAACCAGCCCATGGCATTGCAGACGCATTTCTACGGCTTTACCATGCACTCAGCTCCCCAGTACACTTCTCCCCAATCAAATTTAATTTTTTCAGTAGCTTACATTCTACGTCTCTGAATAAGAGGCAGTTTTATGACTACTTATTTTTCAGTACAAATTCCTTTTAAGAGAAAGGATCGTACATTCCCAGATTTCATTCTCTGAATACATTTTAAGCTCCCTAAATGCGATCACAGGCAAGCTCAGGGATTTCTATAAAATATGACAGTAATTACCTTCAAGCGTTGCCCCTTCTCCAAAAAGGGCATCTCCAGCCCCAGACGCATACAAGGCTGTCACAGATAAGGCATACTGTGTCCCTTCGTTTAATCCTCTCAGGACAGTATTGGTTGTGTCTCCCCTCACAGTGACCTCTTGAGTCTCGCCTCCTGCCACGGGGGTGTATGTGACGAGATACTGTTTCACTTTTCCTGGTGCTCCAGTCCACGATAATTTCATAGTTGATGTCGTAGGGTCAGAAACTCTTAAATCTCTTGGGTTCCCTCTAACTTCATTAAAAAATAACAACAACATCAAAACTCATTATTTAATAAAATGACTTAAAATACACTTTGTTGCTTTATATATTTATATATATATATTATGTATATATATATATATATATATATATATATATATATATATATATATATATATATGAAATCAAATTTATATCCTAGGTGAGATTATGGCTATTGTAACTATTGACTAGCCAGAAGAGTTTAAGCATCTCTAAATTGGGCCCTATGTGTCAGTAGAAACAAAGCAAAAGCCATCTAATTCCTCTTCTGTATTTACACATGCTAAAGTCTTTCATGTTAGAATCTTTCATGTAAAAAACTTCAGCGTTTTCTCTAAAAGTGGAACAAAGCACTATAAAGTGTATACGTGTTGATTAGTATCACAATGGAGATTTTAACTCTGCTAAGAAATCATCAATAAAAAGGGTTTGTTAGCATAATGCTATGATCTAAATGTGATGGCCAGGAAACACACCAATGTGATAAAAATGATAAATGATAAAAAATAATGCCGTCCCTAGAAAAAAATATATGAGAGGAAACAGCCCAAGTGAGGTCGAGTCTTGGATAAAACTCAAGGGCTGGGCTGCCCATCTCTTTGCAACTATGTTTGGCTTTTCATGCCTTTCCTGGTAGTGTGGCCATGTGGTCTCTGAAGGGTCTCAAGGCACCCAAGTCTATGACTCTCCCCAGCAGGCACACATCGCCAGCCACTTTAACTCCAGAAAACAGAAAGATGAAGCGTCACTGGGTCTTCTTCTGGTGCCTGGCACAAAGAGCCCTGGGTCCCCAACTGGAAAGAGTGAAAGAGAAGTGACTTCTCAGAGGAAAGAGAGGAGGAAGAGAGCAGGTGGAAGGAGAAAGTGTCTCTGCAGGAGAGGCTAATTAGCTAGGCTGTACCAGGAGGGAAGTAGTGACGCAGGCCCAGCTAGAACATGAGTGTCTGCACAAGGGCAAGAAAGTCCACAAACTCAGATTCACTGCTTATGAGCAACATGACTCTGAGCTATTATTTAGTTCCCTTAGCCTCAATTTTTTTTGTAAAACTGGGATAAAAAAGTAACAACTTCATAGATTCTATGCAGGGATTAAATGAGATAATATATGAAAAGCTCTTTGCACGGAACCTGATACAAATAGTTGCTTAATAACTTCATTATTGCTAATATGTAGTTATTATTATTTTTTAAAAACTTTAAAGATAAGGAATGAAATGAAAATTAAGAGTGTCTTAATTTTCCTCAATGAAACCACACATTAAATGTTAATAATTTGCAACTAATATCAGAATCTATCCTAGGAGCCTAACCATTCCATTTAAATAAAAACATGTTAATATTCTTAAATCTTTCCTGAAGAAACAATATGTAATCTGTCTCAATGGTACATAACGATTTGAGTTTTAATCCCTAGTCATCCTTCAGTTTATATTAGAATATTTAATAATATTATTTTGAAAGAATATTTGGACCATCTCATAGCATTCAGGTTCTTTTGACACCAATAAATGCTGTCATGAGTAAGTCAAATATTTGAGTAAGTCAAGTCTAATAGGACTACCATCGAAGGTACTCAGATAATTGAGACAAAGTGTCTCATGGCCCACAGCATCTGGATAGTTGTCCAAAGCTGCTCCTACAGTCTAAGATTTCGGTTGTTACCAAATGATGAGCATATTTCCTCTACCTTCTTCAGTGGCTGCATTTCCAGTCAACGGAGAGCCAGATCCTGAGAAATATTCAGGAATTACAGATACTTCATATTTTGTGTCTGGAGTCAGGTTCTCCAGCGTTCTCCTCCTCTGATTGGCTGGGGTGGTAACCTCTTTGCTTTCTCCACCAGCAACTGGTCTATAGATAATTCGATACCTTAAGACTCTCCCCGGAGCCTGAGTCCAGGTAATTTTAAAGCTATCTGTAGTCTCATCCGTCACCTTTAGGTTTCGAGGTGCTCCTTTTACTGAAATTTAAAAAATAATAAGTTGACTCATTTTATGTGACAAATAAAACACTAGTTTTTGATCACTAAATTACAGCATTTCTCTCAGCAAATCCATGAGCAGTTTTTTGACAAACATCCTGGTTCTTGCATGCATTTAGCCAGATATTTACTAGATTCTGAAAGAGCAAACACTCCACAATACCCAGAAAGAAAAGAAGTACTGTCGACTTTTTAATCAGATAAAGAGGTATATAACAGTAAACTTTTAATATCATAAGTACTCTATGAAATTGTAAATTAATGTTGACATAAAATTCAAAAATAAAAACAATCTGTTTCTTCAAACGTAAGTAACAAGGCTTTCACTCTTACTAGATTTTCTCAGAAAAGTAGGAGAATAATACCTAAACACCCAGGTCTACCACATTTACCCACTTGAACAAACTCTCTTATCCAATCAGTCCCACAACTCATTTTTTTATCTGCACAGTCATTTGCCGTGAGAATAATTAGACCATATATGTGTTAGACCAAATACATTGTAGGTACCTAATGAATGCTACTTGAATCTAAATCCCGAGGTTAAACTGCAATGTAAGTAACACCCACACACTGACAGTCTTAAATGAAATCTTCGTTAAGCCCAAATGAGAACATCATTTGATTTTGTGGTTTAATGACCTTTTTGTTTAAGAAGCAAATTGTTCATATGGACAACACAGTCAGGAAAGATGAACTAAATCTACTGGGGTAAGACCACAGTGCAATATATCTGCATGCACCTCACATACAATTAGAAGTTTATCTAAATGTCCAACACACCAATAGACCACTCCAGGGAAAAAGGAGTTGTATACCTCAAGAAAAGAAAGAAATGGCAGGTGGCAGACTTACATCCATGATTCATTCAATATGGCAAGGAAAAAGACTAAATGAGTCAAAACAAAACTGATGGATTTGAATACTGGCTCTGAAATTTAATTAATGTGTAATTTTGAGTCTCAGATTACCCAACAGTAAAAATGTGACTATCTGTAGGGTTACTGAGGCGGTTAAATGAGACAATCCATGGAAACGATTATCATAGTACCTGACACATGGCAGAAGCTCAATAATTGCTAGTCTAATAAAGGTATTGAATCAGACACTTCCTTACTGACAAAAGAAAATCTAAATCTCAGATTTCAGTACAGACGGCAGAATTGGAAAGGTATTACCAAATTCTATTGTAGTAGCCCAATGACCAAAAACTAGAGTGTAAACTAATATAGTTGGCTCTGTTCAAAAACCCTTTAGACTTCAATTTCTTCTTGAGGCATAGTTCCATCCCCATCCCAAAGTGCTGAAGAAAGAGGGCCAGGCTCATGAAGCCGCAACGTGGGCATTACAGAGAAATCATCAGAAAGTCATAAATATCTAAGTGTGGACTGCTAGGTTATACTATCACAAAAATCATAAGACAAGAAGACATCTTAGGCCATTTAGTTTATCTACTAGCCTTCGGGCAGAAATATACCTAAACCATGCACAAAAGAAAAATCAATCTTACTTGAAAATTTTTTCAGAGAAAAGATTCTCTAGCTTTTATCAGCAAGTAGACCAACCTATGCCCTCCCTGTCAGCCAGTACTTCTTTGTAACTAAAATTGCTCACGCTGCTGTTTCAGCCTCTTCTGTACCGAATAAAAATGGAGGAGAATGACTGATATCTCTTGTAATATTCACTGTATACATCAAGAGTAATTGTCTGGTGCTGGCCTTCTAACCAGGTTCACTGGAATCCTTTAAATGTCAAATGTAGAGAAATGTATCAGAAAGTACTCAAATCTATCCAGTAAAGTGGACACATCTAAACAAATATTGCTTAAAATATCTGGTAAACTTTGTACACCCATGTTCTTAGCAGCATTATCCACAATAGCTAAAGGGTGGAAGCAACCCAAGTGTCCACCGATGTTGGTACATACATACAACAGAATATCATTCAGCCATAGAAGAAAGAACATTCTGACACATGCTACAAGCACTGATGAACCCTGAGGACACTAGGCTAAGTGAAATAAGTCAGTCACCAAAGGACAAATACTGTATGATTCCACTCATATGGAAACCTAGAGTCATCAAATTCATAGAAACAGAAAGCAGAATGTTTGTTGCCATGGTCGGGGGGACAGAGGGTAGCAGGAATGGAGAGTTATTGTTTAACAGGTAGAGAGTTTCAGTTTTGCAAGATGAAAAAGTTTTGGAGATGAATGTGGTGATGTTAGCACAACCATTGAATGTGTTAATTGCCACTGAAATGTACACTTGAAATGGTTAAAATGGTCAATTTTATGTTTTACGTATATACATGTATATTTTACCACAATTTTAAAAAAGAAAAAAATTTTGGTAATATATATTCGCCATCAGAAGTTTGGTAGTTTCAGAAGTATCTGAACAAGACACTGTTGGTACATGGGACAGAAAATGCTAGATAAGCAGTATTTCCAGAGTTAGTTCCATAATTATTAACAGTTCTCTATGTCTCAACCTCAAATTCATCACAATAAATCTAGGGTCTTTTACTTAAGAGTTTTTCTCTTTTTAAAAAGATTTATGAGGGCTTCCCTGGTGGCGCAGTGGTTGAGAATCTGCCTGCCAATGCAGGGGACACGGGTTCGAGCCCTGGTCTGGGAAGATCCCACATGCCGCGGAGCAACTAGGCCCGTGAGCCACAACTACTGAGCCTGCGCGTCTGGAGCCTGTGCTCCGCAACAAGAGAGGCCGCGATGGTGAGAGGCCCTCGCACCGCGATGAAGAGTGGCCCCCGCTTGCCACAACTAGAGAAAGCCCTCGCACAGAAACAAAGACCCAACACAGCCAAAAATAAATAATAAATAATAAATAAATAAAGATTTATGAGTAGCTGTGTTTTAAAGGTACTGAATCTTACGAAGGCATTCACAGTGTTGGACTATAAAGCAGATGGTTATTTCAAATGGTAACTTTGTTCTACAATAAACTGTTAGTTTGGGGAAAACAGTGGAGAACCCTCTCACACCTTCTGCGGTGGTCTCCTCTCCAGCTAAGGGTGTACTGAAGCCATCCTCGTATTCCGCGGTCACGTTGACCAGGTACAGGGTCTCTGGCTTCAAGTTGCCGAGAACGACACTGGTGCTCGAGGCTGGCTCCACCACTGTCACCTCACCATCCCCAGTAGCCTCCTTGTAGGTGATGTGGTATGAAAAAACATTTTCTCCAGCAGGAGACCAACTGGTTTTCAAATTGTAGGAAGTCACCTCAGAAAAACTAAGATCCTTTGGAGGCACGTAAGCTGTTAAGGAAAAAAAAAAAGGACATAGCTAAAATTTTTAAATCTATAAAGCAAAAATGGACCTAATGACTACATACATTTTCAAATGCCTTACATTCATTTGGGAGAGTGGTCATTGAGACCAATGCACTGAGTAAACGTTGCACACAAGACCACTGAGAGAAAGCCTCTCACTCACAGCCCCGCAAAGAGGTCCTGATCATTTGTCTTGACCATTCATAATACTAAGTTATGTGTTTAAATAACCAGTTAAAACTGAATTAGAGTTTTGAGCTTCTTAAGACAAAGCGCTAATGGAATGGTCCTGCCCACAACTGGAATACTTAAACAGTAACAGACCTAAAATGAACCATCAAAATGTTCCCATTCATGCCGGGCAATCAGATATTAACCTTTGGTGGTAGACAGATATTTCAAAGTAATAATTTAACATTTTTTTCCTAACAAAAGAATATTTATTAAACTAAATCATAGGAAGGCGCAATGTTTAAGGCACACTCACTATCCTTAGGGGACATACAATCAAATTGGAGAGACAAGAGAGTGTAAAGTTATTAACAAAACAAAGTAGTATATTTGAATGCCAAATGACTACAAGTGATAAGTGTTATAGCCCTATAACAGTTAAGAAGCTTGATGAAAGAGATGGGACTTTTAATCAAATGTTGAAAAACAGAATTTGGACAAATGAAGAAAAAAGGATAGGGAATTCCAGATGTGAGGAAGGATGCCCAAAAATGGTCCAGAAAAGAGAATGCATAAGAAAGATTCAAAGATCCAGGACTATGTTCCAGTCGCCTTTGATTCAAAGCAACTAGCTCCGCATCTAACACATGGTAGACACTCAATTCGTGGTTATTGAATTGGATGCGACAAATGGGTTTGATAAAGCTGGTTCCCCGCCCTGACTGAGGATCTAAGATCAAAAACAGCTCATGACTCTTAGGATAAACAGCTTTTTCACCAATAACTTCCTGACCCATACCCAGGAGAAAGTCATATCTCAGAGCTAAATGAGCTAAGTTCAGTAGTTTTCGATAACATAGGAAAGTTACTTTTTCCTATAGATAAAAAGAATTGACAAAGCATATTATCCACAATTTTAGAACCAAAAATGCTTTGTTCATGAAGAGATAACTTTTACTTTACAAAGTCTACTGACCTTTTTTCTTTATAGCTGCCAATTCTTGCTCAATTCTAAGACAGATAGACTGTGTGAGTTCAAAAGATATCCTCTGAAAAGCATCAAAATCTTCCACTGTGAACACATGGGTCTCAGCAGGAGGAGAGGCAATGGCTTCTAATTCTGAGCGAACAGCATCCTTCACACCAACCGCAAAGATTTCAACATCTGAATTCCTTAGTTTTACAGCTGGGTCTCTGAAAGCATCGGAAGATTTTCCATCCGTGATAAGAATCATGACCTTTGGGACGTTGCTTCTTGAACCCTTGCTCGGCACAAATATTTTCTCTCTAACGTAAGTCATTGCTTTCCCAGTGTTGGTAGATCCTCCTCTGTAGGGGAAGGTGTTTATTGCTTCAAGTATATCTTCAACTTTGGTGAATTTTTTCAATGTGAACTCAGTATGAGGATCCCGGCTGTACTGGACAAGACTTATCTGTACCCTATTTGGTGAAATCTCAAAACTTTTTACGAGAACTTCCAAAAAGGCTCTAACTTTAACGAAATTTGCAATCCCAATGCTATAGGAACCATCAACCAAAAACACAATATCGGCTTTTATATCCACACCACGTGAGCATTCTGTAAAAAGAAAGAAAGCCCATTAAAGTTCAACAAATACAAATTAATCAATAAAATATAGATACAGCTGTCCCTCTGCATCCTTGGGGGATTGGTTCCAGGACCTCCTTCCCCACACCAAACTCCAGGGATGCTCAAGTCCATTCTATAAAATGGCACAGGGAAGTAAGCCCTCCGGATCCATGGATTCCGCATCTGCAGATTCAACCAACGTCAGACCACACAGTGGTTGAATCTGTGGATACGGAACCTCACATGTGGAAGGTCTATGGTATCCGGTTTTCTTAGTAAGCAGCCTGCTTTAAAAGAAAATTATTGCAAACATTTTGTTTAAAAGTAAACCTGAACCAGGAAGGCATACTATCAAATGGACCTTCAGGTATTCCAAACTCAGTGATACACCCATTAACTCACCCACTTGAATTTTCACTGGCTGAGTCTTCTCCATTATTGAAACCGGTTCACTGGATGTCAGTCCCTTCATGGCAGAAACGCTGATCTGGTATTCTGTGTCTGCTGAGAGGTCACGAACACTGAGTGTGGTCGTCTGAGGACCCACACTCAGGGCATGCTGTCGGCTTCCTGTGGTCATGGGTGTAAGGAGAACTTTATAGCCAGTCACTGGGCTAGGAGACGGATTCCAACTTAGCTTAACGTATTTTGATGAGACTTCCGTGGCAATCAAATTTGAAGGAGGTTCAACAACTACAAAATAACAAGCAGAAGAGTGATTAAAAACCGTGTGATGCAACCCTATTAGTGAGGTCTTCCTGTTCGCACCTCAATTTTCCTTATTCGAATTAATTGTGAATGCATCAGGAAAAGTTCCCCAATCCCAGTCCCCCACTTCCACCTGTACCCATCAAACCGAAAGAGACTCAGTGCCTGAATTTTAATCAGGGAGATGAGAAGTTTAGGGAAAAAGAAGTCCTTGGAGAAATTAATAATAGGACATCTGATGCCTAATTCATTCTCTGGGACCAAGATTTTCCATTCTGGTTTTGGTATTACACTCATTGCATTTATTCAGGTACCAAAGGAGGCACTTGATGAATATTTGTTAAATCAATGACTTACTCAATGCTTTAGAAAGTTTTTCTCTTTTAATAGTAATATAAGCATAATAATGTAATATTTAAGATACTTTATAATATGCCAAGAAAGATAAAGAATTCAGCAGTTCTTAAATGACAGGTTCTTACCATCTTAAGCAATTGTATTTCCACTTATTCAAGACAAGAAAAAAAGTTCAGCTATGTTCATAATGCCACCAAACAGGGGTGAAACAATGGTTTACAACATGCATATTGACAAGCAAATACTGATAATCTAAAAATGTTCTATCCTTACTCAGTGTAGAACCTAGTCGTGTATTGGGCTGGCCAAAAAGTTCATTCGGGTTTTCCCGTTAACGTGTTCCGAACGAACTTTTCAGCCAGTCCAATACTTAGCAGATAACAAAGTATTTTAAGCTATTTCGGACCAAATCTTCAAGGTTTTAGATTTGCCAGTGGAATCAGTTTCCCAGAGGATATAGTTCTAAGTTTTTATTATAAGTCAGGCTGCAACAGTGGATGACAAAATATGTACAAGGTTACTCACTGTCTTCTCAAAAAGGCAGTCAGATGTAGTGCATACAAACGATGCCTAAAGAAGTGAGAAGCAGTGGGAGGAAAGCAGTGGATGTGCCAACCGGAAGTTTAGGCAAAACTCTGGAGTGATGCGGAGACAGTGCTGGGGGGCAGAAGTCGCAGGCGATCGCCCGCAACAGAGAGAAGGCCCCAAAAAAGACTGCGAACGCCTGCAACGCAGCCCACACCCCCTCCAGGGAGAGTTCAAACGGGGGCAGAACGAAACTTTGGCCTAACCTCGCACACACACCCTGGCGAAGGTGAAAAACTTGAATGTTTTAAAAGACTGAGTAAAGAGAGGTTGACCAGGGGAAAGTTGGGCGGGGGTGGATTTTGTAATAAAGCAGAGCAAAAAATCAGACATTAGGCAGTAAAACAAAGAAAGAGATTCAGAGCCCATGAAGTAATAAGAAGGAGTTCTGAGACAAATTAGAGCCAATGAACATTGCCAAAATACTTGGGGTTTGTAGATTAAAGAGTTTATATGATTGAAGATGTAGCTATTTGGAACTTATCTTTAAGCAGTTGTGAATTCTTAGGCTAAGAGGCGAACAATTATGGAAACTGTGACTTTTTAATACTCCAAAGGATGCTTATGAAATGTCTTTTCTCTCTCCCATGTATTTAAAAGCAATGACTGATAAAATGGAAGCATTTTCCAAATGTGGGAGGATCAAATTGACTGATCTTTGAAATATTCTTAAGAGCCCTGAAAACGCTATGCAGATTATGGTGATGGAAACTCTTTTCCTCTGCCATTTAATAGAAACAGAATGCTAAACTAAATGTCCCCCTGCCTGTGAAGCCATAACTGCTCTCAAGTAATGGAAAAGGGGGACACATGGGAACACCCAACAATTCACTCACCTTCTTCTCCACTAACCAATTCACCAAGCTGGTCATCCACACCTGAGCACACCTGGGAGATGATCTCATTCTGAATATCCACAATCGCATCGAAGTTGGCCACGTTGAAAACGTGATTTAGTGAAGGTGTGGAGGCGATTTGTTTGAGTTCTTTTGCATCTGCAGCTTTAATGCCTGAAAAAAAAAAAAAAAAAGGACAAGGATATGGGAAGGGAAATGTGGGAAGTAAAGACATTTTCAAGTCCTATTCAGTCATAAACTGGAATTGTTTTGCGTCCTAATGAATGCGCAACTGTTGAAATGACAAAAGCACTTTCCCATTTCACGTAACATGGCCAAAGAGGCAAAAGACTGGTTGGTAAAACAGAGTGGGCTCTCATGCCAACCATGCCATCATTTGTCCCTGCCATCTGTAAAGATAATACGTTTTTCTTCCAGAGTCCTGAATGAGCTGGAACCCTCTGAATTCTTCAAGTGTTACGTAAGAGACGAAACATAAAAAACACTTAATGATAATACAAGGAGGATCTTTATTAGAATCACTGGCGCAGCATTCACTGAAAAGCAGAGTGTTGACAAAGAATGTGAATACCGCCTTACTTAATGCATACGCTAAAGGAGTTACGTGAGAGAAATAGATAAGCAGAACTTCTACTCAAAAATGATTTGGATTAACACTACACTATCAAACGCAGTAAAAACTGCTTTCCTTCCTTGAGAAAGAATCCTTCTTTGAGGAATCAACCCTTCATCTTCCTGGCCATTAAGTATTAAAGTCGTTCTAAAATGAAAATACTTAACCAAACTTGACCTACCCAAAGAGAAAACTTCAACCCCAATACTTCGAAGCTCTCTTGCTGGAATTTCCACTTCGTCCTGGGATTTGCCATCTGTAATAATAATTGCCACTTTGGGAAAGCCAACTCTTGCTCCAGCAGATTCCGTGAAAGTATTTTTAATTAAGTAATCAATGGCTTCCCCTGAAATGAAAAAGAAATATGTTCAGTTCCACGTGACACAATTTTACCAAACTCAAAAGCTATGGGATTCTACTGGGCATATACCCTGAGAAAACCATAATTCAAAAAGAGTCATGTACCAAAATGTTCATTGCAGCTCTATTTACAATAGCCAGGACATGGAAGCAACCTAAGTGTCCATCATCGGATGAATGGATAACGAAGATGTGGCACATATATACAATGGAACATTACTCAGCCATAAAAAGAAACGAAATGGAGTTATTTGTAGTGAGGTGGATGGAGTTAGAGTCTGTCATACAGAGTGAAGTAAGTCAGAAGGAGAAAAACAAATACAATATGCTAACACATATATATGGAATCTAAGGGGAAAAAAAAAATGGTCATGAAGAACCTAGTGGCAAGACGGGAACAAAGACACAGACCTACTAGAGGATGGACTTGAGGATATGGGGAGGGGGAAGGGTAAGATGTGACAAAGTGAGAGAGTGGCATGGACATATATACACTACCAAATGTAAAATAGATAACTAGTGGGAAGCAGCCGCATAGCACAGGGAGATCAGCTCGGTGCTTTGTGACCACCTAGAGGGGTGGGATAGGGAGGGTGGGAGGGAGGGAGATGCAAGAGGGAAGAGATATGGGAACATATGTATATGTATAACTGATTCACTTTGTTATAAAGCAGAAACTAACACACCATTGTAAAGCAATTATACTCCAATAAAGATGTTAAAAAAAAAAAAGCTATGGGATTAATTTCAAAATTATTTAACATATGATAGTTTGTGCAATGCATCATTTCTTTCCCAAACAGACATTTCATTTATCTTAAACAATACCACAGGGGCTTCCCTGGTGGTGCAGTGGTTGAGAATCCGCCTGCCAATGCAGGGAACACGGGTTCGAGCCCTGGTCTGGGAAGATCCCACATGCCACGGAGCAACTGGGCCCGTGAGCCACACCTACTGAGCCTGCGCGTCTGGAGCCTGTGCCCCGCAACAAGAGAGGCCGCGATAGTGAGAGGCCCGCGCACCGCGAGGAAGAGTGGCCCCTGCTCACCGCAACTAGAGGAAGCCCTCGCACAGAAACGAAGACCCAACACAGCCAAAAATAAATAAATTAATTAATTAATTTAAAAAAAGAAAAAAACACAATACCACAATTTGTAAAAACATACCTGTCATTGTGTTGCCACCTTTGTATGGGATTTTTTTAATTGCAGCAAGCAGCTCGTCCCGTTGGTAGTACTGATTTAAGTTAAATTCCGTCCTGGTGTCAGAGCTGTACTGAACAACTCCAACCCTTGTCTTCTCTTCCCCAACGTCAAACGCAGACACAAGAGCAGCAATGAAGTCTAAAATGTACTTGAAATTATTTCTTCCCACACTCCATGAGCCATCCACAAGGAACACTAAATCAGTCCAGGCACTGACAGAGCATTCTGAAATACATGTGATATAGTTTTTAAATGACACACTAATAAATCTATCTAGCATTAAGGAATACAAACTAACATGGCAAAAAGGTTGGCTCCTAAAATCGTTTTGTTCATTAGAACTTTTCACATTGTTCTTTACCCGCAACTGACATGCACAAAAGAGTGTAAAACTTTACTGGCACACATAGAAGCATTTTCAGTACCTTCGTGAACATGCATTTCTGCAACTATATGTCTTTAAACTGTTGTATAAGACATTGTGCAAGACTAGATACGTATATGACCTATTCTCCAAGAGCCTGTGACCCAAGTATTGTTGCTATTGATTTGTCTGTTTTTATAACTATATCCTCACTCTTTTCTCCAAGTAAAAACTATATAAAATATCTAGGAGACATACAAAAGAAATGTAAGCAAAGTGTTTTCATTCTTGGTATTCTGAGATCAATAAATACAAAACAATTGCTGTACCATTTAAGCAAATGCGGTAGGGTTGAAGAAAAGAGCAAATCTTTTTTAACATTCTCCTGCATTTTATAATATAATTGTCTAAAGTTTGCAGCTGGTTAGTCTAGAGGGTTAATGGAGTCTTAACAGAAGTACCAACAAGCATAAATGTGATGCAAAATAGCCATAATACCTTGTCCTAATTAACAATGTATTTAAATTTGACAACTAAAACCTTCTTGTACTAAACAAAACAGGGGGAAAACATTTTCATTCAAAAGTAAAAATATATGTAGTGCCCTTAAATCACTAAAAATACAACAATTGGCCTTTATAACCAAACATATTATTCCCTCTCTCTGTGGTCAGGTGGGGAGGGGGAAACAGGTTGGTTTTTACGAAAATCTGTATTCATAAGGCAAAGCTGAGTGAATTTTCTGAAGATATTTTTGTCCCTGCAGTCAGCTGGTAGATAATAAGAGAAGTATTTGGCTAGGAAGAGGAGGAAAGGTCCTGGGAAATTTGCAAGCCACTACAAGTTGCATGCCTAAATAATTTTTGCATACTATTTAATGGGCCAATTGAAGCCTACTGAAAGTCAATATTTAGAATAATGCTTTGATTTAGAATAAATATTGATGATTCAGGGAAAATATTTGCATTGTAACTGCATACTATAAACTTCGCTTCAGATGATTAGACCTCAAAAAGAATTATAAACAGTGATCTGGAGGGAAAAATTCAGGATAAAGGGAACTTCATGTTCACAATCTTTTTATTGTTATCCTGAGTCATAAATCCAATTTACAAGGTGGCAAAATTAGAAGTCCAAGAAACCCTTCAAGGCTCCATCCCAGCAAGTCACACAAAGCAGTGTAAGACCAAAAGGGGCTAGAAGCCACAAAACCAGACAATAAAATTGTTTTCATTTGATTACAAATGCATCGACTTATCAGAGACGTCTTACAGAGACTCTGGAAACGGTTACAACTGCACCAACTCAGCCCATGTAAACACCCTAGAAATAAGCATAACACATACAGAGACCTAGAAATACATTTTCATGGCAATGGAATTGCTGAAAACACTGTGAGGGCATCTCCCTTGTGGTCCAGCCTTATAGTTCCCATGTATCCCTGAGCTACCACCTATTTCTATAGTTTGTCTTTGAGAAAGGAGTTAAGTCCAATGATGAGCTTTGTTTTTCACCTACTGCCAAAATCCTGCAGGGGAACCTGGACACACACAAATTGAAAACACTCCCAGTAAAAAGAATATTTAGTACACAGAATGAATGGTTAGAAAGTCAGAACGTAGGTGTTATAACCACTTAGTCATACATTACTATTACATTGCCTGTACTTCTTGTAGATAAAGCTTACAGAAATTAATATATCATTAATCATATAATGTTATAAGTCATAATTCTAGTTATTACTTTAAAATGTATATCTCAGAAAAAAAAAATTTTATGTTAGAATAGTTTCAGATTTACAGAAAAGTTACAAAGATAGTACAAAGCATCTGTTCCCTTTTACTTTCTTCTTTTGTGTTAAACAAATATTTTTAGGTGTACCATTTTATTTTATTTTTAGCTGTATTTTTGATTACTTATTTATTCTTAGTGGTTGTTCTTGGAATTGCAGTATGCATCTTCAATGTATCACAGTATTCTTCAGGTTACTACTGATTTAATTCCAGTAAAATATAGTAACTGCGCTCCAGAAGAACTTCATTCTACCTGCCCCCACTTCTTTTTGGCTATTATCATCATATATATTGTATCTATGTATGCTATAAACTCAACAATACAATGTTACAATTACTGCTTTAAACAATCTTACATTTATTAAAGAAATTAAGAAATAAAGTCTTATATTTGCCCACATTAAAAAAAAAAAAAGAAATTAATATAGGAGTGAGATCAAACTATGCACCTAGTTGGAACACCTCCTTTATATTACATTTATAACTTCTGCAAAGCCAAGCACAAATATTAAGGGAAATGCTTACTTTGTATCTCTGTTTTTCCAGGTTTCTTCTCCCCTGGCTTTATCGGGCCACCTGTTTGAACTGAATCAAAACTTGATTATTACAAAAAGAAATGGACCCATACAAATACTTCCTAAGAAGAAAATAAGTACGTTGTCTTTCAAATGTATGGTCCATTCCCAGCTGGTCAGAGAATACAGCCAAATAAGCATTTCCTGGCAAATAAATTATTTTTAGTGAGATTTTAGATATATTTCAAAATGGATATTAACATTGTTGTCTGGCAAAGCCTAATGTTTTTAACAGTTTTCATTCATAATATTCCTGCTGTTTCCAGAGACCAGGATTATAAATCAGGAATGAATTACTCACAGCTACTAACATCTAGGATCATTGAAAGAAGAGTTAATATGGATATAAATTAACTCTGCATAATAACAACTTAAATTTGAAAGTTGGAGAATATAAGGTATAAAATATAAGTTGGAGAATATAAGGCAAAATATAAGGTATAAAAGTACTTTATATGTGTGCTTACTTGTTAATTGGCCTATAACTGGTACACTTTCTTCTACTTCATCATATGAAGTGATTGTCACCACATACTCTATTTCAGGTATAAGCTCTGTTAATAAAGTTTCAGTGGTACTAGCTGCAAGGGTAAATTCTTTAGTGGGCCCATCTGCAAACATAGAAAGAAAAACATCAATGCAACAAAACTTTTTTCACATATAACATAACATATACTCAAAATCTGAAGATTCAAAATATACATTTTTTTTAGAATACCCAAACGTTATTTTTTACTGCCTTCCAAAACAAACATTTTGAATTCTAGAAATTCAATAAATGGACTGGCATTGCCTTTACTTGTTACAATCGTATTCCATATTTGTTTGAGGACTCAAGCCTTCCTCTAGATTAAAGATATACCAGAATATCAAACAAAAATCTCTCATTATTTTTGAATATTAATGGTAGATAACAAATTTTTTTACAAATGAGATATAAAGCAGAAAATAATTTAACATTAAATGATGCACTGGAGGAGAGCACTGAAAGAAAAAGAAGGGCTGAAAATCAACTCAAAGACAACAAACCCCATAGGCTAAAAGGAACATCTACTGGGAGACAGCATCCTCTTCTACAGAAGAAGTGCATCTTCCATACTCCAGCGGGGGATGGGAGCATACTCTAATGGGTAACCATGGTCCTCTGAATTGACTTAACTAGGTATCAAACATTTCAAGGTACAGTGTACTGAGCGTTTCCTTATATATTGACGATTATGTACTTCCTTCTGGATTATGATAATGCTCAATTCAATCAGGAAACACAGTAGTTCTTAGGGACTAAGTGACTTTTAAAATTCTTAGACATATTAAATTTTCATCAAAACATAAATAATCAAAAAAGGTAACGAGTGTAAAAGAACCCTGAGAAATGCTCCAGGTTTACGTGTGGAGCATTGCAGAACCCACCAGGGCCCCCATGGGAAAACAAGACACCAGGGCTCTGCTAGGTTGGATGGTCCCAGTGTCAGTTTTTAAGGTATAGGAGTCAGTCATTTCCAACATCTGGAAACCAGATGAACTCTTTTTCAACTGTTTTTCTGCTTTGGAATAAATGAAATAGTTAACGGCAAATATATTTGGGAAGAAACTATTCAAGGAATAAAAAGTAAATTCTTGATCACTTTTTAAGTTCTTGGATCATATGGGAGAAAAATACAGCTTCCCCATCCCCTGATAAATCAGCATTTAAAATCAGTGGTATTTTTTAAAGGCCATAAGTATGTAAACACAGCTCTGGTGCTAAGTCATGTTGACATCATCTATCGCTTCTGTCAGCCAATACAGACCTCTTCCTACCACTTGGCCAGTGCTAGTAAAAATGGTTATTTTCCCATTCCACATTAGAAATAAAAGTTAATCAACAGAAATGGGTTCTCCACACTTGGGCAACATCATGAATGCTAAAGAAAACTTTTGAGAACAAGCAAACAAGTTTTCTTCTTTCAAAGACTCTTAGCCTTAGGATCTACAGAATCTATCTAGTAAATCCTTGTCTTCCATCATGGCAGCTCACCACCATCCCAGAATCTGTATCCTGAGTACCGAAGTGTGCAGGACACTGGGCAAGGCGTAACAACTCACTTCATCACTTGTCACTTGAAGTGTTGGACAGATCAAGTGATTCAAGAAGAATGTCAAGAAGTGATCATTCTATTTTATAAAATCAAAGATTACCAGCAATATTCTGATCAGGGGGGAAAAAAGTCTATTTTTAGTAACAACAGCTTAGCACAGCAAGCCAAGTTAATAAAGCTAACACTATAAAAATATAATAATGGGTACTGGGCTGGAAATCTGGAGATCTGAGTCCACCAAATATCTTGCGACATTAGGTAAACCCCTCAGGTTTTCTAAATCCTGGCTTCCTCATAATGAAATGGAAGGAGGGCAAAAGATCAGATTATATCACCTTTGATGTCTCTGTCCTAAAATCCCAACATCTCAAAACTTACCCGTTGTGGAGTCCACTGTTATTTTGAAACCCACAATTGGATCAGGTGGTCTTGCCCATGACATATGAACAGTATTTTCATCTATAATTTTAAAATTCAAGTCTGAAGGTGGGTCAACTGCAAGAGAGAGAGTTGATATCAGTTACATTTTCCAACGTCACAAAACGGTCAATTTAATTAATAAAGAATTGTGTTGAGCAAAGCTTACTAAAATTGTCTTTGCATAAATTTGTTTCCAACAAATATAAAAGATATCTTGTTGGACAAGAATAAAATTAAAAGCTGACAAGATGTGACAAAACATCAGAGAGTATACATATTACAGAAGACAGCACAAAACACTTTGGATTCTTGAGTTGCTAGGTCATCCAAGAATGGCCAGCAAAATCAAGCAAAATAGAAACATATTTGGATACAAGTACATACAGGTACAATGAAATCACATATAATAACCACATATGCAAACAATTCACATAACATTTAAGGAATTTTCGATACATGCTGAGTGCATTTTGAATAAGCATGCCAAATCACAACCTGCTTACAACCACAGAGGTTAAGTGAGAACACTGACATAATACATTTTTTCCATGATGTGGAAAAGAATCAATGATATTTTGGTTCATTCTCTGCATCATTGCCTTGTTATTAATTTTTGTTTGATAATTCTCAATCTGTGGCAGAGATGAAAAATGTGTTTTAATAAAAAGGAGGAATCATGGGAAATTTAGCACCGTTATGTCTCACAAGGAAATATACATTTAAATGTATATTTGTATTCATATAGACCAATATCCAAAAATAGTAATAAGGGATGTCAATCATTTATAAGTATATAAAGAGTGATACACAGATGTTTATAAAACTAACAAACATTCTGCCTGTTTACACCAATTTGCTGTACGTTTGCAAGGTGTAAACCAACACTGTTATTTTCCTTTGCAGCAGGTATACTCCATACTAGAAGTGGCATTTTAAATTAAAATGCCAGTATGGTCCTTTACAAAACAATGGTTAATTATGAAAAGACAACATCAATGTATATTTATGGACATTTATTTACAGAACTTAAAGAAAATAGTGAGGAAGGATCAGCAATCTGAAGACATGACTGTGCATAAATCTTGGAGAAGTCAATGACAGGAATAATTGAAAAGTACAGAGAGCAATAGTTTGCATACAAAACTGTACAGCATCATGCATGTGTCAATGAAATGTTGACTTGTTTTTAGTTTCCCACAATGAACGAAAGCCTCCATGTACAATAGTCATTACACAAAGACATTCCAGAAATATTTTATAATGATATTCTCTCTGCAGTGTTCATGCCTCATCATGCAGCACTGTACTGACTCACTGTCAGTGCATGGTCGATGCATTAAAAATTATTACTCTTGAAGCAGGTCAACACAATAAGATGACTTTCCGCCATACTCTTCTTAAAGTGTTTCAGATTGAAAGTATTCCTTGTGAGTCAGAATTTTTGTCTCTGTTTTGAGAGATTACAGTCTCCTTTTAGGTTTTCCTAAAGGTCAATTGAACTATAGCAGTAGCTTTGAGACATGAGTCATAGAATTTAACTGGGGTTAGGGATTTTATGTAATATTAATAGCACATTTTAATGGAAATTATACAAATTAAGCAAACATTTGCTTTAATGAACTGCTGCTTCCAACTGTAGGAGATGGCTTTTTATTTTTATCGGATACGCTACTAATGGAATGCATGTTATTTTCTTACTATCCATACACAGGCAGTGAGATTAGACTATTAATCTACATGCATAGTTTAATTATTCAACATTCTGCTGTCTGTAACCGTTTTGCGAGGTTTACTGGTAGTCATCACTTAGTAGAACAAGCATGCAACAGATGTTAATAGGACAGTAGGTATTAAGAATATCATTATAAAATATTGTTCCAGTAGCAATGGCTCAGGACAAATTTAATGCAAAGGCAGACGCAACTGGCCTGAGCATGCTTTTAAAAAATATCAGTACATGGAAAAACAGTACCACCAACCTTGCAAGGAAATTGACCTGAAGCAGCAGACATTAGGTTAAAACTGCTGAAGGGCAGCAGCAGCCCACCTTGTTGATTTCCAAATGACCAGGATTCCAGAAAAACTGAAAAATTGACTGTTGGGAAAAGTCTTTAACATTTCAGAGGATTTTAAGGTGTTTATAGAAACTCAGATGTGGTACTTGGGGATCAAAAGTAGGGAAGAATGGTCGACCAGCAATGTGTACAACAGAGAGCCCTTTCCACTTTTCTTCTTGCCACTTTTATCACTTGTGAAACCTTTTGGGCTTGCCATTCTGTTTATATATTTTGCTTGTTTGTTTCATGAAAAAAGATAATGAAGCAGGTGTGAGTGTGGACCCCTGTCAACTTGAATCAATGCGAAATGTATTTTCATTAACTTTGAAAATCTTCTATTTTATATAAAAATAATTCACAACTGCCCTTGCATTGTTACAAGCGGCGTCTACGCAGATGCCAGAATATTTCTAAAATGAACAATCTACATAGGGATTATGATTGTAAAGAGTCATAGTTGTGTAGAGTAAGAATCTGAACGAAGACAAATAGAAGTAAAATTATAAATAAATAAGATAGCAATCAGATAGATATTCACAAAACTGAATACTGAGAGTGAAGAAACTAAAATTTTAAGTATTCATAACACTAGCAGCTTAAGTTCATGTTTATGAATAATGCTTTTTGTTATCAAAAAGCTATGCTAGGAAAGCTGCATTCTGCTAATATCTTCCTTACATAAATTGGCAGGACTTAGGACTTTTTAGGAATAATTATAGCTAGCATTTGCTGAGTGTCTCTTCTGTGACAGGCAGAGAGCTAGTCACTTTATATATCGTCTCCTTCTTTTCTCATGATCACCCAGAAGAGTGGCCTAATTATCCCTGATTCACGGATGAGTCAGTGAAATTCGGAAGGTTTAACACAGCTAATAAGCAGCAAAATTTTGATCCCATAGTCTGACTCCAGAGCATACAGTTTCCTACCATACTGGCTTAAATGTAAAAACTAAGAAATATTTGAGTGAAAGATTAACTTTAGAAACCAATATTGATATGTATTTGCCTATTAAAATATACATAAGTATTTCTCTACTCTACAAAAAACCTTTATTTGATGCCTGGTCAACAATAAATATGTGCTATTTAGACATCTCTAATTCAGATACAGATAGAATTTGGTATATTAACTTTACAACTTGTTCAAGCAATTTTGAAACCAAAGTATCTATCTTGATATATAATTTTTTTTACAAAACATTGTTTTTAATTATGGCACCCAAGAGGAAGACATAAAAGTTTACCCAGAGATGGATGGATGGATGGATGGATGGATGGATGGATGGATGGATGGACGGACAGACAGGTGGGAGGAGATAAGTCTAGTAAGATCTGGCAAGTGTATAAAATGTATTAAAGGTAAAGGAAAAGTGAGAACACACTACTGAAATATCATCTTGATGAACTAGTAAGACCTTTAGTCTAATCTCTGTGATAGCAACACTGAGAAGGGTACTACCTTAATGGCAGAAACCTTGAGAAGTGCACAAAGTGTGGTTTTACTATATTCAGTATGCATTAATTTATATTTTCCGTCCAAAGCTAGTATAAATTTAATGATCTCTGCCATGATACAGATACTCATTTCGTCTGTGTTTATAAGATACCAAAAATAAGCAGTTGAAAAGTTCATATTTTAGACAAGTAATAAATTATTCTGTACAGATTACAAAATGCATCCTTTCATGAAACTGACTGGGTTGACCCGTCTTCAAGCAAGAAAGCAGCACAGTGTGGGCAAACTAGCACGAAACCAGGACTAGAAGACCTGGGTCTTGTCTATGCCTTGTCCCTAGGCAATCAGGTTAGTTGACTGAGTTATTCAGCTTCTCTGGTCCTCATTTTCTCATTTGGAAAATGAGAGAATTAGAATAGATGATCTATAAGTTCCCGTCGAGTTTGAAATTTCTGTTAGAACATAAGTTAGACACAGGATTATAGAAATATACATTAATTAGCCTCTTAACCTAGACGTAAGATAATTAAAGCTTATGACTTCAACTCACTGATGAATTAAAAATATCCAGTCATTCATTATATATTATGAACTACAAATCAGACTTACTAAAATTACAACTCTGTTTTTTACAAAACATATGTTCATCTCAAATTCTAGATTAACTAGAAAGGTGTCTAATTCTCAGGGAACACTGGCCATTAACCTTTAAATGCAAAGTGTTAAACTTTCTAAATGGCAATTTACATATTATATGATACAGGAACCAAAAATAAGTCACACATTCTAGATCTTACAGAGCACTGGCCAGGTTATAAGGTTAATAAAGTCTATGCTGTAGCTAAAAATTACAAATATTAAAAGCAAAAAAAAATCATTTTCACTCTTATTTCTATGGAACAAATACTGTATTATGAAAAATAAAGTTCCTTGTATAAGTAGGTAGAAGAAAACAATATGACAAAGGTGGTACCCCTATAAAAAAGGAGCAATGCAAAAAGCGAATGCCAAAACCTTTTAATTAAAGGTACTGAGCTTCAACATATAAAAAAAAGTAAGTAGAAATTGACTGGAAAATAGTATGAATACAAGAGTACAAGTATGAGTTGCAAAAGGGAAAGAAAAGTAGCAATGGCACTTTTTTTTTTTTTTAATGTACTCTTTTTTTTTTTTAACATCTTTATCGGAGTATAATTGCTTTACAATGGTGTGTTAGTTTCTGCTTTATAAGAAAGTGAATCAGCTATACATATACATACATCCCCATATCTCCTCCCTCCTGCGTCTCCCTCCCACCCTCCGCGATGGCTACTTTTGAACTAAAATCAAAATAACATATCAAAAAGCAGGGCTGCGAGTTGAATTTTTGAAATGTGCCATCAGAAATACTTCAGAGAAATTCTGTTTGCAGCCCATCGTCCCCAGAAGGGCCTTGGCCACAAACTTTGTTAGCCCTTCCCAGGCTCCTGGGGCCACTTAGTAATTAACACCCGAGCTTTGCGGTCCAGTACTGGAGCCACGAGCCCCACGTGGCTGTCAAGTGCTTGAAATGTGGCCAGTCCAGATGAAATGCGCTGCAAGCATAACCTACATACCCCATTTCAGACTTAGTTACAAAGAATGCAAAATATCTTACTAATAATTTTTATATTGATTACACGTTAAAATGGTAATATTATGGATATATTAGGTTAAGTGAAATATGTTATAAAGATTAATTTCTCCTGCTACTTTTTCCTTTTTTAATGTCACAACCAGAAGATTTTAAGTTACAAATGTAGCTTGCATTTGTGGCTCACAATCTATTTCTATTTGACAGGGCCAAACTAGAATAAGGCCCCCTCCAAATAATACATCTTACAAAAAGATCATTATTAAACGCTGGCCTAAGGGGGTGACAGACAAGAAGAGAAACAGCTTAAGAAAGCAAAAGAAAGAGCTGTATGATGTGGAAATAAATACAAATCTAAAAGATAAATTATGAGAAATACGGAAACAATCAGTAATGTAGAGAGTAAAATGTTCTTTTCAACTGCACTTTGCTAACCAGCCATTATCCAATTCAGAACTGATTTTTTTCCATTTACATCATTTCCAACCCAATTCTGGTCCTAAGAATTCTCAACCTTTTCTGCTTTTCAAATAACTATTCTCTTAATGAGCAATAAATATGCCACTTTAGTGAATTATCTAAAAATATCTTCAGTAGGGCTTCCAGAAGTTCCTCAAGTGAAATTCCTTCCTAACAACGACATAGAAAGGAACATTAAAGGCAATCTCATCTGAATATTACTTCACAGAGGCCACTTTGAAAAGCCTCTACATTCATAAAGTATTAATCAGATAAGAAGAGCCAGCAAGTTTCCCTCACTTTTCTGAACAAGTCGTACATTTTGAAGACTCTCTGCTTTGCCCAGTCTTAGTTTTTTGTATCTGCAGTCTCGAACTAGAGAATCAAACACAATAGAAAAGTTTTTGAAAATCTCAGTGTGGTCATGAAACAGCTCTACTTCCCCACAGCCTCTAAGAAACACAAACCCCCCCACCTTACCCCCCTTCCACACTGACCCACACAGAAGTATTGCTCTTCTCCCTTAATTTCATCGGGGGCATTTCTGCATTGGATAAAAGTATACATTTTTAAGATGTCTTTTATGGTATTACCCCCATTTACCTTGCAGAACAATAAATCTAGTTTATCAGGTCTCCAACGATAACTGAGAGGACACAGAAGCCCCTCTTGGGTCAATATACAGAAAGGGCTTGTTCCGCGAATGCTGAGAAAGGAAGGCATCACGTGCACACCGCAGCAAGCCTAAAACAAGGTTAAAACTCTAGCAGAAGTCTTTCGTTTTCCAAGGGCTGGAGCGTACTGAGCCGTTTTGCAGACCCTGAGGCCCCGAGACCCATCTCCGAGCCTCCGACCGACTCCGCACTCAGGTCTGGAGCTGAGGGAAGGAGGGAGGGGTAGGTGGTGCCCGGCTTGCCAGGCGCCCGCTAGCTTCCTAGCTTGAGAACCTTGGCCCGGACCCAACCTGTTCGCGTGGGGCTGGGCCTGGGCTTGGGCCACGGGTCTCGTGGCCCAGCGAACCAGACAGAGACAGCGGCGACCTCGGGCCGCGAGAACACACGCCGCGTCCCGGATCCCTGCTGGCCCGCCAGCCCCGGGGCGGCTGGGCTGCTACCTCATTTGCCTGCACCGCCCGCCTGGCCGACTGGACTCCCCACAAAACACACAGAGGCGCGGAGCCGGCGCTGTTGGAGTCTTTTATTGCGTGCCGTCACCGAGGTCGCCGTGCCGAGCCAGGCGCTAACCAGCCACGCGCACGGGCGAGCGCGCCCGCGCTCCGGGGCTCCCGGGGACCCCCCGGAGGTGTTCGTTCCGCAGCGCTGGGTGCAGCCGTCGCCCCCTCCCGGACGGCTGGTCCTCCCGGAAGGCGGCCGTGTCGGTGGCAGTGCGGACAGCACACCGCAGAGACCAGAGCGAGGAGGGCACACAGCACTGTACGGAACGGCTGAAGCAGAATACGAAAGAGCGGGACCTGAGAGCTGGGAGGTGGACAGACCTCAGAGAAGGGGGCGTTTCTCCGAAGGAGAGAAACCCCGGGAGAAAACACGAAGCGCAGGGAGAAACAGAGCAAGCAACAGAGACAAGAAAGATCTGCTTCCTTCCTTTCTAGACTTCTGCATGGTCACGGGGGAGAAGGAGGGAAGAGCCTTTTACCTTCTGCCTCAATGGAAGACAGGAGCAGGGCCGCGCCCAGGGCGGCGAGCGCTGGGGGAAGCCTGGTCCGCATGCTCGGCCTCGGGGCTCACAGCCGCATGAAGGGATCTGCGGGAGGAAGCAGTGACGGCATCAGAACCGGGTCCGGGCAGGCCGGGGGCCAGGTTAGAACTGGAGCCTGGACCCGGGCCAGGACCCGACCAGATCTGCCGTAATGACCATAGGGCCCAGACCAGCATATAATGGGCCTATTGTGAAGCAGTGTAAGTCAAGTTCATCTGCAGCAGTTTAATCACGGCACTAAGAGGGAGTTCAAGTTTAAAGAAGGTCCTGTTTTCCTGGAGGCTGGTCCTGCTTAACATCCGGGGTGAAGGCCTTACCACGCCCCACATAACTCCATCCCCCTGGGTGATGGCTAATTCAGAGGTCATCTTTTCCCTGACTCAACCAAATGCCTCTTCCAGCTGGGGTTTTTATTTGGCCAGCCGTTTTATCCTAGCTGCTGAACTCTTTAGGTAACGGTACTTTAGTGGTCTCAGGGTAATTTGGAAAAGTATAATAAACCTCTTTTACTCTCTTTTTGCCTCATTTTGTTCTGCCTACAAATATGCGGCTCTTGAAGGTCTGACATGGATTATACAGAAATAGGTACAGACCAAGAGAAACTTGACCCCCCTGCTAGCTATGTTGTCTTCACAGCTGATAAATCTTTTACTCAGGAGGAGGAAAAAAAACAACTCTAAAATACATAATAAAAAGGGAAAGGCAATAGAAGAAAGCAAAGCACTCTTTCCTGTTTTCCCAAGACATTTTTAAATAAAATTCTCAGTAATAATTAATCTTCTCATTTAACTGTTCATTTGTTCCAGAAGATTACAGGTTTGTATGCTCAGGAGGAGAATACATTCTACACTGATTTTTCCTGATTCTGTAACTAGGTTATTAATTCTTTAAAGACAAATAGTCTTATTCGTCTTTTGTGGTTCCCGGCACACTGTAGGTGCCTAACCCATGTCGGTAGAAGGAAATCTTCCAAAATATTCTAAGGTCCAATTCAGAGACAAAAGCTACTAGCAACGAACTTAAAAGTGGGAGGCTGCCAGAAGCAAAACATAAAAAGAGAATCGATTCTGAGGTACATAAATGATTGTAAGGCAACACACCAGACCTCGTGAAAAACGAAGTCATGCTTGGGAATCCAAAAATGAGCCAAAGGTCGAGCCCTCTTTGAGAAAAGAAACTGACAACCTCCAAACATGTCTTTCCAAATTATTGGCACAATGTATCAGGGCAGCTTTCCTGGGCCTGAGTGTAAATTGCATTTTAAATGTCTGATGAACAGGCGTACCAAATTGCCCGCAGCACCTTTTTATGAAGCCAAGATTAAACTTTTGTCGCTGCTCTGGGGATCCAAGAACTCTAGCAGTTTCTTTCTTCCCAATTAACAACTGTTTGACATTTCTAACCCTTTTCTACATCAGTGAAAAGCAAGAGGTGGGACTGGCCCATTGTCCCGTCATCTGGCCTTAACTTTAATAATTTCCAACTCAGTTGGCAGTCATGCTCGAGAAAAGTTAAAGGCTGACAGTCGACCCACCAAAAAACCGTGTGCCGCTTTTTTTTTTTTTTTTAACCTCTGCACTAGCTACAAAAACCTGAGTAGTGGAAGGGCTATCGCCTGGGTCTAGAGCGCCACCTATCGGCTACCTGACTCAGCGGCACAAGGAATCACGTCTCGGGGTTATCTGAACATAGAATCAGTTCAGCCAGGCAGCCAGGCATTCCACCCATATGTTAAAAAAAAAAAAAAAAAAAGTTTTCTCTCCTTTTAGCCAAAATATTTATATGAATGTTTAGCAGCACTTCATTGAGCACGCCCAGACATAAAATCGCCCCTACGTGGCAGCGAGGATTCCCTCACTTCACCCTCATGAATGAATATGAGTCAATTGCGGGGGTGGGGAAAGGGGTAGGAGCCTTACGGGATTCATCTCCTCCTGCCAACTCGTCCCCTCCCCCCTCCCCGCTGGAAAAGGCCAATTCCTTTAACTCCCTTGTCAAGTTAAAAAAGGAAATTATACCCTCACCCCTACCCCGCGGGGTGCCTCCAGATCTCCTGCGCGTCACCCACAGCGACCTTGACATTCGTTACCCAAGGACCGAGTTTAGCGCTCATTTCCTTTCTTGCCCCGTCCCTCCCCGGCGTTCCAGCACACTTCAGCGTTCCACCACGTAATCCGGGGTGAGTTGGGGGGAAAGGGGTCCCGGAAAGCCCCGAAAGGACCACCGGCGGGTCCCTGCGGGTGCCTGATTTGGTGTACCTCTTCTGCTCCCTGGCTACAGCCCCCGCTCCGTAAATAACTCTCTGATCCCTACCCTCTTTGGATGTGGGATGGAAACTCCCCCCCAGAGGTTCCACGACCCTGAGTAGGGCGTCCACCTATGCACTGAGGGGGGAGAGGTCGGGGGAGGGAGCCGTCTCCAGAAGCTGGATAAAGTCGGCCTAGGCTGAGTCCCCCAGAGCTGAACTGACCCACCATGTGGGATGCTTTGAAAAGCAGAGGAAGGAGGCAGATCACTCGCCCGGGAGTCTGTCTCCGGATGCCACACGCACCGACGCAGCCTCGACGAGGGGCAGAGCCCTCCGCCGGCCCTGCAAAGAACTCCGCACCGTGCATCGCTGAAACACCTTCCCCGCGCGCGTGCGGCCCCGCGGCAGCCGCGAGGCCCTGAGGGACCCCAGGAGCCGGCGCGCCCTGCGTCAATTTTCAACGAAGCCTCTACAGACGAAATCCCTCCACACTCTGGAACATCGAACGGGGTGCTTTACGCGCGCACAGCCTCCCTGCATCAGCTCTTCAGAAAACCCACAGTTCTCTCCCCCTCAATGACTCAAACGAATCACAAAAAGCTCAGAATACCCGGCAGATCTCAGGCACAAGACCAAACGGTCCCCGCTCGGGCTCCTTAGTGGCTTAGGACCGAGCAAGGAAGAGGCTAGAAGCAAGTTTCCCGAGTTATCTTTGGCAGGGGCGAGGTGCCGGGGCCGGACCGACCTGAGGCGGTGGTGACCGAGGTAGCGGCGGCGATAGTGGCTTCCCGGCGTCGTAGAGGCCGGCCCCTCGGTGTGGCCCGCGCACGCCCGGGCAGTCGGGCGCTGCGCTCCGGGCGCACCTGGCGGCTGCCCGGAGGCGGGCAGCGGCAGGGCCACCGGGGCGGAGGAGGAGAAGGGGGATCCCGGGCGGAGAGGCGGGCGCCGCGGGACAGGCGGAGACGGCCCGGGACCGCAGCTGCCGGCGCGCGGACGCGTCTGGGGCGGCTCGCCTTCGTCGAGTGCAAAGAGGCTCCGCGCCGCGGGCTACTTAATAGAGGGCTGTTCCCAGCTCTCAGTTGACTCGGTTACGAAACGCCTGAGAAGGTGGACGGCTGCCACGGGGTGATGTATGCTCCTCCGGCGGTGAAGGAGGTCTACTTTTGGGAACGTGTGCATACTTCGAGCATTCCTTCTGCGTGAGGTGGCGATCGCCGTAGTAGCAGTGCCCCGCCGGGGAGGAGGGAGGGGGGCAGGGCAGGGGGAGGAGGAAGCGGAGAGGAGGACAGCCGCAGCCGGGTTCACTGCCAAGGGAATCCGCTCAGTCCTCCGCTTGGGGCGGGCTGGGGAGCTCGGGTTTCCCTATCCGTGCGATTTTCTTTAATAAATTTATTTTTCTAAATTAAGAACGATGGGAGGGAAGTCAGCGACTCTCGTTTTCAGAAATGCAAGGATGTGACTGACCCCACCCCGTCATAGCCCCATCCCCCATCATCACCACCTACACCTTCCTCCCCTTCCGTCCTGGGTGCACTTAAAACCGATTTACAGGGTTTCCATTAACTAACTGTCTGCGCACGCGGCACGCCTTCTGTCTTTTTCAGTCTCCGGCGATTGGAAACCCGGATGGTCGCCTGCGCGGGGCTCAGAGAGGGGATGGCTTTCCCAGTCCTGTCTTTCTCCCCTGGGGCTTCGGGACGGAACTGGGAAGCTTAACTGGAGCCAAGAGAGAGGGCAAGGAACGCTAGGAAACCTAGGGATCCTCAGAATTGGAAGCCGCTCAGGAGTTACATCCACCGTAGAAATTTCTCACTTGGGCCAGAGCAAAGCTTGGTCGCGAGTCGAGGCTTCGGAAGGAAAGCTCTGCCCTTAAAACGCCCCGGGGTCAAGGCGACTAAGGGGTGTCAGCTTCCCCCCGCCCCGCACTGCTGGGGGCTGGAGGCCAAACGCGGGGCTGACGTTCTGCCAGCACCTTCTCGAGGTCTTGCCGCCCCTCCTCGCTCTGCCCCACCTCTTGGCCCTGAGAGCAGAGCCTGACACTAAGGGTTGCCAAATCGTACTTGACGCACGGGGGGGAAGCGCGGGGACCTTACACTGTGGCATCAGAAAAGCGCTTTGGGAAAGGTTCGGATTACACACGTCTGTGCGCTCAGCACAAGTCCTGCACCTTTTGGCCTCTTGGAGCCCAGGGGTTACTCCCACAAGTTTAAGCTACTGGGGATGGAGGAGGGGGCCGGAGGGGAACGCAGGAGCGGCGTCCCTGGAATTCACCGCCCGCAACAGAGGAGGAGGTCGTGTGGCCAGTGTAAACTTCTTTTCCCTATTTGATCTGACATCTGCTAACCTGGCCTTCCCTTCACCAGGCGCGATAGCCTACGAACTTGCCTTTAGAATGATGACAAGAACTTGCAGGGCCGACGGTCCCCTGCACTCCGCCCCACGCACAGGCTGCTCCAGCGAAAGCCGGAGGAAGCCTGGGAGAAGACTGCAGGGAGAGAATGGAGGAACATGGGAATCGCCACCTCTGCACATTCCCCGAGTACACACGGCCCACTCGAAGTCTAGCTGGGAGCTCACACAAAGAGCCCACACACGCACGATGCATAGGCCTCTTCCCCTTCAAACTCACCCCCCGGCGCCCCGGGCGTGAATAACACGACGGGCACACCCCAGCGCGCGGTGATCACCGGGGTAGCAGCCCTTCACCTGCACTCCCACTCCACTCCCCTCTCACGGACGCACGTAGGCGGGTGGCAGCCTCGGGGACAGAGCGTGGAGCAAACAAGTCCCGGCGGCCGCCGTCCGGGCACCCAGCAGGGCTGCGCCGCGGCCTGGAACCGCCACGGACTCCCCTGGGAAATACGGACTCCCCAGGGAAATCCACACTCCCGTCTAGAAAAGGAAAACTGCTTGCACGTCAGCCCAGGCTGGCTGGAGTTTGCATTTCGCCCAGGTGGGCGTGTGTGTGTGTGTGCGTGCGCGCGCGCGCGCTTTTTCTTTATGTACTTAAAAAAAAAAAAATTGTGATGGCGGTGTTGACTAGGAAGCACCTTAACTCTGGGTGTTGATATTCTTGGTTAAAAAAAAGAGTTCTCCCCTGCTGATTTGATTCAGAGCCGCAAATGCATCTGTCAGCCCGGGCGGGAGTCCAGCAGTCGGCCACCCTCCGGGGAGCAGAGGGCAGAGGCGGGCTTCCCCTCCCCGAGGCTGGAGGCCGCAGGCTGGGTGGGAGAGGCGTCCGCCCCCAGAGGCCGCGCACTGCGCCGCTCTCCAGCCCCGCGCGGCGGCCGGGGACCCGCGTGGGCGGGGACCCAGCCTCTTCTGCTCAAAGCATTCCCGTCCGCATGCTTAGATTTCATGCATTCGAAAATAGTTGCTGCGAAGAAGTGTAGGTAACGTTAAACCACCGACCGCCAAAGCACTCCCTCACTCGGAAAAAAGATCATACGGAAAACTTGCAGAGTATGACGAGGGGAGAAGGGAGGGCACACCGCCGTCGGGAAGTACACGGACGCACGTCCACAAACACACGCACGTCCACAAACACTCGCACATCCACATCCCAGGGGACACGAGTGCAATTCAAACGTATCCAAAGGTGCGCCGGCGTGGGCGGGGTTCCTCCCAGCGTGCGGTCTGCACTGTTTGACCTCAGGGGGCCCTTCCGCTGGGCTCCCAGTTTGGTACGCGGACAAACGAGTAAAAAGGCACTAATATGTATAAAATAGATAACTAATAAGAACCTGCTGTATAAAAAATACATAGAAAAAGATTTTTTTTTTAAAGTGTAAACCGTCTTCCAATCTGTGCCCTTCCGCAGTGCGTCCAACTCTTCATACCCCTTGGAACCCGTTAGTATTTGCAACAAATTGATGATATTTATCGACTGAGGCAGAAGAGCTGGTTGGATTTATTCAGTTTGGGGTTTTTTTTCTGTGGCTTTTACTCCTCAGGCTACATCCCGGGATCTCCCTCACCTCCCTCTCCCGGTCCACTGCTCCCACCTCTTCTCCCTCCGACTCCTGGGTTCCCGGCGGGTCCGGAGCGTCAGGATTTCTTGTCCGACAGCGCGATCTAGCGGTCAGCGCGGTCCCTGGCGTCGGAGGTCAAAGTTACCGAAACTTAGAGGCTGAAGTTGACGGGTTGAGGTTGAGTTTTGGGAAAACGTGTCATCCATGTATCTGACTCCCAGCATTGACTGAGAAGCGACAGGATGGAGGAACGAGTGTGGAGGTGACATAAGCTTCCTGTGTGCCCATCAATTAGCCGCCCATAGATATGCTTGCCCCAAGGCTGCTGCGAGGTTCTGGTTAGGGGTAGACAAAGGAAGAGGTGCTAATTTCAGGAAGAAGTGCAGCTTACAGCACCGCCCTTAACTTCTCAAAGGGCAAAAGCGGCCTCTTCGTTGATTTGCTTGGCGTTAGGACAGCCAGCGTTCCTGGCGACAGGATAGTATTGTTTCCATCGCAAGTTCTTGCTGATTCCCTTTGTGGGAAAGAGAAACCTGGGCTCAGCGAGTACGGATGGTCCAGCTCTTAGGGCTGTGCGCGGGCCGCCCCCAGAGTGAGCTTTAAGGGTCTTGGTGAAGAAAGCCCTCACAATTCCTTTGAGATAAGGGTGTGAAGGAGGAGGCAGAGAGGCAGTGACAGCAGGAGTGAGGGACAAGGTATCTGGTATCCTGTTCTTCAGGTCCCCATTCTCTAGGCAAGTTAAATCACACTTCCCAGAACCTTCCATGTGTCTGTACAGAGCCAAGCTCAGAGCGGTGGATATAAAGATAACTACACAGAGGCCTCGCCCTCAGAACTCTATCTCACAACACCTGGGGCACCTGAAGCAACTTCACGTTGGGCCCACTCAAATCTCCCAAGAGATTCTGCCTCCAAAATGGTTTACCGTGAAAAGTGAGAAGCAGCAGACCACTACCCGCTCTGCACTAGCAAAGCTGAGGAATCGGAGACCAAAGGAATCCCTGCAGGAGGGGAGAGGGAAGCCGTGCCCTCCTGCCTTCCTGAAAGCTTCTGCTTCCTCACAAAGGTCTATTTCAGGGAAGCCCACAGGCTTGGTGTCACTTCACCCAGACCTCTCAATTGCACTGACACACCCTCCCCAATCAGAGTGTGAGCAACTCTGGAGCAGAAAATGGTAATGCACCGTGTTCATCCTACTACACAAGGTGACTCAGCCTCGCGTGACCTCAAAAAGTTGTGGTTGCATGGGAAGCTAGGAAGCTGCAAACACAGTGCATCCGAATACAATATCTGCTTAGGATGAACCCTTTAGATTTAATGAAAGTCAAGTGCTGCTGGGAGTGGATTATTCAGTGAGCTCTGAACTCCTTAAGCAAAGTGAAAAAGATAGAAGAAAATAAATTCACTTAAGAGTTCAGAAAGCAACCCTCTGCCACTTCCTCTTTCATTTCCGTAAGATTCAACACTGTTCAAGTCATCCTTACACCGCAGGGCACTGGGAATCTATTTAGTTTGTAACTATCAAAGTAGCAGAAGGTCCAGAATTTCTAGCCAGGCCACTGCGCTGTGTGTCAGCAGTGGGTTTGTGTACACTGACCCTGGGGATTGTGTGCTTGACATACACTTTCAGGCTGGTGGAAAATGTGAAAAATCATAGGAACCCATTCTTCAAGATTTGGTCTTGGCCTTCAAACTCACAGCATAGTAGACTGAAACGCAGTGATGATGAAACCATAGTCAAAAGAGAGGTTTCATTGGTCTCAGTTGGAGCTCCTGTGTAGGATGAAGTGTAACCAGACCAAGGCTCCACTTGATAATGCATTTTATACACTTACTAATTCATTCAGCTACGTTTATGGTGCACAGACACCCAGGTAGTCAAAGCAAACAAGAGCTCAGATTTGGGGTGCTCCTGAATGTGGAATGCGCCCTCTGGTGGAGAGGAGGAGAAGGGTGGCCATCGTCTGATCAGACTCAGGGTTTAATCATTTTACCTTGAGCTTTCATTCAGCAATTGCTGTTATTCTAGTCATGATGTTCACTAGGAAAGGTGGGAGAGTTTTTTCCTAAGGACAAATCAAAATAAGTCCTGTCCATAAAAACTTCAATGTAGTAACAGAGACTAGAAATAAGCATAAGCAAGAGTCAAATGTTTCAAGAGAGGTCTGGAGACTGTGTAGTTGGAAGCTGAAAAACCAATATAAAAAATAATTTGGGTGGAAAAACATGGTATAGAGGAACAAGATAAATGACATCGCAGGAAGCAATCAGCTCAATCCACGATTCAGAACATTCCACAAGAAAAAAGATTTTTTTGCAAAAACCAATCTCTCTGTAAACCAGTCTTTCCACAAACCAATGACAAAAGAGGAGGGAAAGAGTAGATTGTTATGAAAAAGTATTTAGGAGCTACTACAACCAAATAATAACAGTAACAATGATAATAATAGTCACCAAGAAATGTGAAGGGTCTGGAATTTTATCCTACTTGCAGGCTAACAACCTACCCTGCTGCAGTTTCACGGCTGCTGGCAGACAACCCAAGGAACCAGAGACAAAGGACTATATTACTCACAGCAGCAGCAGCAGCCAGAGTATCGTGCTTTGCACAGTTCCCTAAGCCCCAGTTCCCACAGGGTGATGCAGAGGGGACCAGCGACCTTGCATTCACAGTGGCTGCATCACAGGACCCAAATCTGAGCGTGGGGAACCCAAGTCTTTCACAAGGGCAGTAAGCTTGCCTGACTTTTGCCTTGAAAAGAGACATTATATTTGTTATATTGGACAGTAAACAAACTTGCCCTTTGCTCTTCCAAGGCTGCTAGTGTACAAACACCCTAGAGGAGCTCATCTGGAACAAAAGCAGCCTGTGTCTCTGCTCAAAAGACACACAGACACAGGAGAGACCCACAGAGAAACGTCTCAGCAGTAAGAACGGTTGGGAGTTCTCGGAAGGGAGAAAGCCCTGTGTCGAGATGGCCCCTGAAGCATTTCTGGAGGAGGGAGACTTGAAAGGACTAGAACTAAGCATTCCAAACACCAGATTCAGAATGAGAAGCTGAAAAATTAGCAAAGGACAGGAAATATCTTGGGCAATAAACAAAGCCGAGTTGTTTCAGCAGAAAGTTTGTGAACACAACTGGAATAGCAGTGAAGCGTGGAAGTAGCTGTGATTCTGGAATTTAATCCTTTAAATATAATCATTTACAGAGTGTATTCCAGACCCTGCACAAAACATTTTCTACTTATTAGTTCACGGAATCTGATTTTTCTCTCTGTGCTACAGGGGAGAAATTGAGGCTCAGAGGAGTCTAGTGATTTGCTAGTCAATTTTGGAACCAGGATCTGAATTCAGCTCTCTGACATCTAAGCCTATGGTCTTTCTATTATATTAGAATAAGTGCTTGCTAAAAGAATGATTGAAAAAATCTCGTTGTAGAAAAGCCTAATCTGGCAACGGAGCTCATAGTAACCTGCTGGGAAGACAGCCTCAAGCCAGGAGACTGGGGGAGGGGGCACGCCGAAGTCCAGGCAGAAGATGCAGAGGGTCCGTATCAAGGTGGTCACAGCGGTGGCCGGCAAAGAGGAAGATGACTGGCTGTAGGAAGTAAGGATGGGAAGATATCTTAAGATGACCAAGCAAAGTCAGACGACTGCAAGAATGATGATACCATGGAGAAAATTAGGGAAGCGAGGCAGGCAAGCTAGCTTTAGGAGGACAGGACACACAGCTTTATTTTTTTTATTTTTTTATTTTTTTATTGATTGATTGACTGCTATGTTGGGTCTTTGTTTCTGTGCTAGGGCTTTCTCTAGTTGCGGCAAGCGGGGGCCACTCTTCATGGCGGTGCGCGGGCCTCTCATTACCGCGGCCTCTCTTGTTGCGGAGCACAGGTTCCAGACGCGCAGGCTCAGTAGTTGTGGCTCACGGGCCCAGCTGCTCCGCGGCATGTGGGATCTTCCCAGACCAGGGCTCGAACCCGTGTCCCCCGCATTAGCAGGCAGATTCTCAACCACTGCACCACCAGGGAAGCCCGACACACAGCTTTAGATGTGCCTTCTATATGATCAAAATCCTTGTGGGTTTTTTCCTAATAAAGTTTATTGGTAGCTTTCTATTATATTAATAACTATTATATAATTTCTATTATATTAATAAATTATTATAATTTTTAATATATTAAAAATAGTATCTCAGATTCTTTTTTTTAATATTTATTGGAGTATAATTGCTTTACAATGTTGTGTTAGGTTCTGCTGTACAGCAAAGTGAATCAGCTCTACGTGTACGTATATCCCCTTTTTTGGATTTCCTTCCCATTTAGGTCACCACAGAGCATTGAGTAGAGTTCCCTGTGCTATACAGTAGGTTCTCATTAGTTGTCTATTTTATAAATAGTATCAATAGTGTATATATGTCAATCCCAATCTCCCAATTCATCCCACCCCCCCCTTCCCCTTTGGTATCCATACGTTTGTTCTCTACATCTGTGTCTCTATTTCTGCTTTGTAAATAAGATTGTCTATACCAATTTTTTCAGATTCCACATATATGCGTTAATATACGATATTTGTTTTTCTCTTCCTGACTTACTTCACTCTGTATGACAGTCTCCAGGTCCATCTACATCTCTACAAATGACCTCAGATTCAAACATGGATTTATTTTTTTAAGACAGAGGTGTATTCGTGTCTCTTTTTTTCAGGATTTTGCAAACCGTGAAAAAGTACTAGAGTCACATTTGCACTCTCTGAGACAGGCAGTTATTCAAAGGGAAAACGATGGCGTTGTTTGGCCTTGGCGTCCTGCAAGCTTATTCATGGGTGGCTAAATACATAACACTGCATGTAATACAAAAGCATCTGGAAAATGCTTGAACAATTTCTCCATCCTCCCCCTGTCTATCTGCTGCCCGAGTGTTGGACTCGTCTAGATGAAGTACACAAAGTTCTCATTCATTGCTTAAGTTGAGAAAATAATCACCTCAAACTCTCGCATATGGCCTAGTTTTTCCTTTTTAAAAAAAAAAGGATGGTTTTGTTTATTGAATGGCTTCTTTTCTTGCAATTTTGGGTTTTTTTTTCTGGTAGCAACAGCTTTGGAACAAAACCACAAACTGCTTCCAAAATAAAAGATTATGATCTCCGGTGTTAGGAACACTGAAGGCTGTGTTCGTAACAGGGACGTAATTAGAAAACCAAGGGTTGCGGATCACGTTTATCTTTTTATTACCACGAAGTCCTAGGCCCTTACTATTTTGATTATGACCTATGAAAATGAAGTTGCAACGTCTGGTATTGCATTTTCCAGCAGTGCCTGATACTGTTTCCGATTTTTACACTGGAGCTGAGGTGAGGGTCTCAGCAAGTCAATAATGGGCTTTCACAGTGTGGTCACGGTGTGGGCCTGGCTCAGCCATATTCCTCCCACTGCTGTCCTACTGCAAGGTCACCATGTGGCTTGAGGTGGCCCTGGAGGGTCTAAGCCAATAGGTCCCAAGCCTGCCTGCACAAAAAGTCACTTGGCGAGACTGACCAATTTCTGTCGATTTCTGTCCTGATGCCTGAGCACCGCCCTTGCACCCGTTAAACCTGATCCAGGCTGGCGCGGGCATCTGTATGCCTTTGAAGCTGCCTGGATAATTCTGACGGCCAGTGAGGGTTGACACGTGCCCGTCTAAGCCAAGCCCCCTTTGTGTTAAGGAAATGCTGGGAACCCAGCTGCCAGTGGAAGATGGAGGGTCCTCACCTAGAACCGGCAGGTAAGGAGGACCAACCACCCGCAGGGCTGGTCCCCAAATCCGTGGTCCAAGGGGGTGTTTAAGTTTGGGTTCAGTGTTGGCAGCAGCAGTTAGGGAAAGTATTATGAGAAAACCAGCAAACTGAGGGAAAGTGTATTGGCCAGAGCTGGCAAGTGGGCCAGCGAATCAGACCCAGCCCCGCCAGCTTCCCAAGTCTCCACAATGCCCGCCTCCACGTCACACCTGCAGGGACCCTGGCTCATTGCTGTCAGTGGCTCAGAAGTCTAAATCAGACAAAAACAAGGTCCAGTGTCATTTGCCGAAGGACAGCCGAGATTCAAGATGCTATTTGTCTCTTGCTCTTACTGATGCTGATGTTAAAGTAGATGTCCCAAGGTGAGAAATTTCTGTTTTGTTTCTTCTGATGAAAATACTGGTAATGTTTTTTTACTGCATCTGTACTCAACAATCTAAACTATGGCACAAAATAAACCTATCTATCAAACAGAAACAGAATCAGGGACATAGAGAATAGACTTGTGGTTGCCAAGAGGGAGGGGTGTGGGAGAGGGAGGGATTGGGAGGTTAGGGTTAGCAGAAGCAAACCGGTATATCTAGAATGGATAAACAACGCAGTCCTACTGTACAGCACAGGGAACTATATTCAATGTCCTGTGATAAACCACAATGGAAGAGAATATGAAAAAGAATGTATATAGATGTATAATTGAGTCACTCTGCTGTACAGCAGAAATTAATACAACATTGTAAATCAACTGTATTTCAGTTTAAAAAAAGTAAATATTTGTACTCAACAGATTAGTTGAGTAATTTTAGAGAAAGACATGAAACAGTGTGGTGGGTGGGCCTCAGCTAATGATGACGGGATTATCACAGAGTGATGGGAGCAAAGGGATCTTAGAAATCATGCAACCCGCTCCCTCATTTCACATTTGCAAAACCTGGGAACAAGAGCAGCTGAGTAGCCGGCTCAAGGTCATGTTTGTATCAGCTTCTCAGTGGTGCCAGGACTAGAATCCAGGTGCCAAATGCCTGGTTGGTCTTCTTTCCACTCTTCTGGGTACCCTATTCCTGGGCATGTCATTGATTTTGCAAAACATGTTGGGACTCATCGCCTCACTGTCTCAAGGATGGGCTGGACTAGAGCAGTGGAAGGCTCCCTGCCACCTATCACGACATATCTGCATCTGCAATCCTTTAAAGTTAAAGCAAAACAAAACTTGCCACAAATAGGCAGTGACATATGCAACGAACGAGATGCGCCTGGCCCACTCAACGCTTAGCAGTACAGCGGACAGAGCTGCTAAGAAGGAGACCAGACGCCTGGGGCCATGAGTTCTGCTCCCAGAGCAAGAAGGGGCGGTAGCTCCCTCCTTGATGCAGACACTAAAGCAGCACCCGAGCAGCCTGCGTGTGTTCTGAGGGCAGGTGAAGATACAGACCAGCGCAGTGACTCGTGTCCTGTGACAGACAATGTCTGCTTTCTTCCCGAGAAAGATTCTCCTCTGGGAACCCGTGAGAACTTTGCTGCACCCACTTTTTAAAAAAAAGTTTTTAATGATGTATGGTTGATTTACAATATCATGTTAGTTTCAGGTGTACAGCACAGCGATTCTTTTTATATATATGTGTATATATATATTATTCTTCAGACTCTCTTCCCTTATAGATTATTACAAAATATTGAGTATAGTTCCCCATGCTCTACAGTAGGTCCTTGTTGCTTATCTATTTTATGTATAGTAGTCTGTATTTTATGTATAATCGTCTGTATATGTTAATCCCAACCTCCTCATTTATCCCTCCCTCCACACCCCTTTCCCCTTTGGTAACCATAAGTTTGTTTTCTATGTCTGTGAGTCTCTTTACAACTGGCATTCTATTGCATCAGAAGGGTTCCACGGCTGGCAGCAGAAAACGGAAAAAGCAGAGACTAAAGCACTCATGAAAGCAAGAGGGAGGCAGTCCACAGCTGATACAGTGGATTTGCTCCAGGAACTCTTCAGATACCCGGGCTCCTTCCATCTTGTGACTCCACGGATGAGTTCTCTGTTTCAAGGTATACACATACAAGACATGACGTACAATTTTAGCAAGAAGGAAAAAGCAAAGGGCAAAATAAGGTGTGGGGTGGTCACATGGTGATCTGTGTGGTCTTCTGAGGAAGCTTCCCACAAGCTGCTCTTTGACGACTGCGATTATATCTCATTGGCCAGAACTTAGTCACGTGGTCACATCTAGCTGCAAAGGAGCTTGACAATGTAGTCTATTCTGGCCGTCCAGGTGCCCATCTAAAACTCTAAGGTTCTATTATTATGGAAGAAGGAGAGGAGAGAACGGGGGGTGGCCACTGATAGATAGCAATCCAGTGGTAAATGTCCACTTTCTGTGGACATTTTGATGTCCATAGAAAGTGGGCACTTGGTAGCTAATAAGTAAGCTAGGCCAAGCCCTAGCCAAGGCGTCATAAAGTCCTGGTTACTGATATCAGATTTAACAAGACCATATTCAAATTTTGGACTCATGCTACTCAGTCTGGAGAACTAGCTGCAAAGTACAGAGGAATCCCCTTTGCACTATTGTCTTCAGAAATTCCTTAACTCCTGCTAAGTCCTGGCCCGCACACTTAGTATAATTTGGAGATTGGCTTTACTTGAAAGCAAAACTATCCTGTGAGCTAGACAGTCTGTGGAAACAGCAGGTCCCCAGAGAACAATGAGGCCATGGAATCATCATTGGTGACATCACTGCACAGACATGTGTTTTCCCCAGCGAATCATTTACTCCATTAAAACTTCATTTCATCCTTCCTCTCATAGAGGGCATTGAAAGGATTACATGACATCGTTTTTACAAACATTATTCTGGAACACGAAAAAAGGCAAAACAAAATGCAGTTATAAATAGAAAGGGAATATAGGAAATTTTCCAGGAAAATGTAGGCATTTTATAAATGACTATGACTTAGCTTCTCCTGTAAAAAGGTGCTGTGTTTGTCTTAGAGACAAGAGAAAAGGCACAGAAGGACGCCTGTATCCCTCAGAAATTAAGAAGGCTCCTTCTAGCATCTCAGATCAGTCTGCATCCCACTGCAGGTTGATTGAAGTGTAATTTGAGTGTTCTCTGACGGATCACAGAACCCGAAACTGAAGGGCATGGCCCAGTCGTATCTCAGACCTCACGGTTTTGTTTTCTGGGTCTGAGATGGGCTGGAGTGGAAAGAAATTTATGAAAGTGCCACCAACTGCCTACTATAAAGTGTGTAGGATGTTTCAAAGGGGCAGGAAAAGAGATTAATCTGCTGCGAGGAGACACCATTGATATGGTAGGTAGGGGGTAAAAGTCAAAAGAAGGTTCAACAGAAGAGAATTAACGGAGGGAAAGCTGTTTAAAAATCTGACCAAATAAAAGACACTCATGAAGCAGAAAGTGCACTTAGGGTTAGGCTTCCCGTGCATCTCCATGCAATGTCCACAACAACAGTCATTCAGTGCAGATGGAGCTAATGTTATTTCCTCAGCACCCCAGATGAAAACAAAGAAATGTGATGTTTAAATAGGAGGCTACAGGCTGCATGATTTGCTTAAAGCCACATGACTAGGAAGTGGCACCGCTCATTCTCAAACCCAGTTCTACTGCCCGTTCCTGCCCCAGCCTCCTTCCTGCCTGGTTGTTGCTCTGGTTGTTGGTGGTCTGTCCTGTCTCTCCCTCATGGTGGCATCCCACTTCCCGTCTTTGCCTCGTCCGTGGACTCAGACTCTCCATTCTCGGAATGGCTCTCACCACCCAACTCTTAGCTAGGCCTTTGGAAAATGATCCTGATAAACCCTGATGGAGTGATCCTGTCAGATCAGCTTCCTGGGGACTCTGAATTCGAACGAATTTGGCAGGAAACATGACACTGCAAAGAAGGAATTTCAAGTATTGCTCACTAAAACAGTGGAGGAATTATTTGGGGAGGAATCGGTCTGATTCAATATCTTTCTACTCTGGCAACCAAAAAAGCTAGACCTCAGCACATCTATCCATCTATTTTGACACATTGTTTTTTTTTTTTTTTTCCCCCCATAACTTAGTAATATCTTACAACTATAAAACCGAAAATCTAGTACAGGTATGGTTATGATATTTATTTTCAAAGCCCTAGTGAACTGAAAACTGCATACACTGCCAGTAGAAATGTAAATTGGTACAGTTGCCTTGGGGAAAGTTAGCCTTTTATTATTATAAACACACACTTACTGTATGACCCAGAAATCCCTATCCTATGTATTTAGCCAAGAGAAATGAAAATATATGTCCACATAAAGACCTATGTGTGAATGTTTACAGCAGCCTTACCCATAACAGTAAAAAACGGAAAACAACGATAATATCATCTAGTGGATAAACACATTTAGACCATGCATACAAGGGATATTACTTAGATACAAAAACGAATAAACTACTGAAACTGGTAACATGGGTGGATCTCAAACTCATTAGATTAGACCCAGTGAAAAAAAGTCAGACACAAAGGGATACAAACTACATATGATTTCATTTATATGACAGTATAGCTAGCAAACTATAGAGACAGAAATCAGAACAGTGATTTCCAGGGGCTGGGGGTAGGGGTGGGGGATTGACTGCAAAGGAGCAAATGGATCTTTTGGGGGGTGAAGGAAATGCTCTATATCATAATGGTGGTGTGGTGTTTGAGATTTTTTGAATCTCAGATCTGAGAAAAATATGTTTAAAAAAAGAATTTATTGCATATTTGCCATAAGTCATGCACTTTGCTGGGATCTAGGAATACAGAGATGAAAGACCTGGTCCATGACTTTAAGGAGTTTATAATCCAATGGAGAAAAGAGGGGAGCAAACCATGACACTGAGTAACAAGTGCATTGGTGGAGACACGCAGAGCATGTCAGTGAGACATACTAAAATGTGACTTGTTCTTTCCAAGGAAGTGGTAGATGATCTTGAGAACCCAGAAAACAAAGTTCATAAATAAACAGGACTGTTACATAGTAAGAACAAGAATCCTTGGCTTTAGCATCATGATCTGTCAATTCCTCAGTGACTCAAGGATCAACACAGGCTTTACTGATCCTTCCATTTCTCATATCTACTATTTTACTACTTCGTGTCCTGTTTACTTCAATTCGTTGATTTAATAGCTTGACTTCAACTTTCTTCTTCCTATTGTTTTCACCTTTAAAAAGAAGTTAAGCGCACAGAAAATCTGGTTGACTGTCATACTGCATCACTGTGGGACATCCAGGAATCATTTAGCATGGTGTGTTACTTCATGGTACGAAAGTCCCTTCCCAAAGAGGCAACAAAAACAGTACAATCTGATGATCTAAGTAAAGCATATACATAGTCTCATAAAGCAGGTTACTGCGTGTTACCCCACAATACTTCCGTATCTATTCCATTGGCCAGAACTTAGTCACATGGCCATGCCTAGCGGGAAGGGATGACGGGAAATGTAGTCTTTATTCCAAGAAGTCGTGAGCCAGCTGCTAGTAATGGAAAGGACGGGTAGTGTAGGATAACCAGTAGTCCCTGGATCAAAGATGAGATTCCCTTTATCCCTCAGAATACTGGGGTCTTCAAGATAATGCATTTTCTAGTTAAAACATGAACTCTACAATTTAATTGTCAAAATTTTCTTCTGATTGGGAGCTATCTGTTTTTTCACCTAGTATTACCCTGAAGCTTCACAGATTACTTTATGAAGCTCTAAGGACAGTGCCTGGCACAGAGTAGGTGCTAGGCAAATATTAGCTGTTACAGCCATGGTCTCTCGGTCAGGAGGTCATAGAATCTTATAGCCGCAAAAGAGAGAATTTAGCCTAATCCTCTCCCCTCCCTCACCCCTCACGCAGATGTTCGCATACAGTCCTGGTAACCTAGTTTAAAAAAAAGAGGCGGATTTGGTAGAACAGTGCTCCACGAAAGCAAATAGCACTTAATAATGTATTTATAAAATGAGAAAAATGTCTTTTGCAGAGTTGTGTTTTCCTTTAAAAATATTTTATTTTCCATTAAATTCCACCTCATAGGCCTTCCTTAAAGCTTCCATGGCAGGTTGGTTGTCAGATACACCTGGTTAGTTCTGCCTCTGTCAACTGCAACTTTGTGTGTGAATTCTTACTGCACTTGCAAAGGTTAAAATTTGTATTCCTGTACAAGATAGTGCCAAAACTCTCCAAATAAAAAGTTCTTCTTGGGACTTCCCTGGTGGTCCGGTGGGTAAGACTCTGCGCTCCCAATGCAGGGGGCCCAGGTTCGATCCCTGGTCGGGGAACGAGATTCTGTAGATTCTGCATGCATGCTGCAACTAAGACCCGCGCGGCCTAAATAAATAAATAATAAATAAATGAATTTTTTTAAAAAACAGTTTGTTCCCTTTTTTAAAAAAAAAGTTCTTCTTATATATATTTTCTAATTATTAATTTATTATAATCAGGCACATTTGCTAATTAATTGGCTACATTCTTGGTAACAAAACAAAACTGAGGGACTTCCCTGTTGGTCCAGTGATTGAGACTCTGCACTCCCAACACAGCAAGGGGGCCACAAAAAAAAAAAAAAATTACAGTTGCCTTTTCCAGTTATCTGGTAGCCATTGAAGGCCTTTCCCAAATTTGCATGTCAATATATCAAAGAGAATTGGCTTTCTTTTTATAAATTCAGGCTTTCATTTCCAAGAATGTCACTGAAAACTGGGCAAGAAAATGCGAAAAATTTTCAGCTTTCTGTATATCTTTTCCTGGGAACCCAGCTCAAAAATGACATTCTGTTGTATACACTCATGTTCTATTTTGGCAGATATTTCCTGATGGCTAATTTTACAAGGTAGACCTGAGAAAACCCAGATAAGATTGTTGATCTATTATTTTTATTTTATTAGAAAGCATCCTGGGTAATTTCCATAGCATCAGAATGACCTGGCAGAGGGGGGGGAGAGGAATAACTACATATTTCCATTAATTGCAATGTAATAACAAAAACTAGCAAGGACATTTCCATTACTTTTCTTTTTTTAGGAAATTAAATAGAAAACAGCATTGCAATTTACTTATGGACTGTTTTGAGAACTGAATGTATAATTAGGCCAAAGACTAATCACATGAATTATTATACGAAGGAAACAAATTTGCCTCCAAACAACCTTAAAAAGGAGTCAATCCAACAGATCTTGGATCATATTCTTTAGGAAACTAATTTATCTTCTGGGAACACAGAGCAAAAATAAAATCTTTCGAGTGTTTCCTTATTCACTAGTAAATGTAAAGCGTTAGCAATATTTCTAACATCTTTGTCTCACAGCTATGCACAGTCTACAATCAGTGATTCAGGGACTTCCCTGGTGGCGCAGTGGTTAAGAATCCGCCTGCCAATGCAGGGGACACGTGTTCGAGCCCTGGTCCAGGAAAATCCCACATGCCACAGAGCAACTAACCCCGTGCACCACAACTACTGAGCCCACGTGCCTAGAGCCCCAGGGGCACAACTACTGAAGTCCACGTGTCTAGAGCCCGTGCTCCTCAACAAAGAGAAGCCACTGCAATGAGAAGCCTGCACACTGCAACGAAGAGTAGCCCCTGCTCGCCGCAACTAGAGAAAGCCCGCGTGCAGCAACAAAGACCAAACGCAGCCAAAAAAAAAAAAAAAAATCAGTGACTCAGACTTTATTCTGTCTCTTCTCCTTCACAAAGACCTCATTATCCAAGAAGTGGCTCCAAAATCTTCCATGAAAAATCCCTCTCTCAGCACACTCTCCGCTTTTCCAAGTCTCTTATCCTTTCCCAAGTTAGACTGAGACCTGTGGGCAAACCTGGCAGCCTAATAATGCGATGCCACCTTCAAACCATACTCTATAAACATCTATTTGACATAGAGTACAGGTGGGACGAAACTGATTACCTATTGATTAAAAAAGTATGCCCTTCAAAACAAGTGGCACTGGATATACTATGATATATATGGTATATGGTGTTTTAACTCATTTGGAAATGTCTCAAGTTGCAATGTTTTCACCCCTCCTTTTATGAGCGATGAAAAGAAGGGATAAAGAAACTATAACCCAATTACCATATGTCAAATGTCATGTATCAGTCGTATTGGTTTGCTGGGGCTTTCATAACAAAATACCACAGCCTAGGCGAATGAAATAACAGAAATTTATTTCCTCACAGTTCTAGAGGCTGGAAGCCCAAGATCAAAGCGTAGACAAGTCTGATTTCTCCTGAGGCCTCTCTCCCTGGCTTGCAGACGGCTGCCTCCTCACTGTGTGTCCACATGGTCATTCTCTGTGTGTGTCTGTGTCCCGATCTCTTCTTATAAGGACACCAGTCATATTGGATTAGGGCTCACCCTAACTACCCCACTTTAACTTAATAAGCTCTTGAAGGCTCTATTCCCAAAATACAGTCACATTCTGAGGAGCCAGGGGTTAGGGCTTCAACGTATGAATTGAGGGCGACACAATTCAGCATGCAACAGCTGGCTATTCTCAAATGCTAAAATCAGACAGGGAAGGACTTAATTTCAACCCCTGACAGCTTTTGACTACAAAATCCTAAAAGTAACAATCTGACATAGCATTTCATACTTCACTTTTGGATTTCAAATTATTTTCCGCACAAGAAAATTTGCAGAAACTGAAGGAACAAAAATAGATTTATTACTAATTTGCCTCAACTTGCTAAAGCAGAGTCAGTATCCTAAGACGGAAAAAACAGCAAAATAGGCCCTGCTTTTATTAAGTGCTAGTTCTCCCTTCAGCTTTCTTTTGTGACTTTTGGAACAAGGCGACCTCTTGGGAGATACACTAAAGGATTTTAAATTTAGAAAGCAATTTTTAAATCACTCATTCCTTAGAAGCCACAAATGTCAACTGCATCAATTATGGTTTTGGCTACAAATAATAGGAAACCTTGCTAAAAGAGGTTTAAGCATTTAAGGACACTGATTATCTAACAAGAAGCCCAGCGGCCCGCAGTTCCAGGTTGGTGAATTCAGCAGCCAAGTGAAGAAGGAACCAGTGGTTTCCTGCCTGTCCCCTCCGCCAGGGCAGGAGTTGGTTCCTGTCACCTCGGGGTTGCCAGGTGGGCGCCAGGCATCATCTCGTCACACCCGGAGGCTAGTGGGAAGCCCTTATCCTCCTGCACCTTTGTATCAAGGAGCAAAGATTTGCCCAGAAGTCAGCCTCTTCCACCTCATGGTGCTGAAGGGAGCAGAATCTGCCACCCCAAAGCATGACAGTAGGAGTTGAGGACATGCACCCCAACATATGCTGCTCTGATATATTGATTGTTTTGAACTGTAGGCACTTGAAAAACCGCAAATGCAGGAAGAGGCTTTCTCTGAACTCCCCTCGTGTGTCTCAAGATAGATTCTCCAGAAGGAACTCAAATGCCATAAATCCCCTCACGGGAGTTTCCTCAACCTGGGAAGACTGACGCTTATCACAGGAAAGGGGACTGAAAGTCATACCACATCCAGACAAACTCTTGTCGCCAACTATCACACCACTACCTGTTCTTCTAAGGGCCCACTCATCTCCCCTAAGAATCATTTGCCCTCTTCTAAGAGGCCTGCATCCCTCCCCTTTCCCTAGTAAGATGGTGTTTAGTCCTCATCTCTAAACCACCACAAGGAGTCACTCATTTTCCCCCAGGGGTCTCCCACGCACACATGAGGTCTACACGCTAATAAACTTCTGCTTGTTTTTCTCTGTTAACCTGTCTTTTCTTACAGGGGTCTCAGCCAAGACCTCAGAAGGGTGGAGGGAAAGTTATTTTCCCCTCCTTCCGTCCCAGCCTCCCCAGGCCCGCCCTGGTAAAAGCAGATGGAATTTATTCCACTGCTTTTCACACAGATACACAGCAGAGATGGACACGTGCTGAACTGAAGTGCTTTTAAACGAATCACCGTTCACTTCAGTGGAGGCAAATCAATGCACATTTCATCGGAATTGTCATGAGGGAACTTAAGCGTATCAGCATCATTCTTGCAATGTGTTCGGCAGTGTTTTAGTGCCCTGTTCCAATTGTCTACTGACGCGTTAAAAAGTTACCCCAAATCATGGCTCAAAACAATAATATTCACTTCCTTTGCTCCGTGACTGCAGTCCCTATGCGGCTGCAGTCGTGCAGTGGCTGGGCTGAGGTCATCCTGAAGCTTCTCCACTCACCTCTGCACCTGGGCTGGAGCAGCCCAACAGCTGGGGCTCCCTGGACACTTCTCTCTCTTCCTCTCTGGGAGGGCCCCCCACGGGCTGACCTCCGGTGAACCGTTTACAGGGCAGCTGAGGCTCCATGAGCAAGTGTCCCAAGAGAAAGTGTCTGATGCCGTGTGACTTCCCACCCCAGCCTGGGAAGTCACCGAGCATCACTTCAGCTGTATGTATTCCTCAAGGCAGCCACGGGACCGCTCCGGGTCAAGGAGAGGGAACAGAGATTCCACCTCTTGACAGGAGGAGTGTCACAGGACTGGTGGGCATAATTAAGTACCACCACACACCCCTTAAAGACTGGCCCTCCTGTCACCTACTCGATTGAACCACCGTCACTGACCTGAGTCCACAGAGCCTGCTTTCCACGGTCACCTCCAGACGCTCAGCCCTCGTTACTCTCCCTGTGAGTAATTCCCACTTGAGCGTCACGTACCTCCTCCCCCAGGATGGACTATTTCAAGGGAGAAGTCATGGTCTTTGTGAAAAGGGACCAGGACTTCTGGTCAACCCCAAGTTATTTTTGACAAGGCCAAAATCAACTCCACTAAGACAAAGACACTCATAACCAGAATTTCAAACTAGTAAACTTGGAGGCTTATTTTCTCTCACACTTCATGGTCTCCAAAGGAAAAGAAAATGCAAAGACAGCCAAACTAGTAGTGGGAGAGGTTCTCCTACACCTAAACCCACGAATACCTGGCTGTCAGGTTTGTCCATCCCTCCAACAGACATGAGCAGAGAAAAAAAGGCAAGCAGCCCAGTGTGAAAGGAACACCCACTTGGTGGACAATTCTGGGCCTGCCTGTCCTCCCCTCTGAAGGTGGAGGGCTGGTTTCATATTGCTTTGCGCACCTAACAAAGCAGACGCGCATCTGGAATCTCTTCCCTTTCTCCTCTGAACACCTCTCACTCAGTATTGATCAAGCTGACCAACTTTTTCTTAAATAAGAGATTCAAGTGAGAGCCTGGAGTAATGAGTATTCCTCAGAACAATGTCACAAGAAAAATCAAATAGGGACTTCCCTGATGGCGCAGTGGTTAAGAATCCGCCTGCCAATGCAGGGGACACGGGTTCGAGCCCTGGTCAGGGAAGATCCCACATGCTGCAGAGCAACTAAGCCCACGCACCACAACTACCGAGCCTGCGCTCTGGAGCCCGTGAGCCACAACTACTGAGCCCGTGTACCGCAACTACTGAAGCCTGCGCGCCTAGAGCCTGTGCTCCGCAACAAGAGAAGCCACCACAATGAGAAGCCCACGCACAGCAACAAAGAGTAGCCCCCGCTCGCCGCAACTAGAGCAATCCCACGCGCAGCAATGAAGACCCAACGCAGCCAAAAATAAATAAATTAATTAAATTAATTTATTTTTAAAAAAAGAAAACTCAAATAAAATCCCTAGGGACAGCTCAACCATTCGGAAAGAAAGAGAACCTGATATATTTTGCACGTATTGGTAGGAGGAAAGGGAAGGAATTCAACGCTGCTCCAACTAAGACAGAGTCCACTATGTGGAAATAAATTATTCAATACCCAAATATTGTCAACTCAGTCTTAATTTATATTAAATTATATTATTTATATTACTCTGTTCATTCGTTTGTTTTTCTTTGTTTTAAGCAGGAAACGTTGGAGGAAATTTTAGGAAGTTATTTTTAAGAGTACATTTGAGAATGCAAAGCACAAGACTTACAAATAGCTTTGTTTGGATAACATAGAATTGAGCATATATACACACCAGTTACCATCAACTATATAAAATCTATACTTCTGTATTTTGTGATATATAAAATGATATAAAAGACATTTGGGGGTTGAGACAAACGAACACAGCCAGTATAATAGGAAATGATATTTCATTCATCAGGAGTGAATTTGCTACTGTGTTATGTAGGATAATATTGTAAAGCATTTTGGTGTGAAATTTCATATACTCTACAATTTTAAATGATTTAATAAAAAAATACATACATGAAGTATATGCAGCAAGATAACAATTGTCAGGTATAGATGGCAAGTATACAAGTGTTGATTGTACGTTTTTCTGTTTTTCTTTGTGTCTGAAAATTTTCAAAATAGAAGTTTTTTAAATACATGGATATTATTCCTGTCCCCCAGTTTTTTAAATTCTTAAAATAAGAAGAAAGGCATGTTGAAGTTGGCCTAAGAAGATGGGACCTGTCACTTCCAAAAAGAGCTGGCGAATACAGTAAAGGGCTCTCCCTCAGATGTTAAGGGCTCGTCCTCAGAACAAAACAAGACAAGAAATCTGGGCTCACCCTTAGCTTTCGGGGCTCGACAGTGCTCCGCCAACAGTGCTCCCCTCATGCGTGGCAGCCTGGAAGGTCCTAGGAGCTGCCAGGTCACCAGTGGTGAAAAGTGTTGGGCTCTCTGTTGGTTTCAGTGTTTCTGTCTCCCAAACTCAGTAAGACGTGGTCAGAATCCGCCTCCGTGGCATGATATGACAACAGTGACAATAAGAACGCTATGAGCAGATAATAATGCCTAACATTTATCAGGCACTCAGTAAGAGGCCTTGATAAAGGCACAGTCAAGATGACATGTGGGGGGCTTCCCCGGTGGCGCAGTGGTTGAGAATCTGCCTGCCAACGCAGGGGACACGGGTTCGAGCCCTGGTCCGGGAAGATCCCACATGCTGCGGGGCAACTAAGCCTATGCTGAACCTGCGCTCTACAGCCTGCGAGCCACAACTACTGAGCCTGCGCTCTACAGTCCGCAGGCCACAACTACTGAAGCCTGCACGCCTAGAGCCCGTGCTCCACAAGAGAAGCCACCGCAAGGAGAAGCCCCCGCACCGCAACGAAGAGTAGCCCCCTCTCGCCGCAACTAGAGAAAAGCCCGTGCGTGGCAACGAAGACCCAACGCAGCCAAAAATAAACAAATAAAATAAATGAATTCAAACAAAAAAAAAAGGTGACACGTGGATATTAATGACAGATAAGGCGTGTGGTCATGGTGAAGAGTCTTCCCTTCAGCCGGGTGTCCAGCAGAAAGTTATGAAGTCTTTCCTAGTGGACGGACTCTCACGGTCAAGCACTGGGGCAGCAGTAGAGGGGCTGCGTGGGCTGGGACACCCCTCTGTCCATGTGCCCCCCTCTCCCCTGATCCGGCCTGACCTGTGTCCAACCGACTGCGTCCAGGAGAACCTCCTCCACCGCAGCTGGCCCCGGCGGCCTGCACGCGCTCGCGCGCCAGTCCTCACCCTCAGCGCCGCCTGTAAGCTGTCCACCTGTCCCACGCGGCTCGGGACCAACATCGTCTCGTTTCCATTCATTGTTTTTTCATATCTCTACCAATTTTTCAACTTGTGCCTCCTGCCCCCGCCTGCCTGAGTAGCCAGAGACACTGTGTCTTCCCTCTGGGAACTTCCACTGTGCCAGAGTGCTCAGGAAAAGAAGGAATGAACACTGACTGAAGAACGACGGTGCCATCAGCCTGGCCTCCCCATCCAAGAACAAGCTCAGTCTCTGGGGGCTGTGGTTCCTCCGGGCCACCTGGACTCAGTATTCAACTCACTCCACAGGGTTATTAAGAGGATCAAACGACCTAACAGAGGTGGCAACACTTAACAAAGAAAGAACTGTGCGTATGTTCGTTGTTATATAAACCAATGTCGGGTTAGCTTTGTCTCCCTTATTTAATACTTTCTACTCCACGTTAAACTTCGAAATTGTATTTTTACAAAAATGTCCTCAACCATTAAAAACTTAGCATATGTTCAGAGGGTACTCATAAAATATTCACTTATTCAGCAAATATTATGTCATAGGCTAAAGAAGCATCAGTCGACTTCAAGGAACTTTACAATTGAATGGAGGAAATAACAAATGCGAAGCAGGCTTGCTGTTAGGGGTTCGTGTTAGCAGTGCTGCAGGAGTTCAGAGGAGATAACTTCTGTCGGGCAAAAGCCTGATATTTTAAATTCGGGTTTACTGAAATATTATTTAATTCTACGGTAATAGGATGGAGGCGAAGTTTTTCCCTGTCTCTATACAACACTGCCCCCTAGTGGTGCCGTGGCCCCCTTGCAGCGCCTCCCAACGCCCCGACGGGGTACAGAACAGGCAATGGAAACGCGGTGTCAAATCACTACCGAATCTGGATGGATGTGTGAGTATTCGTTTCCAGTTGAGCCGTTTTAAGTGAAGCCGTTATCTCCCTTGTTTTCCCCTTCCAGGAAAACCGTGTCCTACCGTAAAAGTACCCTGTCCTTTGGGTCCTAGCCTTTTATCACAGGGTGCGCTGGGAGAAGGCAATGACGCCCAAAAAACGATAGAAAAGGGAAAAGCTGACCTTCCGCGGCCTTCAGGGAAGAGCCGATTTCTGCTCCCAGGCCGCTGTTGAGAGTGGCGCCCGCGGAGCCGGCGAAGGGGCGGGCAGCGCACCGTTCTTTCCCCGGGTCTGCGTCTCACGGAAACGTGCTCCTGGGAACACGGACATCTTGAGGCCTGTACCAAAAGCCAAAGCTCCTGTCGTGTCAAAAGTGGGGCTGTTTTGCTCTGGAAGAGGTGACGATTTCGGCGCTCCTTCGGGGCAGGCTCTTACCTTCTTCTGGGAAGAGCCCGGGATGGGCCGCGTGACTCTTCAGGAGTCGTGGGAAAGGCTGTCAGTGCCGCAGGCGGAGTTGCAGCCTTGAATGCTTTCGTTCCATCAACAGAAAGAAATGATCGCTCTCTAAATATGGGTGGGGTGGGGTGGGGTGGGGTGGGGTGGGGTGTGCCTAAAAACAGTCGCTTCTTTTTGTGGCACGTGAGGGTTTTGTTGGAGAGGTGCTAAAAGGAGGAGCCCAAAGCCGGAACGGTCATCGTCACCAGAAATTTTGCCAGACTCAAGGCCTCGCTGGGGAAGCGGCTCGGGGTATAACTCACTGAGGGCAGGGATTTTGTCTCTCTCGTTCATGGAGGTATAACCCAGGGCCTAGAAGCCTGCCAGGTGCATAGAAGGCATTTCAATGTTTGTTGAATGAATACATGATGGGAAAAGTGCTCCCCGTTTGTCCATACAACACAGGGCTGCCCCGGGCAGAGCAGTGCCTGGCCGTGGAGTTGGCGCAGCAGCTGGACAAGGAGAAAAGGGAAGAACCCGGAGAATCATGTTCCTGGCCACACGTGATGTGCTGATGACTCACAAAAATGAACTAGGGCACCTTGAAGGGTGGCAGAGCCCCCAGGTGGGCACGTGGAGCTCAGAAACGTGGTTATTTGGACACGAGTGTAAATGTGACCCCCGACTGGCTCCCAAGCTGGTGTGACCTTCAGCATAAGTAACACAGCATCACCCCTCCTGTCTGCGAGCACCTGCTCTCTGATCTACCCTCCCCGTATTCTTACATTCAAGGGCCTTGGAGGGTGGGTCCCCTTCCTGAAGGAAAACGCTGCAACTGTTAAGTTATAACTTCCAGTCCTAGACCACCTCCTCTGGCAACTTCTTTTTCCCCTCTGAGTACTGAAGGTGGAAATCTAAGAACGATGTAGCTGACCCTCTTTACACATTTACCTGTACTTCTCTTAATTCTGCTCTCTTCAGGGCAGTTATTCTGCTTCTCACACAACACGTAAGACGTTAGGTTACTGTTAACATCTTTCCTGACACCTCCTGCCACCCTTACCTTCTTCTCACCCAAGATGACAATTCACTTCCCTCAGTATTTTAAATCTTGCTTAGTCTATTATAATATCCTCCTCACTAGCCATTCTGTCTCCACACTGCTCCATCTTAAATACCTATTGCCTAAATCTTCTGAATTTCTCCAATCATACCTCCTCCTGCCCTCGGTAGAGCCCCACCAAAAAGTCAAGAAATGCTTTAATGGATCTTTGGATGCCAAAATATGACAAATTTCAGATCCCATACATTTCAGAATTTCTCTTTCTCCTGCACTAAAATCTTGAGCAGAAGATTTATTCCGCACTTCTAGAATTAACTAGTTTTTCTCTTCTACCAAGATATTTTCCATCATTTGTTACTCTTGAAAGAAAGAACCATATCTTTAATATGTTTACCTTCTTGATTAAAGTGCATACCTGCACTTGCTTGAACACACCAAGTGCATATAGTATTAAATCTACAATCCAATGTTTATCATGGGTTTAATCTGTGAGAAATTCTTCAGAGCATTAGCTCCTTAAATAGAAGAAGCTATTGGTTGGCAAGGAGTGGGCCCCAAAACAAAGGGGACCAATTATGGTACCTTTCCATTGATGGATCCTGGGCCAGAGCCCTTGCTTGAAATTTATGAACAAAAGACCAGAAATAACCCTTATTTTCTTTCAGGTATGTCCCCTCAAAATTCATATTTGAAGTCACCTCAAGGTGACTGTATTTGGAGATGGGGTCTTTATGGCAGTAATTAAGGTTAAATGAGATCATAAGAGTTGGGCTTTAATCCAATAAGATCGGTGCCACTTATAAGAAGAAGAGACACCAGAGCACTCTCTCCCCACACCACAGTGGAAGGATCACGTGAGGACGCAGTGAGGTGACCACCTGCAAGCCAGGAACAAAGCTCTCACAAGGAAGCAAATAGGCCATCACCTTGATCTTGGACTTCCCAGAAAGAAAGAAGTTGAAAATGTCTCAAAGAAATGGATTGTAATAATTAATATTGTTATAATGTCCATACTACCCAAAGCAATCTACAGATATAATGCAATCATTATCAAAATACCAATGGCATTATTCATAGAACCAGAACAAATAATTTTAAAATGTGTATAGAAATACATGAGACCCTGAATAGTCAAAATATTCTTAAGAAAAAAGAACAAAGCTGGAGATATCATGCTCCCTAATTTCAGACTCTACTACAAAGCTATACTAATCCAAACTGTATGGAACTGGCAGAAAAACAGACACACAGATCAGTGGAACAGAATAGAGAGCCTAGAAATAAACCCATGCTTATATGGTCGATTAATTTACGATAAAGGAGGCAAGAATATACAATGGGGAAAAGACAGTCTCTTCAATAAAGTGTTGGGAAAACCAGACAACTACATGCAAAAGAATTAAACTGGACCACTTTCTTACACCATATACGCAAATAAACGCAACATTGATTAAAGACTTAAATGTAAGTTCTGCTAGTAGAAAACTCCTAGAAGAAAACATTAACCGTACACTCTTTGACATCAGTCTCAGCAATATTTTTTTTGCATCTGTCTCCTCAGGCAAGGGAATCAAAAGCAAAACTAAACAAAGGGGATCTAATCAAACTTAAAAGCTTTTGAACAACAAAGGAAACCATGAACAAAATGAAAAGGCAACCTACTAAATGGGAGAAGATATCTGCAAACATTATGTCTGATAAGGGGTTAATATTCAAAATATATTTTTAAAAACTCATACAACTCAATATCAAAAAAAGCAATCCAATTAAAAATAATAAGCAGAGGACCTAAATAGGCATTTTTCCAAAGAAGACATACAGGCAGCCAACAGGCACATGAAAAGATGCTCAACATCGCTAATCATCAGGGAAATGCAAATCAAAACCACAATATCACCCACACCTGTCAGAATGGCTATCATCAAAAAGGCAAGAAATAGCAAGTGTTGGCGAGGTTGTGTCTGGAAATGTAAATTGGTACAGTCAGTATGGAAAACAAAAATTAAAAATAAAACTGTCATACAATCTAGCAATTCCACACCTGGGTATTTATCCAAAGAAAATGAAAACATTAATTGGAAAAGATACATGAACGTATGTGTTCATAGCAGTATTATTTACAATAGCCAAGATACGGAAAACAACTAAGTGCCCACCATTGGACGAATGGATAAAGATGTGCCATATATACACAGTGGAATATTCCTCAGTCATAAAAAAGAATAAAGTTTTGCCATTGCAACAATATGGGTGGATCTGGGGGGTATTATGCTTAGTGCAATAAATCAGACAGAGAAGGACAAATACTGTATGTTTTCACGTACATGTGGAATCTAAAAAATAAAACAAACAAACACATAGAACAGAAACAGACTCAAAGATACAGAGAACAAAATAGTGTTTACCAGGGCAGAGTGGGGTTGGGGGAGGGGAAAAATAGGTGAAGGGGATTAAAAGGTACAAGCAACTAGGTATAAAATAAATAACTTACAAGGATATAATGTACAGCACATGGAATATAGTCAATGTTTTATAGTAACTTTGTATGAAGTGAAATCTAAAAATATCAAATTACTATACTGTACACCTGACACTGATACAATGTTGTAAGTCAACTATACTTCAATTAAAAATTAAAATAAATACAAATAAATAAATAATCATTACAATGATCATTAGGATAGAATCAAGGTGGGAAATGACCAGATTCTAAAGATGAATTTTTGTGACCAAAACAGTCACAATGATTCATCACATTCTGACTTCCCAAAGAAGATACTGTTTTAAGAAAAAGCACCATGGGAAAAGTATCCAATAGTAATGGCCATGAATAAAACATTTAGCACATTAATTGGGGTAAAATGGCCTGGAAAGAGATTAACAAGGCCAAACAAAGACATTCGCCTTTAATCGTCAGAATAACACCAGAGAATACTTTTAGCAACTCCCCAGAGGGAAGATGACAGCCTCCTACAAGAGGTCAATGAAGATCTGACCTAGTCTCAGAATTAAGGGAAACAGCCCATCTTTCATTATACTAATGGAACATTTATAATTGGAAACCAGTGATCACATAATTAGAAACCAAAAATGAAAGCCATACAAGTATATACATACACACACATTTATTATATTCTAGCACTAAGGCTGCAGAATCTAATACTGTGATCTCCTCTTCCTCTGGCAAACTTCATGTGTGCTTTGAAATACCCATTTCGGTAGACAGCTCTCTAGTTTCCAAGCAATTTACTTGTAAACATTTAATCATGACCTCCCTCTGGTGTATTATACTAGGATAAACATTTAGAAAATGTCTTATGTTTTGATTGGTTTTCCTCACTAATGAGTTCTTCAAAATATCCCTGACTTGGAGTTGCTTTAAATATATATATATATATATATTAGAAGCAACTGTAAAACTATAATTTCAATAGAGACAGGCAGTCAGAGCAGATACATGGTCAGCTTCACGGGAATCACAGAGGAGAGAGAGAGAATAAAAAATTGCCAATCGTTAAGATGCAGACTTACCAAACATAACCAGTGAATCAGCAGTGTTCACGCAGAATGAAGTCTATGAGGGAACCAACTAGTACAGTTGTCCTAAGTATTTTTTTCTTCTTTCCCCATCTAAGAAGTAACATGGTACATAGTGGATTTTAAAAATGGGATTCGGAATAAGATAGATTTTGATTTGGGATCAGGTTCAAACATAACTGCTGTGTGTTTGATCTCCCCTTAACTGTATTTCCTCAGCTTCTAGTTCTTGCTAATAACAGTGACAACAGCTGTCTGGAACAGAATATTCACCTACTAGTTTCTGTTTAGACTTTTGGATAAATCAATGCTATGGTTATCAGACTGTGTTGTGTAACATGAAACCAGAAAAAAAGCAATCTGGACCCTGAGTGTAGGAAGAGGGCCAGGTGTTGTGTTGGTCGCGGGGGAAGAGATAACCACTGCTGCCGTCTTTCTCCAGCTCCCTGTGTTCCAACAACGCTGGTCTTCTACCTGCAATTCAAACAGGCAAAGCAACTTCCCTTTCCCCTCAATGCTTTTCTCCTGACTTTTAGCACACTAGACTCCTTTTTTTCTGGTCTTGTTTCAAATGTCACTTTCTCTGAGGCCTTTTCTAGCTTCCACTCCGGCACTTTTCCTGAGATCACACTGTTGATTCCTTTACAGCCGTTCCCATTGTAGACCATTACCATGCTTATGAATTTATTTACTGTCTATGCCCACTGACTAGAATGTAAGTTCCATAGAAGAGCTTGCTGGTCTAGTTCACAGTTGTAATTCTCAGAGCTGAGAACAGTGCCTTACACAAAGTAGGCTTTCAATAAGTAATTGTTGGATGGATGGATGGATGGATGGATAGGTTGATGGCTGGATGGTTGGATGGAGAAGGGAAAGGTCTAAGTGGCTGATGAGTAAAACTCCTCCTCTGTTCATAATCCGACCACTTTCCATTGCCTCCATCACTCCTTTCCTGAATAGCTGCACGAGGCTTCCTGATGGGTCTGCCTGCTTCTACCCTGGGTCCCCTATGGTCTATTTCAACATGACAGCCAAGCCAGTCCTCTTTAGAACATATAAGTCTCCCTTCTGTGAGAAACTCTGCAATGGCTCCCCATACCACTCAGAGTAAAAGCCCAAGTCCTGACAATAGCCTGCAAGGCCCTCCTTGCTGCGATCCCTTCTTACCTCTCTGCCTTCTCCTCTCTCACTCAGTCAGCCATAACTGCTCCTGCCTTCCTCTTCTTGAACATGCTGGGCACATTAGGGCACCCGCTCTAAGCTGCTCCCTCTTCCTTTAATGCCCTTTCCCTATATATCTGCTTGACCGGCTCCCTCACCTCTACAGCTTTTATTTGAATCTAACCACCCCATTGAAACCCATCTTCATACCCCATTTACTGCTACACCCAGTCAGCCCACGCCCACGCCAGCTGTCCCCTTTGGTCTTTCTTCCCCATAGAATTGATTACCTACTAACATACTGTACAATTTATTTGTACGTTTTATTGTCTTCCCTGCTACCCCTCACTAAAATGTAAACTCTATGAGGGCAGGAATGTGCATATTTTGCTCACCAATGATCCCCAGGCACCCACAACAGTGTCTGGCACCCAGAAGGTACTCAATATCTGTTAACTTGAATTATTGATCTTGAAATATACGTAGAAGCAAAGTCCTGGGTAGTGGATCATGACATGTTGCTTACAGGACCCAGGCAGTGGGAGTCCCAAGCTGGAGGCCTGTGAAACTGGCAGCTTTGGGGAACTTGTGCATTAACTATCTCAAACGGCAGGAAGGGTTCTGCAAACCCTGAACCAAATTGGCTATGGCAGCACTGTAATTCTTATTTTTATCATTCTTGTATTCTCTGTATCTATTTGCATTTACGGTGCATTGAACCATTCCTGTCTGCTATGAGAAACCAGTAACGGCTGCCTTTATTAAGCACCTAACTATGGTTTAGAGTAAATGGTAGAAGTGTGCTCCTATTAGATGGTATGATATAGATGGGAAACTCAGGTAATCCTGCTTTGGTTGGTTCCTGGTTGAGAAACCTACCTGAACTAACTTAAGCACAAAGAGAAAGTTATTGGACGATGAAATGCAACCAAGCCTACCAGCAGGCATGGCTGTGGGCATCAGAAACAACTAGAAGTAGGAACCAAAATGCTCCTAGGTCCTGTCCTGTCTCCTCCAGTGTGGACTTCATTCTTTTAAAAAACAAACTGGCTGGGGGAGAGACTATTAGTTGTCAACTTAATAACCAGTCTCACCTTCTTATTAAACAGAACTCCAATTTTGCTTGGCAATATGCCCATTTGAGACATTTCTTGGCCTCCTTGAATGCAGGCATGATCATATGGCAGGACATCTGGCCAAAGGGATATAAGTTTAAGTCTTTGTGTGGGGCTTCTGAGGCTCTTTAAAGAGAGCTCGCTTGTTTAGCGTGTGCTCTTTTCACCAATCCTTCTTCCTGCAGGAAAACAAACACAATAGCAGGAGCTGCAGCAGCCATCTTACAAGGAGAATGAAAGCCATACACTAAGGGTAGCAGAGCCAAAAGAAGGCACCCAGGACATGGATGAAAGTGTGAACCTCTCCTACCAGCCCTGACCAGCTCATGGTCCCTGCTCTGTGCCAAGCTGATAGGGATATGAGTTGAAAAGGTATAGTTCCTTCTCTCAGAGAGCTAACAATAGAAGTACCTAGCATTTATTGCACACTCGGTATGTGTCAGAAACCATTTTTCGTGCTTTACTTGCATTAGAATAACCACGTGCACTAGGCATTATTCCATTTATGCAGATGAGGATACAAGTTTAGCAAGGTTGGCCACCCATGGTCATCTAATCCAAGGGTTGAAGCTGGGTCTTCTGACTCCATGATCTGTAATTAACTACAATGCTACACTGGTTCCCAGTCTTATCAACAATTGTAACTCAAATTTGAGTTCAGATTCAGAGGCATGAAACTCTTGATAAAGACGAGTACAGGGAACGTTGGGAGCAAAGGGAAGAATGTCAAAGTTTCCAGCAGAATCTGGGGGGCTTTCCCAGATTCTCAGTCAAGAATGAGTACGCACGCACCAAGAAGCAGAAGGGCACCGTGGCTGGTGACGAGTGCCGACTTTAGATCTCACTTATAAAATGGAAGAGACAGATGTTAAGTAGGTAGGTAGGTTGCAAGTTATTCAGAGGGATCAATGTGAAACTGAATAAAGGAACTGGAGACTGTAAGGATCACTCTTCCCAGGAGCCTGACAGGGCAGGGGATGGAAGTCTGTAGGGCATTCGTATTTGCATACGACGCTACCAGCAGTGCACTGAAGCTATCCCAGCCAATATAATTAAACACCTGGTAAGATGTAGCATACTAGAAAGACCATGAACTTTAAGAATCAGATAAAAACGGACTTGGAAATCGTGCTGCCATTTATTTGTAGCTTTGGGTAAACTGCATGCCCCGAGTTTTCATTTTTTCGATGTAACTTCATCTAGAACAGCTAGACCACAAACCCGATTCTGAGCACAGTACTAATTGTAACAAAGTTTCACTTAAATATATTTCCCATGGCGTTTATATTAGTGGGATAATATCATCAGAGAATTTCTTCTATTTAGTAGCAGCTACTATTCTCAAAAGGATAATACGTGGTCAAGATACAAAGGAGATTGGAACGATAGTTGTTGTTTCCTGAAGGCCACATTTGCGACACTTCTTATGGACTCTATTCTATGGACATTTGGTTAGTCTTTGAATCAATCATAGTTATCTCTTACTAAACGCTAAGAGCAGCAGATAATTTCATGGGCTCCTATCCAGCAACCCCTCTTCTGAGACCTCACCCCTTGTCCCCTCCCCACCTCCACCCCTGCTGACAATGTAGAATTTTTGGATGAAGGGCAAAAACTTAATCGCAGCATTTAAAAATACTTTAAAGTCTCTTTTAAGCATTTAACCTACTCCTACTTTATCCAATCTTGTCATGTTAATTGAATATTTTGGCATTAAAAAAAAAGTTTTAATTGTCTGACTAGGTTACACCAGAAATAGAAAAGCACCTCTCACAGCATCAAGAGCTGAAGGTTGTAGAAGATACCAAGATGTTCTTCCTTTTTACTGCACAAAAGTATCTTTCACATCATGTTATAAAAGCATTTCAAATCACATTGATGAAATTCTCCTTTGTACAATGCTGATAAATATAGCTTGTTTCAAAGTATTATCACTGGTTGCTTTTTAGCTCTGAATCATAGAATTGGACCAGATTCCAGGCCTGCTTAAGATATTTCTCAGCATTTAGAAATGTCTAACAATATTCATTCCACTCCCTTCAAAAGCAGTGTTCTCTGCTGATGTTAGCAATGAGATTCTGTAAGAGGCTGGGCGGATTCCTGCATTCAGTGGCAGGTTAGGTATATGGCTAACCAAGATCTTTCTAACTTTCAAGACTCAAGGCTGAAACACCTTTCATTAGGTACCTCTTGAGATAGATTTGTACCATAAGCCTCAATGTTTTAAAAGGAAAAGACCTAGTTTGGTATTTCAGACTTGACTCCATTTTTCTAACTATATTAGTTTTCTCAATTTTATCCAGAAATTGAAGCTTTTATAAAACCCTTACTCATAGATCTCCCCTAGATCTGACGCATCTAGACTCTTATTAATCTTCATAGTGTTACAAACGCACACCTTGCAGAGGAGATGACAAAGTCTGACTCCTTCCGTTCCCCCAGAAGATAACTTTTACAAATGAACTAAGTATTTTAAGGAAAGGTACACTGTTATGTCATGGATTAAACTAACACAACAGAAGCCCATTCTGAGTGTGAAAAGAACAAATACTGGATTATTTTACAGCTATTCTACTAAAGCCTACTCTAAACTGTGGAATACATCCAATATTCTTAAACAGAAACACACACAGCTAAGGGAGAAAAAAAGAAACTTGAACCCCATGAGCCAAAAATAACCTGCTTCCACTAACCCTAGGTGCTAAAATACCCTAGGATACAGCACAGCAGGGAAGAGAGGGGAGGGGAAGACTCAAAGAAATATGCACTTCAAGTGTCAAGCTCAATTAAAGCTGAAGACCATCCCCTGTTGTAATTCTAAGCTGCTAAAAGTAAAATAATACGACAAGGGTACTATATATAACCTAATGACAAAAGAATCACTTTTTCCTCCTTACCCAAGGTTTATAAGGCTGCTATTACTGGTATAATGTATCCTAAAGTGATAAAATAAAACAAAGCATGGTAAAGACTGCTTTATTGGTGGCAGTTAGTACAAGTCAATAAATATTGATCCCCAAAGAACTCAAGTTAGTTATCAGATACTGGTCCACAGAGAGCTGAATGGAGTTGAACCAACTGACTGCTGGGAGGATAAACTGAGGTCAACCCTGCTTCTTGGGGAATGAAGCCACAGCCAGCTGGTAGATGGCATACGCTGTTCCTGAAATATAAAAAGAAAGGAAGTAAGAACGTAACAGGAAATCCTCAGGCTTAAATGTATAAACCCAATATCCCAGCTAAAAAGTTGTAAGATCAAGAGGCAAGGCTGGTATTAAGACTACTTTTACGGGAATATACAGAAGTATTTTGATAGGTGCTGACAAAATTTAAAATAAATACATACCAAACACGTTTAATCTAGTTTTAATAGTACTTAACTTGTATAGAAAGTGTTAGATGCAGCACAGTAATGTATTTGTTAACGTAATGACATGTAGAAAATTTAAAATAAGATTAAGAACATATAACCTAAGACTGCCTGAGAAATGCTAAGAATGATTCAAAAGCCAAAAGAGGTCAAACAGGCAAAGCCTTCCCTGAAGTGTATTATCAGTATAAAACCAAGGAAGAGTGACATACAATTTTTAATCAAATTTGAAGTACGAATTTCTAATAACTGGAAATTTATTTTTAAAACTAATTACCAAAACGTCTATATGCAATAGTCACACCGGCCAACAGGAATTTAGGACTTTACCTTAAGAAAGCCCAAACGTCACTATCCGCTTGCTGTCCATAAAATGTCCCTTCACTGCATTCAATTCAAGCCAAAGAAGGCACCTTGGCATACGCAAGGGGACTTTGTGATTAGGGTCCAAATACCAGCTCTTCCAAAAAAGCAATATTAACTGGGTAATTAACATAATTTCTCCATCTTTGAAACGAGGATACATTACAGACTTGACACAAGGGTTACAGAAATCCACGTATGTGGCACTCCTACCGATAGGATGAGCACACAGTAATCACTCTAATACTGTTTCCCTTTCTCCCCCCAGGGAGCAAGCAAGCACTCAGATTCCTAACTCTGCTCCTAGCACGCTGATTTGTGATATTCCACTGCTAATATTGAATAACGGACCTGCCCAATCCACAGAAAAAAATATCAAAGCACTTTACATGCAGTAAAAGTATTGTGCTGGACAAGGTTTTATTTCTGTCATAAATACGTATGTACAGGGATTAGATGTAAAGTGTATTATTATTATACATCATAGTCAAAATATTTAAGAACCCCTGTTATAGGAGATGGGACAGAGCAGCTATCTTTGGCTCTTCCGAAGGCCTGCAGGGCCACCAGTGGCGCATTCCAAAAGCCACCTCTATCACAAGACAGTTATCAAACGTTATTGGTTTATTTTTTTAAAAAGACATTAAAACGTTCTTATACAGTATGTGTCAATCACCTTCGTGAGTCATTATACGTAAAGCAGTGGGACCTCAGGTTCTGGGGACAGACTGCCTGTGTTAACATGCTGGCACAGCGAGCGCGACGGTGCTGTTAGTTACCGCTACTATGACTTTGCTGTAGAGCAAGCATTCCAAATGTCTTACCAGCAACCGTGAGGATCATGGTGGTTCTGTACAGGAGGGCATCAGCTACCCCGCCCTTCAGATGCACTGGGATTCCATTATCCTCCTAGGTTAAAACAAATAATAATGAACGTGTGCCATCTGTTTCCAGCTAAATGAAAAAGACTAATCCATTCGTATAAAATTAAGTGGCTTCTTAAACCCCTGGAATTGAAATATTTTAAATATCAAAATTAAAAAGGACTACCCTTTTCCTGAATCTTTCTCTACTGCAACTACTTTTAAAATAAAAACTCCTGAAAATCAACATTCTTTCTTTCAAAGTTAATCTGAGATCTAATAAAATGTTCTTTCCCAAGAACACATAAACAGTAAAGCTGTGAAAATATATTCATTGAGTTCATCAATTTAATTATTAAAAAAGCAATAATCATCACGCTTTGGTCATAGGTAAGATCTTTTTTTCCCTTAAAAAAAAAGGAGAGACAGTTTTGGTTTCTAACCCTAAATTATATCCTTAGTCTCCCGGTCCAGCACCTGGCATAGAGTAGGACACTTAACACATCTGTTAAATATAAATATTTTATTTTTATGCAGCATACATAATACTTTTTTTTTAACCACTTAAAATTTTCTTTATGAAAAATCAGAGATCACAATTAAACAAAAAAATCACTGATAACCTAACTACTTATAAAGGTAAGTGCTCTGTCCCACTAAGTCTTTCCTCATGAGAAAACCACTGTTAACACATATTAATACATATCCTTAATTTTTTAAAGCTTGTATTGTCATAGCCTCTAATTTATGCACATACTTGTTTAATACACAAAATGAGATTATGCTATATAATGGCCTATCACAGATTTTTCACTCAACATTATCTTAAAAACCATCTAGCCCATTTAAATCTACTTAGTTCCTTTTAATGGCTACACAGCATTCCACTGTGCAAAAAATAAAATTACATTAGCCAATCCTTTATTAATGGGTATTTAGGTTGTTGGGTTTTTTTTGAGATTAAACTCCCATAACGAATAATAGCCTATTTCCTATTTTTATATATTTATGCTACTATTCTGTAGGAAAGATTCTTAAAATGGGAGTCCTGGATGATAGGATATGTACAATAATTTGCTTCTAATACTTTCAAATACTCTAAAATTTCTGTACCAATACTACTTCTTAGCATGTATCAACATACTGTATAGGAACGCACTTATCTCCCACACCTGGCTAACATAACCTATTTTAAATCTAAAATTTTGACAATCGAACAGGGAAAAAAAGTAGCAACTTGTCATTTTAATTTGCATTTCTTACTGATTTGTAGGAGCTCTCTGTATGCTAAGGATATTAACTTTTTGTTAATATTAAAAATTTTGTTAATTTAAAAATTTTTCCCTCAATTTGTCACTTACCTCAATTTGTACCATAAGTACATTTAAAATTTTCATGTCACCAAACCTTGCAATTTTTCTCCTTTACAGCTTCTAGGCTTTGTAAAGACTTTCTTAGGATGACCCCTAAGATTAAACCTGACTGTGGTAATCATTCATAGATACATTAAATATCACATTGTTTGTACACCTTAAAAAAAAATCAGGTACAACCTAAATACAAACTATTTATTTATATTCTTTCTTTATTTGTTTGTTTGTGTCAGGTCTTAGTTGCGGCACACGGGATCTTCGTTGTGGCATGCAGGATCTTCGTTGTGGTGCGTGGGCCTCTCTAGTTGTGGCGCGTGGGCTCAGTAGTTGCGGTGCATGGTCTTAGTTCCCCCGGGGCAGGAAGGATCTTAGTTCCCCCATCCCCAGGGATCGAACCCACGTCCCTTGCATAGGACAGCGGATTCTCAACCACTGGACCACCAGGGAATTCCCAATACTTATGATTTTTACTTGTTAATCATACCTCAATAAGCTGGGGAAAAATTCTCCTATATTTTCTTTTAATATTTTTTGAGGGAGAAGTATTTACATCTGTAATTAATCTTTTAACACACAATACAGAACGGATATAACTTTACTTTCTTCAAAACAGCCACCCAATTTTTCCATTCCCCACTGATATGAAATAGCACCTTTAACATATATCAAGTTTCTACATATATTAATGTATTTGTTCTGTTTCTGGGCTCTTTCTATGGTCTATTTGTCTATTACTGCGCAGCTACCCCGAAGAGTGCCAACGCGATGTGACTCCTCCAAAAGAAAGTGTCTTTGATCTTTACCCCCTCATTTCTTCTGCTTTCCCAAGGGCCTCTTGGTTATAGCAAATGCCCAGTTAGCTATCGACAGACAGTTTCTTACTACTCTTCTGCTAATACAACAGGACTGCTAACAATCAGACGTCTCCAGATTTACCTCTATCTCCAACTTTTGGTAATCTAATCATAACAAGTAACAATCTCCTATAAAAGACTTCAGTACCTGAAACAGCTTTTGTTTCTCTGGAACTTTATTTTCAAACTGCCTGCGTGAAGCAGTACTTATGGTCCTCTGGGCAATCTGACGAAGAGCCTGAAATAAAAAAAAAAATCCATATATATTAAACAGACTTAGGGCTTAAAGAAACCTTCAAAACCAACCATTTCCAATCTTCAGTATTACAGAAAAGTGAAACTGAGAGTTAAAACATATCCGATTTGTCAATAACAAAGTCACAGACAAGCACTGAGGTTTTCCTATTTGTTGCCCGGCCACTGCTCTTTATATTATATTCTGAAGTCTCCAACCACCACATTTAAGAAGCAATTCATGTAGATTTTGAGGGGAAAAAAAAATCATGATCTTAACCTGAATTGAACCAGTAGCATTATATGAGGAAAACATACTGATATACAGATATTACAGAAATAAAGAATGGTTACAAAATACACGAGGTTCAAACTTTTTTATTTAAATACTCTACCATATTATTAAAAATCTATTACTTGATATCAAAATAAACTGGCATGATTCCTACTTAATTAAAATGCTTCCCTCATTACACTTTTCCCAAAGAATTAACAGGGCATAAATCTTTTACAAGAGACTTGCATTACATATCCAGTTGAATTAAATTACAAATATGCGCTCCACTTTCTAAAATAAATAATATATTGAGAAGATAAGTAAAGCTTTATTGGATAACTACCGAAGAAAACGATCACCGTTACATTTTCCTTCTCTTTTTCAAAATTTGGGGAAAATATTTCACATGCTCAAAGTCGGTGGAGGGGTGAAGGACACTGCAGAACCGCCTGATGAAAGCAACACGACCCTTCGGCCATGAATGCTCCTAAAGTGCCAGCCAAAACGGAATGGCTTGCTTTTTAAACTGCCTTCTGATGCTCACAAAGCCCAGAGTCACTGAAACTCAAACCTCTCGGTATCAGAGGAACATCCTCTGCTGACGCTTCCGGGTATCAGAAACTTCCCACCCGCACCCACAAGATTAGGGGTGGCGACTAGGAACCCAAGGCTTGTCTAACGCACAATCCTCTGGTCACCTCCCCAGCTTCTCCACTCCTTACAACTACCCAGCACAGCTTGGGGGCAAGTGGGATCCATGGAAGGGAAGGAAGGTCAAGCGAAAAGGACACGGACCAAGGTGACCTGCGAAGCCGCCCTCTCCCTCTCTCCTTCCCTCCCAGGAGAGGCTTTCCTGTCGCGACCCTCTAGCCTCCGCTCCCAACCCTCCCGCCCCACATCCCGAATGGCAGCCGAGAAGCTCCTCACCAGCACACTCCGCAGCATCTTGGCTCCGTTACTGCCCACCAACCGCGAGAACTGAACACCAGGAACGAAGATCCACACGCCGGAACCGGAACTACCTTCTGGCTTTGCGCAAGCGCCTGGAATCTAAATAGTTCCGGGCGGAGGCGGGACTTGCTCCTAACCATAGAGAGCGGAAGAAAAGAGAGAGCGGCCGGGCGGCTGTAGCCGCTCTAGCCGGCGGGCTGTCTCTGCGCCTCGACCTGGTTCCTGAGCCGCCGGCTTCCCGGGGAGCGGAGGCTGGGTAGAAACGAACGACTTTTGAGACCTGAGAGGCAGGGAGCGAGGCATTGCGTACTCGTTTAACTAGCTTAGACAAAACTAATGTGAGACCAGGCTATCGAAGAAAATTAGTGTGTGTATTTTGAACGAGAAGACGTAAAACTCTGAGCAACCTTTGAGCCACTGTTTAGAACGCTGGTTTGGCCGGACTCTATAAACTGTGAAGCTGGATGAAATACAGAACAAAAAGTATAACTTGTCTTACACGGATACAATCAGCTTTTTCCACTGTTGTGAGGACGTACTGTTCCGTGTGCTGAGAGCGTGCGGTGTAGAGCTGCGTCGGGATACTAGTTTTTATCTTGCTGCACCTTTGGCTGCTGCAGAACTCCCCGTGCAGGAAGCTCTCCCACAGTGTCGCCAAAGTGTGGAAGCTGTTCACTCGTTTCTCGGAGTCTGGGAGAACGCGGAAAAGAGGGGGGAATTTTAATTGGGGGACCAGAAATGGGAGGGCAAATCTGGACTCCTGAGTCTTGCTGCCTCAGGATAGCAGGGCACTTTCCGTGGTTGGAGTTGCCAGGCACAGCAATTATTGTACAGATACCAATTGTGCTTAAATAATGCCACGTTACAAGTGTCTGTTACAAGTGCCCACCCTCAAGCGGGTATAAATACAAAAGTATCCACCCTATACTACAGTAAATATCTGTCCACCTTTTTACAAACTCATAATTATTCCATTGTCATTTCAAATAGACAGCTGATGGGTTCAGCATAGGTGAAATATGTAGATAAAATTAGTAATATTGAAATTATTATTCCTTCTAATCTTTAGGCTTAGACCCACCAAGTTACTTGTTCCCAGTTCAAGTTTTTTTCCTCACCGATTTTAATACCCAATTATTTATAAATTTATATATTTACAACTTACAAATACCCAATTCATCTCTTCCCTAGATTAGGACTGAAAGGACCCGGTTTATTCTCCACTCTGTATTATGCACTGTAATCAAATGCTTGAGGATAATTACCAGGTGCCAACAGCTGGGGCATGGCTATTTTTTAATAGTGAATTGTCTATAATTTGAAATTGTATGGTTCAAATTATATGGTTGTATATGCTCTTATCTTTTCTCCATTTAGCCAACTGGACTGTAAACTTCTCAAGAACAAAGATTATGTGAGTTTCTTACCATTCCCCCAGGACTGCTTAAAGGGGGTAATGTGCTAACCAGCAGATGAATTAATGATATATAGTGGGTGATAGCTCTAGGACACTTACAGCTCTGTCCAAAAAGAACCAAAGAGGCACATAAAATAGATTCTAAAGAAGATGCAGATCCTTATATTCATGTCATTACAATTATCCCCTCTTTACTGGATCATTCCATGAGCATATAAACACACTCCCAAATTAAACAAACCTCTTTTGAGTTCAGCTACCATACCATTTCTCTTCTCCAACATAAAACACAGATTTCTTTATACTTGTCTTCCCTTCCACTCCTCCTTTAAACTGTCAGTATCGATTCTCCTCTTTTCCATGTATCAGCAACATTTAACACAGTTGATCATTCCCTCACAATATCTTTTCAATTTTTAATTTGGAAATAAACCACATATGCAATACAATATAACATGTGTATAGTTTGAAACGTGGTCTTAATGAGGGTTCCACACACTACTCTTTCCGTGGTTCTATTTTAGAAGCTGCTACTATTAGTTTCCTTTCTTGGATCCTCATCCTCTCAGTTTCTACATTTCAGAGTCCCACTTCTTTTCTACATTCATCCCTTTTGAGACTTCATCCAATGCCATGAAACACCATTTGTGTGCGGACAACTCTCCAGTCTGACTTTGCCCTTTCACTCCAAACATCCCCACTTAGTTGTCTATTGGGCATCTCAAACTTCACGACCAAAACTGAATTCTACTTTCCACTCCTTATTTCCAAGCTTTCTCTGTGCTTTTCTTTATTTCAAGCCCCAAACTTTGGCTGTTTTCTATCATACCCTGTAACTAATCCATAAGAGAATCCTGTTGGCTGCACCTTCAAAATATAATCTGAAACTGACCACTTCTCACGTCTCCACGGCTAATCCAGGCCAAGCCATCATCTCTTGCTTGCATTACTGCAAAAGCCTTTTAAGCTGGTTTCCCTGCTTCTACTCTTCCATTCAGTCTATCTTCAATGATAGATCATCACAGCAATGATCTTTTTAAGGACTTAAGTTAGATAATGACTCTGCTTAAAACTTTTTGTTCAATGCTGTATCCGCAGCGCCTAGAGTAGTAACTGGCACAAAGAAAATGCTCAGTAAATATCGGTTAAGTGAATAGTATGCTGCAAAAAAGAGTGAACTCATTTTACTGAGTCTAAAAATTCACAAAGTCTTTCTTAATACTTGTACTCCTTTCAAACATTTTTCAGTCCCAGGGTTCCTCACTCATCATGCCCTTGCTCTGTCAATTGTGACTTTCGTGACAGAAGAATATGGCTGAAATTTGCTTGGTGCCTATCAAGCCTCATTTAATCTTCCCAGGCACACTTTAAATTTGTTACCTGATTTGTAAGTTCATCCTCTGAAGCAGAATACTTATTTTCAAAATAGGTTCCTTTCCAAAACATCAGTTTGAGGTTCTTTTGTAATATTAGAAAATTCTTAGAAATGACTCTTTCGTTGAAAACTATTCCCTTCAGAGGCCTCTGGAACATCATAAGAGAACTGGCAGTATGCTATTTAGATATGTGGAAATTCTGAGGTCGGTAAGGGTTTACTTGACTCTTGCTGTAAGATAGCTTTATGGACATCAGATGTGAAAGTACTAAGGGAAAAAATTTCACAATTAATGATGCAAAGTTACCAAATCACACAGTTAACTCAATCTTTTGTTTCCTTTAAAAAACAAACAGGATGACAACGCTTACTTTGATCCTGCCTATAGCATCTCTAAATAAAAAGCAGAGGAAAGCCAGAATAGAGTTTTGTGTGATTGAGATGTGTATATTTTAATTCTGGAACCATCCTTAATCCACTCACAGTTTTAACAAAAATAATGTAGTAGAACAGCTTCATGTGAAATGTAATGTATAAAAACTACTAGTTAGACAAAAGATAGCATTTCAATATAATTTCATATTTTCTTTGATTATTACGTAGTTAGGAATCAGGAGAACTTTGGTTGTCTCAACTGCTGTTATTATTTTATTATTAATTGATTTATCTAATTGCAAGCCTCAGTCTTTTCGTTGTTAAAGTTAGGGACTGGGCTAATGATCTTTATCCCTGGATCTAAAATCCTTATGTATGAAAAATACTTTCATAAAACAGCAATATGAGTTCACTACTTGTTGAGCAATAATTTATTGGCTACCCTGCTATGACGGCAACACTTTGTGATATGCTCAGGGGATAACTTTAAATCCCTGACCTTTAATTTAGTAATTTAATTACAACGATAATACACACATCATAGTAGATTATGATGCAGACAAAAATGACTCTGGTAACTGGTATAGCAAAGGTTGCTATGAGAAACTCAAGGAAAGCTGTGGTCATTAGGAAGGTTTTGAAAAGACTGGATTTTAGCAAGGTCCAGTAGAATTAAAATAAATGGGGTAAAGATTCAAAGGCATTCCAGACTTAGGGCAAGAACATGATTAATACCTTAGGTTTGGAATCAAGCATCATCTACTGCAGGAACTGTAAAACAGAGGCCTAGATGGGAGTGAAAAGGGGAAAAAATATTATTATAGTTAAGAACCTGGAAGTCAGACAGATCCTGGATCTGTCATTTAATAGTAATATGAATGAAGGCAGATGTCATTATTTACACCTATTTACCTGCAAAATGGAGATACCAGTATCCATCATCAAGTGGCTGTGAAGATTAACTGATAGAATTCGGTAAATGTTAGCTATTACCATGGGAGGAAATGTTGGAAAGGAGAAATGGGTCAACAGAGGAAGTGTGCAGGCACAAGGTACAGCATATGCAGCGGCAAAGAAGAGATGGTGAACAGATCTCTTGGGGAAGTGCATGCAAATAGTTTGGTTTGGCAGCAGGACAAATGGGAGATGTGGGGCAACAGGGGAAGACAGATTTTTAATGATGAATTTAAATTTTATCCTGAAGGTGTTTTAGGGCCATTTAAAGGCTTAAATGGCAAACGGTCAAGGATCAGAACTCTATTTCAATATCATTCTGGTAGTAGTGAAACGCTGGATTGGATATGAGTTACCAGGACACAGAGTCCATTAGAAGGTACTTATAGTAATCCAAGGCAAAAAGAAAACCTGAAGTAAGTCAACAGCAAAAGAAATGTAGCTAAAGGGATGTAGATAAGGGGATGGGTTAGAGAGCCAACAATGAGGAAGTGCCTTCAAAAATCAACAGAATGTAGTGATTTATTGGATTGGGAAGTTGGGGAGGAGAGCAGATTTCTGGCTTAACTCGTAAGACGGTTGGTCATACTTACCATTCACTACATCGAGGAATATAAGAGAAACACCAGGCTAGGATGGGATGAGTTCAGTTGATTTGACAGAAAGGAGTGGTAGTCGTTCACTGAGTGCCATTTTTCTATACTTTGTGCTAAATGCGTTTCATCTATCACTTCCCTTATTCCTCAAATCAAAATCTGTCAAGTGGGTATTAAAATGCCCATTTTACAGACAAGGAAATGGTAAAGTAAATGATTTAGGAGATTAAATAATCTGAAGATACAGTTTATGTATTTAAGAGCCAGGTCAGCCTGATTCTAAAAACCGTATTCTGAATCTTTCAGACGCAGATTGATAGTGAAGAGACTACAGTGCAATAGTGGGATGAAAGCCTGGCTGAAGCTGAAGATAGTAATAAAATATAAACTGCTCTTTTACAAGCTTTGTCGTGAAAAAGGAATGACAACATACCCCAGGGATTATTTTAGACCACTGATTCAATTGCAATTTGATGTATAATTGTAAATCTATTTTTTTCTGCATTTCTTGTCCTTGAAACAAAGTGGCATTTAAGTCTTGACAGTGAAAGTGATGTAGGGTGAGTTCAATCTTATTCCACATCACCCTGCATAGAAAAGCTTGTGACATACAGACAAGCTCCCATTAATGTCACTTAAAGTACATAGTTTTTAAAAATGTACTAAGATCACCAAAAGGTACTTCAAGGTGGTTCCGGTTTAAGACAGCGGATTGGCCCCAAGAGTTTGTCTGTCCTCCCTATCACTCTGGTAAAATGAAAGAAAAGGAATTGAAAGGGTATGAGGTTTTTTCATTTTCTTTTATTTTTTTTTATACAGCAGTTTCTTATTAGTTATCTATTTTATACGTATTAGTGTTTATATGTCAATCCCAATCTCCCAATTCATCCCACCACCCCCACCCTGCCACTTTCCCCCCTTGGTGTCCATATGTTTGTTCGTATGAGGTATTTTTAGATACATCACCTTAAATGAATCTCAAAGGCATTATGCTGAGTAAAAGGAGCCAGTTTCAAAAGGTCACATATGACATGATTCCATTTATGACATTCCAGAAGGCAAAACTATGGGGATGGAAAAGAGATCAGTGGTTGCCTGGGCTTATGGGTGGAGGGAAGGGTGACTATAAAGGTGTATAGTAAAAGGGAGGTTGGGAGGTTTTGGTACTGCTCTGTATTCTAAAATGGTTACACAAACCTATGCGTGTGTTAAAATTCGCAGAGCTGTACACTACAAGTACAAAAAGTAAAGTTTACTGTATGACAGTCTAAAAAACATTTTTTAAAAGACAGCCCAAAAGGATGGCGACCAAAGAGGAGACAGAAACAGAAAATCAATTTCAACAGATTTCTGGAAAACAGAAAGCAGATGGGATGTAGCTGAGCAGGACCAAGGAAGCCACAATCTAAAGGGACTGCAAGGGGGATGGATACCAGTGAGAAGCATGTTGATTGGTTCTAAAACCCCTGAGAAGCTCAGACTTGAAAGTAGAATTTATAGCAAAGAGTGGAATCAAGGGACAGGCCTGAAAATGAGTAGTTGAAAATTATATACAACAGAATGGTCAGTTCCCTACAATCTCTGCCCTACCCCTCTCGGCCAAATACAATCTCTCACCTCGGTCACTGTCTCCCACAGGTAGAAGACAAGAACATTTTTATCTGGAAAAAGTAATGGGAGACAACTAGGTGGAAGGCATATGCAAAGGGACAGGTATAGCGGAAATATGTGAATTGGAAAACAGAAGCTGAGGTGGAAGACAAGGCAGAAGCAGAGAGTTCAAAGCAGTAAGAGACAGAGCCTCTTTCAACCCCTTCCTTTTGCAGAAAACTAGAGAATTCTTCCCTAGAGAAACTGAACAGTCCCACAGAAAAGGCCTCCAGCCAAATGACTGGCTCCCTGACAGTCATTCCCTAATGCAGTGCTTCTCAAAATTCAGTCTACCTACAGTTGCTGACCTGCCAACTATTTATTACTTCTCTAAGCATTTTATCATGAACAGGAACAAATAATGCACTCGGTGGCATTTTTGAGTAGCACTGTGCTACTGAGGCCATCACTTGTCAAGCACTGCCCACGAACAAAGAGCTTTCAATGAGTTTTGGGGGTCCATTTATACATGATAGATTGCTGAGACTAACCAGAAATACAAGGAAAGTCACCTACGTGAAAAACTGAAAATAGCTCCAGTAAACAAGAGAGTGAACTAGGAAACAGCAGATCCAACACAGGAGGGTGACAAAAAGAGGGAATGTGATAATGGCTGAGTAGCTGTCTGAAAAAACCACCAGTACAGATTGGCAGAGAAGGACAAATGCAGAATAGACCTTTCTAGCAAAAACAGGGACTCAGGTTATCAGGTATCTGGGGACAAAAAACCTTCAAAAGACTGGCAATAAGAACACGGTGGACCTGATAGAAAAGTTGGGAAAACTTTAAGATAGGCTTCCAGAAAGTTACGTTGATGTTAAAAGTGGGGTGATTATTAATTCCAGGAGAAATAAAGTGTACAAAGTATAATCTTGGTGCTCTGCTTTGCTCTAAAGTATACAGTATTTTTAAAGTCATAATTAAACAATTGCCAATGTGTTTATTAAATATTATAACTATATAATGGGAGAAGGGGAGGTATGTGTGTTAGCTACATCATCAGGTAATATTATCAAGAAGACAATAATGTCTAAAACTGTTAAATCAAGCAATAGTAGAACAGGCATGTAATTTGGATACACTAAGATAAATACCAAAAGTAACAACTTTTGAAGTCAAAGTAATTGTCTCTAGAAGGTAGAAAGCTGGGACAGGTACTGCTGTTTTTCATCATAAGGCCTTTAGATTTTTAACTGTGTACACATGTTACTTTGACAAATTTTACATATATAAAAGAAAATAAGGTCACCATGGTCTGATTTGATTTTAGACATGATATTTATTTATTTATTTTTAAATGATATTTATTTTGAAATTTCAAATGACATTAGGGGAAATGTGATTTTTACGTTTATTGAATGGCGCATGGGCTAAAAAGGGGCTCTAAAACACTTTCCTAGATTATCCAAATACTACAACAAACATTTATGCACCAAATTCTTCTTGAAGCAGCACTTCCTTACTCCCTCCACCCTCCCCTCAAACTAACCATGTTCACAAAGAACAGAACTTTGCAGCTTAACCAACAAAGGATCGAACAATAATTCTAAGGCAGTGTTTCCATAAAGACAGGAGGCGACGGGCTTCCCTGGTGGCGCAGTGGTTGAGAATCTGCCTGCTAATGCAGGGGACACGGGTTCGGGCCCTGGTCTGGGAAGATCCCACATGCCGCGGAGCAACTAGGCCCGTGAGCCACAACTACTGAGCCTGCGCGTCTGGAGCCTGTGCTCCGCCACAAGAGAGGCCGCGATAGTGAGAGGCCCGCGCACCGCGATGAAGAGTGGCCCCCGCTTGCCACAACTGGAGAAAGCCCTCGCACAGAAACGAAGACCCAGCACAGCCAAAAATAAATAAATAAATAAGTTAAAAAAAAAAGACAGGAGGCGAGCAGGCTGAACAGCAATCATTAAGCCTACCACTCAGTGCTCCTCTTTCCTAGTCCGGCTTTTCATTTCCTATGTCCCTGCCCACTTCATTATTTTCATCATCATTGTCTCTCTACCAGTTATTCATTTTCTATTTACCAGAAATTTCCCTTGATCTAATACCAAATTTAGCCTGTCTGCTTATAACAGGTTATAATCTGACCATTTCTTGGTAAGAACAGATGTTTCTCAGTAACATGTATAAATCCTGCAGTTAATGCTATCAGAGTGATTAACATATCCACATATGGCAATCAAATCTAGGCATGGAAATGTTAAAATTTGGACTCATTGAGCCTGGGCTACAGTTTAGTGCTAAACATTAGCAACAACACTGGGGCACTGTTATTTTAGCAAGACACCTGAACATAGCAAAATTAATTTTGTTCATTTTTATTAATACAGAACATACTAACAGAAAGTTATCTTTCAATATAATCAAGGTTACAAATACTGCTACTAACCAAGAAACAAATAATATTCACTTGACTCTCCTCTTCGTTGAATAATTTTCTATTAGGTAGTACAGTTATTTTTACCAATTTACTTTTAAACTGCTTTCTGATTTCAAAGAAATTTCTTAGCTTTTACTTATTAAATACTTCCTTCAGTTGGGAACTTCATATATCAAAATATTTCCTGCAAGTTAGTGCATTCTTCAATGCCTTCTACTTAACCTAGTTGTCTTAAAATGCAATATGATTCTTTGAAAGTTGAGTATGACATCAGTGTTTCCAAAAGATCAGCATAAAGCCCATAAGAAAGAAATGTTTTCCTTCCGCCAGTCACAGAGGCCATATGAATGTTCCACATTCTTCATATTCAGCAACAGGAATCGCTTACAGCTCAAATGGCAGGAGACAAGGGAGAACTTAGGCCATCAATGTACTTGTAAAATAGATAAAACTCCAAATATATTTTAAGATTCCGTCTTCACCACAGATGAGAAAGTGTTGGAAGAGCTCTTCAACTTTTCTGTAGCAGCACCTCTGGTCCCCCAGTTAGAAAAAGAGACGCAGGATGGCAGTCCTTCTTAACCAGCACAAACTCAATTTGCAAAGACTGGGAGAAGCCCTCTCCCCCAATGATATACCCCAGAAAATAAACTGCCATGTGCAAGAGGGTCAATTATCAGAATAAATAACCATATTCTGAAGGACTGATAAAACAAAGAATGGTTTTACACAAAGAATACCCTATGCACTCAGAAATTTCAGGACAATTATACATTAAGTACTCCATGCAAGTAATATTCTATCGGTTGAAAGTCATTATGAACTACAAGTTCTTTTAACTGAATTTCATATTACACAAAACTTAAGAAGTGTGGCACATTTCTACTATTAACCATTACATTATTTTTTGTTTTTTTAAAAAAAAACATATATTAATCAAAATCGATACATTACCCAGACCTTTTGATTTAAAATATAAACAAAGGAAACCATTACAAACTCTGAATTCAAACAGGCATTCTTCTATACAAACATATGAGTTATTTTAGTTAAAAAAAAAAAATAGCCATTTCAATGCAATTAAGCCACCTCTGATTAAGACATACATTTCATGCATGTGAAAAAATAAGTTTACATTCAAGAATAAGTTCCATAGCAAACAAAGTACAGCATTTATTCAATAAGGAATATTAAAAATAATTCCAGTTAATAGAAAATAAAATAACTTCAAGCACATATATTATAATTTATCATGTACATACTCCAAAATCTCCAGAATTTAATAAGGAAATTTAAAGAACTTCTTTTTAAAGTACATCTTAGAAAAACCAACCAAAACAATCAGTGGCTTAACTAAAGAGAAGGTGCATACATAGTCATCCTTGACCTATATGTAAAAATTGAATGAAATACAGAGGAAATGAAGGTTACTGTTTTCCAAAATTTCTGCAAGATAATATTAGTACTTAAGTCAAAACACTTACCTGCAAAATAAAAACAGCTTGAGGTATTTCCAATGCTGAAGCAAATTTCTTAATGTTACATACCACAAGAATGAAAACAGTCTCCTTTGAACATTTACATCTGGTTGACAGTTGAGGCAGAAGATAAAGGTCGGCCAAGAAGCTTTCCCATCTCACCTATATTCTTTCATCCCTTATGAAGTGTAAGCTTCAAGGGAAATGGTCACATGTAAAAACATCAAGTGAGATGGGTTTCCTGACTGCAACATCTTAACCAAATGGAAAGAGGAATTTTAAATCTTCCTACCTGAGACCTACCATGAGCATTAATTCCTATTCTAGACAGGTAAATATGTCCTTTGAAATCAAATCTAAGCTTGACAAAGAACTGTACTGGATAAACTGAATACATGAACCACCTCAACAAAGATGGTACTTTAAGCCTTTACACACGACCTGTGAAAAGGATGAAGTGTTTTATTTAGATTTGGTCTTTCTTCATCTTTTTGTAACTATGAATCCTGAAGGGTTAGCAAGTCATTATACTCATACATCTTGTAATCCCTTTCTTCACACAATAGGCACACATATACAGTATCATATGTCAATATAATATTATCAACACAGCATAAACATTTAAGCAGCAGACTCATTTCACATGAAAGAGGCCCCATGCATCGTACAGCCTGTCCCAACGAAAAGGAAACATCAGAATGCCATTTCAGCAGTTACAGTGTTGATATGATCAATATAGCTCATTTGTTTTATACCCATCATATATTTTCATAAGTCATCCATAAGGAAGAAGCAAAGGACAAAGACAGCTTTAAAAAAAAAAGTTATGTGCCAACTTCAAAAATGACATACTAACCAGACATCAGCATTTGAAAGCTAGGTTGAATAGGACTGGCCTTGATGCACATGCAGTAAATTTGTTTTCAAAATATAAAATTAAATGGTAATGTCAGCAGTATTACTACTGTTTCTATATTTATGATTAATTACTAGCAGTACAACTCCCAGAAGGAAGGAGATGGATCCAATAGCGATGTAAGCAATTCCCAAAAATGGATTTTTTCCTCCCATCCATGAAATAGTGCTCAAGATCATCCGTTTTCGTCCATCAAATGAATGTACAGGGTAATCTGAAGAGTGCATAGGAAGACTTTTCCGTGTCTAGTTACTTGATTTTTAAAATACAACTTAAAAAGTTGGCATTTAATTGCTTGTAATTCATTGGTATAATTCTACAACACACAGGCACCTCACTCATATGTTCTGAATCACAAAATAATTATATAATTATTATCCGAAAGGAATGATTTCACAAATTAAATGTTAGTAGTAAAAGCCAATACAGAGACAAGATGAAAAGGCAGAGGGCTATGTACCAGATGAAGGAACAAGATAAAACCCCAGAAAAACAACTAAATGAAATGGAGATAGGCAATCTTCCAAAAAAAGAATTCAGAATAATGATAGTGAAGTTGATCCAGGACCTTGGAAAAAGAATGGAGGCAAAGATCGAGAAGATGCAAGAAATGCTTAACAAAGATCTAGAATTAAAGAACAAATACAGATGAACAAAACAATAACTGAAATGAAAAATACACTAGAAGGAATCAGTAGCAGAATAACTGAGGCAGAAGAACGGATAAGTGACCTGGAAGACAGAATGGTGGAATTCACTGCGGTGGAACACAACAAAGAAAAAAGAATGAAAAGAAATGAAGACAGCCTAAGAGACCTCTGGGACAACATTAAATGCAACAACATTCGCATTACAGGGGTCCCAGAAGGAGAAGAGAGAAAGGACCTGAAAAAAATACGTGAAGGGTTATAGTCGAAAACTTCCCTAACATGGGAAAGGAAATGGCCACCCAAGTCCAGGAAGCGCAGAGAGTCCCATACAGGATAAACCCAAGGAGAAACACGCCAAGACACATAATAATCAAATTGGCAAAAATTAAAGACAAAGAAAAATTATTGAAAGCAGCAAGGGAAAAACAACAAATAACATACAAGGGAACTCCCATAAGGTTAACAGCTGATTTCTCAGCAGAAACTCTACAAGCCAGAAGGGAGTGGCATGATATACTTAAAGTGATGAAAGGGAAGAACCTACAACCAACATTACTCTACCCAGCAAGGATCTCATTCAGATTCGATGGAGAAATCAAAAGCTTTACAGACAAGCAAAAGCTAAGAGAATTCAGCAGCACCAAACTAGCTCTACGACAAATGCTAAAGGAACTTCTCTAAGTGGGAAACACAAGAGAAGAAAAGGACCTACAGAAACAAACCCAAAACAATTAAGAAAATGGTAATAGGAACATACATATCAATAATCACCTTAAACGTGAATGGAGTAAATGCTCCAACCAAAAAACACCGGCTCACTGAATGGATACAAAAACAAGACCCATATATATGCTGTATACAAGAGACCCAATTCAGACCTAGGGACACATACAGACTGAAGGCGAGGGGATGGAAAAAGATATTCCATGCAAATGGAAATCAAAAGAAAGCTGGAGTAGCAATACTCATATCAGATAAAATAGACTTTAAAATAAAGAATGTTACAACAGACAAGGAAGGACACTACGTAATGATCAAGGGTTCAGTCCAAGTAGAAGATATAACAATTATAAATATATATGCACCCAACATAGGAGCACCTCAATACATAAGGCAACTGCTAACAGCTCTAAAAGAGGAAATCGACAGTAACACAATAATAGTGGGGGACTTTAACACCTCACTTACACCAATGGACAGATCATCCAAAATGAAAATTAATAAGGAAACACAAGCTTTAAATGACACAATACACCAGATAGATTTAATTGATATTTATAGGACATTCCATCCAAAAACAGCAGATTACACTTTCTTCTCAAGTGTACACGGAACATTCTCCAGGGTATATCACATCTTGGGTCACAAATCAAGCCTCAGTAAATTTAAGAAAATTGAAATCATATCAAGCATCTTTTCTGACCACAATGCTATGAGATTAGAAATCAATTACAGGGAAAAAAACGTAAAATACACAAACACATGGAGGCTATAAACAATACGTTACTAAATAACCAAGAGATCACTGAAGAAATCAAAGAGGAAGTCAAAAAATACCTAGAGACAAATGACAATGAAAACACGACGACCCAAAACCTATGGGATGCAGCAAAAGCAGTTCTAAGAGGGAAGCTTATTGCTATACAAGCCTACCTCAAGAAACAAGAAAAATCTCAAATAAACAATCTAACGTTACACTTAAAGGAACTAGAGAAAGAGGAACAAACAAAACCCAAAGTTAGCAGAAGGAAAGAAATCATAAAGATCAGAGCAGAAATAAATGAAATGGAAACAAAGAAAACAATAGCAAAGATCAATAAAACTAAAAGCTGGTTCTTTGAGAAGATAAACAAAATTTATAAACCATTAGCCAGACTCATCAAGAAAAAGAGGGAGAGGACTCAAATCAATAAAATTAGACATGAAAAAGGAGAAGTTACAACAGACACTGCAGAAATACAAAGCATCCTAAGAGACTACTGTAAGCAACTCTATGCCAATAAAATGGACAACCTGGAAGAAATGGACAAATTCTTAGAAAGGTATAACCTTCCAAGACTGAACCAGGAAGAAACAGAAAATATGAACAGACCAATCACAAGTAATGAAATTGAAACTGTGATTAAAAATCTTCCAACAAACAAAAGCCCAGGACCAGATGGTTTCACAGGTGAATTCTATTAAACATTTAGAGAAGAGCTAATACTCATCCTTCGCAAACTCTTCCAAAAAATTGCAGAGGAAGGAAAACTCCCAAACTAATTCTATGAGGCCACCAGCACGCTGATACCAAAACCAGACAAAGATACTACAAAAAAAGAAAATTACAGACCAATATAACTGATGAATATAGATGCAAAAATCCTCAACAAAATACTAGCAAACAGAATCCAACAACACATTAAAAGGATCATACACCACGATCAAGTGGGATTTATCCCAGGGATGCAAGGATTCTGCAATATACGCAAATCAATCAATGTGATACACCATATTAACAAATTGAAGAATAAAAACCATATGATCATCTCAATAGATGCAGGAAAAGCTTTTGACAAAATTCAACACCCATTTCTGATAAAAACTCTCCAGAAAGTGGGCATAGAGGGAACCTACCTCAACATAATAAGGGCCATATATGACAAACCCACAGCAAACATCATTCTCAATGGTGAAAAACTGAAAGCATTTCCTCTAAGATCAGGAAGAAGACAAAGATGTCCACTCTCACCACTGTCATTTAACATAGTTTTGGAAGTCCTAGCCACGGCATCAGGGAAGAAAAAGAAATAAAAGGAATACAAATTGGAAAAGAAGAAGTAAAACTGTCACTGTTTGCAGATGATATGATACTATACATAGAGAATCCTAAAGGTGCCACCAGAAAACTACTAGAGCTAATCAATGAATTTGGTAAAGTAGCAGGATACAAAATTAATGCACAGAAATGTCTTGCATCCCTTTACACTAATGATGAAAAATCTGAAAGAGAAATTAAGGAAACACTCCCATTTACCATTGCAACAAAAGGAATAAAATACCTAGGAATAAACCTACCTAGGGAGACAAAAGACCTGTATGCAGAAAACTGTAAGACACTGATGAAAGAAATTAAAGATGATACCAACAGATGGAGAGATATATCATGTTCTTGGATTGGAAGAATCAATACTGTGAAAATGACTATACTACCCAAAGAAATCTACAGATTCAATGCAATCCCTATCAAATTACCAATGGCATTTTTTACAGAACTAGAAGAAAAAATCTTAAAATTCGTAATGGAGACACAAAAGACCCCGAATAGCCAAAGCAGTCTTGAGGGAATAAAACAGAGCTGGAGGAATCAGACTCCCTGACTTCAGACTATACTACAAAGGTACAGTCATCAAGACAATATGTACTGGCACAAAAACAGAAATATAGATCAATGGAACACGATAGAAAGCCCAGAGATAAACCCACACACCTATGGTCAACTAATCTATGACAAAGGAGGCAAGGATATACAATGGAGAAAGGAAAGTCTCTTCAATAAGTGGTGCTGGGAAAACTGGACAGCTACATGTAAAAGAATGAAATTAGAACACTCCCTAACACCATACACAAAAATAAACTCAAAATGGATTAGAGACCTAAATGTAAGACCGGGCACTATAAAACTCTTAGAGGAAAACACAGGAAGAACACTCTTTGACATAAATCACAGCAAGATCTTTTTTGATCCACCTCCTAGAGTAATGGAAATAAAAACAAAAATAAACAAATGGGACCTAATGAAACTTCAAAGCTTTTGCACAGCAAAGGAAACCATAAACAAGACGAAAAGACAACCCTCAGAATGGGAGAAAGTATTTGCAAATGAATCATCGGACAAAGGATTAATCTCCAAAATATATAAACAGCTCATGCAGCTCAATATTAAAAAAACAAACCACCCAATCCAAAAATGGGCAGAAGACCTAAATAGACATTTCTCCAAAGAAGACATACAGATGGCCAAGAAGCACATGAAAAGCTGCTCAACATCATTAATTATTAGAGAAATGCAAATCAAAACTGCAATGAGGTATCACCTCACACCAGTTAGAATGGGCATCATCAGAAAATCTACAAAGAACAAATGCTGGAGAGGGTGTGGAGAAAAGGGAACCCTCTTGCACTGTAAGTGGGAATACAAATTGATACAGCCACTATGGAGAACAGTATGGAGGTTCCTTAAAGAACTAAAAATAGAATTACCATATGACCCAGCAATCCCAGTACTGGGCATATACCCTGAGAAAACCAGAATTCAAAAAGACACATGCACCCCAATGTTCACTGCAGCACTATTTACAATAGCCAGGTCATGGAAGCAACCTAAATGCCCATCGACAGACAAATGGATAAAGAAGATGTGGTACATATATATAATGGAATATTACTCAGCCATGAAAAGGAATGAAATTGGGTCATTTGTAGTGACGTGGATGGATCCAGAGACTATCATACAGAGTGAAGTAAGTCAGAAAGAGAAAAACAAATATCATATATTAACGCATATATGTGGAACCTAGAAAACGGTACAGATGAACCAGTTTGCAGAGCAGAAATAGAGACACAGATGCAGAGAACAAATGTATGGACACCAAGGGGGGAAAGCGGGGCGGGGGGGTTGGGGGTGGTGTGATGTATTGGGAGACTGGGATTGACATGTATACACTGATGTGTATAAAATGGATGACTAAGAAGAAAATAAATAGGAAAAATAAAAAAATAAAAGCCAATACAGTTTACAAGCAAAAACAACTAAAGTTAAGGGTTATATAATTTCTCATTTCTTAGATATTTCTGTTCTCATTACACAGGAGGGGTAAAAGGTCTGTAATGTGAAAATATATTTCAGATAAATAGCAATGAAACCCATAGAGGAAAAAGAGCTTGACAGAGCAGGAGAAACAGGAAGAATGAAGAGATGAGGGGTCTCTATGAGCTCAAAGAGTGTAGCTATGAGAGTACGGGAGGACGCAGCACAAGGTCGAAAAGCATGACAATGAAGTTTTACATTGCTGATTTGGAGCAATGGTGAAACTCACGGTGTGACACAGGATTGATGACTAAAACAGAGTGGAATTGAAGGGTGGATCCTTAAACAAATTTGAGAAATGGGACACCAACATGTTGGATGAGCTGCCTACATGGGCCAGTTCTAGGATTTTGGCAAGAGTTAGGGAAGAGAAGAAGACAGAACCAAGTCCCTATGCAAAAGGTTTACAACCTTTTCAAAAGCATCTTTTGAATCAAGTGTTAGTTCCCATCTGTTTCTCCAGCTTCCGTAGCTCCCCGGCCCAGCAGATGACTCCCCAGCCCAGTTGTGACTCCCCAGCCCGGCTGTGACTCCAATGGCAGGCTTGGTTCTACGAGTTCTTAAATCAATCCCAACCTGAGCCAGGAATGATTGTAAGAGCTCTAACTAACCCAACACTCTATGGGATGTGGTATCAAATCACCCATGCTGGTCTCTCTATATTGCAACCCTAAAAAGTGGGCTTCTGCCTTGATTCTAATACCTAGTTCCCACCTTATACCCGATTTCGACAATTAACCCTTAATGTTCTGCAGGTCAAATTCCTGTCTTATCGATTTTCAAAATAGTCTGCATTCCTCCTAAAAGTTCTCTTGGTGCAAATTATCTATCAACTAAGAATTCCTAAGTGCTCCAAAGACTTCCCTTTATTGTGCTGTAGGCTACAGGCTGCCCTCTACTTTGGCCATAGCCTCAAGATAATGTTCTTTCTACCAGCACCTAAACTGGGTCTGTCTGTCTAAAATTTCTGCTATGTAGGCCTAGTTTCAAACACTTGGTCACTTTCAGTCTGTCACTATCCGGTCATGTTCAGTTGTCTACTGAGGTGCAAAATCAAAAGACTAAGGCTACAAATAGATCTTTATTTTGAAATTAGGTCTATTAACCGTTTATTAATCCATTATAAAGCTAAAACTATATACTTATAGCTAATTTGGGTTATGAAAAAGCAAAAATGTAAGATCATCAGCACACATGCTAATATTTGAAAATTTTTCATTCATGATATATACAAGCAATGGGCTAGAAATTAAAAGATGTAAGGACTTTGTTGAGAATAAAAGTTAGTGCCCAGTGTTTCTGGCTTAGGAAAGACTTTGCATCCAGGCCAATACAAACTGGTCTGACTACCTGAATGAACCAGCTAGGGATGCAGCCTACAGTGATGGTTGATGGTAAAGTCAACAGCTTGATTATGAACCCTGATTCTTCTATCGCCTGTGTAATCTCAGTTAAGTTACTTAAATGCTCTATGTTCCTATATTCTTGTCTATAACATGGAGATGATACCTGCCTCACAATGCTTGAAATAAATAAAATAATACATGGAAAGTACTTAGTATAACGTTGACATATAGTCAGGATGAAATTAATGATATTTATCAGCACTGAAAAGTATGCCTAAATTATTAAGGTGGAACAATACAGCTAATGATAAAAATGTTTTGATACTGTAAACAGAGCAATAATTATAAATAATTATGTTGATATGAACTAACAAATTGGCTGATTTGTATTCTCTAAAAAAATATAGATTAAAACAGCCCAGTACCACCAACACTTAGATTTACCTAGTGAGTACTAGCCTTTGCATTAAGCTGAATTACAATCTCTCTTGTAAAAATATCTAACTTATTAATAAATCTAGTACTTACATTTTAAATAATTTTACCAAATAAGATGCTTGAACTCTAGCACAAAGTATTTAAAAATTAAAGGCATTCCTGGGAGAAACAAGTTAAAAGAGACTTTCTCATACATACACATATACTCAAAAATGCAGAGAGCAAAACTAAAACACAAAGTAGCATGCCACATAACTGAGACAAGGTTGGACTACACTCCTTCCAAATTCTTTGAATCTGTGCACGTGGCCAAAAAAGGATACTGTATGTGATATTCAAATAGTATCGTCCAGCTGGTAATGTTGGATGTAAATCATTTTTCCTCTCTATAAGACGATACAACTTACGAAAAGTAGGTAATGCTGCAGTACGCATCCAAACAATAAAATCCTCATTTATGAACCCACTATTATCTTCGTCAGGATCCAGCAGGTATACTGGTTTAACCCAGTTTACTGGCTTTGTTGTGCCTTAAAAAGGAGAGATCGGTGTGGGGTGGGGAGACAAGACATTCAATTCTATTGAGAGTTTCACTGAAAATTCACACTCTAATAAAACAAAGATACACAATATGAATATTTTCCTTATGTTCAAAAGTAGAAATGTATTCATATTCTAAGGAAGTCTTAAAATCAAAAGAGAAACCAATTCCTCACGTAAAAACTTAACAAATAATTACAAAGATTTGACTGATGCCTCAATTAAGAGAATACTAAAAGTAGGCTATTGAGTATGTTCCAAAAAGCAAATGACTTAATACAAAGATATAATGGTAAGAAACATTACATTGTGAAATCAAGGAGGCACAGAAACAAAAAGAAATTTGGACTTATAATTATTAATAATTAAAATAAATAAATAAATAAATACTTGTTTAAAATAAACTTTGTCACAATTTTAAAAGATTATGGCTGAAACGCTTACAAGGAAATACCAGAGAAATTCAAGATTAAAAGTATACTACGTTTCCTTTAGAATTTCAATACATCAGAAGATACTACATATTTTACCTAACTTGACATCAAGTTAAGAGAAGTTGTTTTTTAAAAAGCATAAACTTTTTTAAGATTCTAAAGACAGAAAATTTTAGGTACTTCATTAAAACACCTAGCTTATGTTTTAAGGGATATTAGTAATATTTTACCTTTGAATCGTTCTTCTAGGGGAATGTCTGCTCCAGGGGGATTTCTGAATTTCACATTTTTATCTGTCCACCAAGCAATACCTTTCTTTTTCAAAGGAATAGGCGTAGGATCAGATTCATTGCCAACCAGAAACAAATCTAGTGTATCTAAACACAAGAAAAGGAAGATACTGCTAAACATCTACTGAAAATCCACAGTACCGGCTTTATTCCATGAGAAATGAGGATCTGGTACTTGCTCCCAAAGTGGTTGTAACACAGTAGGCACACGATGAGCATTTGCTCTTGATTATTTACATGTGAATTAACTATGGTAACTTTATAATCCTAGATGAACTTGCCCTCCCTCCACAGGTTCCAGGTCATTTTCCTACATGGCTAGCTGGTATGTGATATGGTCAAATGTTTTAATATTAACCCAAATAAAATAATTTGCAAGGTAAATCTGCCTCTCTTTCTATTCTTTATAAAAAAAAAAAAAAAAAAGCATTGTTAAATAGCTTCTGGCTTATCAATTTCTCTCTCTGCACTGTCCAATCTGGTAATCACTAGCTATATGGCTACAGAGCCCCTGAAATTACGGCTGGTCCAAATGACTATGTTTTGTAAGGATATAATATACACCAGACATCAAAGATTTCGTATAAAAATTAGTATATAAAATATCTCACTAATAACTTTTATATACTGAATATCACTTACATGCTGAAATGATAATATGTGGGGCATACTGAGTTTAATAAAATATAATTAAAATTAATTTCACTTGTTTCTTTTTTATTGTTTTTTTTTTTGTTTGTTTTTAATGTGACTACCAGAAAGCTTAAAATTATACACGTCTCACATTTATGGTTCACATTACATTCATATCAGACAGTGCTGTTCTAAATGATCAACTGTAGCCCCTTTTTAATGGTATAAATATTCAAAGTTGTTGGTAAAGGTAGCCTGGCATTTATTTTATCATGTATGAAATAGTAAGTTAGCAGAATGTTCCTGCTTCTTCCTTCCCAGAGACAGAAATTCATTCTTAAAATATAAGAATTCACAAAAGAAAGTCATAAGGCATTATAATACCCCACTAAATAACTAATTCACATATTTATCTTAAAGCTGTTGAATTTCTCAATTTCATTCATGTTTCTGAAAGATGATACAAATATTCCTAACTACAGTATAATATATATATATATAATCTTTGTTTATCTCTGTCTCATACCATTAAACATGCTGTTGGCAATAGCTCCACAAGGAGCAATTGGTTTGTCTTCATTTCTTCGATAAGGCTCACATTCCTTACTGGGATTCTGATATTTAGAAGGAAAGAAGAGAGAAGTTATTACCCAGGCCTCTGGGAGAACTATGAGTTAGTCCTAATTACTGATTAAAAATTCAATCCCTACATATTTCTCACTTGCAATGCATATAAAATGTCTATAGTATAAACAGGCTATAAATAATACCACATTTAATTACTCAAAATATATTCCTTAACATTACTGCATTATAGCCTTTCTTTGCGTATACTGTCATATATATTTGACAGGTGTATGTCAAATTGACTTTTTTTTCTTTTTATAAATTTATTTATTTTATTTTTGGCTGCGTTGGGTCTTTGTTGCTGTGCACGGGCTTTCTCTAGTTGCAGCGAGCGGGGGCTACTCCTTGTTGCGGTGTACGGGCTTCTTATTGCGGTGGCTTCTCTTGTTGCGGAGCATGGGCTCTAGGCGCACGGGCTCAGTAGTTGTGGTTCACGGGCTCTAGAGTGCAGGCTCAGTAGTTGTGGCGCACGGGCTTAGTTGCTCCACGGCATGTGGGATCGTCCCAGACTAGGGTGTGAACCCGTGACCCCTGCGTTGGCAGGCGGATTCTTAACCACTGCGCCACCAGGGAAGCCCCCAAACTGACATTTTAAAAAATTTTCATATCAACACAGAAATCATAACTACAAACTGTTTTCTGCCCAAGAAAAACTAAGAAGCTGTTTATTGTCAATCCAGCTGTAACAGAATGAAAGGAATCTTAAACTGTAAGTAAGAAGACTGGAGCTTTGGGACTTCCCTGGTGGTCCAGTGGTTAAGACTCTGGGCTCCCAATGCAGGGGGTCCGGGTCTGATCCCTGGTCAGGGAACTAGATCCCTCATGCATGCCGCAACTAAGAGCCCGCATGCCGCAACTAAAGATCCTGCATGCTGCAACTAAAAAAGATCCTGCATGTCGCAACTAAAAAAAACAACGATCCCGCATGCTGCAACAAAGATCCCACACGCGGCTCCCACATGCTGCAACTAAGACCCAGCGCAGCCAAATAAATAAATATTAAAAAAAAAAAAAAAGACCTGAGCTTCTAGTTCCAGCTATGTACTATGTGACTTCGCGCAAGTCCCTTGATTTATCTGTACTTCACTTATAAAATGAACATGTTCAAGTAGATAATTTCAAATTTTGTAATTTGGGGTTAAATCCCACGTGGAAGGAAGGGAGGGAGGGAAGAAGGAAAAGTCTAATGCAGATTCCTAGAATATACCAATCTTCTCTAAATTGTGCACCCAGGTATAAAGAAAACAAAAATGTTGGCAAGGCAAACAGCACTTCACCTGTCCTCCAGATTTGGTTTTGACTTAGTCTCTGTTGAAGATCTCAAGGAAACGTGGAAGCTGTAGGATTAATCCAGAGATTCTACCAAGTCTGGTATTAGGTGTACATCTGAGTTGTTCTGTGACCCCAAGGCCACATTAAGCCATGTCTCACAACACATAAACAAACCAAGATAGTCTCAATTTGAAATTAACTAGAACCTAGTTAGGCCTCTTAGGGCTATTCCATTATAACCAACCTTGACTCGTATCTACATTCTCTATGTCTACACTGGAAAAAGAACTACAGGAGTGAAAAAGACAGGAGAAGGTTAAGAAAATGTGACAGGGAATCCCGTAAAGTCTCTTTAATATTTGACTTCTCAGCTTTTTGGTCCCTAAAGACATCTACATTCATAAAGTTAGTATTCTAAGACCATGAAGATAGACAATGTATAACTGGCTTATTACTATATGAATGTTTTGATGAAAACTGATTTCAAAAAAATAAGGTAAATAAACTCTCAATAGGGCAAATATATTCTAACCACTAAACCATTTTGGAGGGGAGGGGGGGCAAGGAACAGTAACTTTATTTGGAAAACCAGCAGACAGAAGAGATGATGGACTAGTGTCCCGAAGAACCATCTTCTAACTACTAAATTATTGAAGAAGTTTTTTTAAAAAAAGGAAAATATTTACTACCTATGCATCAGGTACTGAACTAAGCAATGCTAGGTACTCTGCAGTAACTGGCTTAGGAAAGCCATTTAATAAAGAGTACCTAACATGTACCACATACCATGTAAGGTGCTAGAAATGGAAAAATGAAAAAAAAGTGCCTGCTTTTCAGCAGCTCACAATGTAATATAGGAAACAGACTCAAATACAACCAACTATAATATGAAATAAGAGCCAGGATAAAGGTGTCTGTATTCATTCCATATATATTTATTAAATGCCCTTCATGTGCTAGGTACTGGAGAGGCACCTGGTATATGGTGATTAAAGAAAGTCATGCTCCCTGCTCTCATGAGCCTGCAGTGTAGTTGGGAGCACAGAAGATAAGGGGAGACTGTCTCTGGAGGTAGTATCGTGAAAGTTAAGACCTAGAGAAAGTAGGAGACAGCCACATGAAGAGCAGGCAGAAGAGGGCTTTAAGCAGAGAGAACAGTACACACCATTTAGAAAGAACTTGATACTTCTGAGAAGGTAAACAGGGAATGTAGTTAGAGTATGGCAATAAAGAAAATGACCTACGATGAGACTGGAGAGTCATGCATAGGCTCAGATTATCCTGAGTAAACAAACCACTGAAAGATTTTAAGCAGGGACGTGGTATTTCCTTTTTTTAAAAGATCACTCTAGCAGCTATGTAGAAAATGGCCTGGAAAGGAAGAGCAAGAGTGGATGATATGGGGAGACAGTCTGCTAAGTAAAGCAAGAAGTGACTTGGAACAGGGTATGGATGAAGTAAATATGTGAAGAAGTTATTTTGCATCCAAAGACACTCAAGTAAACAGCAGGCCTGAGGTGAGAGGACCTCCAGGGAAAGAGTAAAAACCACACTCTAGACAAATGAAATGGAAATGCCCAAATGGCATCACCAAATACCTGCATCACCAGGCATGGTTAGGGAACAGCATGTATGGCCCAGGGCAGCCAGGCCAAAGGTACATTAAGGATAGAATATAAAATCAAAGGCTGAAGTGGTAGGTTGACACCAGACTGTGAAGGGCCTTCCATACAATGTTAAGTTACTTGAACTTCAATCTGTCTGTTCTTAACATCTTTAAAATTTTTGAAAGCCACCTGGTCTTAAAGTCATATATTTTGGTCTAGTCCAGGGATCGATAAATGACAGCCTGCAGGCCAAATCCAGCCCAGCACCTGTTTTTGAAAATAAAGTTTTATTGGAACACAGCTACCCATTCACTTAAGTATTCTCCATGGCTGCATTCATTCTACAACGGCAGAGGTGAGTAGCTGCAACAGACTATATAACCTGCAAAGCTGAAAATGTTTACTATTGGCCCTTTACAGAAAAAAATTCATCAATCCTTAGGTTTAGTCTAAAAGCTCTGCTTGAGGTTTGGAAGAAAAGAATCTCAGCTTCTTTTGCCCTCAGTGAAGAGAGTGTGTGTATCTATATAAAAGAACTGTAAATCAACCACCACTTCTAGGTCTGTCAACACACCCAATCTATGATCCCAATCAACAAATTCTCGGTGTGTCTCATCAACTTGGTGTGTCTCACAGAACTTCACCTTCTCTGGACTTGAGTCCTTAAAGTTGGATCCCACAACATAAATCCCACATGGACTACAAGATATTGCAGACCTAACCAGAATCTGTAAATAGACTTATTATTTCTCAAGATCCCAAACATCAGGAAATAGCAATAAAACCAGGAAGGATAACCTAGAGTAACTTTACATTTACCAGGACCATTCTGGTCCCAGTATGGTCCTAAATTGCATTCTAAGAGTGTCACTGTTTCTAAGAGATACTTGAATTGCTGAAGGTTTGCTGCATTGGCAGCAATAATATAAAATACTTGGGCACCAACCACTACTATGAGAAGCTGAACAACAGTCAGGAAACTAAGATCCTCTAGTCCACAGATTCACACACCAGGCTGAGCATCAGAAGGGGAGCTTGTTAAGAATAGATATTTTAGGGCTTCCCTGGTGGCGCAGTGGTTGAGAATCTGCCTGCCAATGCAGGGGACACGGGTTCGAGCCCTGGTCTGGGAGGATTCCACATGCCGCGGAGCAACTAGGCCCGTGCACCACAACTACTGAGCCTGCGCGTCTGGAGCCTGTGCTCCGCAACAAGAGAGGCCGCGATAGTGAGAGGCCCGCGCACCGCAATGAAGAGTGGCCCCCACTTGCCGCAACTAGAGAAAGCCCTCGCACAGAAACGAAGACCCAACACAGCCAAAAATTAACAAATTGATAAAAAAAAAAAAAATAGGTATTTTAGAGCTCCACCCCTGTAGACACAGACATATGAGACTTAGGAGAATCCTGGAATCTGTATTTTCCAAAAGCTCCTCAGACAGTTTTTCAGTAACCCGCACCCTTTGGACTTTACGACTCGGGCTTCCCACAAGGTAAAAAGCAAAGAACATATATGTTCGATTCTAAAACACAATCTCAGAAATTAAAAGTAGCTTATTTACATATTCCTACCCAGTGTAATAATAATGAGTAAACTCAAACAGAACAAATGATATTCCCAGAATGCTAGACTCATCAAAATTCTATTACAAACAGATTAACATAGCAAAAATCCCAATGATACTACCGGAAACAAGCAGGTTATAATGTGTCCTCTAGCTGCAAGAAATCATTAATCTGTGCAAATTCCAGAGGAAAAAATTTTAACTAAAAACCTTCACTAAACAAACTAAAAATGTCAAACAACACTTTAATTTCATCTAACATAATTAAATTTAACATTTCTAATTGAACAATTACCACATGTTCTTAGTTCTTAGACACCGTAGTTTCATGTTCCATCATTTTACTTACAAGTAAAGCACTAGGATCTCCATTTAGTTGACTATCATCTCGAGATTTCACATAACGACGATGGTTTTGATAGAAGTTAGACAGTCCATAATACATAAACACATTGCCCTAGAGAAACAGAAAGGGAAAAAATATTCATATAAAACTATCAAGTATGACGTTGTTTCATGCATACATAAAAGCTATGTAATTTGCACTAGTTTAGAATTTGTGATAACTTAAAACAGTTACTGGGGTGAATTCTACCAGTACTTAGCAATCTAAAATGGTACAAATTGTAAATAAGGTTTAACAGTCAAACCAAGTCAAATAATGTTAAAGAATCAAATCAAATAAGGTCAAAAATCCAAGAGTCAACTTTGAAAATACTCTGAAAGACCTCAAAGATGTCTATTTACATTAAAACAAACAAACAAACAAAAAAGCTCTCAAGGAATCTATTAGCCTAGTCTGATCTACTTTCAGTTGTATTTATTTATTTTTTAAAAGATTTTTTTTTTGATGTGGACCATTTTTAAAGTCTCTACTGAATTTGTTACAATATTGCTTCTGTTTTATGTTTTGGTTTTTTGGCCATGAGGCATGTGGGATCTTAGTTTCCCGACCAGGGATCGAACCTGCACCCCCTGCATTGAAAGGCAAAGCCTTAACCACTGGACCGCCAGGGAAGTCCCTACTTTCAATTTTAAATCTTCTCTAATTCAGATTGGTCTTCATCCAATTAGCATCAACTTTTCAAAGGAATAATGTTTTCAAGCTTTCATTTACTGCCCGAAATAAATTCTGAACTTGAATTGGGACATAGTAAATTTCTCAGTAGGATACTATATAATATTAGTAATGAACAAATTAATAATTAGTAAAGTATCTAAGATAATGAGTCATTTTATAATAATCAAGAAAAGTACTTTAGTGTATTCAGTGGAGTCAACTTGGAAATAACCTGGGAAATAAGGGTAACCTACATACACTGTAACTATTTAGAAGATGTTATGAAGTCATCTTGAATGACTAAGATTTTTAGAGGTGGCAAAAACATCAGCTATTTTCTCCTTTCTGGTTGCTACCTCCACTGTCTATAACCTTATACTCAATTAAAAGGAATTCAGAAAAAAATAAAAAAGGAATTCAATAACATTTTGCTTTATTTGATTTGCTGTTTTCATATACACAATCATTTATTTAAAGCTTGATTTTCAAACGTCAAAGTATGCAAACTTTCCCATTCCATATAAAGAAAACATTTACATAGAAATCTTTCATTTATTTATTTGGTTGGTTGGTTTTTTGTTCTCTGAAAAGGCTTTAGTCTAATTCCGTTTGGGCTTGTGAAGGAACACAGAGCCCACAAAAGAATGAATCTGAGGATGATCACCTTTGCAGAAGAAAAGTTCTGAAATGCTAAGTGTTTTTGTATGGGGGAAGAAACTAGTGGAGCTTCTAAATCGTTACAAGTCTCTTCCATGTCTTTAATTCTGCCTGTTCTGACAAAAGCAGAACTTAAGGCTTCTTTATAGTTTGTCCATCACATAAAAAAATCAAATTTTTATGATGTTTTAAAGTTATATGTTATTTCTGCCAAAACAAAATAAAATAATTAAATTCCTGTCTTCTCCCTCATTTATTTTCATACTTTTTAAAAAGGGAGCGTTACAGTCCCCTATCTCAGGGCAACAGCACCCACAACCACTAGATGGCAACCATCTACTAGGGACCTCAGAAGTCATCGCGACCTCTACGAAAATCTAAAGCATAGCTACAAAAATCTAAAAAGTTGGCATGTATTAAAGCAGTTTTGCTCCCTGAAGAATAAAACAATCATTTTTTTAAAGCTCAATTTTCAGGTAAAGGAGAACACAAACGGGTCTTGTCATGCCTATTTCTGAATCTCTGTGTCCTTTAGCATCTGCTCAGTTTCCAAGAAGAATGACAGATAAGTGTGAATGCAAAAGACACACAGACCACACACACACACACACACACACACACACACACACACGGATGGTATTCTAACTGCTTGTCAATAAGGTTTTACTAAGTGTTTGCATTTATGTTAAAGTATCATATCTGATGAAAAAATAATGCAATTAAATAATGGGTGAATTCATATTTATTTTCCAAAGTAAAACTTATAGTATTAAAAGTAGGCAAAACAGTTTAAGCAATAATTTTTTACATACAAGTAGATGTAGATAGAAACTTGATATAAAAAAATTTTTTGTACAGTTATAAAATTTTCCAGAAAAATAGGTTTTAAATTTAATCTAAACTACTAACTACAATAAACTATTAAATTAATGTATTTAATTATCAGACGGCATAATCCAATAGCAAAGCAAAACAATCTTCCTCAAAAGTGTATAGATTCCCAATAAATTAAAGCAACATCTCAACAAGAAGAAAATAACTAGTAAAAAAAAAAAAAATTTAATATAATATCAATATTTTTTAAAGCATGGCTTTTCTAAAACATTACTTGGGAATACAGACCTCAAATGACTGTTCCAGTGTGAAGTTAATGGTACAAATACAAGGCGTCACGTTCGGAGACAAACATTTATTGCAGGGACTGGCAGGGTCCGTGCCGGTATAATCAATCTGCAAGAGAAAAATATAACTGAGCACACTTCCTTGGAGAACGTGGACACACTCTGAAATAATTTGCTATCAGAGGGAAAAATGAGTCTGACGGAGCAATAATAGCCCAGAAAAAAACTTTTTATATCTGTTTAGTTTGACAGTGTGAGGTGTAAAAACTGGAAAGGGTCCTATGTCATCCTACTGGCTCATCTCTCCTTTTTACCAAAAGAAATACATTTATGCATAAAATCATAAATACAAAATTCAAACTGCATGATGTATAAAGATTTAAATAACTATAAAGTCTAAACAACTTTTCCATCATCTCAGCTTTCCATGGCACATTTTCAAATTAAAAAAACAAACACACAAACAAAAAACTACCAGGTTCCTCAAGGGCTACCATTTTTTTAAAACCTGGTGTTGGATAATTAAGAATCTGTCTTATCTTTCTCCTGGGTTCCTGGCAGGGAGCCTCTAAATCCCTTAAAATTCCCCTGGTGATAAGAGTGTATTTGTTTTTGATAAGCCCCTTGATTCACACCAGAGTTTATGCTAAGGAGATGGCTCAGGTGAGGGCTGGTCACCAGAAAGACTAGATGTGATTAGGGACTCTGGACCAGCCCAAACTCTGGAAAGAGGGAGAAGGCTGGAAATTTAGTTCAATCATGTGGCCAATGTTTAATCAATCATGCCTTCATCATGGAATTCCAATAAAAACTCTGGCCACCAAAGCACAGGTGAGCTCCCAGGTTGGTTAACCCATCAATGTGCCCTGATTCTACAGGGAGAGGGCACAAAGCTCTATATTCAAGACTCTCCCAGACCTTGCCAAATGTGTCTCTTCATTTAGCTGGTCCTAGTTTATATGATTTATGATAAAACTATAATTGTAAGGCTAGCACTTCCCTGAGTTCTGAGTCATTCCAGCAAATGATGGAACCTGAGAGAAGTTACAGTAACCTCCCATATTTTTAGGCAGTTGGTCAGAAATGCAAGTGGCCTGGAGACCTCTGAACTTGCAACTGGCATCTGAAGTGAGGGCAGTCTGGGGGGGGTGGGGGGCTTGGGAACTCCCGGGTTTGTAGCCAGTTGGCCAGAAGTATGGGTAGCCTGGGGCCCTGACTCGCAGCTGGTGTCTGAGTGGTCCTGAAGCACAGTGTTGGGGACTGTGCCCTTACACCTGCGGAGTCTGACACTAACTCAGGTGGTCAGTGTCAGAACTGAATTGCAGTACACCAGCTGCTGTCAGAAGACCTGACCTGAGAGCTAAAATGAGAAAACTTTTTCCATTATACGAATTTTTTAAAATAGATTTCATTTTTTAGAGTGGTTTGAGGTTCACAGCAAAATTGAGTGCAAACTACAGAGTTCCCATATACTCCCTGGACCTACACATACACAATCTCCTTGATTATCAATATCCCTCACCAGAGTAAGGCATTTGTCACCAATGATGACCCTACAATGACACATCATTATCACCCAAAGGCAGTGGTTTACCTTAAGATTCACTCTTGGTGTTGTACATTCCATGGGTTTTGACAAGGGTATAATGACATACATACACCATCACAGTATCATACAGAATAGTTTCACTGCCTAAAAAATGCTCTGTACTCTGTCTATTCATTCCTCTCTTATCCCTAACCCCTGACAACCATGGACCTTTTTACTGTCTCCATAGTTCTGCCTTTTCCAGAATGTCACATAATTGGAATCATAAAGTACGTAGCCTTTTCGGATTTACCTCTTTCACTTAGGAATATGCATTTAAGGTTCCTCACTGTCTTTTCATGGCTTGACAGCACATTTCTTTTTAGCATTAAAGATTATTCCATTTTCTTGGTCCACCATAGATTATTTATCCATTCACCTGCTGAAGGATATCTTGGTTGTTTCCAAGTTTTGGCAAGTACAAGTAAAACTGTTATAAACATCCATGTGCAGGTTTTTGTGTGGACCTAAGTTTTCAGCCCATTTACGTAAATAACAAGGAGTAGAAATGCTGGATTACATGGCAAGAGTATGTTTAGTGTTTTGTGTTTTTTTTTAATTGCTTTTTTTTTTAAATTTTATTTATTTATTTATTTATTTATTTATTTATTTATTTATTTATGGCTGTGTTGGGTCTTTGTTTCTGTGCGAGGGCTTTCTCTAGCTGTTGTTTTAATTTGCAATTCCCTAATGATAATGTCAAGCATCTTTCACTTGTTTACTTGCCATCTGTGTACTATGGACTAAATGTTTATGTCCCCACAAAATTCATATGTTGAAGCCCCAATTCCCAATGTGATTAATTTGGAGGTGGGGACATTGGATTAGGGTTATTTATTTATCTTTTAAATTTTATTTATATTTTTGGCTGCGTTAGGTCTTTGTTGCAGCACGCGGGCTTTCTCTAGTTGTGGCAAGCAGGGGCTACTCTTCGTTGAGGTGTGCGGGCTTCTCATTGCGGTGGCTTCTCTTGTTGCGGAGCACAGGCTCTAGGCATACAGGCTTCAGTAGTTGCAGCATGTGGGCCCTAGAGTGCATGGGCTTCAGTAGTTGCGATGCGTGGGCTCAGGAATTGCAGTGTGCAGGCTCTAGAGCATGAGGGCTTCAGTAGTTGTAGCACGCAGGCTCAGTAGTTGTGGCTCGAGGGCTCCAGAGCACAGGCTCAGTTGTTGTGGCACGCAGGCTCAGTAGTTGTGGCTCGAGGGCTCCAGAGCACAGGCTCAGTTGTTGTGGCACGCAGGCTCAGTAGTTGTGGCGCACAGGCTCAGTTGCTCCGCGGCATGTGGGATCTTCCTGGACCAGGGATCGAACCTGTGTCCCCTGCATTGGCAGGTGGATTCTTAACCACTGCGCCACCAGGGAAGTCCCTGGGTTAGGTTTAGATGAGGTCATGAAGGTAGGGCCTCCGTGATAGGACTAGTATCCTCCTAAGATGAAGAAGAAAGACCAGAGCGCACTCGCGCTCACGCTCTCTCTCTCTCTCTCTCTCTCTCTCTCTCTCTCTCTCAGCTACGTGAGGACAAAGTGAGAAGGCAGCCATCTATCAATACAAGTCAGGAAAAGGGTCTTCACCCTTTTCAGGGTGAAGAATCTGAAGGAACTGAATCTGCCAGCACCCTGATCTGGACTTCCCAGCCTCTAAGACTGTGAGAAATAAATGTCTGTTTTTTAAGCCATCTAGTCTATATTATTTTTTTTTATAGCAGCCCAAATTGACAGATTTTAGTACTGAAAAGTGGGGTGCTGCTTTAACAAATACTCAAAAAGACAGACGTGGCTTTGGAACTGGGAAACGGTTAGAGGCTGGAGATTTGAGATGCATGCTAGAAATATAAACATTAAAGGTGATTCTGGTGACATCTCAGACAGAAATGAGGAGAGTTAGAAAGAAAGCTTCCATCTCCTTAGAGAATTAATAAATAAACGTGATCAGAATATTGGTAGAAATATAGATGGTAAAAGGCCATCCTGGTGAGGTCTTACTCAGAAATGAGGAACATTATTGGACAATGGAAAAAAAGGTGATCCTTGTCATAAAGTGGCAGAGAATTTGGCTAAAGAGTGCTCTAGTGTTTTGTGGAATGTAGAACTTGTGAGGGATGAAACTGGATATTTAAGTAGATTTCCAAGCAAAGTGTTCAAAGAGTGTCTTGGTTCCACCTGACTGCTTATAGTAAAATGGAAGAAGAGAGAAACAAATGGAATAAGGAATAATGTTAAGCAAAAAGGGACCAAAACTTATGATTTGGAAAATTCTCAAACCTATCCATACTACAAAAAATGAGAAAGCTTGTTCTGAAGAGAATACTACGGTGTAGCTGAACGATCATTCGATAAAGAGATTAGTGCGGGTTAGAACCATGGACCTAATCAGCCATTCCAGCAGAAACACTGCCAGTGTGAACGGAAGGGGAAAGAGAAGGGACAAAATGAAGGAAAGCTGAGGGACTTGCTTAGATCCTACAGGACTGGCCCATACAGCCATTCGGCTACAGAATGTGCTATTGATTCTCCAAGATGAGAAGAATGATCCCAAAGATGATTTCGAGATCATCAGGGCTACATCCTCGGTTCATACTGGGGGAGGAGTTCAACAGACCAGACGGCAGCAATCCGGAGCCTTGGGGCAGGACTTCTACCCCAGTGGATCCTGAAGGCAGAGTGTTAGACCAAAGAGTATTATTCTCAAGCCTTAAGATCTGATGATATTTGTCTTGCTAGGTTTTGGAGACTTGCTTGGAACTCATCACCCCTTTCTTTTCATTTTTTCCCCTTTCAAATTTGAGTGTCTATACTATGTCTGTCCCTCCATGGAATTTTGGAAGCACATCTGGTTCCACAGGTTCACAGCTGGAGAGAAATTTTGCCTCAGGATGAATCATACCTTGAGTCTCACCCATATCTGATTAAAATGATATTGAGAAGACAGTTTAGACTTTAGAGTCGATACTGGAACCAGTTGAGACTTTTGGGGCTGATGATGGAATGAAAGTATTTTGCATGTGAGAAGGACATGAATTTGAGGAGCACAGGGGCAGAATGTATGAACTGAATGTTTGTGTCTCCTCTCCCTCCAAATTCTATGCTGAAGCCCTAATCCCCATTATGATAGCATTTGGTGGTAGGCCTTTGGAAGGTAATTAGGTTTAGATGAGGTCAGGAGGGTGGGGCCCCCATGATGGGATTAGTATCCTTAATAAGAAGAGGAAAAGAAATCAGAGCTCCTTCTCTCTATGCCATGGTAAGGACACAGCAAGAAGGTGGCCATCTGCAAGCCAGAAAGAAGGTCCTCACCAAGAACTGAACCTATCAGCACCATGATCTTGGACATCCCTGCCTCAAGGACTGTGAGAAATGAGTACCCGTTGTTTAAGCCAGCTAGTCTACATTTTGTTACAGCAACCTAAGCTGACTAAGATATTGTCAGGTGAGGTATCTGTTCAGGTCTTTTGCCCATTTTTAATAGGGTTTTCCATTTTCTTTTATTGACTATTAAGAGTTCTTTGTACATTTTGGTAACAGTCCTTTATCAGATATGCCTTTTAACAATTTTTTCTCCTAGACTATGACTTGTCTTATCACTCTCTTGATAAATAAGAATTTTATCATGAGCAACCCTAATTAATTGTCTTTAATAAAGTAAAAAAAAAAAAAAACCAACTAATCTTTATTTCTGAAACTGAACATTTAAACTTTACATATGGATATTCAATTTCTTTTCATATTGAAAAAAAAGGTTAAAATATGTATATAGAAAATAGAGCATCAAATTACAACACCTACCAAACCCTCCTACATTGTTGGTGGCAATGTAAATTGGTACAATTTACAATTGTACCTATTCTTGCTATGGAGAACAGTATGGAGGTTCCTTAAAAAGCTAAAAATAGAACTACCACATTATCCAGCAATCCCACTCCTGGGCATATATCCAGAGGAAACCATAATTCGAAAAAATACATGCACCCCAATGTTCACTGCAGCACTATTTACAACAGCCAAGACATGGAAGCAACCTAAATGGCCATCAACAGAGGAATGGATAAAGAAGATGTGGTACATAGGGACTTCCCTGGTGGTCCAGTGGTAAAGAATCCACCTTACAATGCAGGGGATGCGGGTTTGATCCCTGGTCAGGGAACTAAGATCCCACATGCAGCGGGGCAACTAAGCCTGCGTGCCACAACTACTGGGCTCACGTGCCTCAACTAGAGCCCACGTGCCGCAAAACTACAGAACCCACACACTCTGGAACCCACGCACCACTACACAGCCCACACACCCTGGAGACTGCACACCACAACTAGAGAGGAGAAAACCCACACGCCACAACTAGAGAGAAGGCCACGCACCTCAACGAAAGATCCTGCATGCCTCAGCGAAGATCCCACATGCCGCAACTAAGACCCAACACAGCCAAAAATAAATAAATAATAAATAAATAAATCTTTAAAAAAAAAGATGTGGTACATATATACAGTGGAACATTACTCAGCCATATAAAAGGAACAAAAGAATGCCATTTGCAGCAACATGGATGGACCTAGAGATTATCAAACTAAGTAAGTCAGACAGAGAAAGACAAATATCATATGATATCACTCATATGTGGAATCTAATTTAAAAAATAATAAAAAATGAACTTATTTATGAAACAGAAACAGACTCACAGATTTCAAAAACAAACTTATGGTTACCAAAGGGGAAACGGGGTGGGGGGGATAAATTAGGAGCTTGGGATTAACATACACATACTACCATATATAAAATAGATAACCAACAAGGAGCTACTGGGTAGCACAGGGAACTCTGCTCAATAGTCTATAATAACCTATATGGGTAAAGAATCTGAAAAAGAATGAATATATGTATATGCATAACTGAATCACTTTGCTGTACACCTGAAACTAACAAAACATTGTTAATCAACCATACTCCAATAAAATTTTTTTAAAATAAAAAAATTTACATCTAATTGCTTTTCAAAAACCACAAAACTGCTTAATAAAACTTGGTTTTGTCAAATTCCAATATAACCTACTGAAATGTCCTCCATCAAGGCTTACTTACTAATGAAACTTTGTTTACAGAAAATTTTCATTCACTGCAAATATCTAAGAGAAGCTAGGCACGTAATTAAAACAAGCTAAAAAAACAGGTCTCCTAAATGAAGAGAGGCAAAGCATATATAATTTTTCACTAAACCTGCGAGGCCACAGCTTTCCACCCAGGGCTTATTCATGCACAATGTCGCACTTAAAAGCCAAGTTTTATGATTTTGACAAGATGAAAGAAAAGATGAGACCATTTAGAAAAATGAACTATATTCAAAATTCTATATTAAAATATATTAAATTTTTTTTCGATTTTGTTAATTTAATAATCTCTGCACATCTTCTCTCTCTTCTAAGTCAAATTTAAGGATCAAAAAGAAAAAGTTGTCAGCTGGGCCTATTACCATATTGTTTGCCTTTGAACAGAAAGCTCTTTTTCTCTTTTTGAGAAATGTCTATTTAGGTCTTCTGCCCATTTTTTTTTAATAAATTAATTAATTTAATTTATTTATTTATGGCTGCACTGGGTCTTCGTTGTGGTGCGTGGGCTTTGTGCATGGGCTTCTCTTGTTGCGGAGCACGGGCTCTAGGCACGTGGGCTCAGTAGTTGTGGCGCACGGGCTTAGTTGCTCCGTGGCATGTGGGATCTTCCCGGACCAGGGCTCGAACCCATGTCCCCTACATTGGCAGGTGGATTCTTAACCACTGCGCCACCAGGGAAGCCCCTGAACAGAAACCTCTTAAACCACTCTCTTTCAAATTATTTTCTAGGGCAAAGGAGGAAAGACAGATCATCAGCTGTGATTAAGCAAAGATATCTATTCTTTATTTAACTGAACAACAATAATACAATGGAATGTGAAATCTAATAAATTATACTACAGTATATTAAAACTGAACATTTTTTGAAACCAAGAATTATTGCTGAATGTTAAATTATACTTCAAAGAATAGCTATAACATTTTCATCACAATCTTTTAATTATACTTCTTTAAATGTACAAAAAAATTGCATGTCTTTTGATTCCAGGAAATTCTGAAAGTAAAAAAATTGTCATTAACATTTTAAGCCTTACTATGTGCAAGGCATGACATGAAGATACAAAAGTAATCATATCTTATACTTAGTCGATACAGTTTACACAGTCCTTTCTATTCCACACATATTTCATCTGATCCTCACCAAAATCCTATAGTATTATCCTCATTTTACATAAAGAGAACATTCAGAAACCTGCCCAAGGATACACAAACAGCAGTAGCTGGTGCTACGCTAGAAGCAAGGATTTTTTACTCCAAGTCCAATGTTCCTTCTACTAAACTGCTTCTTCACCACCACAGTCAGTCCCCTTGGCCCTCTAGAAGGCTATCAAAGATAGTGCATAAACACAAAGAAAATGACTATCAACATTAAGTGCTAAACGGAACGGCAAGGAGGGCAGTAAGTACTAGATGGACGAGCACTTTCTCACTGAGAAGAAAAGAGGATTTGAACTGAGCCATTAAAAGGAAAAAAAGGATGGAAAAAGGCGACATATGCAGAAGCGCGAAGGTAGAGAGCACAGGTACATTTAAGGACGACGAGCATAAACGCTTTGGATTTGTGGACAGAGTTTTCATGTTGGAAGGAAACGAGACAACGCTAAAAGGTAAACTGGATCCGTAACCACATGCTTTGTTTTACTGGCCACTGTTGATTGAATGTACATACTAAGTGTCAGACATTATAAGCACTTAGCACACACCATCTCATTAAAACATAGTCCTGAAAAGTTAATTTTTATTTTCCTTATTTTAACCTAGGAAACTGACATTTAGAGAGGTTTAGTAATTTTCCCAAGGTCACCCAGCAAGAATTTGAACCCAGCTCTGCCTTTCTCCAAAATCTCTGTTCTCTCCACCATCCTATGTCCTCTTGCACAATGAACATACCATCCTTTCTGATATACAAACTCAGAGCCTGCAGATTATAAGAATGAAGAAAAATCTGGGGGATAACTGTGACTTATTGTTGTTGTTAATTTGGGTGCCCAGCACCCAAACACACTTCCAAGCCCTGGGGAATTCTCCTGGTGGAGAGTTTCAGAGGCAGGCAGGGCTCCAACTTCCACTTCAGAAGCCAAGGGAATAAATGAGTCCTTCCTCTCCCTAACCCCAGGAGCCAGGACAAAAGCATACATAGGATCAATCCTGACTGAGACTAGAGAACTGAATCTCCCGTATAAATCGGAGAGGAGTGGGTGGGATGAGATCAGCAGCCCGGCAGAAGTCTAACAGGGAACTCAACAGCAGCTGTGGCATCTGAGCCACTGTTTCTGCTTCCAAACTTCCCTTCCTTCCCTCCTGTCTCCAAACCTGAACCTCTAGACCTCCTATCTATTCTGTGTGAGAGCTACCCAATCTCCTCCAATAAATCCCTTTCCCCTGTCAGCTACCCAGAGTTGGTTAATATTGCTGACAACAAAGCCTCTGAAAGCTAAATAACCCTGAGTGTTAAAAATGTCCTGCAGGAAATAAGGAAATGGGACTACCCTGGTGGCGCAGTGGTTAAAATCCGCCTGCCAATGCAGGGGACACGGGTTCAATCCCTGATCCGGGAAGATCCCACATGCCGTGGAGCAACTGAACCCATGAGCCACAACTACTGAAGCCCGCGCGCGCCTAGAGCCCGTGCTCCGCAACAAGAGAAGCCACCGTAATGAGAAGCCCGCGCACCGCAACGGAGAGCAAGCAGCCCCCGCTCGCTGCAACTAGAGAAAGCTCGCGTGCAGCAACGAAGACCCAACGCAGCCAAAAAAATTAAAATTAAAATTAAAAAAAGGAAATAAGGAAACGGAGACAGAGGAGGCTAACATAATCAAACACTTGTATTGATACAACAACAGATTTTTTAAAAAGTCTAAGATAACGAGACTTTCATTTCTTCCTGAACACCCTGTCAGGAAAGAATCACTTAATAACTTAATATTTACTTGAATGTCTGTGTGTTCCAGGCAAGAGGGACTCAACCCAATACCTAACCACATGGAGCTCACTGTCTAATACAGAACACGGTCACTAAGATGGAATGGGTGTTTTGGTAAAAGAAGTACAGGTACTATGGAAACACATACCTAATCCAGTATCTAGCAAATTTCCCCATGAGGGCTGACAAGTGGATGTTATCTACAGGGAGACAGTACCAAGAGGGACAATCTCTAATTGAGGGCTTAGCACAGGAACAAACCCAAGATACATGAATTTAGGACAAAGTTCTGAGTTAGAGATCTGATAACCAATCAGGGGTTCTGCAGTTAAAGTATCTAATTTTTCTACAGTGTCCATTTATAAAACAGTTGGCAACCAGTAACAAGGAAAATCTAGGTCTCAGAAACCAGGCAAGTGGAATTGGACTGCAGAGTCGAAGCTAAAGGGGTAGCTTTTGTGACGAGCTACTACAAGCTAGAGCAGTGTGGCTTTGCAGTCCAGGTGACAAAATGGGGATAGAGCCATGGAAAAGGCCATCCCAGTACTGTTCTAGAACTCTTAGAAATGACGGTATCAGAAGCTTCAGGAGATGGCACCCTCCACCAGCACTGCTGCACACACGAGGCGCAGTAACCTCAGCAGCAACAAGGAAGCTCGTGCAGTTACCATCAGGCAAGGCAGAGGGCTAGGGGATAGGAAGGTCAAGACGGTAACCTTGCCCTAGGTGCCTAGAGCAGATTCTTTAGTTTTCATAAGTCACACTGATGCCACTGGTGTGGCACAACAGCAGCCAACTTCCCTGCTTTGTTACTCAGAGATCTTCGGCAAAAAGAAAAGGCTGTAAAGGCTGAGCCATGGTCCACGTTCTTGCCTCAGAGGAAGTAATGCAAGTTACACTGCTTCCTACTCAAAAGCTCAAACATGAGGGACAGCACTGAATTTTCCACAGAGATTACTATGACTGTAGACAAGGTAATTTGTATAACCCAGGCCTGAGTAGGAAAGAAGGTGGGCATTGATTGACTGAGAGAGTGAGAGGAAAAGTAAAAGAGGCACAAAAAGACAGCAGGATGTTGTGGAGTACCGAACATTTTAAAACGTATTTAAAATGCTTCTTTTTTATTAAATTGGTAATACATCAATAAGAAAAATTCCCTTCAAAAATGCTCATCAGGGCTTCCCTGGTGGCTCAGTGGTTGAGAATCTGCCTGCCAATGCAGGGGACACGGGTTCGAGCCCTGGTCTGGGAGGATCCCACATGCCGCGGAGCGGCTGGGCCCGTGAGCCACAACCACTGAGCCTGCGCGTCTGGAGCCTGTGCTCCGCAACGAGAGAGGCCGCGACAGTGAGAGGCCGGCGCACCGCGATGAAGAGTGGCCCCCGCTCGCCGCAACTAGAGGAAGCCCTCGCACAGAAACGAAGACCCAACACAGCCAAAAATAAATTAATTAATTAATTAAGTTTTTAAAAAAAAAGCTCATCAGATAAAGGGGGTGGAGGAAAGAAATAAACATACACATGTGGACAGGGAATGTGGCCCCCATCCCAGCTCTGCAAGGGTCAAGCCATGAGCCACCGCAGCTGCCCACCAACGGTGCACCCTGAGGGAAGATTCAGGATGGAAGAAAAACAGGAAGCATTCTGTGTTTTAGATACCGGCCCGAGATAGTTAAGACGCACGTGTAAGGTATAATTTCAGTGAGTCCAGACTCTCGCATCTTCCCATACACAGAAAAGCACTAAAATCATGAACTTTGGCTGCCTGTTCTTTGTGGTTAGTCCAGCAGAGACTCCTGCACATCCTGACTCTTCCCGTACCTCCTCGGAGCAGTTTCTAAGAGCCAAGAGGCTGTGTCCTGGACTGCAGTCCTCAGTAAGATCCCCAAACAAAACTTAACTCCCAGCTTTTAGGTTACGGGTTTTTCTTCAGTCGACACATACTTAAATTATTTAGAGCCTGTTAAAAGTTAAGAGTGGAATTTTTTTTTAATTCAGTCACTCTTTTATTTTTGAAGATTAGTTTTTAAAAAATCAAAAGCTTAGTTCTAAACTGATAGCTATAGAACATGTTCAATCCTTTATATCCTAATAAAATTCTATGGGTCACATGAAATCTTCTGCATGTTTCTGTAGGTTAAAGAATCTGAGTGGGAGCCACAGAAAAGATGTTTACTTCTAATTCAATCAGTAAGTCTCATACTCACAGGTGGAAATGATAAATGAATGAATTAGGTGATATACAAATATAAACTATCTTTGAAGAAAGAATAGCAATAGAAACACTAGCTATTATTTCCCAAATGTCTATTCCATACCAGAACTATTTTAATCTTTTACAGAGAGATTGAGATTCAGAGGTTAAATGACTGCCCAAAGCCAGTCAGCTAGTATGTGACAATTATTAGTTTCCTAGGGCTGGTGAAACAAAATACCACAAACTGGGTGTCTTAGAACAAGAGAAATTTCTTCTCTCACAGTTCTGGAGGCTAGAAGTCTGAATTCAAGGTGTCAGCAGGGCTATTCTCCCTCTGAGACTCTGGGGAGAAACCGTCCTTGCCTCCTGCTAGCTTCTGGCAGCCGCCGGCATTCCTTGGTTTGCAGCTGCATCATACCACCTCTGTCTCTGCTGTTACACAATTCTCCCCACGTCTCTGTCTTCACATCTTCTTCCCTCTGTGCCTGTCTCTTCTTATAGGGACACCAGTCATACTGGATAGGAGCCCACCCGAATAACCTCATCTTGATTACATTTGCAATGACTCTATTTCCAAATAAAGTCACATTCACAGGTACTAGGAGTTAAGATTTCAGCACATCTTTCGCTGGGACACAATTCAATCCATGACAGTGACAAAATCATATCTGTCTAGCTCCAAAGTTGCTGTTCTTTCCATTAGACTGCACTGCTGCCTCCCATTAATCCTGAATAACATGCACCATACAGTAATTTAGAAATATGGAAGTCAATTTAAAAGACGTTATATTTTAAAAATAAAATTGGCACTGTTCATGAATATGCTGGTGTTTTAAAGAGTACTACCAAATCTTCAGAGTTTTCACCTAAAATACAGATCAAAAACAACAACTTTGTTACGATAGGTAGATGTCATTCTAGCACCATCTTAACTTTTAGAATCTGAAATAGAATTTTATAATATAAATTTTCATACACAAAGTTTTTATATCTGGCATTTAATGCACTTCTACAAACGAAAAAGTAAATTCCGACCTGAAGTTTTAGTTTACCCCTTAAAACTCTTACAGAAGTGTCAAGTTATAAAAACTGCCTAGGACAGAACCTATGAAAAGGGCTTTGCTAATTATGCTGCAATCTATGTAACAGGGTAGATCAAAGGAACAGATAAGCAGTTAATATGAGTAAAGCAGGGCTTTTATTTTAAGGAAATACATGGTCTTTTCTATATAAAACATTGTTTTTGTATAGTCATGTAACTGATGTTCAAACATTAGTGGCTTTTATCTTTGTCTCCAGTGCTACTTTCTGACAATAACCTCATGCTATCTCATATCATATTTCATACATTATACTCTCCTCTCTAAATCATCACTGGTCTTATTTTCACCCCCCAGTCCCATTTTTATATCCCTAGATGTATTCATTTGGTTGAATTTCTTCCTTCCCACTTGAAACTCTTACCATCTCTCTCTATTTCAAATCTACGGTGATCTTTCCAAAACTAAGTCAGACATATGTGATTTATTAATTTGGGGCAGGGGGCGGGGGGGGGGGGGGGGGGGGGCGGGCGTTACGCTTCACTGAAAACTTTACTTAAAAAAAAGAAATCAACGGTGATGATTCACTAAACCCCATAATCTCACACCCAACTGTGGTCTTTTGATGCCTATAAATGGTACCACCACTGTCCCAAGCATCCAAGCTCAAAATCTTGGCATCATCTTGGGAATTAGCACCCAAGTTCTGTCAATTCTTCCTTAGCAATATGCTTAGTATCCTTGAATTTGACTCTCACTTCTTCCAGTACAAATCAAGCTTTGAGACTTCATGCCAGTTTTTTAAAAGGGAGAAGAAAAAGTACATTCTATCGTTGTAAAAATCAAGGAATAACAAATAATTTCTAAAAACTTTTTCAAAGTTAAATATAATTGTATATAATGTGAGACCTGAGAGCTTAGAACAATAGCCAACTTACTCAGCATAGTGATGCACAATGTTATTAAATGTCACATAATCGTTCTTACATTTTAATTAATTTAGAAATTAAACTACAAATCCATGTAATTGGAGGTTGGTCTATGGTTTCCAGCTTTTCAGAACTAATAGGTATACAACAGTACCTCCTTCTAAAATAAGCACCAAAAAAATCTGCCAGTTTTAAAATCATCATCAGCCCTCTTCTGCTTGCAGCATTTGCCAAAAAACTTGTTTGCTGAATTTTTACTGTTCAATAAGCAGATTTGTTTGCCTTTAGATATGGATGGATACCACAGTTATACATGTTTGATCTTGCAGTATTATATATATCATTTTCCTTGAAAATGGAAAGGGGAGAAATCAGGGAAGACTTTCCATAGTGTTGACAGGAACGTAATTTGAAAACCATGGTAGAATGGGAAAAGGAAGGACATTTCAGGTAGATCTAGCAGCATGCCACATTCCATAAACTACAGCAGTTTGCTATGGTTAGAGCAAAGGGCAGGGGAGTGGTAGGAGATGAGGCCAGAGAAACAGAAAGTAGCCTATCACGAAGAAAGTTACATTCCACATTAAGGGTTTTGAACATTATCCTGAATGCTACAGGGAGACATACAAGAAATTTTAAGCAAGAGAATGAGATATTCAGATTAGGCTGCTTAAAAGATCACTCTGGCAGTAACATGCAGAAAGACTAAAGAAAATGCCAGACTAGAACGAAAAAAGAAGAAAGAAAAAAAAGAACGCTGCTGCAATAATCCAGATGAGAAATGTTAAGAACCATAAACTAAGAAAAAGGCAGTGGTAATGGGAAAGAAGAGTTTAAAAATACAGAGAAAGTAAAACCCATAGACCTTAACGCCTAGAGATGGGATGACAAGTTTAGGGAGCCTCCCAGAGTTGCCGGCTTGAAGACCCGTGCGGACGGTGGCGCCATTCACTGCAAGGCCGCTCCTGTCATGGTGTGAACCCCAAAGCCAGCTCTCAGCCCTCCACTTACGGCAGCTATCAGCGCTGGGCATGGTTACTCACACACTCTACTTGAAACTGCTTTCCAGAATATCGCACTTCCCTTGTTTTTCACCTACCTCACTGGCTGCTCCTTTTCAGTCTCCTTTGCTAGTTCCTCCTCATCTCCCCAACTTCTATGAACACTGGAGTGACTCCGGGCTTTCTTTGGATGTTCTCACTTTTTTTGACCTATAATCACTCTTTTGACTTCATTCCATCTTATGTCTTTGTATATCATCTACGCTGATGAGTCCTCAGGGCTTAAACCCAGTCTCAACCTTCCCCCTAAACTCTAGCCTCCTATGTTCAATTGTCTACTCATTATTTCCAACTTGGATGTTTAAAAGGCATCTCATCGTAACAAGTGAAAAACAGAACTCTTTACTCAGCTTCTCACACCCCAACCCCCTACTATCACACTAAAACTTTTTCTACAGTCTTCCCCATCTTGATAGATTGAAGCCGAGTTTCCCTAAAACCGTGTTCCCTTACTGAGTTTATGATTAATCTCTCTCTCCAAAGCTTTATTCCCTTTTTTGTCCCCTCGGACCTCAATTCTGTGCTAAGTGAACACTAATCATCCAGAGTCAGATGACTGTTGTGATAACATCCTTAATGTACTAAAATTTTTGTTGTAGATATCATCATTAACACACAAACTCAGGCTGTTTCTCCAGGGCAAGATGAGCCTACAGACCCCCGAGCCATGGACCACCTGGCCGGAGAACTGTAAACCAAAGATATCCTGATTCCCAAAACCATCCTGCCCCTTTAAAACATCCCTGACCCAAAGACCGAGTTGGAGTGGATCTGAGGCTCGTCTCCCATGCCCTTGCATGGCACCCTGCAAATAAACCCCTACACTTTGCTGCAAATGCTTGCTGTCAGAGTTTGTCTTTCTGCAACCAGGCACACAAGCCCTTGCTTGGTTACAAAATTACAATTCCATCCTTCCAATGCAGGCCAAAATATCTTAGAGTTATCTTTGATTCTACAATTTCTCTCACACCCGACACATCCACTACGTGAGAAAATTCTATTAGCTCTACTTCCATAATACATCCTAAATCTAACTGCGCTTCACTGCAACCGTTCTACAGTGGACACCACCATCTCATTGAAACAGCAGGGAAGGAGGCAGGGCACAACCTTTAAAAGAATGACATAGCCCAAGGACGCGACATAACCTTACTTAGAACCAAATAGATCCAAGACGGCGGACAAGTCGACTTCCACTAGACCTTGAGCCTCAGTATACACTCACTGTTACACATCAGCAAGCTAAATGACACACCCACAGGCGCCAGGACAGTTCCAAGGCCGACCATAAAGGTCAAAAAGTGGGCAGTGGCCCCATTCCTAGAAATTCCCACTCCCTCCCCAAAATAGCTGGAATATTCCTCCGACTCATTAGCCTATGAAATTACCCACCCCTACAAAAACTGACGACCCCACATCCTGGTGCCTCTCTCGCCTTATGAGATGGCCCACACTCTGTCTGTGGAGTGTGTTTCTCCCCAGCCCGCTCCCAAGTCCTGAGACCAGGTGTGTGATCTCAGTTAAAAGACCGTGGGTTCAAGTCTCAGTCTGGGTTTTGGCTGGGTTCGCGTTCCGACGCGTGGGTTCAAGTCCCAATCTAAGTTAGACGGTTTCATCGTTATCAAATACCCAGTCTATCCACAACCTGGCACCAGCTTATTTACCCTTACTCCTACTTTCTCTAGACACCTTTTGATTTCCTGCCACTACAATTTTGTTCATATAAATCTCCTTTCTTGGAATGCATCCAACCTCCTCTTTAGAAGTGCTATTTATCCTTCAAGTTCCAGCTCAAAGCCCACTTCCACCAGAAGGTTTTCCATGGTTATTAGAGACAGATGTAATCTTGTCTTCTTTTGGACTACTAAGGCATATTCTTTCTGTCTGTGCCACTCATCTAGCAATGCTTGGTTTTCCTTTAATATGTACGTTTCATCTCCCCCCAGTAGATTCCAGGTTCAGGTACCTTCAGAAGGGTTCTCTGTTTGAGGGGGGAGGGAAAAAAAAAGAGGCCCTGTCCACAAACTTTTTTCTGTCACCCACTATGCCCAGAGCAGCACTTTACATACAGAAAATGCTCAATGTTGATTAAAACTCTTGATAAATTTAACTCAGTCTGTGAATTTTTACCATCAAAAGACCACTACATCCTTCATGAGCTAAAATTCAAGGGCAGCCTGGCCTAATGTCCAGATTGTAATAAAATCCATTTGGGTATAAAAACAAAGTTTGTGCACGTGGGAGTGCAGATATCTCCTCGAGATACTGATTTGATTTCCTTTAAATGTATTCCTAGTGGAAATGCTAGATCTTATGGTAGGTCTATATTTTAACTTTTTGAGCAACCTCCATACTCTTGTCCATAATGGCTGTACGAATTTACATCGCACAAGAGTTCCCTGTTCTCTACGCCCTCACCAACACTTGTTATCGCTTGTCTTTTTAATAAGAGAGTAACTATGGGAAGTGATGGACATGTTAATTAGCTTTATTATGGTGACTATTTCACAGTATATACATATATCAAGCCATCACAATGAACACTGTAAATATATACAATTTTTGTCAATTGTAACCCTAATAAAGGTAGGGAAAAAAAGCTTATACTAAAGATAATAGTTCATAACTTATCGTAGAAAGAAAGAGGCTACCAGGTGGGAGAGGAACTACAGTTCCCTTATTTTTAAAAATTAATGCCTGTTAAATGTCAAAAGCATACAAGGCACAGTGCAGAATATAATGATAAACTGGAGACCTGCCAATATCTTAAATTCAAAACAAAAAGAGCCAGAGACAAAGCAGAACAACAGATGGAGATGACTGGATTAGTTTAAGAGTTATCATATTTCTCAACTTTATTCTGCTACCATTGTAATTGCTCTCCTAAATCAAACTGGCAATTCTTCTTAGTAATTCTAAAAATGCATCCCATTCTTAAGAAACTGACTGAATTTAATGTGTTGGGAAAGGAGGAATTTGAAGGACATGCCATTTTTACCCTGCATAAGAACTGGAGAACTTCCATTTTTGAATGTAAATCTGTCTTAAAGGAAATCAATATAATACCTAAACAGGTCACTCAACAAAATGCTGAGTAATAAGGTAAGTCATTTTAAGTATTAAGTAGATTAAATTAAAAACGGCATTTTTAAGTACCCCTTTGAACTGATTCCACACTAAAGAATTTATCTTTAAAAAAAAAAAATTAAAAAATAAAAGATCAAAATAAAAAAGAATTATTTGTCCTTTCTAGAGGCTGTAATGAAGACAAAAGGTAATTAAAGTAAAAATTTCAAAAACAATTTTCTTTAGTTGCTTCAACTTTATCTGACTGTGACAAAGAAATGAAGAATGATATTACCTGTGCCAAGGTTAATGGTAAATTCAGCTAAGGTATTCTACATCTATTTGTACAAAGAAGGTAGAACACAAGCAATTATCAGTGATCACTACACTTACCTTGAAAAGATTATTGAGGATTAGAATGTATAAGTTAAACACTGCTATTTTTGTAACAACTGCTAAATTTGCCAGTATGTCTCTTTAAAACTCTAAGTCAAGGGTAGGAAATTCTTTTCTGTAAGGAGCCAGAAAGTAAATATTTTAGGCTTTGCAAACCAAGAGGATATTTGTAGGTTCTTATATAACAGAGAGAAAACAAATTTGCACAAACTTTTATTGACGAAATTCAACATATAATAACAATTGTGTACAATTTTCTGGTAACACAGGTCTACTAGGAAGAATAAAATTCTTTTGCGGGGGGTAACATTTCACATTATTGGAGTTCAAAGTCAGTGTTCCCTATCATCAAACTCAGTTGCAAATGTTCATCTGTAAAACCATTCTCAGTTCCTGGGCTTCACAAAAATGGTCTGGCTAGCCATATTTACTTTGTCGTGCCTTGCCCTAAGTACTAAAGTTACATGAGGAACAAATAATAACACTAACACCACAAACCTCTTAATTTCCAAGAGTCAACTTCTAAGTCAACTTCTAAGCAACTGCAATTCATTTGACTATTAAAATCTTTACACTTGCCTAATTTTTAGTGCCTAATCCACTAAAATTTGACGAAAATGTATGTTGAACACTTGGGCAATATTAATTTGAAGTAAATGTTTAGTTTTAAGTTTATACTGAATATCACTCAGAATAACGTCCTCATCTGATGCTAACCATTAATTTACAGCTATATAAGACTTCCTATATAGGTGGCGCAGTGGTTAAGAATCCACCTGCCAATGCGGGGGACACGGGTTCGAGGCCTGGTCCGGGAAGATCCCACATGCCGCGGAGCAACTAAGCCCGTGCACCACAACTACTGAGCCTGCGCTCTAGAGCCCACGAGCCACAACTACTGAGCCCACGTGCCACAACTACTGAGCCTGCGTGCCTAGAGCCCGTGCTCCGCAACGAGAAGCCCCCGCGCCGCAACAGAGAGTAGCCCCCGCTCACTGCAACTAGAGAAAGCCCACACGCAGCAACGAAGACCCAACGCAGCCAAAAATAAGTTAATTAAAAAAAAAATTATAACTATATAACTTCACACTGATAAATGTGTGAAATTGCAAAAATTAAGAATACCTCCTACCTGTTTCAAGTTAGCCCCATTCAATTAATATCTCTGCCTCACCAACAAGGACCCTCAACTAGAAAAACACTACCTTTAGAAAGATGTGCCTGACTCCTACAATTGCCAAATTACAGAAAATATTCATTCCTTGCTGCTAATAATAAATGAAGATATTAAGTCTTAGTCTTAACGAGATATTAAATATTTAAAATATTTTGTTATGAATGATAAAATTAACAACTTTAGTTTTCTAATAACTTTATTAGATTATGGAAAATCTAAAAACCAACTAAACAAGATATATACACCTAATGGGGGGAGGAGATATCCTTCCAAATATAAGCATTAAAATTTTTAAATACCTTTTTTACTCCCTTTTTAGGAGAGTCCAACATCAAGAGTAGTCATATTTTAGTGTAAAATTTCTGGGAAAAAGATGAAGACCCTCTGATTTTTATACCTAAAAAGTCTGGATTTCTAATCTTAGCACTTTAAGCTATATTACAAAAGCATTCTGATTGGACAAGTCTCCTTTGGCCTAGTAATTTGATGTATTGATAACACAGCAATACAAGTTCTTAAAATTTTCAATAATGAGGCAATAGGCTAAAGAGCTGTGAGCAACTTACAGTATGGAAGTGAATGTTGCCAAGAACTTCTCGTTACACATTTACTTTTTTTTTTTTTTAATAAATTTATTTATTTATTTATTTTTGGCTGTGTTGGGTCTTCGGTTCTGTGCGAGGGTTTTCTCCAGTTGCGGCGAGCGGGGGCCACTCTTCATCGCGGTGCGCGGGCCTCTCACTATCGCGGCCTCTCCCATTGCGGAGCACAGGCTCCAGACATGCAGGCTCAGTAATTGTGGCTCACGGGCTTAGTTGCTCCGCGGCATGTGGGATCTTCCCAGACCAGGGCTCGAACCCGTGTCCCCTGCAATGGCAGGCGGATTCTTAACCACTGTGCCACCAGGGAAGCCCCCTACACATTTACTTTTAATCACCCTCAACATATTTGATTACTGAACTAGTGGCTGACAAAGGGTGGACAGCAGTCGGAAACAAGCGTGTGTGTTTTGGGAAAAAGCTCCCTAGGTTTTCCTAATAACTCCAGACCCGATTCTGAACGAATTCTCCACATAATCAACAAATTTTTTAAAATTTATTCTACTTGCATAACTGCATGTGAGCATTGGTACAAAATTCCTAATCATTCCTAATTTTCATTTCCTCTGGTTCCAAAGGTTAAAGAATTTGAATATGCAGCGTTTTTCTTTAAATCGCATTAAAGTCGGAAGTCATAGAATATTAGAGTTGAACAGCCTCTTAGAGACCACCTAGTCTGAATCTTGTGGCTCTTCAAGTAAAATGAAAATTGAGACTCAAAAATACGCCTAAGATCACAAACGAGGGAGTAAAAGTTGGGACTTCAACTCTCATGCCTTGACTCTTAACCTTAGTGCTCTTCTAACTAGATCAAGCTGCAGAAGACTCTTCAGGCAACTTGAAATCAGAACTATGTACATGAGAACTATTTAAGAAATTTCCTACTCAGTGCTCTGTGGTGACCTAAATGGGAAGGAAATCCAAAAAAGAGGGGATATATGTATACGTATAGCTGATTCACTTTGCTGTACAGCAGAAACTAATACAACATTGTAAAGCAACTATACTCCAATAAAAATTAATTTAAAAAAAAATTTTTTAAAGCAATTTCCATTTCACCAACTACTTGGTGTGAAGAACTTTATTTCAGAATCCGAAAGTGTTAAAGAAAGTAAACATTTATCTTCATAGTATAGTAAATATCTATAGAAGGTGAGTTCTGATAATTTAGTAAATACTCATCATATAAAATTCCAAACTATTGCTACTTTCATCTTAACATCTTAAGAAGTTTCAAGGACTTCCCTGGCAGTCCAGTGGTTAAGACTTCACCTTCTTATGCAGGGGGTGCGGGTTCAATACCTGGTGGGGGAGTTAAGATCCCACATGCCTCATGGCCAAAAAACCAAAACAGAAAACAGAAGCAATATAGTAACAAACTCAATGGAGACTTTAAAAATGGTCCACATCAAAAAAATCTTAAAAAAAAAAAAAAATCCTAAGAAGTTTAAATAAGATGACGAAATTTCTAACGTTAAATTTTCTTCTACTTAATTACTAACGTTGCAGTAAGGGTCCTAGTGTAGTGTGAAAGCTTAAGACTGAAAATCAAGACATCTGGGTTTGGTTTCTGTCTCAACTTTACAATACTCTTCTCGCTTACTAGCAAATACCAACCCCTCTGACTCCATTTCTCATCTCCTGATTCGGGGTCATCACAATATAATAGTAACTATTGTACAAACTTAGTGCCAGGAATATTACCTATATTGTTTCTAATTCTCACATTTCACAAGATGGGCATTATTTACCGATTTTACAGGTGAGGAAACTGAGGCTCAAGAGAGATTCTGTTTTCCAATAAACTGAGCTAGTTAGTGGCTGAGCTGGAATTTAAACCCAGCTCTGCCTGACTCCTGCCTAGAGCCCACGGTCCTTGTATTACACCACTTTGCTCACATCCTGATATGCGTGGTCCTCGTACAGTTGGGAGAACAAGAAGTACTACATTTGAAGGACTACTAGGAGATAAAAATGATAAAACAAAACTTTATGCTGAAAAAACATACTGTGTTACTTTCTTTAGTTATTAAACTGAAAATGAGTTTTTAGTAAAAGATTTAAAAACTAGGCTATAGATATTGTACAATTCTTATTACTATTATTAACACAGAAATGAGCACTGTACAATTAAAAAATATAACGATTTTGCTTTTACAGGTAACACTGTGAATTAAACTGGAAAGTATGCCTATTCCTGTAGTTGAAATAAAATTGCTTTGAAAGCCCTATTAAAAAGCATGCATAATTTTTAAGTATTTAATAAAATTAGAAGGGAAAAAAAATGACACAATCTGATAGAATAGAAGAAATCAAGAGAACTCCGTACCAGCTCCCCGCCTTTCGAACAGATAAAAATATTTCTCAGATATTCAAGAAAAGTAGACGAGCAGATGTTTAATATTGGACATCTACACAAAGTATTTACATTCTGTATCAACCTATGTTCACCACTGCAGATGGATGAAGATACTATGATTGTTTCGCTGACAAAAGTCAAGATGCTTCCCCAAGTTTCTCTAACACGTCTTATAAAAGTAAGATGTTCAGTAGACAATTCACAAATTAGTCTCTGTGTTATGGTCATTGACTCTTTTTCTTTTTTTTTTTTTTTTAAGTTTGGGGGAAAAAAAAACTAGGGCGAATGTACGGCATGGTTATTAATCAATGTAGCCTAAAGGCAAAACCGGAATTGAAGTTTCAGGTTACCTTTTACCTCATGCCCTATAACTAAAAGCATCTATTAACTCAAAAGGTACTGTACACACCTCGGTCACACGTCCTAATATGTGATCTGGTAACATGACACCTTCTTGACATAAAAATCATCAATGCCTCTATGACTCTGGGTCCTTTTCCCCAACAATGGCCAAGGTGTTAATCTCCGTGTCCCGGGATAATCCCCACACAGGTAATGACACTCTGGCCGTGTCAACTCTCCTGGCGTTTTATCTCCACAGAACTTCCTTCCACTTCTCTTTTTCTTTGTTTCTTTTTTCCACCGCCGTCGGAGGTTAAAACCACACACACCGCCCAGGAAAGGGGCGCTCTTCCCCCGACCCACACTCTGCATTAAACATTCATTCCCTCTCTAACCCGGTAAACAGCGAGAGGAAGCGCGGGCAAAACTGCAAATTCAGAAAACCCGTAGGAAGAGAAAGAGGAAACTGAGGAAGAGAGAAGGTAGGGGAGGGCGGGGCCCGCCTGTCAAGCCCCGGGACCCGAGGAAGGAGTCGGGCCGGCGGGGGGGACCCCGCTCCCCGGCGGCGCCAACTCCCACCGCCGCTGCCTCCCGTCCGCTCACCTCGATCTCGCGGATGTTGTTGGAGGTGACGAAGATGCCGATGCCAATGGGGATGAAGATGAGGCCGATGATGAAGAAGGTGGGGAGCACCGTGCCGGCGGTAAGGATGGGCTGCCAAGCCGGCAGCCGTTGCTGTTTGAAGGCCGTGTTATCCGGCCTCCGGTTCTTAGCGGTGCCCCCGGGAGCACACGGGGGCCCACCATCCACTTCATCCTTCGCGTTATAGTTCATCGCCATCGACCCCCAGGGCGCGGCTCCGCGACGCGCAGGTGGACCGCCCAGGTGACCCGCCTGCTGACCCTGACAGAGGACGCGCAGGCGCCGCCACCGCCGCCGCCGCCGCCGCCTCCGCCTCCGCCGCCGCCTCCGCCGCCGCCTCGGCTGTAAAGGCGGAAGAGGCGGGACTGCCGCCGACCGGAAGCGGGACTCGGCTGGGGACGCCAGAGGGAGGGAGAGAGGAACGAGGGAGAAGCCTGAGGGGCGAGGGGAGGGGAAAAGGGAGGAGGGTAGAAGGGGGAGGGAGAAGGCGGACGCCCCCTGATCATCGGCCCTGTGACGACAAAGTGAGGGCCTCTGTCCCCAGAGCGTGAAGCTGCGTTGGCGTCTGCGAGGCCCCGGGTGGGTGGGGCGAAGAGGCCTCGGCCATTGCGCCACAGGCGCGTCTTCGCTCCGCTCGCAGAAGCTTCGGTTCGCACGCACCTGGCCGCTTCTTCGGGATCGTGGCGACGGCCGTTCCGGGTGGCGGGTCAGACCCGGCCGACCCGGGCCACACCCGTTAGCCCAGGAGCGGGTGGCTCCGGTGCCAGACAGGTTTTTGTTTCACCTCGAAGCCCTTTCGGAAGGGGATCGGAGCACTGAAAAGGCCACAGCGAGAGAGCCTGCGGCTCGTGGGATCGGCAGTATTTGCTTGAGTTGTAAAACCACGACTTTCTCTAATTCAAAACATAAACCTCCCCACAAGGTGCAAGTGTAAATATTAAGTGAGATGCATGATGGGTGCCCCTTTTGTCCTCAAGAATAAATCATCCGACTTGGTTAACCCTGTTATCTTGGCCGAGATTGAGCTGTTCTCGCTTGTTTTTCCGCCATTGATAGTGTCCAAGTTACTTTGTACCGTCTTTTCTGAGTCCACGTTTATCTTTTGCACATTGATTTAAGAAGTCTTTTTTTCTTTATTTGCGATATAGTTGATGTACAGTATTATATAAGTTTCGGGTGTACAACATAGTGAATCACAATTTTTAAAGGTTATGCTCCATTTATAGTTATTATAAAATATTGGCTGTATGCCCTGTGCTGTACAGTGTATCCTTGTAGCTTATTTATACATAGTAGTTTGTACCTTTTAATCCCATATCCGTACCTTGCCCCTCCCCCTTTCCCTCTCCCCACTGGTAACAAACTAGTTTGTTTTCTATGCTATCTGTGAGTCTGTTTCTTTTTGTTATATTCACTAGTTTGTTTCATCGTTTAAGTTCCACATGTAAGCAATATTATGCAGTATGTCTTTCTCTGTCTGACTTATTTTAATTAGCAACATACCCTCCAAGTCCATGCGTGTTGTTGTAAATAGTAAAATTCCATTCTTTTCTATGGCTGAGTAGTATTCCATTTTATATATACCATCTCTACTTTATCCATTCATGTGTTGACGGATACTTAGGTTGTCTATAGCTTGGTACATAATTGTAAATAACGCTGCTGTGCACATCAGGGGTGCATGTATCTTTTCAAATTAGTGTTTTCATTTTGGGGAGATACATACCCAGGAGTGGAATTGCTGGGTCATATCGTATTTCTATTTTTAATTTTTTGAGAAACCTCCATGCTGTTTTCCACAGTGGACGCACCAGTTTACATTTCCACTAACAGTGCAGGAAGCTTCCCTTTTCGCCACATCCTTGCCAACATTTCTTATTTGTGGTCTTTTTGATGATAGCCATTCTCACAGGTGTGAGGTGATAGCTCATTGTGGTTTTGATTTGCATTTCTCTGATGATTCACGATGTTGAACATCTTTTCATGTGCCAGTTGGCCATCTGTATGTCTTCTTTGGAAAAATGTCTATTCAGGTCGTTAAGAAGTCTTTTGTAGTAAGCTGTAGCTCTTTATTTTACTTTTTTTTTTTTTCTAAGCTAACACCAGGAAAACATTTTAATTAAACTACAGAAACAATGGTTATAGTACAGAATATTCATGAGCAAGAAGATACACCATAAGTACTTACAAAGTTACGAGCCATCTGTTTGCTTCCTTAACATTTTCCATATTTTAAGTTCATATGTGAAGATGATCAGATTTACCATTTTTGGGGGGGAGAGGAAGAAAAATAGAAGGTGTATTTGTCATCGCTAGATGTGCTCGCTGTATGCTCCGTTATTTATATTCAAGGCCCAGGTGACTGGAAGTGCAGGTGTCAGGCATTTTAATAAACTGGACAGCCATTTGTTTCTGCACGACAGGCATCTTTACGCACGAGCAATCAGGAGAAAACAGGAAACAGCCAAAAGCACTCTGCGCTGCAACACGCCGCCTTAACGGCTAACCAGCATTATTCAACTGCTACACAACTGCCAGTTTTCAATAGCCAGTTCTTTATTTTGCTTTGGATAATTCAAAAAACCTCAACAAAGTATGGCATTATTATAAAATAAGATTCTGTGCAGACACTTTAAAACTACCAAGTATTTAATGACCCAAGGAAATACTCATGATACAAAAAGTGACTAAATCATAATACCAAAGTAGCATAGGTATGTAGTATGAAGCCCAACTAAAAAGGAAATAGTGGTAACCTCCAGTGACCAGATGGAGAATGTTTATTCTCTACTTTGCAATCTTGTATTTTCCAAAATTTCTGCAATAAGTATATATTTGTAAAAAAAAATTTTTTTTAATTATATATAACCCACATTAAATTGGCATCTTTGAAATCCAGAGCAGAGAGTAAGTCACATCATTTGAAAAAAATACCCAACATTTATTTTCTTTAAGGCTTTGTCTACAGTTACTCCTTTTGGAAGGTGAGCTAAGGGAAGGGGAACTAAAGGAGTGTTTGCGCCTCATAATTTATAATTGAATGTATTTTCAAAATGACTGCAAGTCTCAGGAGGTGAGCCGATCTAATATTTATCTGGCAGATAACTCACTTGCTTACGTGATGTCATTATCTCTCAGATTCTTAGCACAGCACTGGTAACATAAGTAGGTCTATATGTTGTTTTGATCTATGTAAATTTCCTTTCAGCCTCAGGCACAAGTGGAAAACGTTCACCTATCAAAGTTAATGGAGAAGCGTTTTGCTAAGTTCCGTTGACTGGTAAATGTATATAAACAACATCAGGCATAATGCAAAAATATAAAGCATAAGGCAAGTTTTCTCTCCCCATTTCTGCCTACATCATTATACCCACTAAATGTGATAGTTCCTTAAGTGGTTTGCTGTTCCAGCATTCTGTGAGGATGGTCAATTATTTTGCTTTCAGGTTTTTATTGTTGTTCTAGTGATCTGAGTGATCATGATATACTTTTTCTGATACACTGTTTCCTTTTTCTTCAGTATTGTTTGTTCATAGGAAAGATTATTTAACACCTTGTCTCTTTTTGTCTTATAAAAAGTCCATTTTGACTGAAATATAGACCTGTGTGTCCGGGCCCCTTGTGATTTTAGTACCCTCTTATATTTTAGCAACTGGAATCAAACAATTTAAATTCTGATTAAGCCTTGTTTGCTCACACATGTTGACCGCCTGCTGCCTGCCCAGCACCACTTGTTCTCACGATATAACTTTTAGATGCAGAAGTACTATTTCTTGGTCAGGCAGGAGGAGGTAACTCCAGGGTCACAAGGAGAATTTATGAGTTTGTGTTGCAGAAGAAATGGATGACCTTAAGGAAGATATGACCAGCTGCTGCCACCCAGAAGTCTGGCTGCACCAGGTGTTTTCTGAGACTGAAGAAACAGATTTCCCCCTCAGTTCCCTGAAGCCTCCTCTCTCTTGCCCCCTAACTGCATAAAACTCCCCACTTTAGCTTCTTTGTTAAGGTGGAGCCGAGAGGTCTTGCTCTCTAGTCTTCTCACTTCCGCTAAATGAAATAAACCTTCCTCTATCTACACAGACCAATGTCTCAGTGGTTGGTTTTGGCTGCACATCGGACGCCCAAACCTGAATTTGGGAGGTTTGGCAACCCTTGTAGAACTGAAAACTTCCTTAGATTTTTAATCTAAAACTTACCTTTTCAGATGAGGTCCAAATAGATGAAATGACTTTTCTAGATGCCTTGATATCTTTCCAGTTCCTTTCCATTTCCTGCGCTCTGCCATCATAGTAGCTGCTTTACCCACCTAACTTTTTTTCACCTCCACATCATTATCTGTATATGTGTGTTGTAGATGTGTAGTATTGCCAGAATTAATTTGTAAAAGAGCTCTATTTAATTGGCTTGAAGAAAATTACATGCTTATATACTCAGAAATATTAAAAAAAAAAACTAACCCAAATGAACTTCAAGATCACAATATCTAAGATTAATGATTAATGCATGAAAACAAGTTTAAGTTGTCAGTTTAATTAATACAGACATGTCTTTAGAGTCATCAACATTAAGTATAATACTTTTACTGTACCTAGCTAGGTCTGCCAGAAGTCAAATAAGATCTTATTATTCCTGTTACAATATTTGTCAACAAGAAAAATGACTTGAATGATGAACCTTTTAAGTAAATCGAATGTAAATGAGATGACAGATTGATAGCAGATTGTAAAGTTTCTTTACCTTTTAAGTTATGTGTTATAACTTTATTAGCTTTTGAAATCTTTTATTGTTACTTTGGTTAAGCGAATAAGTATTGATCCACAATGACCTATGATCTTATTTGACTAAGTGTTTTGAAATCTTTTTGATATGTTTGAAAGTTCCCAAAGATCAAATTCTAATTGAAATTTGTTTGACCTCTAGCTACCTTTGCCGCTTTCTAAAGGGCCCCTGGAACATCTCAAGAGAATTGTTTTCTCTCCTTACCAAGGAAAGATATTAAACTAATTGGACTTATTTGGTATGTTAAATTACATGACAAACATTGTCCAATGAGTGCTAATAAACCTTCTTAGGTTATATTGTATGGGTAAATGTCATTATTGTGAATGTCCTAGAGATTATATGAAATTTCTAAAATTTGACCACGTCCTAGTAAAATGTTATCAGTAATAATTCTAGTTATTATCTAAATGTTGTTTGCCTCAACAATAACCAGCTTTCTTTGTCAACTGCATTGTAATCAGATCTTTAACCTTGACTTTTTAAGTCTTTTGTCATTTATAGATAGTTATTGTTGTACTCTAATGCTTTTGCAAAAGAAATGCTTTGTCTTCAAGAAGATTCATAGAAAGGACTTTTTGACAAATACAGGCTTCTGATAACTTTTAGATCATACTGCTGAACTGGGTAAGAAATTAAACAATTCTAATGGAAAAGCTGATGGCTTCATAGAACTCTTAACAGAATATTAAGATCAGAGATTAGTTACATAGGACTGAGGGAGCTGATGCATAGGGTTATAATTTTTTTTGTTCTTTTATCTGAAATATTACTGGTGTTTAATCTGTGTTTTCCAGATATAAGGAAACCTTTCCCCTCAAGCTATAATTATAACTTATAGCAATTTGGTAAATTATACCTTTATAAGTAGAATTGTAACATTTATCTTTTCTCTCTACCTGTTCTCTCCAGAAATTGGAGACTCTTAGTTTCCCAGCAGCCTTATCAGGTGGATAAGAAAGGCCACCTCCTGGCATGTGCAGGAATCTCGAGGTATTTTGGGGACCTTGAGAAGAGAGGAATACACTGGAGTCTATAGATGTTGCAGGCAGAATCTGATGGCAAGCCCTTGACATGGCTTTCCCGGCCTTGATGCCTTTTAAAAGTTTAATTTGAGATTCCTTATAAAAATTTTCAGCACAGCCAACTTAAAAGAGCCTATATGATAATTACACATGTGTAAATAATTAGGCCAAATTTATTGAAACCAGACTTATTTTGCAAATAAATTAGTCTTAATTTGGCTACATTTGATAGAAATAACGATAATTTTAGAGAGAAAAAAATTATGTTTCAGTGGACATTAAATTCTAGGTCTTTGAGGGTTTTTTATATTTACTACCAATGACGTGCTTTCTCAGATGGCTCCTAGTTTCTATGTTGCATTACTGTGAAGTTTGTTTCTGAAGCTTATCACAGTAATCTATCTTTGGATGAAGATCAGATACCCCATGACCTGCAGCCAGAAGATTATGCATACTGGAAAAGACATCAGATAAAGGACTCTACAGCCAAGTTGGAGGGGGCCATATTAGGCCTTGTTTCCTGAATAAACTGCAATCCTGTTTCTGACACCCAACTTTGACTAACTTAGACCAGCACTACCAGATCAGGACGAGATGAATGAAGATGACATCTGAAGTAGACAGCTGACCCAAGATACTGGACCAGGACTGTATTTTGCTTATGAAGCAAATGTATTTATTCCTTGGGCTCACTCATTTGCAAGTTTCAAAAAAAAAAAATTAATCTAGTTGCTTTTTTTAATTTGTGGCCAATTACCTACTTCCTGTACTCCTAGATTACCTTGGTAGTTTTCTCCTCTCCAAAGCTCTAATTGGATGGTCCTTAGAAATTTTAGTTTAAAAGAAAGAAACCATGCAAGCTGCCATTACTGCCAATATTACCAAGTGGGATCTTCTTACCTGGCCAATTTAATGACACCTCCTCTGAACCTGGCCATGAATACTCCTCTTCATTAGATGTTAAATACTGGGTTGCTCCTAATGGGACCAATGGATTTGTGGAACAAGTTTATGGCCTTGGCTCTCCCCAGGTTGGTTGGGAAGATGCACAGTTGGTTTCTTTTGGGCTCAAGATCACCTGTGTGTAGCCTTGGAAACAGCCCCCGTCAATCTGCTTTTAATGTGAGCATGCTGGGTTTCAATCAGTTTTCCAATGGTATGACCATTTGGCCAGTGTATTCATTTCTTTACTTGGAATAGAAGATATCATTAATCACATAGTAGCTTTAACAAAATTTGCTGAGCAAACTTTAAATGATAGTCATCAAACCAATAGCTTGCTCAGTTCTGAAGTCTCCATAAGGAGGAAAGTGGTCTTACAAAATCACATAGTCCTTGATATTCTAACTGCTTCCCAAGGGGGAACTTGTGATATAATGCATACTGAATGTTGGGTTTTTATACCTGATGTGTCTTCTGATGTAACTCATCTTATGACACATATGAAGAATCAAATTTCTGCTCTGAATGATCCTCTTCCCATTTTAGGAGAATATTAGGAAAATGGTTTGATTTAGAAGGATCTTGGCTGAAACATTTACGTAATGACATTGTTACTTCTATTGGCAATTTTGATTACAGTTTGTGTAACTTATAAATTGGCAGCTTCTTGCCCCTTTTGTGCTGTATATTACCTACTTCTACTAAGATAATGATATCTAGACAACTTGAAACTACTGATCACATCCACAGTTCTCAATAAATTAATGAATGTGCAAAATGCACATATGAGGTAAAATTGGCATAAGTCCTACTGGACAACTTGGAATTTATTATTAGTTCTTGCCAGACATCTTTACTAGTACAACCCCCTGAAAGGAAAGAAAGAACCAGACTATTAAGACCCAACATCAAGGGACATGATAGACCCAGGGCGTGTAAGCAACCATCCTGGCATCAAGGGACCAAATGTTTGATCACCTAATGCTTTGCATCCAAAGATTAATGATCAAAAAGGGGAAATTGATGAAATAAAATTCATATTTTATGGCAAGACAAGAAAAATTTGAACATAAAATTTTTCTCTGCCTGTTTGGGCCTCCTCCCTCCCCTTCAGTGTGTGTTGTGCATCTGCATTAATCAGACTTCCTTAGAAAACAAGCTTCCCTCTTAATCTTGTAAAGGGTCAGGATGATCCACTACTCCCTTTGTACGAGCAGATCTGGATTGTATAAACTGGCAATGCTGTACATCATTTGACATATAACCCTTTGTCTCAAAAACTTATGTGACTGTACTTTGACCTCTAACAGATGGAACAGTCCTCAGAGTTTTCTAAAAGATTGTCTCCCGGGTTATAATCCTCAGATTGGCTCAAATAAAATTTACCATTTTTTTCTTAGATTGACTATTGATTAATTTTTCATCTACTGTATAATAAATTTGATTTCTTGTATTTATTGCATCAGAGATTGATCCAAATTGATTTTAAAGTTGACCTTTTCCTGATTTTTATGTAGTGTATTTATTAAACTTTTTCAGTTAGGCATTTAAGAAAATCCTTTTGTTCTCACACTGAGAGACTGTCTGATTAGCCTGAGGTCATTGGTGTTGTGATGAAGATTTTGCAAGTTCACAAATAACCACAGTCAGTAATCAGAAATACAAGTCAAGCAAGATATTTTAATGGTTAATCTCATTAGAGGAAAGACAATGACACCAAAATTCCTTAGTAGACAGTCTAAGAACTTTGTTTTGGGAAGGAAATAAGGTTTCATTTCTCATAATTCCACACTTTCTTTAAATGAAAGAACATAACTCCAATGAGACCTCAGACTTCATAACTTCCACTGTATAGAACCTCAGTCAATTACATACCATGGCATATAGTTTTCCATCGTTTATCTATTACAGGTGCCATCAATTATAGACAGGGTCTTCCTTTCAAATACGATGTTGCAATTTCTTGTTTGACAGCCAACCGACACATGTGTAACAGTGAAATTATTTTTAAAAAGGGAGGGGCCGTGGAGGAAAGAAACTTTCCTTACTCCATGAGAAAGACAATTTGCCAACAAACAATTGAAATATAATGAGGTCAGTGCCATATAAAATGTGTGCACAGGGACTTTTAGAGGGTCTGTGGAGGTACCACACCTTATCCTCTTTATGATGTCAAAAACTAAATTGTGAGGAAATTGGTCCTCAGGTCTAAGTGATATTGTGGTTCTCTACGCAGGAGAGAAGAGATTCAAAAATAAAGGGACGTAGAGAAAGTTGAACCTTATACTACACTTATTATTAATAATTTGCAAAACCGTATACCCTGGCTGATCATGTCCTTTTTCTCAAGCAAGATCTTAGCAGATTGCCATTGCCCTAGAAACAGAGATCTCCGGTTCCTTCCACTTCGGGGAGATGCTCAGTTTGTTAGCTTATGTACTCCATTTGTCCCACTGCCTACTTGCACCCGTGCTCTATGTGGGAACCGGTGCTTAGCCTCTTTGTGAATCAAAAATGACTGACCACAACTCTCTTGTTAGGATAGCACAGACCATCTGGTGATCTGATAAGATAAGGGCCCTTTATCCTTGCAGAGAGCATATCTTCCCTCTGAATCAGTGATTATTGAGAGTTTTCTCTTGTTAAATCCAGATACTCTGCATCTGAAACCTTCAATGGGTACAGAGGCTTCTGCAAGGGTAGAAACACCAGGCAGGGCAATTTGGTGAGGAAGATCTGGCACAGAACACCCTGCTGAAGGAGCAACCCTTTGGGATTAGGAGTCAATAATTAAGTGCCTATAAAACACCCTGCCATTTTGACTATCCATATACCTTGTTCTCAAGGAGGAGAAAGAAATGGGAGTAAGAGTCAGAAAGACCAAAACTGAGTATGTGTTTATGGTCATGGAAAACTTCTGTGAAGATTAGGAGACAGAGCAGTTGGAAGAAGGAATTATATTGCCTTTTGCAAACATTTATCCAGCATATTCTATTCACTGTGAGGAATATGCAAGTCCTGCCTCTGAGAAGCTTACAGTCAAACTAGGGAGGCAGCGTTTTACACCAATGCCGGTCAATATAAGGCAGAATGGGACAAATGGACTCCTGAAGAGAGAGAAGAAAATTATTTTATCCTTAGAGATACTTATCTCTGAAAGAGATGCTGGAAATAATGCCAGGGAAGACTAAAGGAGGACTGATTATCTTTAAACAAAAATGATCTGGGGACTGCAGGGAACTGGGTTCCTACCATCATCTGTGGACCAGGTTGCTGTGCCTGGAACCGTGCAGTCACTAGGGTTGCCCCAGCTGAAGACAGACCTCAGTGTTTGACATTGTTCATACGTTCCTTGGGATTCACTGAATACAAATTACAAAAGCAGACTTTAATGACATTCAGAAAAAGAAAAAGAAAAGCGTTTGGTGCAGTGTGCCCTATTGCCAACAAACGTGGGGCCCAGAGAAGTTGCTCTGGTTTCTCTACCTGGGGGAAAAGCCTGTCCTCATTAAAAGTGACTCTAGCCCAGGACTCAAAGGCTAGACTCAAATCCATTTGAGCGTATTTGATGGAAAGCCTGAGACCCCTTCTCCCAGGAAGTCATGAAATAACAGTCTTTTGGCCACGGCTCTTAAACCATGTGCCCCAAAGGGCTCCACTCCTCCAAGAAGAGAAGCCAAAGAGCTGCAATTATGGGCGAGACCCCTAGCATCTGCACCTTTCCTGTGGAAGGCATCTTTGGGTAGACATCAGCCTTGCCTGCTTTTTGGATATGTGTATCTTTAAATAATAGGAGAAACCCATTCCTTTGTCCCCAGTAAGGCAAAGATACATTCGGATTGGCTATGGCAATGGACCACCATTTCCGGCACAAGGCTGACAAATAAAAGAGATCAGAGCACAACCCCACAGTCACTCCCAGCACACTCTACTGAAACCATTACCCAACTGCCCATGTAGAGGCTGGCTGAGGACTGCTGGAAAACCTCAGGAGCGTTCACTCTACTGAGTAATCTCCCTTTAGACTGACAGCGGAACGCAGTGGGAAATATCTGAATGTTGATGGACAAAGCATTTGGGGAGGCTAAAGGGGCGAGGGAAACCCTGCAACCAGCTGCGTCTCTTGGTGTCTTACAGTGTTCATCTCACTAAGGCATCACACTATGATGTAACTCCAAGGAAAAGCGTCTCTCATTTTGGCAGATCTGCTGCACCGCTTCTGCATATTCACAGTGATAAACACCATATTTTAAAGAAAATACAAAATGCAGAAGGGAAAACTGTTTTAAAGCAAACAATTTTAAGTAAAAAAGAAGGTTGAATACTCATTTTAAATGATTTTAATTTGATGAATATTATGTTCCAACTCAAAAAAGAATATTGCACAATGCTTTCATATCACAATTGTTATTTTTCTCACTCTGGTGAGATTTTGATAAACACAGTTGGCTTTGGAAATAACACAGAGAATGTCTTAATTGGTTAAATAATTTCAATAGCCTGTGAAGAACTGAAAGTAGGATATTACATTCATAGAAAAAACAAGTACATATCCGTAAATTCACTCGGCTGTAGTGAAAAATAATAAACTTCTCATGGATTTAATAAAACTTAAAGGAAACAAAATTGAGAATGCTGTGAAAATAGAATGTAGCTCCAAAATTTTTCAATGCAATCTTTTGCTTTTGAAAATCCATTAAACCTTGCAAGACTTCTAAGAATACCTGATCACATTGTAAGTCTCTTATATTGGAAGAGCTAACATCTGATATTTTTAAAGCAAAATCTAAATAAATACAGATCTGAATTGTTAAAATAACAAAATCTGTGAATGGTGAGGTAAAATTACCCAAATAACATAAACAAACAAAAAGAAAACAACACCAGAAAATAAATGAATCATGTCATGGCACCTATAAACATTTCTGTGTAAATTTATGAATCTACAGCATTTTCCGTAAGTAACAAACACAGTTTTCATCATTTAGTTATGGAGTAAATGCTGAAAATTTAAGAAAATAAAATTTTAGTGGTCACTAAGCAAAATTAATTCCATGAAACTCTCCCAATTTTTATGAATTTGTTACAAAAATTTTTGTCATTTTTCCTTTTTGCCTTCTAATTAGTATTTTTAGCAGAGGCATAAACACTGGAGTCTGGAGGGGCGTATAGGCCTCAGATGCCAGATACGTTTTTTTTAAACCTTCATCTTGCATTTTTGTTGTTTTTAGAATTGTTGCTCATCAAATTCATGAACACACCCTACTTTTGCTATGTTTTTTATTTATTTCCAGGAAAATTCAACCACAGTATAAATAGAAAAGGCACAGACATATTAAATGCATTGTCTGATACACCATTTACTCCTCGCACTGGTATTTAGAAGCTGTGAATTATTTCAATAGTGTTGGTGTCTCTGTTAATGTTTAAGCTAGATATTCCACACCATGATTTTTTTTCAAATGGTGGTCCTAAGATGCAGTTCATTCTGCACATTTTGTGACCATTCCAGGCATCTAATATCTGGAATATTTCCTCTACCACTAACTTCATCAAACCCTAATATTTTATGACATACTTGAAAAAAAATCTTTGTAGAAGATACCCTCAAAAAACATTCTCCTATCAAAAAGAAAAGGGCAACGTAATGGATTAGTTCAATTATATGCCTTAACCTGGAAACACTGATTATGACTATATTTCAGAAAACCTAATTATTCCATTCAGAACTGATTCTCATTCATACTGATGATTGGAGATTTGCTTATGATAAAAAATATAGAAATTATAAAAAATATAGAAATCCATGTGCCAGGATTGCACATGGGGGGCAATTTTTTCAATTGGATGTTGATATTGGAATATGACTATTTATGACCTTGTTTGTTTATTCATTAGATAAGGATATGACTATTTGGTGTTTTCTATTTTCTGTTAATTTTTAATATTCTATTATTTTATTTCAAGACTTTTTTTTATTAATTTAGGTTAATTTTACTCATCTGTCACTCAGATTCCATTAGAGTTTAAAGAAAGGATTTAACCATAGCAGAGGCAGAAAAGAGCTCTGTATCCATCTGAATGACTTGGATCACACCATCACCCTCACTCTGCTTTGCAAGTACCAAATTTCATTACAAATGCAGGAGGAACAAAAACTTTCGGTCCAAATATATATAAATTTTTTGTAATATTTTAAATTAAAGTCAAGAAGTATTTAAAGCTTTATCCTCTAGCCTGTTCACTCTTAGTGTAATAAAATTCCCACACGTTCAGAAAGTTACTTGCTTCAGACGCTAGTTTGTGATAGATCAGAACATTTTTGCCATAAGAAGTATAAGCATTGGCCAATAGGGAACTTAACTGTGAATCAAAAAATACAACAATACTAAATAAAACCCTTTTCTCATTGCAATTGTCTTTACAATTCAGAAACATTTTCAGAAATCAAAAGCCATAACAATTTTTTAAATCTTCACACATACACACTCTAGTTTTCTTAATCAGTAATGAAAGCCTTGCAGGTCTGTGATGCATTCACAATCATTCATGCTAGGACAAACCTACTGTAGCATTTCTTTTACTTACAAAAATCAAAACTAATTTTACATAAAATATAGTTATTTAATTTATAATAGCTACTGAATGTGATTTGCTAATTCCACAAGGTATACCTCAAAACCTAATATTTCTGTTCCAGAGATTCAGTGTGGATTTCCCTCTGTGGCCTTAGGAGCCTGGATAAAGCCGTGGACTGGAGAAATGGGCCAATAGTATTACTTGTGTGCTTTCTAGTTATCCTTGTGACACTCAGAAGCATTCTTCCTTTAATCTCAGTAAAGTGACGTGAGACATGATTTCTGCACCTAGAAAATGTGTCAACTCTTCAGTTATCTTTCAGTTATCTTTTTAAAGACCTTATTGAAAACATGTCCATATTAACAAAGTCTTTTTTTAAAAAAACCTATACTATTAGGGTTTCAAGTAGATTTCTGATGCATATTTTCACTTAAACCTAAATTCAACAGCAGGTCTGACACTGAGATTTGAGTAATGTATGTTTGCTTTGAACCTTTAAAGAATATATTCTCTAACCTATATGTGGTTATGAAAACCTGTGCAAATCCTAGCTATCAAGAAAAAAAAAGTTATCTATCTTGGGATTTGTCCTACCATATTTTAAAAAGATGCTGATAGCATCTAGGTCAGTTTTTATTTTCAGGCTTTCATTTGGGTAGATTGTGAGAAATATCCTGATATCACAGTCCTTATTATAAGTCCTGTACATATAAGTAAACAACGCAAACAAATATAATTGAACTGTCAGTAGAGGATGTTCCTGTAAGTCTTACTGGTTAAACGCATACAGCTCCTTCTATTAATTTGTTCCCTACGAAACCCAATTCATCCAGGGTTTTGGGCACAGAACACTAGAAAGAGCAACTTTAAAAACTGGCTTAAGTATTTAAAATTAAGCTCTTAAGTCAGTGTTACTTGTTAGTGTTGAACCTTGATCAGAACCACAGCACTGTACAAACAATAATAACGCCTCTTCCAGAATCTCCTGCTTTGCATTTACCTCTTGAATTTACCCCAGGAAATATGTAGAGTGTTGTACTTTCTTTTTTTTTTTTTTCAGAAATAACAAATTGATGAAAGAAAATAAGTATAGGTTACCATTTTGAATGCACCAATACCAATGCTTTGAAGAACTGACAGTGTATTCTACAGATACATGTGCCATAGACTATGAAAAAGGAAACACTTTAGTAAAAAAATCACATTACAAAGTGTATTATAAAAATAAATTACACAGCATGTGCCCAGGGACCTGAAAGCTTTGCCAAAGGAAGAGAAATTTATTTTGACATAAAGATTGAATTGCTCTCATGCTACGTATTTTTATATTGTCAGCAACACCATGTTCAGTTTTTACATTTGTATCCTCAAAAAAATTCACTGGAAGTAGAAAATTATTTCCAGTCATGATCAGTAGCATAGAGGACCTTAGTGATGGTGGAGAGCTGGAGAAATACTATCCATTCAACAGGGGTTCAGAAGAGGTACACACACCCAGTGTGTGCTCGGTTTACCATTTCATCTGGAGTTCATACGTAACTGGTGTATGATGATGCTTTCTACAAAGAGAAGAAAGATACAGCATTTTCAGTTAAACTGAGACTCAAATCAGTAGTTTATGTGAGGGTCAATACCATATCATTCCACTAAAAGACCATAGGTGTTAAACAAGAAAACAAACAAAAATAGGTGCATGAGCCCAATAGCTTCTCCCGCAAACCTTTCCTATTCTTGGGTAAGTTCTTTATATTGACATAGGAGCTTTACCCCTAAATTCTTGAAGCTTTTTAGAAACCATGTCTAATATTCTAACCATATTCGATTGATTTTCCCCAAGAAAAGCACTGAACACAAAGACAGTCTTTACTATATACAAGCCCCATAGTGGAAACCAGACTATTGCCTAGAATTTCTGTGCTGCACGATAGTCACATACTTTTATTTGTTTATGGGTGTAGATTTGAGTTTTAATAAGGAAATATTCATTATTCCCAAGAAGTCACTAAATACAGATGACTCATTTTTCTCTCTGACTGCTGCTTTTTGCATAATTCTGCATATGCTCTTAAATCTGAACTCCTTTTTATAAAAGTAAATAAAAATAGATTCAGAAATAGCAATTAGAACAGTACCAGCCACAGTGAGTAATATTTATATTTATTTGATTGATTTCACTTTTAACCTTTATGGCTTTGTGAACATTTATCATCTTTTTTTTCATTATATCAGTGAGGCCCTACTACATGCCCATCACTGTGCTGGGCACGGAACTACATTGGTGAGCAAAATGAAGCAGGGCCCTGCCTTTGCTGAGATAAAGAACAGAGGAAAGAAATATCTAAGCCTCAAATGGTTTCTCTGTCTGAAAAATGTATTACCTCCCGGTCAACTAATGTCAAGGTTTATGAATAGCGTGAGGAAATTTCCACCTATTATTTTCATGTTAGTCGCAAATTCTTACTATTTACATTTTTTAACATGGATAATTGATATCTAAGCAAACATTAATTAAAGCTCATTATGTCATAGACCTAGAGGTTTACTTCACACTGACCACTAGGTGGAGATATTTCCACTCCTTCCCTTGACCTTTCCGAATTGAATTTGGGATAAAACAGATAGTAAATACATAAATGTTTTATATACTTAATAATAACTAGCTATGAAGGTTTTGAAAGGCTTTTAAGACATAGGTATGATTTTTTTTACTGTACCAGAAACCCATAAAAATCATTATCTCGTTTTATCTTTGGAAAATTGTTCTAGCCTCAAATTTTTTCAGGGCCTAAAATTGTATCAAAACTTTCAGGTAAAAACTAAAAACACTAAATAAAATATTATGCAGGTAAAAATCAGGATCTCACATTAAAATGTTATTTCCCACTCAACACTTTTTCTTTTTAAAAATTTCTGTAGTAGGTTTCAAAGAGGGAAAAGACGTAGGTCTCAAACCTCCTTAATAGAATTATCTTCCCCATTTTCCTCCCTTAAGAGATCATAGGAAACATACATTTAACAGAGAGAAATCTAGAATTGTTCTTATTGTAGATGTAATTCAGAATGCGTGTGCCTTTGTTTCCTCATTACAAAATGAGGGTATCAGAAATCATCTCTCAAATCCCTGGCAGGGCTAATATTTTTTTACTACAGTACCTTCTTTTTTTCCTAGAGCTGCCTTCTCCTAATCCTAGCATTTTATAGTCTCCGTAATAATAATGGCTTTTCAAGATACATGCACCCCAATGTTCATTGCAGCACTATTTACAATAGCCAGGACATGCAAGCAACCTAAGTGTCCATTGACAGATGAATGGATAAAGAAGATGTGGTAGGTATATACAATGGACTATTACTCAGCCATAAAAAGGAAAACGAAGTTGTGCCATTTGCAGCAACATGGATGGATCTAGAGACTGTCATACTGAGTGAAGTAAGTCAGACAGAGAAAGACAAATATCCTATGATATCACTTATATGTGGAATCTAAAAAACTGGTACAAACAAATTTATTTACGAAACAGAAATAGAGTCAGAGATGTAGAAAACAATTTTATGGTTACCAGGGGTGAAGCGGGGAGGGAGGGATAAACTGGGAGATTGGGATTGACATATACACACAACTATATATAAAATAGGTAACTAATAAGAACCTACTGTATAGCACAGGGAACTCTACTCAGTACTCTGTAATGACCTATATGGGAAAAGAATATAAAAAAGAGTGGATATACATATATGTATAACTGATTCTCTTTGCTGTACAGTAGAAAGTAACACAACATTGTAAGTCACCTATACTCCAATTTAGAAAAATAATAATAATAGCTTTTCAGAATTAGTATTTGGTGAAAATATATATGGCAAGAGTACATACATAGAAACAATGTCTTGGTTGGACCATTACATTTATTATTATTTTTAAGGTAGCAAACTGGTAATCCATGCATGATATATATATTAATGCTATTAATCAGATTATGTTACTAAAAAGACTATCTCAAAAATACTTGACAATGCCAAATAAGAGAGTTTATTTTATTTTATTCAACTTCAATAATAAAAGATGGGGTTTAATATTTATGTACATAAAATTTACTTTAAGTAAAACAAGCCCAAGTTATTTTATTTTATAACATAGAGTCATACTTCACCCTGTTTCTAAAGACAGTGAGATAAGATCTATATGATAGTGGCTCTATCATAGAGACATATTTCATCTTGTTTCTAAAGACAGTGAGATAAGATCTATATGATAGTGGCTCTATCATTTGAAACTTACTAAGTATATTTGTTAAATCTATGTTTGCTTATTATCTATGTTTTCCCCAGATCTGTAAACTGACTCAGATAAGAATCACCCAGCCAATACACAAACTTATGAGAAATAAAAAAGGTTGTTTTAAGGTATTAAATTTTGAGGTGACTTATTACACAGCAAAACTATCTGATGCATAGGGAGTTCATGGTTGCCAGCGAAAGTAATAATAAAATAAAAATGCTTCGGGGATTAATGCCATTATTTGTGCGCTTTTTTTTTAAAGACTGAATTCCCAAGTCTCTTCCTTTTTTTTTTTATGATTTAGTACAATAAAATAATGTTATAGATTTTATTGAAGTTACAAAGTCAGTGAGCAAATCTTTTTCCATCTACTACTCTGTCTTCATTTCATCTCAGAATAAGACCCAAATAAGTCATTTGGGACCTCTAAGGTGACCTAAGTACAATCAGATGTAATTCTGTAATCTAAATTTTACTCTTTTTACAGATACCACTTTTCTGACATTAGTAATCTGTAGAATATATGAGGAAGATTGAGACCAAAGCCACAGTTAATTACCACCTCTATCAGCAAACTCAAAATAGCGAAGCATTTAAATTTGGGGCCCTCTGTTGTGTAGATGTTTAATAACAATTTCCATTTTTCTAACTGTAAGAAGAAAAAAACCCTCTAAATCTTAATCAGCATATGTACATGGGATACTGGATTTTTACATATATTTTTATATTAACAGTTGACCAAAGCACTTTTTCCTCTATATGTTTCTCTCAAGTGTTATCTTGAAGTTTTTTTTTCTTGAGAAGCTTCAGGTAACACATTAAATACATTGTTTTCATAATGTTATTGTGAAATGAATTCATTCTTTTATTACACTAGCTATTAGATAACTTCCCTGGAAAGGAAGTTTAACGTATTATCAATTCCTAATTACACTTGATTTCTGACCTTACAAAGATGACTCACTTATCCTACTTGGGTGGTATCCCCCAAACTACTGGCCAGCCAGATGACTTGAGATCCAAAGTTGTATACATAAGACAGGATTTGGGGAGAAATCTGGGGGAGAATGTCTCTTGAGTGCTACGGTGGGGCAACCTGGTAACAAACTGGAATTCTGATTCCTCCCAGGAGAACCCCTTGGCTGTGGAGTAAGAAAGATGTATTCCCTGCAAAGTCAGTGCCTTCCTCCTGAGCAGTGCCTATGTTTATGCCCTGCCAAGCCTCAAGGGGACTCTTGAGCTCTGAATTTTAAAAATCAACTCTAGTAAATGAGACCACATCACTTTGATAGCCTCCAAATTCATATACCAAAGACAAAGCAGAGCAAAAGTTCAATTTATAGCAGGACTTTGCATCAGCAAAGGAGGGCTGCTTTATTCACAGGAAACTGCACACCAATGTTACAGAAAACATTTCCTGTTGGATTCTGCATCAATTTGGCTGGCATATGGCCTGTTCCCCTGTTCCATGGCTCCTACTCCCAGGAGCTCTGCCTGGAGAGCAAGGCACTGGCTTAGGGCTATGCCTTTCTTCTCCACCAGCTACCAAGCTTTGACCTTGCTGCCTGCAGGGGGATTTTTCCTCCTGCAAAAATATCCGAATTCTCTACACCTTTTAGAAGTAGGAGTGCCTAGATATTGTTTACTTTTAAGGTTCATTTTAAGAAACTGCTTCAGTATTCAGTCCTGTTACTATCACGTGAATTCAGACGTTATTCAGAGTTCTGATAAAACATCTGTTTTAAATAGGAAATCCAATAAACTTCCTCTGTTGATTTGGACTTGTATTCTTCTTTTGGATTCAGCTCGGCTAACTAAAAATACTTCCGCTAATCAGTTGTGTCATTTGCTTCAGGAAACTTTGGAATCAGATGATACAAACTCTCTTGAGGTTTCTCAGCCACCTAAGAGTTTATTTGCTTCCTTACAAAACATTTTCCACTCCATCATCAGGCCAAATCTTCCCCTCGCCCGCCCCCCAGGTTGCAGGAGTTACCAATCATCGCAGTTATGATTGGTAGCTTTTTTTTCAGGCAAACTAATTGTTACCTCTCACACAGATTACTGTTCCCCCAGATACAAGCAAATTGGAACTAGTTATCCCATTGATAACATTAATTATAAATAAAAACTAAATGGTGGAAAAATAGCTAAATACCTGAGCCAAGCATGCTCAGGTTCTACTTTTTAGACACAGGTGTTAGACGCTGGATGCTGAGATCAGCTAAGGTTGATCTAAGTCTACGGTTGGTCACAGGATAGCATGGAATATAACATTATGTGTGAAACTTGAGAAGGGCATTGTGTTTTTTAGATAAGGATAATATTCATCGAATTGCTGTTATGAGAACTTTGACACACAGGGTTTCTATGTCGATAGCTCAATATCTCAAATCCTTTGGCAATATTATTTTGGCCCATTGAGCGGGTATTTTTAGTCTATGTATGAATATACACTTTGCTCACTTGAAGTAGTTTACTCGTATGAAATCCTGAATAAGGTACTGGGAGAAACTGAAGTCCTGGCTTCATCATTAATAAGAAAATGAGACACTCTAAGCGTTGGGGGTTTTCTTGTTTTGTTTTTGTTTTCATCTTTAATAATAGGGATAATTATCTTCTTGGCCTCTAAAGTCTAGTTCATTTCTAAACAGCCCTTGGCTTTGCAATTCTGTCCATCACACGTACATAATATTAGCACAAGTAGAGAGGCCAAAACTACTTTTACCAGATAAGCAATTAATCATTGGTTCTTAGGAAAAGCATTATGGCAGACTCTTTTAAGTGGCTCACTGAACAAGAGTGAAGCGTCTCATATTATCCCTCTAAGGAGGAATGCCAGAATCATAAAAGATCATAGCTGAATGCTAAGCCATAAGCCAAGGTAAGGTGGTTTGCCAAAGGTTACAGAGCCTTCCTCTGATCTCCCGGTCAGTCCTATGTCAGGAATCTAGTCACATTGTTCAGCAATCCACCTTCTCTCCATGTTCGCCTTAATATCTATCCTCAGTCTAAATCCTGCTTATGGGTGGTGGTGTTTGATCCCTTAAAACAGAAGCCTCTCTGATCTCTTTCAGAGGGTCCTTCGTGAAACTGAAGAGCATGACAGATCACCTGGAACTTGTTCTTTCCTGAAGTGCTTTCATGCTCCTCTGGGGGAGTAAGAGAGGATGAGCCATTCGTAAATAACTCAAGTATGTTTGTGCTTCGCAGGAAGCTCCCAGGCCCCCTTAGCTCTCCACACGTGTGATAGCGTCAGAGGCGAGAACTCCCCAGTCCAGGACTGCTGGCCGTTTTGCATCCATCACCTGCCACGGTGCCTTTGGAGGGAAACAGCAGTGACTTACACCATCCAGAACGGCAGCACCCGGATTTCCCCTAATTCTGCTCCCTCTCTCCCTCTGTGTTCTCACGCATGATGTGTCAGCGCCCCCCGTATCATTCTCGCAGGTTTGTATTGCAGACTAAGGAGGAAGCAAGAACGCCTCTTTCTTCTCCAACTCCCAGCCATCCTTTGACTGTTGGTTTTCTTTCTCTACAGTAAGTACCAAGTTTTTTTTTTTACAGCATTTGCTGTAAAAATGTTAAAAATGACAGGCTTTAAACCCCGGCTTAGATTCTGAAATAATGGCTTGTCTTGTTCATGGAGGCAAAGTTTTTAAAGGAGATTTTGAACAGAGGACAGAACCACCAGAAGGAAATGTCGGAGGAAGGGCAACCCAGGGAGAAGAAACAAGTTGAGCAAGTCAAGGGAAGGTGATCTGGCCACTGTGCAAGGCGTTCTGTGGGCCTGGGGGTGGGGGTCCAGGCGAGGGAAAGGGAGGGTGGGGAGGTAGGGCGCCAGATCACAGAGCCTTGAGTGCCACACCAGGGAGCTGGCCTTGCATGCTGTGGATAACAAGGAACCTTGGGAGGGCATCACATAGAGGAGTGAGATGATCAACTTGCACTTTGAAAAACAAAATGAAAAATGAATCAGGAAGTGTTGAGGCTGGAGATTATGGGATCAGTTGGGAGAGTATTAGAGTCATCCAGATGAGAAGTAGTTAGAACCTCCACTCAGGCAGTGACGGGGAAAATGGAGATGTGGGCGCAGCTGCCTCAGGTGTCAGGGGTTTGACAGGGGTATGAGAGACTTGCTGAATGAGTCTCCTTGATGGGCGAGGGGGAAGGAGGGGCCTGAGGTGGCTTCTGGCTTTCTTGAGTGACTGGGTAGCTCAGGACGTTCCTGCTGAGGTGGAGAATTATAGGAGAAGGAAAAAACTTGGAAGAGGGATGGAGGGGTTGCTGAGAGTGGCTTTGAGACGAACTAAGTTGGAGATGTACAGTGCCAAGTTGAGTGCGTGGTTGGAGATAGAGGTTTGGTCGTCATCAGCATATGGGAGATAACTGAAGCCATGCGAGTGAATAAAGTAACCAGAATGAGCATGTAGTGCAGGCAAATGGCTTTTGAAAAGATGAGGAGAAAACCAACCCTTAAGATGCATGCACAAGCAGCATGGATGGACCTAGAGATGCTCATACTAAGGGAAGTAAGTCAGACAGAGAAAGACAAATATCATATGATATCACTTATATGTGGAATCTAAAATATGATACAAATGAACCTACCTATGAAACAGAAACAGAATCAGGGACATAGAGAACAGACTGGTGGTTGCCAAGGGGGAGGGGGTTGGGGGAGGGATGGATTGGGAGGCTGGGATTAGCAGATGTAAACTTTTATATATAGAATGGATAAACAACAAGGTCCTACTGTAGAGCACAGGGAACTATATTCAATATCCTGTGATAAACCATAACGGAAAAGAATATTAAAAAAAAGAATGTATATATATGTGTAACTGAATCACTTTGCTGTACAGCAGTAATGAACACAACATTGTAAATCAACTATACTTCAATTAAAAAAAAAAATGCATGCATACAATAAGGAGCCAGCAAGGGAGACTGAGGCAGGGCAGTCAGAGAAGTTCAAGGTATCAGAAGGAGATTAGATGTCTCAGGCACAGAGGGAGAGGAGCATAGCCTCACCCTACTTTCACCCTTACAGAGATCCGGGGTTTATTCCCTGAAAACACTGACCTAACAAGTTCTGGACCTACGTACAAAATGGGCTGAATGCAAGGGAGTGCCTAAACTGTGAGATTCTCCACTTCATCTCCCTGATCTGTTCCCAGAATGCAGGTAGCCTGCCTCAGGAAGGTTACTGGAGGATTTTTCTCCATAGAAACTACTGGAAGATGAGCTTCGATAGATAGATAGATAGATAGATAGGTGATAGATAGATAGATAGATAGGTAGATAGACAGATAGGCAGACAGACAAACAGGTAAGCAAAAGAAGTAGAAGATAAGAAC